>NC_058086.1:198680860-199880860 GCF_014858855.1 Bufo gargarizans
AGAAAGTCAGAGCTGCTTCAAAAAGCGGAAATTCACATTTTTGTACCATAGTTTGTAAACGCTATAACTTTTACCCAAACCATTTTTTTTTACCCAAACATTTTTTTTTTATCAAAGACATGTAGAACAATAAATTTAGCGAAAAATTTATATATGGATGTCGTTTTTGTTGCCAAATTTTACAACTGAAAGTTAAAAATGTCATTTTTTGCAAAAGTTTCGGTAAATTTCGATTAATAACAAAAAAAGTGAAAATGTCAGCAGCAATGAAATACCACCAAATGAAAGCTCTATTAGTGAGAAGAAAAGGAGGTAAAATTCATTTGGGTGGTAAGTTGTATGACCGAGCAATAAACAGTGAAAGTAGTGTAGTGCAGAAGTATAAAAAGTGGCCTGGTCATTAAGGGGGTTTCAGCTAGGGGGGTTGAAGTGGTTAAGAAGCATCAAATATATTAATATAGCATAAGTCACTGTAAAAAAATCTGATGCATTTTTAGACGTTTAAAAAGCATTTAGAAGTTTATGTAGACAGGATTAGTATATATGCCCTTTTATTTTAGGATGTACAAGTAGGGCAGCATGCTGAAGAGCACAGCCTGCTTGGAAGTTTATTATAGAGATTGAACATTATTTGTATTAAGTGATTTATTTTTGTTAACAGGCACTCTGAATGCTCTAGAATACAAGTCCTTTAGGAACACTGTATTTTATATCTGGGGGTTTACTTGTTCAGTTTCTAAGGGGGGTTATGTTCTTTTAAAAAGCACATTCATTACAATATGAACACTTGTAACATTACTTAACATTTAACTCTTTCTACCCCGGGCCAGTTTTCACCTTCCTGCCCAGGCCATTTTTTGCTAATCCGACATGCGTCACTTTATGTGGTAATAACTCTGGACTGCTTTTATTTATCCAAGCCATTCTGAGAATGTTTTCTCATGACACATTGTACTTCATGATAGTCATAAATTTGAGTCAATATACTTCACCTTTATTTATGAAAAAATCCCATATTTACAAAAAAAATCGCAATTTTCAAAATTTCGATTTCAGTGCTTTTAAAACAGAAAGTGATACTTCATAAAATATTTATTACTTAACATTCCCCATATGTCTACTTTATTTTAGAATCATTTTGTAAATGTAATTTTATTTTTTAGGACGTTAGAAGGCTTAGAATTTTAGAAGCAATTCTTAAAATTTTTAAGAAAATTTCCAAAACTCACTTTTTAAGGACCAGTGCAGGTCTGAAGTCACTTTGTGGGGCTTACATAGTGAAAAAAAAACATAAATGACCCCGTTGTAGAAACTACACCCCTAAAGCTACTCAAAACTGATTTTACAAACTTTGTTAACCCTTTAGGTGTTCCACAAGAATTAAAGGAAAATGGAGATGAAATGTCAAAATTTCATTTTTTTGGCAGATTTTCCATTTTAATCCATTTTTTTATTTAACACATCGAGGGTTAATAACCAAACAACATTCTACGTTTTCCCTTTAAGTGCAGGGTTAAGGTATGTTGGACTAACAACTAACTTTTAACTCATGTCCTTTAGGACTTTATTAACCTATTTTTCCCTGCACCTACCAATAGTCTTAAGACTTAACTTTTAATTTCTCTCAAATAAAAGTAAAGGTGATTTGGTAATATACCGACATAACAATAATGTTTAAAATTTTCAGTGTCACTGGCCTTTATTTGTCACTTCAATATCTAGATGCTCAAGTTGCCACAGCAGGCTACGCGTTTGCCTGACTTTATTATCGGCACTGTATCTAGGATTCCTACGTTTACTAAGACACTAGTGACTGCTGTTTAAAATTAGAGCCTCACGCTGCCCCCCGACATGTTTCGCCGAATACCGGCGTCCTCACGGGTTCGGGCAGTGTTTGTGAGCGTGTTCGCCTCATCTCAGGCTTTTATGACCTAGGTTGTGACGTATTTCCTGATCATTAGCATTGGAGGTGTAGTATCCGTGCTTACTAAATTGCTGATTGGATAGTACAGAGGCTCGGCTCTATGACGACTTGGCCACTCCCCCTGACGTAGGTTGTATATGGTTACTCTTCTCTCTACTGGTGCTTGTAATCATTCGGCGCCGCGATTATTGATGACGTGGGCGCTCTCTGTATTGGTGCGTGTAATCATTCGGCGCCGCGATTGTTGGTGACGTGAGCGCTCTCTGTATTGGTGTGTATAATCATTCGGCGCCGCATTTGTTGATGACGTGGGTGCTCTCCGACGACATCGCTACACGCCCATACCTCCGATGGTTTCCATGGTAACCTATCAACTCTACTTTCTAGTGATGTGCTCCCCACTCTTATTCGTGAACACCAGATATTATCTATAGGTCGACAACTCCTAAACTCATCTCCATCTCACCCTCTACAGTCCGCATTTACTCTCCAACATTGCCAATTGATCCGCCATCTCTTCAATTGGCCATGTTTTTCAAGTTAGATATATCTCTCCTCATTTTCTTCATATGTTTCCATATTCCCCCAGATTTATCTTTTAAGGGTTTTGGACCTTATATTACTAGTTGTCCAGTATCCAATTTATTAACAGGGGGGAGGCGCGGGGGAGAGTGGGATGGGGGTGAGTATTTTAGGGATATGAGGATATCCAGGTGAGGTCTACAGCCATTTCACTTGGTTTGGTTTATTTACTTTTGCCTTACAGTTATTATACCTCTATGTCCATATTTATGGCTACTTCCTGGATTTACTATCCTCTTTATTGATCGACTTCTATTTATTCCTTGGGTATATCTTCCCCTATTATCCGTTCTATTTTTCGCCTTATTCTTTTTTTGTGGGGCTCACATACTGGTCATTATAGTTGTTTTCTTCTTTTTGGGTTGGTTTTTTCTCTTTTTCTTTTCTAGTTATTCTCTATAGGTCGTCAGTGCCTTGCTTGGCTTTCCAACTCATAATTTTGGTTTTTCTTTTTTTTATATATAGCTATTTTTATTATTTAGGTCTGGCCTAAATTGAGGTTGCTCTTATTATTGTTAATATATCGTGAGTTTTATTCTGTAGTTTTTGTTCTAATATTTTTCCATTTGTTCTCAGATGTGAGGTACTATCTATAGAAAGGACGAATACGTGAACCCTTCATTTAGGCCGTTTGGAGACAGACTATTCAGTAAGTAGATCCATTTCGTCTCTTCTTGTTGAAGTTTTTGGTCTATGTCCCCTTTTCGTGGGCCTGTTTTCACCTTCATTACTCCCCAGACTTTGATGTTTGTATTACTGCCTTTATGCTTGTCTCTCATGTGTCTGGCCAGGCTAGTATCTTCTCCTGTACTTATACTGCTCAGGTGTTTGGATACTCGTCTTCTCAACTCCTGAATAGTCTTTCCGACGTACAGTTTTGGGCAATCGCATCTAATGATATACACTACCCCCTTTGTCTTGCAATTGATGTAATCATTAATTTCATAGTTCTTTCCGTCCACTGGATTAATGAATGTTTTTGTGGCTACCATCTTGCTACAGAAGATACAGTCCCCACATGGATAAGATCCATTGTGGGACAGCCAGTTAGTTTTTTTACCAGTTCGATGAGGTTGATAATGGCTGTGGACTAGTTTTTCTTTTAAGTTCTGTCCTCTCCTGTATGTGATTGCAGGATATTTAGGTATTACATATTGCAAATCTGCATCAGTTTGCAGTATGTGCCAGTGCCGTTTTAGAATTTGTTGTATAACTCTATGTTCAGTGTCGTATGTTCCTATACATCGTATAATTTTTTTTCCCTCTTTTGTTTTTTTGTCCGTCAGCAGATCAAGCCTTTCGGTGTTCCTAGCTCTGTTATAGGCCCGATGCAGACATTTCTTGGAATACCCTCTCTCGTAAAAGCGTGAGTATAGGGTTTTACATTCTTCTTGAAATGCTTCCTCGGTGGAGCAGTTCCGCCTGGCTCGGAGATACTGCCCCACCGGGATTCCTTTTTTGAGGGGGTCAGGATGGAAACTCTGCCAATGTAATAGGTTATTTGTTGATGTTGCTTTACGATGTATCTCAGTTTGGATCCTGCCGTCAGGCTGCAGGTTAATCTTGAGGTCCAGGAAATTCAGTGTATTCTTATGTATTTCGGCTGTAAACTTCATGCCTACTTGGTTTTCGTTCAGCTGGCATACAAGCTCATGAAATTGTGCTTCAGTGGCATCCCAAAAAATTAAAATGTCGTCGATATAACGACCCCAAAATAATATGTGCTTTGTGTACTTCTCCATTGTGTCTGTGAAAACAATTCGATCTTCCCACCACCCTAAAAATAAATTTGCATAACTTGGTGCACAAATCGTGCCCATAGCAGTGCCGGTGGTCTGTAAATAATATTTTCCATTAAATAAAAAATAATTGTGCTCCAACAGAAATTTTAATAGTGCAATAACAAAATTATTGTGCTCGTGATATTGTATTCCCTTAGTATTTAAAAAATATTGAATTGCTTGTATGCCCAGCTGATGTTGGATACTCGTATAAAGTGCCTCGACGTCGAGACTAGCTATTAGTGTATGTGAATTAACCTGGATTTCCTGCAGCCTGACAACAGTGTCCTTGGTATCCTTGAGATACGAAGGCAAGGTTTTAACAAAGGGGGAAATAACCTGTTCAACATATTCACTTATATAGTCGTCATAGAGCCGAGCCTCTGTACTATCCAATCAGCAATTTAGTAAGCACGGATACTACACCTCCAATGCTAATGATCAGGAAATACGTCACAACCTAGGTCATAAAAGCCTGAGATGAGGCGAACACGCTCACAAACACTGCCCGAACCCCTGAGGACGCCGGTATTCGGCGAAACATGTCGGGGGGCAGCGTGAGGCTCTAATTTTAAACAGCAGTCACTAGTGTCTTAGTAAACGTAGGAATCCTAGATACAGTGCCAATAATAAAGTCAGGCAAACGCGTAGCCTGCTGTGGCAACTTGAGCATCTAGATATTGAAGTGACAAATAAAGGCCAGTGACACTGAAAATTTTAAACATTATTGTTATGTCAGTATATTACCAAATCACCTTTACTTTTATTTAAAAGAAATTAAAAGTTAAGTCTTAAGACTATTGGTAGGTGCAGGGAAAAATAGGTTAATAAAGTCCTAAAGGACATGAATAACCAAACAAAACTCAATATTTATTACTCTGATTCTGCGGTTTACAGAAACACCCCATATGTGGTTGTAAACTGATGTAAGGGCACACGGCAGGGCACAGAAGGAAAGGAACGCCATATAGTTTTTGGAAGGCAGATTTTGCTGGACTGGTTTTTAGATGCCATGTCCTATTTTAAGCACCCCTGATGCACCCTTACAGTAGAAACTCCCAAAGTGACCCTAGTTTTAGTGGTACTTTTTTGGGGGTACATATGATTTTTTATTGGTCTATATTACATTTTTTGTGAGGCAAGGTAACCAAAAAATGTCTGTTTTGGCACCATTTTTATTTTTTACAACATTCATCTGACAGGGTAGATTATGTGATATTTTTATAGAGCAGGTTGTTACGGACGCAATGATATCAAATATTTTTACTTTCTTTGTTTGTTGCAGTTTTATATAATAAAGTTTTAGAAAAAAAATTATGTTTTTGTGTCTCCCTTTTCTGAACGCAATTTTTATTATTTTTTCTGCCGATCATCTTGTGCAGGGGCTTGTTTTTTGCAGGAAGAGTTGACATTTTTATTGGTACCATTTTTGGGTACATATGATTTTTTGATCATTCATATTCACACTTTATGAGGCAAGGTGACCAAAAAAATGGTAATTTTGGCACAGTTTTTATTTATTTATTTTTCCAGTGTTAGGTCATGTGATATTTTTATAGATCAGATCGTTACAGACATGGCAATATCTAATATGTATTATTTTTCTTATTTATTTAGGTTTTACGCAATAATAGCATTTTTTAAACAAAAAAATTATGTTTTAGTGTCTCCATAGTCTGAGAGCCATAGTTTTTTTTTATTTTTTGACCGATTGTCTTAGGTAGGGTCTCATTTTTTGCGGGATGATGTGATGGTTTGATTGGTACTATTTTGGGAGACATACGCCTTTTTGATCGCTTGGCTTTTTTGGCACTGCTTTTATTTTTATTTTTCACGGTGTTCATCTGAGGGGTTAGGTCATGTAGTATTTTTATAGATCAGGTTGTTACAGACACAGCAATACCTAATATGTCAACTTTTTTTATTTATTTCACTTTAGCACAATAATAGCAGTTTTGAAGCAAAAAAAAACATATTTTAGTGTATCCATTGTGTAGAGAGCCATAGCTTTTTTTATTTTTTGACCGACTGTTTTAGGTAGGGGCTCATATTTTGTGGGATGAGGTGACGGTTTGATTGGTACTATTTTGGGGGGGCATGCGCCTTTTTGATCGCTTGGTGTTGCAATTTTTGTGATATAAGGTGACAAAAATGGCTTTTTTTCATACATTAAATTTTAGTTGCCAGATTTTTTACCATTCCTCTAGTTTTCCTAAATCCTTTTCCATTTGGTGTATCCCTCCAGGAACATCAACCCTGTTACAAATCTTTGTGTCATCAGCAAAAAGACACACCTTACCATCGAGGCCTTATGCAATTTCGCTGATAAAGATATTAAACAATATGGGTCCCAGAACAGATCCCTGAGGTACCCCACTGGTAACAAGACCATGGTCTGAATATACTCCATTGACTTCAACCCTCTGTTGTCTGTCCCTCAGCCACTGCCTAATCCATTCAACAATATGGGAGTCCAAGCCCAAAGACTAATTAATTCTATGTGGGACAGTATCAAAAGCCTTACTAAAATCTAGATAAGCGATGTCTACTGCACCTCCACCATCTATTATTTTAGTCACCCAATCAAAAAAATCAATAATATTAGATTGACATGATCTCCCTTAAGTAAACCCATGCTGTTTTTCATCTTTCAATCCATGGCATTTTAGATGTTCCACATACCTCTCCTTAAGTATGGTTTCCATTAATTTCCCCACTATTGATGTCAGGCTTACTGGCCTATTGCCCGATTCCTCCCTACTACCTTTCTTGTGAATGGGCACATTTGCTAAGTTCTGGGATGACTCCTGTTACCAATGATTAGTTAAATAAATCTGTTAATGGTTTTTCTAGTTCACCGCTAAGCTCTTTTAATAGCTTTGGGGGTACCCATCAGGCCCCTGTGACTTATTTGTATTAATTTTACACAACCTCTTCCTCTATAAAGACACATGCACCAGAAGATTCATTAGTCTTCCTTCCTAACTGAGGTCCTTTTCATTCACTTTCCTTTGTTAAAACTGAATAGAAGTATTCATTGAGGCAGTCAGCTAGTTCTTTCCTTTTTTCATTTATGTATCTGAAGAATGTCTTATCGCCTTTTTTCACTGACTGGGACAATTTCTCTTCTGCCTGTGCTTTAGAAGCTCTTATAACTTGTTTGGCCTCTCTCTGCCTAATCTTATAAATTTGCCTGTCATCCTCATTTTTTTTTATAATGACTAAATGCTATCTTTTTGTTTTTAATTATTTTGGCCACTTCTGCTGAGTACCATAGTGGTCTCTTCCTTTTTTTGCTTTTACTGACAAGCCTAATGCAATTATCTGTTGCCTTCAATAGTGCCACTTTTAAGTAGTCCCATTTCTCCTGGACTCCATTGAAACTGTTCCAATCTGATAGGGACTCGTATACCACTAATCTAATTTTAGAAAAGTCAGTTTTTCTTAAAATCTAAAACTTTTGTTGTGTGATGTGACTCAGTCACTTTACTTATAGTAAACCACACTGACTGGTGATCACTAGATCCCAAGCTTTCCCCTACAGTAATATCAGATACCAAATTCCCATTTGTGAATGCTAAATCTAAAATGGCCTCCTTCCGGGTTGGCTCCACAACTACTTGCTCATGCTCTGAGAGCATTATTTATTTAAATTTTTTGAGCAATTTTCTTATGTAGGGGCTCATTTTTTGCGGGATGAGATGATGGTTTTATTTTGTGGGACATATGCCTTTTTGATCGCTTGGTGTTGCATTTTTTGTGATGTAAGGTGACAAAAATTGCTTTTTTTAACACAGTTTTTTTTGTATGGTGTTTATCGGACGGGGTGGATCATGTGATATATTTGTAGAGCTGGTCGTTATGGACGCGGCAATACCTAATATGTGTGATTTTCCCTTTTTTTTATTTTTTATTAAAAAATCAGGGGAAAAGGGCCGTTTTTTTCATTTTTTTACTTGAAACGTAATTTATTTTAATTAAAAACACTGTACTTTTTTTTAACTTTATTTCTGACTTTAACTTTTGGAGGTCTGATTCCCTCGGCAATGCATTAAAATTAATCTGTATTGTAATGCATTGCCTGTTAGTGTAGGCCCATAGAAGGCAGGTGTTAGTGTAGGCCCATAGAAGGCAGGTCCCGATGCCGTGCAAGTTATTGGGCAGCCTCTGCACGGCATCGGGCTACCTTCTCACGGCATCATGGGGAGCTGATGGGCTCCCTCACCCGAAGCAAACCCCTTCTATGTCACGGTCAGTGCTGACAACGGTTCAGAAGGTGTTCAGATAACGGGAAAAGCCGGTCCCCTACAGCTGATCGGGCGGGTGCAGCTCCTGCACCCACCTGATCAGTGGGCCGTAATAGTACGGCACTGGGCGGCAAGTCACGTCCCGCTGCGGCATACTATTACTGCGCTGGTCGGGAGGGGGTTAAGGATAGAACACTGAAGAAGTACAAAATAGATGTAAATAAGCAATGTTCTAACCAGGACAAAACAATTAATCCTTCTAGATGGTGATTTGTGGAAAGCAATCACATACAATTTCTATACAATAAGACATGGTAATAGTTGCTGTAATTACTGGCCTTCAATCTTTGACTTAGGCAATAGGAAAACAGTGGCAGGAACTATCCCCTCATCATAAAAGAATACAACTTCACAGGAACCAGAATGTACTTAAATTAATTATTTAAAGGGAATCTCAAAAAAGGTTTGTGCTGCCCTATCTGAGGGCAGTATAATCTGGCGACAGAGACTCTGAAATCTGAATTATGGAGCTCCAGCCCAAGTCATTCAATACTGAGCGCACACTAGGGAGTCCTCTTTTTCATGAGCTCCTGGCTCTCCCTGCCGCCCCTTCCACTGATTGACAGCTCTCTCCCTACTGCCAACAGTGGCGGGGAGAGTAACCAGCTCATAAACATGAGGACTTCTAAGAGAGAGCTATTTGTATTGCATAGACCCTGTCAACCATATTTATCCTATATATGTCTGTGTGAGTATGTATCAAATTTGTATTGTGAGAAATTGGATTTCTTTGCAAACTTTGGTAAACGTTAAAAGGGTTATCCAGTTTTCCATATTGATGACCTATCTTCAGGATGAGTCATCAATATCAGATCGTTGGGGGATGAAGTCCCAACTTCCCCAGTGATCAGCTGTTTGAAGAGAATGCAGCACTCGTGTTATTGCTGCATTCTCTTCACTGTTTACATTCTCGTCATCAACATTGCTGTGGCAAGCAGCAGTGGCATACATAGAGAAGTAAGAGCCCCATAGCAAGGATCAAACCAGGCAGCTCCCTCATTTGCTAAAAGTTGTTCCTTTAGAGGGTAGAGTCCTGCCAAGTTTTCCCCTCCAGTAGAAGAGGAGATAATACCAACTAAGACTGGGTCCCCTCTTGCCCTGGGCCCCATAGCAGTCGCATGGTCTGCCACTATGGTAGTTACTCCCCTGGCGAGCAATGTAATTACAGATCCTCTGCGCCATTTGCTTGAAAACTACAGAGCAATTATTGTTAAGCTCCGTTCTTTTCAAGTGAATGGAATGGAAGAGCTATAATTAAACTACTCGCTGCTAAAATGTCGATGGTGAGCAAGAATACAGTGAAGAAAATGCAGGAATGGGACCCCCACTGATCAGATATTTATGACCTATTCTGAGGATAGGTCATCAATATTGGAAACCAGACAATCCCTCCAAGGTTGGACACATCTGTAGTTTGTAGCTGTACCTTTCACTTCAAAATTGGAAAAATAGTTTTTTTCTATGGTGATGAGCAGTGTCTAGGATAGATGTCATTCACGTTTATACAGTTTGTAGGTCCTTCGGCTATGAAGCAGGTGATCATAAGAAATGACCATATAGAGATATGATATGGGGCATACAAAAAATAGAACATGAAGCCCCAGGTGGCATATGACCCGTTTTGAAGTGGAATTACCACAGGTAAATTGCCTACATAATTTTGATAGAAGGGCGATAGTTTGGAACAAGTAACATCAGTCTATAGGTATATTCTGTGTGTGTGGTGTCATGATACCAAGATGGTGGTGTTTAGATAATAGTGTGGGAAACATTTTCCTTGCACTGGTAAGGTCTCCTGACATCAACTTTGCCATCTTCGATCCTAATCATTTTTGTTGATCAGATTAACCCATGTATAGCTGCAATCTTCTGATCTAAAACTTCAGTTACTATACTTCACTGGCCTGCACAATTCTCAGATCTCAACCAACTGCATTGTCAGGATTGCACGCAAATTTGCAATTCGATAACAAAAATTAGCAGCTATTCCCAACATATTAGGCCAAATAATGATTTAATTACAAATTCAGAAACTAGAAAAAATATTATTATTATTATTATTGATATTTTCTTATGTAACAGACACTTGCATACATAGGCACACTATAGGGTTAATTGTTTTCTGAATTATTTCCATGATCACAGAATAATTCTAATGCTGAGTTTACAACTAGAAAAATTTAAGTGGTTAGCACCCTGGCTGCCTGGAATTATTCCTTAAATATCATGTCATGTGACCGGTGAACCGAATATAGTGGGCTGACTGATTTAGCGACTTTATTCTAACTCTCTATCAAGGGTTTTAAGAAATGTTGTCAGTTAAACCTGAGGACATTGCTACAGTAGACTGAACTGAGTATGTACTTATGTTGGGCGACTGCCAAAGTCATTACAACGGTTGTAATTTTCAAGCTGTAATTTTGTGGAATTTTGATGAGAAGAGTTTATGGAGTTTGAATTATCAAAGGACCTCAGGCTGCTGCTTCATATAAGAAAATTATTGGAACCTTAGGCACTAAGCTCCTCTAATTTATAAGAAGGTTAAGAATTGCCAAATGTTTGTTTTAAAGTGAAAGGAGGCATAAATCAAGTTTTAAGCAGAAGTTCAGGTATCACAATTTACGCACTGAAACAATTGTATTTTGTCAATAACACATTGGCCCAGTTGGCTTTTAAAAAGGGTAAAATATGCAGTCTATAACTTTGTATTCCTGTCTGTTCCTTCTTTTATATCTTGAATATTCATGTAAGGCAATACTTTACCTCATTACACATTACAACATGAATGTAATCTCAGCGTTAAATTCCATAAATATGTATCGCAGATCTTATCCATATGATGTTATCATTGAGGAAATAGATTAACTCCTTAAGGACTCAGCCCTATTTAACTTTAAGGACTTGGCCAATTTTTGCAAATCTGACCAGTGTCACTTTAAGTGCTGATAACTTTAAAACGCTTTGACTTACTCAGGCCGCTCTGAGTTTTTTTTGTCACATATTGTACTTCATGACACTGCTAAAATTGGGTAAAAAAGTAAATTTTTTTGCATAAAAAAATACATAATTTACCAAAAATTTGGAAAATTTGCAAATTTCAAAGTTTCAGTTTCTCTACTTCTGTAATACATAGTAATACCGCCAAAAATTGTGATGACTTTACATTCCCCATATGTCTACTTCATGTTTGTATCATTTTGGGAATGCCATTTTATTTTTTGGGGATGTTACATAGCTTAGAAGTTTAGAAGCAAATTTAGAAATTTTTCAGAAATTTTTCAAATCCCACTTTTTATGGACCAGTCCAGGTCTGAAGTCCCTTTGTGAGGCTTACATAATAGAAACCACCCAAAAATGACATAAATGGACATAAAATTGAAAAATTTCGATTTTGGGGAAAATTTTCCAATATAATCCATTTTTTCCAGGAACAAAGCCAGTGTTAACTGCTAAACAAAACTCAATATGGGTTGCCCTGATTCTGTAGTTTGCAGAAACACCACATATGTGGTCCTAAACTACTGTTTGGCCAAACGGGAGGACATAGAAGGAGGGTAACGCCATATGGGTTTTGGAAGGCAGATTTTGCAGGACTGGTTTTGTTTATACCATGTCCCATTTCAAGTTCCCCGTTGCCCCCCTAGAATAGAAATTCCCAAAAAGTTACTCCATTTCAGAAAGTGCACCCCTCAAGGTATTCAAAATTGGGTTTACAAACTTTGTTAACCCTTTAGGTGTTCCACAAGAGTTAATGGCAGATGGAGAAACAATTTCGGAATTTCTATTTTTGGGAAAATTTTCCATTTTAATAAATTTTTTCCAGTAATAAAGTTTCTGTAGTTTGCAAAAGCACCCCATATGTGGTCCTAAACTACTGTTTGGCCAAATGGGAGGACATAGAAGGAGGGGAACGCCATATGGGTTTTGGAAGGCAGATTTTGCAGGACTGGTTATGTTTATACCATGTCCCATTTCAAGCCCCCCGTTGCACCCCTAGAATAGAAATTACAAAAAAGTTACTCCATCTAAGAAAGTACACCCCTCAAGGTATTCCAAACTGGGTTTACAAACTTTGTTAACCCTTTAGGTGTTCCACAAGAGTTAATGACAGATGGAGAAACAATTTAGGAATTTCTATTTTTTTGAAAATTTTCAATTTTAACCCTTACTTTATTACTGGAAAAAATGGGTTAACAGCCAAACAAAACTCAATATGGGTTGCCCTGATTCTGTAGTTTGCAGAAACACCCCATATGTGGTCGTAAACTACAATTTGGCTAAACAGCAGGGGAACGCCATATGGTTTTTTGAAGGCAGATTTTGTTGTACTGGTTTATTTACACCTTTCAAGCCCCCTGCTGCACCCCTAGAGTAGAAACTCCATAAAAGTGACCCCATCTAGGAAACTACGGGATAAGGTGGTTGTTGTTTTGGGACTACTTTAGGGTAAATATGATTTTCTGTTGCTCTATATTACACTTTTTTGAGGCAAGGTAACAAAAAATTTTAATTCAAAAATTGTTTCCACATTTGCTATTTAGTTTTGTGGAACACCTAAAAGGTTGACAAAGTTTGTAAAGTAACTTTTGAATACCTTGAGGGGTGTAGTTTCTTAGATGGTGTCACTGTTTTGGAGTTTCTAGTCTAGGCTACATCAGGGGGGCTTCTAATGGGACTTGGTGTAAATAAACCAGTCCATAAAAATCTGCCTTCCAGAAACTATATGGCCTTCCCTTCGTTCTATGCCCTGCCATGTGGCTATATAGCCATTTACGACCACATATGGGGTGTTTCTGCAAACTACAGAATCAGGGCAATAAATATTTAGTTTTGTTTGGCTGTTAACCCTTGCTTTATTACCGGAAAAAAAGGATTCAAATGGAAATTTTGCCAAAAAATTGGTGTTTTGGCACCGTTTTTATTTTATATTTTTAACGCTGTTCATCTGAGGGGTTTGGTCAAATGTTATTTTTATAGGGAAGATTTTTGCGGACGCGGCGATACCTAATATGTCTACATTTTCAAATTTATTTAGATTTTACACTATATTATCATTTTAGGAACAAACAAAAAAATATTTTAATATCTCCATAGCCTGGGAGCTACATATTTATTTTTTTGTTGGGCAACTATCTAATGTAGGGGCTCATTTTTTTGCGGGATGAGATTGCGGTTTTATTGGCACTAATTGGGGGTGCATATGACATTTTGGATCGCTCGCTATTACACTTTTTGTGATGTTAGGTGACAAAAAAGAAGGGACGAACCCAAAAAAGATCACAGGAGGGGGACACGGAAGGACACCACCACTCAGTGTGACACTTGCCCCGATCATCCGGGCCTCTGCGTTATCGATTGCTTCAGGGAGTATCACACTTCCATGGAGTACAACATTTTTATAATCCCCAACAGTCCCCTAGAGAACATAAAAAACTATGGCTCTCAGACTTTGAAGACACAGAAACTAATTTTTTTTACCCAAAAATATAAGTTTTAGTGCAGGCATCCTCAAACTGCGGCCCTCCAGATGTTGTAAAACTATAACTCCCAGCCTGCCCAGACAACCTACAGCTATCAGCAGGGCATGGTGGGAATTGTAGTGGTGCATGATGGGTGCCAATATTTTCCTGACAGGAATATATTGGCAAAAGTCTCAGCTTTTAATATCTGCATTTATGACTAGCCAGTATAGTCAGTGGCATATACGTTTGGTGCATTTTTTCTGTGATTTATGGGAATTGTAGTTTTACAACATCTGGAGGGCCGCAGTTTGAGGATGCCTGCTTAGTGTCTCCACTATAGTGTCTTCTCTATAAAAAATAACATTTAACCCAACCCCCCCGGATGAACAGCGAAACAATCCCCCTGAAATTACTGGTGCCACACAGTGCATCAGTACAAAAACACCCCTTTATATTGTGCGCTAGTAATATAAAAAAAAACCTTCCTTTCAGCAGATCAGACCCTCATATAAAACCCTAAATAGGATCCCCTAATCTCAGACTTAACCCCCTTTAGACCGCTATGTCAGACCCCATATAAGACCCCAGTTTTAAATCTCAGATCAGACCCCATTAGACCTCCATGTAAGACCCCATATAAGACCCCACTAGACCGCCATACCCCCATATATGACCCCCTTAGACCTCCAGACCCCCATTAGACCTCTAGACCCCCCAGTCAGACCTCCAGACCCCCAATCAGAACCTATTAGACCTCTAGACCCCCATCAGACCTCCAGACCCCAATCAGACCCCCATTAGACCTCCAGACACCCAATCAGACCCCAGTCAGACCTCCAGACCCCCATTCGACCTCTAGACCCCCCCCGGTCAGACCTCCAGACTCCCAATCAGACCCTCATTAGACCTCCAGACCCCAAAAAGACCCCCCAGTCATATTTCCAGACCCCCAATCAGACCCCCCAGTCAAACCTCCAGACCCACAATCAGACCCCCCAGTCAGACCTCGAGACCCCCAATCAGACCCCCCATTCAGATCTCCTGACCCCCCAGTCAGACCTCCAGACCCCCATTAGACCTCTCCAGACCACCCATTAGACCTCCATATCAGACCTCAGATTAGGCTGTAAAATAATTAAGTCACTTACCTCTCCTGTCCTCACTCTCCCTGTCCTGGCTGTCTTCTCTTCTTAGGACCCACGCTGTAGTCACCTGACCTCCTGTAGCGTCAGGTCAGAGTGCACTTTGTACATCCTGACGCTGCAGGCAGCCAGGACATAGCAGAGCTGGGCCCTGAGAAGAGCAAGCAGGAGGAGGGGTAGTACTGTACAGCGCTCACAGCGCTTCTCTCTTCCTGCAGACTAGTGAGCCATTATGGAAGCGCTCACTAGTATTCCCTTTATAAGATTCACTGCATCTTATAAAAGGAAAAGCAATAAGCCCTTCCATCTGTATTGATGGAAGCACTCATTGCTTTTGTTCTGGCACCTCCCTGAGAGGCGGCACCCAGGGCGGACCGCCCTACCGCCGCCCCCCCCCCCCCTCGGGCATGCCACTGGCAAAACACAAGGACCTTGACACTGAGGCATCTATGAAGGGGGCTGGCCACTTCTATATGCGCAGGAGGGCTAGGATAGGTCAGCGAGGTCACATGACCAAACCCATAAAGCCCAGGAACCAACACGCGCCGGCCCTTAAGGAAGTGCTGCAGGAAACAAACAGCAAGCATGCTGTGGCCAGGGGTGAGGGCAAACTGTGGAGCAGATCCCAGAACAACAGCACCTACACAGATAGAGTCCAGGACCACAGCGGTGAATGGAAAACACAGGCCGCAGATCATTGCTGAACGCTGCGCCCGGGACCACGGCAGAAAGCAAGGGAACAGCAGCCGCTGTTACACTGTTTATCCTACCCATGCACTTCTGATCTTTCATTGCTAGTTTACCGTACTTTGTTATAACTGTTATTGCTGTTTCGAATTGAAGATATCAAACAAATATTTTAAAAGAAGCAGGCCCAAGATAATGGAGGACATTACAGAGAAGTACTGACCTGTATTTTTGTAACTGTAAAGGGTTAATTAATACTTAATGATTATTTCAATGTTGCCACGTTAAATGTTGTGATTTGTTGTTAAACCACATATCTTTCTATGTACTAAGAATCCCAAACAGCAATGTATGGGCAAAATATAGGGTTAACATTGGCAGACTGTTTAGGTTACCAGGGTGATGGAATTACCCCCTCCCAGCTAGTTAGTTAGTGGTCTAGTCTGAGCAGACTTAGAAAAGTCAGTTTTTCTAAAATCTAAAATTTTTGTTTTTGTGTGGTGTGACTCATAGTAAACCACACTGACTGGTGATCACTAGATCCCAAGCTTTCCCCTACAGTAATATCAGATACCAAATTCAAAGGGGAAAGAGGCAGAATTGATGATTAGACTGAGAGGGGGACAATAAATTAAATGAAACAACTGAAGTTAAGTTGTTCAAAACTAGATACTAACATTAACAATAAATAACTGTATAAAAATATATACCTGTCCTGATCACACATGAGGACAAATTACTTTACAACACTGAGGTAAAGAGCTACCTCATCCTCATCCTCCTACTTGTCAGGGATTATGATCCTGAATACAGATGAAAAGAACTTTAGCTGAATTTCTGGGGAATTTAGTTCATGAGGAGACATGAAGAACAGAGAGGACGGACGGGACAGACTGTGGTAATGGAGACTGTAAACAAGTGCTGCTGCTCATTAGCCACACCTCACCCTCCTCTCAGGTCTCCTCATCATCTCCATTCCCACAGAGATTCACCTGTATTGAGGATCATAATCCCTGACATGTAGAGCAGAGAGAAGGATGAGGCAGCACTCATTGTGGTGAAGAAACTTGTCCTCCTGTGTGATTAGAACAGGTTTTATGTGTACTGATAGGACGTCGGCTATTTTATGATATGATTGCTCCCTAGACATAACAAGCCATTATAAGTAATGAAAGGAATTTGTGAATATATTTATTAGAAAATAATTTTAAAGTATTTAATTTTTTTTTAATTCCTGGAGAACTTTTATTTATACATTGGTCTAGTGTTTTTTTTTTTTTTTTTGGTTTACTAAAGGCTTTGCTTGTCACAAGGTTTTTTTCTTACATCACTTTTAAATTAAGATATCAAATGATAATCCGAATTCCCTACCATCCAAGGCCACCCACTTAGCTGAGGATATAAAACACATGTTTTCCTAACATAAGCACTGTGTCCTGAGAGCAGATCACTATTACGTCCTTGTTACAGGCTGAGCTGGCAGAATCATCTGCTTTGTTCTGCTTCATGATCCGTCAGTTATAATAGTTAAAATAAGTGGTCATTTCAAAGAATGGGAAAAAAAGTTAAATAGCATAGACATTTAACAATGACGAGACATAAAATAAGGACCACTAGATCTTCACCAACTGTTTCTCTACCCTGTAAAGTTTACTTATAGGGGTCTCTTTAGCCTCCTACATATGTTTTTAGACTCATTCCTATGAGTGAGCTCAATAAATCTGCCAACAATATAAAATAAATATTCATATATACTTACTTTATGAATTCTGTCACCCAGTTTGCAAGTTCCTCAATTTTGACTGAACCATCACTATGGTTTCCATACCACTTCTTTTCTATATAAACAGAGGAATTGCGGCTGGTAATGGGACAGAATCATATGGATATATGGATGTTTTTTATTATTTCTTTATCATCTTTAATATTTCTTTAGAATCTTGGAAATTGTTTTTAAGATTTTACTACATCATTCAATGGTGGTCCATTTGAAGAAATTGTTGAGACTGCAGTGAGGTGACAATACACTGGAGGGATAAGAAATTTCCAGGGCATGCTGGGCTTTTCTTGTTTCTAGAATTGAAAGATCCTTATGACAGACTAGGACCGATTTTTATTTTAAGATAACTGTCCTACATTGCCTGAAGAAAACATGAGGAAAACATATAATCTACATTTAGATATAGTCAGATCTCAAACCTACAAGACCAAATGTACAACACATAAATTACATATGACTTTAGCTTAAAGGGGTTGGCCACCCTAAGTATCAAAAATCCAAAGTGCCCTAGACAATAGCCAAAAGCAAGAAGTATTTCAATCATGGGACATGTACTGGCTATATATAATTTTTCTAACCTGTTCACCATGACACACCTCCCTGGAGGAGCTCCTCAGACCGGCTGTGTGGGCGGAGCAGCTGTGAAGTGAAAGTAAAAATCCCAGTATGCATTGCAGCAGGCAAGTTCAGAGGAGTAGTCGCATGACATACCCACCCACCTGTGTTTCCATAGAGACAAGAGCCCCTCAGATAATATCAATAACTCAGTCATTAGTGAATAACTGCTGTACAGACATAGCAATAGGAAGTACGCCCCAGTCCCAGCAGCACACAGGAATATGATGCTAATGTATCATACATACAGGTCCTTTTAAAAAAATTAGCATATTGTGATAAAGTTCATTATTTTCTGTAATGTACTGATAAACATTAGACTTTCATATATTTTAGATTCATTACACACCAACTGAAGTAGTTCAAGCCTTTTATTGTTTTAATATTGATGATTTTGGCATACAGCTCATGAAAACCCAAATTTCCTATCTCAAAAAATTAGCATATTTCATCCGACCAATAAAATAAAAGTATTTTTAATACAAAAAAAAGTCAACCTTCAAATAATTATGCTCAGTTATGCACTCAATACTTGGTCGGGAATCCTTTTGCAGAAATGACTGCTTCAATGCGGCGTGGCATGGAGGCAATCAGCCTGTGGCACTGCTGAGGTGTTATGGAGGCCCAGGATGCTTCGATAGCGGCCTTAAGCTCATCCAGAGTGTTGGTTCTTGCGTCTCTCAACTTTCTCTTCCCAATATCCCACAGATTCTCTATGGGGTTCAGGTCAGGAGAGTTGGCAGGCCAATAGAGCACAGTAATACCATGGTCAGTAAACCATTTACCAGTGGTTTTGGCACTGTGAGCAGGTGCCAGGTCGTGCTGAAAAATATAATCTTCATCTCCATAAAGCTTTTCAGCAGATGGAAGCATTAAGTGCTCCAAAATCTCCTGATAGCTAGCTGCATTGACCCTGCCCTTGATAAAACACAGTGGACCAACACCAGCAGCTGACATGGCACCCCAGACCATCACTGACTGTGGGGACTTGACACTGGACTTCAGGCATTTTGGCATTTCCCTCTCCCCAGTCTTCCTCCAGACTCTGGCACCTTGATGTCCGAATGACATGCAACAGTCCAGTGCGGCTTCTCTGTAGCCAGGTCAGGCACTTCTGCCGCTGTTTCTGGTTCAAAAGTGGCTTGACCTGGGAAATGCGGCACCTGTAGCCCATTTCCTGCACACGCCTGTACACGGTGGCTCTGGATGTTTCTACTCCAGACTCAGTCCACTGCTTCCGCAGGTCCCCCAAGGTCTGGAATCAGTCCTTCTCCACAATCATCCTCAGGGTCCGGACACCTCTTCTCGTTGTGCAGCGTTTTCTGCCACACTTTTTCCTTCCCACAGACTTCCCACTGAGGTGCCTTGATACAGCACTCTGGGAACAGCCTATTCGTTCAGAAATGTCTTTCTGTGTCTTACCCTCTTGTTCGAGGGTGTCAATGATGGCCTTCTGGACAGCAGTCAGGTCGGCAGTCTTACCCATGATTGCGGTTTGGAGTAATGAACCAGGCTGGGAGTTTTTAAAAGCCTCAGGAATCTTTTGCAGGTGTTTAGAGTTAATTAGTTGATTCAGATGATTAGGTTAATAGCTCGTTTAGAGAACCTTTTCATGATATGCTAATTTTTTGAGATAGGAAATTTGGGTTTTCATGAACTGTATGCCAAAATCATCAATATTAAAACAATAAAAGGCTTGAACTACTTCAGTTGGTGTGTAATGAATCTAAAATATATGAAAGTCTAATGTTTATGAGTACATTTCAGAAAATAATGAACTTTATCACAATATGCTAATTTTTTGAGAAGGACCTGTATATTACTGGGGGGGAAGGTGCCCTGTTCATAAACTTGCTGTAGGGCCTAGTGATTTCTAGTTGCACCATTGGATTTAAGCCGTGAACGGAATGAATAGAGGGGAAGATTTATAATTTCCCTTGTTTCGAAAAGTGGCATTAAAAAGTTGCAATCTATGTGTTTGCGACTTTTTAACTGTGCCTTAAAAAAAAAAAAAAAAAAAGGCATGGCAAATTAGCATGCCAAAAATGAACATAAATTTTTGACAGTTTTCTGACTGAAACTAAGTCAGAAATCCACGGCAGCTCTGAGCTGTCTTTTTTGTCCGGCTGCCTTTCAGCATGTTTGCCGTGCTGCGGACACAACTTCGACATGTCCACATTAAAGTGAATAGGGCCGGAGCGGCCTTCCGGGGGCACTCGTGGGCTACTACATTATCAATATATTATTTGGCGATTGCCACAAAAGTGGGGTAAAAACTTTCATAAATGTCCCCCATAGTATTACTAGGAAATATTACCAAGTTATCATAATAATGATAATAATCTTTATTTATACAGCACCAACATATTCCACAGCTTTTTACAATTTAGGGGTTCATGTACACACAGTCATAAATAACATAGCAACAGACAAGTAAAAAATGAGAACAAGAGGAATGAGGATCCTGCTCGCAAGAACTTACAATCTATGAGGAGATAGGGGTGACACAGAAAGTAAAAGTGCTTGTTTTATACAATAGTCCAGCCATATTGGGAAAATAGGGGAGTAGAAATAAAGCTGCATAAGTCAGTCACCAGCCGATATCTGTAGTGCTTTTGGGTGAAGAGTTTGGTAGAGGATCATGTTCAGGAAATGATGATAAAGGGGCTGTGACGGATACCACGCCTTGTGCCCGCTTGACGTCACCTACGCCGAGCTCACAAGACGCAGTATGGTCACTTGTTACCCAAAGTGTGACGTTACGCCCTCCAGAGGAGCAGGTAAGGTCAGCTTGGTACAGTTTATACAGACACCTCCTGTCCACGTGGGCACAGAGAGGCAACAAGCTGAAAGAGCCTTTTCACTGCCGCCGTGAAACAGCACCTTCTCAGCCCGGAAAATCTGCAACCAGCTTCTCGTTTGATATAAGCCTGGTTCGCTAACTGGATTATTTAGGGTGAGAAACCAACCCGAGGTAGCTTATAACTAGGCCGAAACACGGACGTGGGGATTGGTGATCGAGATACAAGATAGCACAAGATAAATGATATATTTAATTGCCTTAAGGACACACAATATATACAGAGAATACAGATACAGGTGATATAGGTACAACAGGGTTAAGCAGAGCAAAAGTCAGTTACCGCGTAGATGAAAGTTCATTTTGATAAGGGTGGAATAGTCCTTGGCTGCAGTCACGTGGGGGCAGTGATGTCAGCTGAATCATGGTCTCTCCAAACACATTGGCACGATGTGAACCCCTTCAGAAAAGACACCGCCCGCTGGCTTGCATGGGCTTATGACCTTTAGCCGGCCGCTCCCCTCCGGCCTATGGGTAGGGTCCAGCCCTCCTTCTCTGGTGCTGGCAGCAAATGACCCATAAAACCCCTTAAGGCTCATAGCCCCAGACCAGAATGTCGCAGGAAGATGGTTCCGGGCCCAATTGATCCACCTGGGTTCCGGCTACAACTAGAGTTCAAACATGGTACCACTATTTGGTTTCTGTGGGGAGATATGTATATCTCTCCTCCCGGGCGTCCTAGCCTCAAGCCAGGACCACGTGGACATTTGGCTTTGCCCCAGGATCGCAAAAAGATAAATCGAATTATACCTGGGATGGACGGACGATTCATAATCCTATATGAAATGTAGGTGCCAACATGTCTGGGAGGCATCATTGATCCTGAGGGCTGAGACCTCCTGCTGGGGGTTTTCCTGCAGGATTAGCTTGCCTCCAAACTGGCTGGTTGAGGCATGACTTTATCCACCTGGGGCCTCCTTGAAGCCTGGACCCCTGGGGCTTTCTCCCTTGCTAGCTGACAATCAGATGGCTGGGCAGTGGGAACATATTTTGCATGTACACTGACTGTGTACATGCCAAAAGGGGAATAAAATGACAATTAGGGCTGACAATAAATGATAATCCATATTCCTCACACCTCCCCCCTCACATTCCTGTGTTTCCCCGTGCGCCCCTCAGCACTCTCTCTGGTGGCGAATGGCAAATATGGCTGGAGCACCAGTCTCCTGCGTACCCACCTTCCATTCGTTCCTGAGAAATAGAGTCACCCAGACCGAGCACGACACTGAGGCCACAATTACTGTAATCAGTCTGTACTACAAACGGCCGTGTGAAGTTTGCTGCCTGTGGTACCGGGAAGCTGGGAAGGGCGTCCTTCAGCGCCTGGAAGGCCGTCTCACAGTCAGTCGTCCAATCGACTGCGGAGGGCAGCGTCTTCCTTATGCGGTCCATCAGGGGCCTCGTCAGGCTACTATAGCGGGGCACGAACCCCCCATAGTACCCAGCGGTGCACAGGAAGGACATAACCTAGTTCTTGTCCTGGAGGATGAGTCAGGATGTGCTGGCATCCACTCTCCCAGGCTCTGGCTTCAGGGTCCCCCAGCCTACCTGGTGCCCCAGGTAGTGGACCTCGCTCATGCCCAGCTGGCACTTTTCCGGCTTGATGTTCAAGCTTGTCTGGTGGTTCCACCCCAGCACCTGCGACAGGTGCTGTAGGTGATCCTCCCATGTGGAACTGAAGACGGCAATATCATCCAGATACACGGCCACGTACTCTTCAAGTCCCTTAAGCAGCGTGTTGACCATCCGCTGAAAAGTGGCAGGGGCATGCTTCATGCCAAACGGCATCACCGTGGATTCGTACAATCCAAAGGGGGTGATAAAGGCAGAGCGTTCCATTGCCTCACGGGTCAGGGGAATCTGCCAGTACCCCCGGCTCAGATCCATGATGGTCAGGTACTTGGCCCCGGCCATCTGATCGAGCAGGTGATCGATGCGTGGCATAAGGTACGCATCGGTGACCAAGACAGCGTTGAGTCCCCTTTAGTCTGGTCCTTCTTTGGGACGAGGACCACAGGCGAGGCCCAAGCACTGTTGGATGCCTGGATGACCCCCAGCTTCAGCATCTCGTCAATCTCCTGGTGCATGTGCTGCTCCAAGGAAACCCAATATGCTGAACGCCAGATTGGGGGGTGATCCCTAGTGTCCTCGTGATGGATGGCCAACTCTGTACTTACGGGCTTGTTGCTGAACAACTCCCGGAAGGGGTGAAGGGTGGCCCATAGCTGGGACCGTTGGTCCTTCAAGAGCTGTTGGCCCACCTCCACATCCTTGATGGGCCCACCCGCCTTCACCTGGGTGAGCATGTCCTCCCCCTCTTCTGGAAGGTTGCAGACAGGGAGGGCACATGCCTCCTTTTCCTGATGTGCCTTCATCATGTTCACGTTGAAGGCCTTCCGCTTTTCCCGGGTGTGGTCCAGGGTGACCTGGAACTTCACGGTGTTGAGACGCTGATGCCCGAGGCACAGGCCTTCCCAGGTTGATCGAAGCTTGTCCTGAGGTACGGGGACCAGTACCCATACCTTTTGACCCAGGTCCTCTCACAAGTGTTCTGGTCGTACCATCACTTCTGGTGGGCCTGGGCCCACTACATATTTTCGTGCACCAGCTGCGACAAGGCCTGCATCTTATTTCGGAAGCGCATGACATACTCGATGACCGACACTCCAGGGGTAGCTACCTCTCCCTCCCAGGCCTCTTTCACCAGAGCCAGGGGCCCCTGCACATGTCGCCCGTACAGGAGCTTGAAGGGGAAGAACTCCGTGGAGGCCTGTAAGACCTCTCGGTAGGCAAGCAGATGTGGGAGGTACCGCTCCCAGTCACACCTGTAGGAGTCGACCAACATCTTAAGCATCTGCTTTAAGGTGCCATTAAACTGTTCCCAGAGACCGTTGGTCTGTGGGTGGTACAGGCTGGTCACCAGATGTTGCACCTGTGTTTGCCTGCAGAGGGACTCCATCAATTGCGACATGAACTGGGTACCCCAGTCGGTGAGCTTTTCCTGGGGAAAGCCCACTCTGAAGAAAATCTCCAGCAGGGCGGTGGCCACCTTGTCGGCCCAAATGGTCCCAGGTGGCATAGTCTACTACTGTCAATATGTAGCGTTTCCCGGAGCTGCTGGGAATGGACAGTGGTCCAATCATTACCACAGCCACCCTGCTGAAAGGCTCTTCAATTATGGGCAGCGTTACCAGTGGGGCTTTGGGGCGCTGCCCCGCCTTCCCCACCCGCTGGCAGGTGACACATGAACGGCAGTAGGCAACCACATCGGCCCCCATCTTTGGCCAGTAGAAATGTTGTGCTAATCTGGCCTTTGTCTTAGCGATCCATGTCAAGGATGGACATGCCACTTTTTTTTTTCTGTGTTGCAGTTTTTAAAACTGCAAGCTGAAAAAAAATCAAGTGAATTAACAAGTGTTCAAAAGAAAAAAACTTGCTGCTCCTAGTTATTCTGAGCAAGTCTTCACAGGATCAAAACCACATAAGCCTCCAAGGTCTTTCTTCTGATGTAGTCAATCATTACTTTATTTACAAATGCTTCTCCCAAATCTCCGCACTTAACTCTACATTAGTCAAATGGAGATAAGACACATATATAGTGAAGCACCGCAGATGCAGAAGTGGTCCTGCAAATTTATTATACTTACAAAATGATTAAAAGTTCAAGCATATGAAAATATGTATATGCCCCTGACGAAGCAGATGGTGAAACCCGGGTTGGGCGATAGATGGGAGACTGATGTTTATTGTGATATGCTTGTAATTGTATGAGTGAGATATGAGTAAAAATAAGGAATGGGGAGCAAATGAGAAATGGAGAGGACCTTCACTTACCACTCCATTCTAGTCTCAATGGACAGCTCTGCAGTTCTTCTTTATGCTGTAGGTGGTTGAAGGCAGATGTACCTTTCTAGCCTGGGAACTATACAATTCTCTGTACAGTTCCTTTACTAGATATACAGATGTCATCAAAGGTCTTTTAGCATTCTCCACTGATGATAGGGCCCTTCCCAATAATCCCCAATATAGCTGCCTGATCTGCCTATATTGGAAGTGCTCTACTGTAGCTATAAATAAACTTATGATTGATGGTGATAGCAGTGTCCACAAAGTATGCCTTAATGAAGGCAGATCCTACCCCTATTTATTAATACAAAAATATATGTCAGAATAAACAGTGACTTGTTTTGAACAAGCCTGAAAAAAACTGAAGAAAGGTTAAGGTAGATGCGGGTGCAGTTATGTTGGTGTCACCATGTGTTGCTGCTCTCCGGAAGGGTTGGTAAGGCATGGTGCACCCAAATGGGAACTAACCAGTGTGCTTCTTTACTGGAGGAATTCAAGTACAAAACAATACAGGCAAGGCATAGGGCCGGCTTCTTCAGTCTCCTCCCTGGAAGAAGAAGGGTTTGATGCTGAGGAAAGGCCTGAGCCAGCTGTTCCCCTCTCTCTCTCATGCTCATTCTCTCTCTCTCTCTCTCAGAAGGCTGGTACCCTGGCCAAAGGCTGGAGGTCCATGGTCTGTAGCTCAGTAGTCCGGGTGGCTCCTTGGTCACCAGGTTGGGGACCCATGGTCTGTGGATCAGTGTCCCCATCTCAGCGTATTCTAATGGTCACTGATGCAGACTTGCAGAGTCTCCCCCTCCAACCACTGAAGAAAAGCAGATTGACGGCAGCATCTCCAGAAACTTAATTTATTTAAAGTGGTTCCATATGACGCATTTGCAAAATTCGCCAATAAAGTGCTGACACGTTTTGGCTAGCAAGTAGCCTTTGTCAAGCAAGTATCTTCTGACAAATGCTACTTGCTAGCCGAAACGTTGCAGCATTTTATTGGCGAATTTTGAACATGTATCATATGGACTCGGACAAAAAAATCACAGAAAAAACTAAGATAAAAACATCCTGTATGATATGATACAAATGTGCGGATGTCCCTGGCCATATTATTGAAGAAAACCACAGAAATAAGATAATAATGCACTTAGTAAAGTAGATGCAAGCACTATATATGGACAAAGTCCTCACTCTGATATGATAATATCTGAGACACTTAGTCAATATATTTTGATCAAAACACATCTAAGCCCGCCTACAGAACGCCAAGGTGGTCTCAGGTCAGGTGGGTCCTACGCTAAACCTACCTAAGCCGTTGGGCTTCTATGTTCAGGAGCGCAGACGCCGCACATATGGTGTGCTGCTCCTAGTAACCTCCATGTGCATCAAGCAACCAATGGGAGGAGGAGCAAGCACAGCCATATGTACCACCTAATTAAGGCGCTCTATTGGATAGGGGAGGGGGGCAAAAGTGCAGAGGAACGCTACTCCCAAGATAATAGGTGCGCATTCACACTTGAAAGTGCCACTCCCTCAAGCAAATACTACATAGACAAAAAAATCACAGAAAAAACTAAGATAAAAACATCCTGCATGATATGATACAAATGTGCGGATGTCCCTGGCCATATTATTGAAGAAAACCACTGAAATAAGATAATAATGCACTTAGTAAAGTAGATGCAAGCACTATATATGGACAAAGTCCTCACTCTGATATGATAATATCTGAGACACTTAGTCAATATATTTTGATCAAAACACATCTAAGCCCGCCTACCGAACGCCAAGGTGGTCTCAGGTCAGGCGGGTCCTACGCTAAACCTACCTAAGCCGTTGGGCTTCTATGTACAGGAGCGCAGATGCCGCACATATGATTTTTTTGTCTATGTAGTATTTGCTTGAGGGAGTGGCACCTTCAAGTGTGAATGCGCACCTATTATCTTGGGAGTACCGTTCCTCTGAACTTTTGCCCCCCTCCCCTATCCAATAGAGTGACTTAATTAGGTGGTACATATGGCTGTGCTTGCTCCTCCTCCCATTGGTTGCTTGATGCACATGGAGGTTACTAGGAGCAGCACACCATATGTGCGGCATCTGCGCTCCTGAACATAGAAGCCCAACAGCTTAGGTAGGTTTAGCGTAGGACCCGCCTGACCTGAGACCACCTTGGCGTTCGGTAGGCGGGCTTAGATGTGTTTTGATCAAAATATATTGACTAAGTGTCTCAGATATTATCATATCAGAGTGAGGACTTTGTCCATATATAGTGCTTGCATCTACTTTACTAAGTGCATTATTATCTTATTTCTGTGGTTTTCATCATATGGACTCACTTTGAATAAATTACGTTTATGGAGATGCTGCCGTCAATCTGCTTTTCTTCACTATGCGGATGACCAAAGTGGATCTGAGGTCGTGATGGGCTGATGCATTCCGGTGTATGCTTTCACGGTAGTGAGTGCTGCTCTGAACACGGTTACCCCTCCAAGCACTGGTCCCTAACTGCAGAACACTAGGGGCTCTGACTGCTCTCCTTATATACCATTTCTAGCCAGACTGTAACCTTTTAGTGGGAGGGGTGGAGTGGAGAAACTTAGCACAAACCATTACAAAGTTACCACTCCCATCTGGCATAGACTTACATTACAGCTTCAGCCTTCTGTGACTGAGAGTATTAGTGAGCCATTCAGTCTACAATTTCATCCTCTTTGTCAATAATAATGTGGCACCTACTGGAAGTGAGGGAGAACTCTGGCCTGCCACTACAATTACCATTGGCCAGACAGCCGGTGCTGCTACTACTGTTTGCACAAATATACAGCCACCCACATTCTTACTCATGGATGACAAGGCACAGTTGTTTTTCCCCCACTCTGTCATTTACCAGATATTTTATGAGGTCTATGAACAAAAAGTCACAGGTTTGGTACACAGAAAAAATTGTAGCAAAAGAGTTTTTCTGTTATTTACAGAGAGGCACAATTAAAGTTTTCCCCTTCAACAAACACAGTGCACACTGGTATTGACAATTTACAAAGTTATAATAAAGCAATAAATTGCATTAAATGAAACTGGCATATTAATGCAGTATAATACATGAAATTAAATTGCATGGTACATTGATGCAGTACAATGTGTTGAATGAAAGTGGTGTATTGACGCAGTACAATGTGTTAAATAAAACTGCACGGTATATTGACGTAATACAATGTGTTAACTAAAACTACACAGTATACTGACGTAAAACAATGAGCTGAGTGAAACTGGTATATTGATACAGTACAATACGTTAAATAAAACTTCACAGTATATTGAAGTAATACAATGCGTTGCGTTGAATGAAACTGGTGTATTAATTTAGTACAATGTGCTAAATAAAACTAAACAGTATACTGGCGCAATGTATTAACTAAAACTGTATGCTGACATTATATTATTATACATTATTTTATTGCAGTACAATGCATTAAATAAAACTGCATGGTATATTGATGCACTACAAAGAATTCAATGAAACCGGTATATTAATATAGAATGTGTTACCTAAAACTGCACTGTATATTGATGCAATACAATGCACTGAATGAAACTGGTATATTGATGCACTAAAATGCCCAGGAATCAAAATTGAAATTGGTTTTTCAGATAATAACAAAGGTACAATTAAACATGTCCTGCTACGAACACGTTGGTAAAATGTGATGAACTGCTTAATTATACAAAGTAGCAAAATTACAGCTGTTTTCTCAGTAATTAAGAAATGCAATTATATGTCCCCTTCTACAAACACAACCGATATTGATAACTGAAATGCACTGAACTGCTTAGGCTACTTTCACACTAGCGTTCGATCGGATCCGTTCTGAACGGATCCGATCGTAATAATGCAGACGGAGGCTCCGTTCAGAACGGATCCGTCTGCATTATATTAGCTAAAAAAAGCTAAGTGTGAAAATAGCCTCGGACGGATCCGTCCAGACTTTCAATGTAAAGTCAATGGGGGACGGATCCGCTTTAAGATTGAGCCATATTGTGGCATCTTCAAACGGATCCGTCCCCATTGACTTACATTGTAAGTCTGGACGGATCCGCACGCCTCCGCACGGCCAGGCGGACACCCGAACGCTGCAAGCAGCGTTCAGCTGTCCGCCTGTCCGTGCGGAGGCGAGCGGAGCGGAGGCTGAACGCCGCCAGACTGATGCAGTCTGAGCGGATCCGCTCCATTCAGACTGCATCAGGGCTGGACGGCTGCGTTCGGGTCCGCTCGTGAGCTCCTTCAAACGGAGCTCACGAGCGGACCAGCGAACGCTAGTGTGAAAGGAGCCTTAGTTATAAATGGTAGCAAAATTGAAAACAGTTTTTAGAAAAAAAATTGGGGTGATTGTGCAGCGTTTGATGCCAAATGTATGCTACTGGTGCTGAAGTTGCTGGTATGAAACACACACCATCCTATGTTTTCCTTGATTGAATCAATAGGCAGAAAAGTCAGTGTTCTATCTACTTAACTGAATATGTCCCTACAACATATCTATTGCTCGCTTGTGTCTGTAATTGGTTTCTGTCAGAGACCGCAAGCTAAGCTCAGAATGGTGTCTCTTGCTTCTGAGCAAGTCAAGAGACTGAAAAACCTGCCAAAATCCTGCCCGCTGATTGGATCACAGCCTGCCTGTTAGCCTCTGAGCCAATTAGGGCGAGCCCCCTAACCTCCTAGGATCATGTGATCCGCCATCTTTATCCTTCCTACCCTGTTATCTGCTGATTCTAACAGTAAAATGGCTGGGGCACTGTTTTGCATGATTGGTCCAAAGCAAATTGTGGAAAACTTTAGATTAGTTAAGGGAAATTTTTGTCATATTCAGAATCAATTTGTTCATATCTAATTCAGTCCCATTGCCAAAGGTGTATAAATTCAAGCACCTAGCGATGC
Organism: Bufo gargarizans; assembly: GCF_014858855.1. NCBI lineage: Eukaryota > Metazoa > Chordata > Amphibia > Anura > Bufonidae > Bufo > Bufo gargarizans. Next base: position 198,710,768 of record NC_058086.1, read on the forward strand.
AGTGTGCCTTTAAAGATATTTGAGAAAGAATAGGTCTTCTAAAGCAGTGTTCCTCAACTCCAGTCCTCAGGGAACTGTCTGCTGCTCATGATTTGAGAAGATCCCACAAAATGAATACCTTTGATAAGTCCTGATGCATAGACACTAATTGTATCAAGTAAGGAAATCGTGAAAACATGAGTGGCAGGTGGGCCCTGAGAACTGGAGTTGAGGAACACGGTTCTAAAGAGCAAACTGAGTTGCATAATGGTACTGTAATAAAATGCAATTGTTGTGACAAGTCAGTTTGTGAAATTTCTTCCCCCTAGATATTCCTCGAACAACTGTGGATGGTATTATTGCAAAGTGGAGGCATTTAGGAAACACAGAAACTCAACCACAATACAGATCATGTATAGCTACAGCAGAGTTTCCAACATTCTCTGGTATCAACATCAGTACAAAAAGTGTGTGCCAGAAGCTTCCAGGTATGGGTTTCCATGGCTGGGAAGCTGCATGATAGCCTTACACTAACATACACAAAGTGAGGCATTGAAAGTATGGTGGGAACATGTTCTGTGGAGTGAGGAATCATGCTTCTCTATCTGGCAGTCTGAAAGATGAGTCTGAGTTTGGCAAATGCCAAGAAAACATACTGCTTTACTAAATTGTGCCAACTGTAAACATAGTGGAGGAAAAATTAAGCGTTGGGGTTGTTTTTCAGGGGTTGACCTAGATCCCTTAGCTTCAGGGAAATCTTAATGCTTCAGCATATGCTTTATACTTTGTCGGAACAGTTTTCGGGAGGCCTTTTTGTGTTCTAACACGACTGTGCCTTAGTGCACAAAGCAATGCCAGTAAAGTCACGATTGGGTGCATTTAGGGTAGAAGAAATGTCAGTAAAGGCATGATTGGGTGCATTTGTGGTAGAGGAATTTGACTGGACCACAAAGCCCCTGGTCACAACCCTATTGGAATACATTTGGAATGAACTAGAATGCAGATTGAGAGCCAGGCCTTAGTGTCCAACTTTAGTGTCTGGCCTCAAATTCTGTTCTGGATGAAAAGGCAAAACTTCCCACAGTCACACAAATTCTTCCCAGAAGACTCTAAGCTTGTTGGGCTGCAAAGGGGGGTGGGGTCTCCATATTAATGCATATGAATTTACAATGGGATGTCATAATGCTCCCATAGGTGTAATGTGTAGGTGTCTCAATACTGTTGTCATTTTAGTGTAGGTATAATAGCAGATTTAAAGGAGAAAAGCTAACAACACTTTGCTAAAAGTGCTTACTGTCATGAAAACCAGCAAATACTGCCTCTGCTATTAGATTTTTCATTCCTTTATTATACCATAGGTACCTCCTGACGAAGCCTACGTGGCGAAACACGTGTCGAGGTTGAAGCAGTGGGGGAACCGTGTCACCACTTTTCAGCAGCTACATGGGTAGGTAACATGGTATCTGGATTAGGGTGGGACTAGTGGTTTGCAGTTATTGTTATATGCCATCTTTATGAGTAGTATTGCACCGTCCAATTATACCCTACAGCATCCATTGGTTGGACTAGAGTTGTTGCGATACCAAATTTTTGATTCGGTTTCGATACCATGAAAAAGTATTGCGATACTCGATACCATTCGATACCACGCGAAAAAAATAAACAAAAAAAAGCCACGTGCAGTCCTCATTTTTAAAAATGGCGAATCGCGCAGTTTTTATTTTATTTTTTCTGTTCCGGCATTCACCACCTAGATTTTTTTTTTATATTTTAATAGTTTGGACTTTTCTGACGTGGCGATGTAATATGTTTATTATTTATATATTTTATATGTGAAATTGGGAAAAGGGGGTGATTTATACTTCATATTTTAGTGGTTTTTTTTGTTGTTTTTTTTTTACACTTTTTATTTAATAACTATTTCCCCCCTTAGGGGCTAGAACCTGGGATCTTTCATCCCTTTTCCTATTCAGCCTGATAGATCTCTATCAGGGTGAATAGGACTCCACACTGTCCCTGCTGCTCTGTGCTTTGTGCACACAGCATCAGGGATGTTACCATGGCAACCAGGGCTTCTGTAGCGTCCTGGCTGCCATGGTAACCGATCGGAGCCCCAGGCTTACACAGCTGGGGCTCCGATCAAAAGCTGCCACTGCACCACCAATGAGGGGGAGGGGAGAGGTCCCTGTGGCCACTGCCACCAATGATTTTAATACTGGGGGGTTGAGAGGGGCCGGCGCACTGTGCCACCAATGATTTTAATGGGATGGGGGGGTTGAGGGGGGGGGGCACACTGCACCACCAATATATACAGGAGGCGGGTACTGGCAGATCAGCGGCAGTTAACTGCCGCTGATAGCAGCTCCCTGTCAGGGGCAGGGTGCCGGCAATGCGATTCTGCTGCCAGCACCCGCCTCCTGTATGTGTTAAAGACTGACTACTGTATATGAGTCCAGACTTTCACTATTAGGCCACACAGAGCGGCGCCCAGCGATGTCTCAGCACTCACCATTAGTCCTGGGCGCCGCTCCGTTCGCCCGCAGTGCCCCATTACTGTCTCCTCTCCTGCTCCACATGCTGCTGATTACTATCGGAGCGATGGGAGGAGACATCAGCTTCACTAGTGGGCGTTCCTTCTTCCTGGCTGTAGCGCTGTCCAATCGCAGCGCAGGGAAAAGGAACGCCCACTAGTGAAGCTGATGTCTCCTCCCATCGCTCCGATAGTAATCAGCAGCATGTTGAGCAGGAGAGGAGACAGTAATGGGGCACTGCGGGCGAACGGAGCGGCGCCCAGGACTAATGGTGAGTGCTGGGACATCGCTGGGCGCCGCTCTGTGTGGAAATAATCCTATCATTGGTGGCGCAGTGCGCCCGCCCCTCCTCCGCCCCTCTCTTCTCATTGCCGCCCCTCCTCCGCCCCTCTCTTCTCATTGCCGCCCCTCCTCCGCCCCTCTCTTCTCATTGCCGCCCCTCCTCCGCCCCTCTCTTCTCATTGCCGCCCCTCCTCCGCCCCTCTCTTCTCATTGGTGGCAGCGGCAGCAGCACAGGGGGGAGGGAGGACAGCTTCCTTCTCCCCGTGCTGCTGAGAGAACATGAGCGCGCCGATAGCAGCGCGCTCATGTTCAGAGATACTAGACTGCGCAGAAGCGTTGCCCAGTATCGAAAAAACGGAAATCCCGGTATCGTATCGATACCGGGACAAAAGTATCGATTGGGTATCGAAATTTCGATACCCGCAACAACCCTAGGTTGGACACTGTGAATAAGAGTCAGGTAGTTGTTCAACACTAGGGAACAGCAATTGCACCCGTAACTACTCCAATATTCACAGCTTCTGGTCAATTGTCTGTTACCTGCTGTATATGGTCACATTATCCCCCATTGTGATTCTCCACATTGTAGAGCCCTTTTGTGGCCCCGTCTCCATGTTCTGTCCCTTTTGAGTCTCACCTGTAATGATCATGTGATTTATATTGAATAAAATGAGATTTTTTTACCTTGTTAAATCCTTGCTTTTTTTTGTACAAATTTTCAGTCCTTTATTATAACACGCAGTGCCCTTACTGAAAAAGCAACATCACAAGCCTGTGTTTATATAATACTACAAAGTGTTTAGTTGTTTTTGACGGCAAGAATATTGTATCCCACACCACTATTCTTGCCATCAAAAACAGTGGAGCCCATAAAGGAAACTTGACAGCTCTATTAGATTACTAGCCAACAGGATTTATCAGTATTAAGGGCTCGTTCACACGTGCCCGTGCTGTGGTCTGCAATGGGGATCGCAGACCCATTCACTTGAATGGGTCCGCGATCCTTCCCTTATGCAAAAAGAGAGAGTACGTTTTATCTTTTTGCAGTGCGGAAACACGGAACGGAACGGAACCCCAGAAAGCACTCCATAGTGTTTTGTTCCGGATTTGCGGACCCATTGAAATGAATGACCACGGAATGGTGCCCGTGTATTGCGGATCCGCAAATGTGGTCCACAATACGGCAACAGGCAGCACACGTTCATGTGACGAGCCCTAAAGGGAACCTGCCATCAACTTTATGGTGCCCATAATACGGCAGCATAAATTAGAGACAGGTGAGCTGATTTCAGCGGTCTGTCATTTATAAGTTAAAAGAAAGTGGTTGCCGAGAACCAACATCACAATCATTGCAGACTGGGCCTGGAAAAGAGTCCCGGTCACCTGAGAAGAGTCCTGGTTATTCATAACCTCCTGCTCTCCCTGCCCACCTGCTGATGATTGATTAAATGGCCAAAGAGAAAAGGGGAGAAGGCGCTCATAGGTGGTGGTTGACAAGATATGTTGTCATTTGTTCCTAGCCAGGGTGAGTGGTTGCTACTCACCTTGGTTAGGTTGTACTTTTGGTAGTACAGTTCTGGTGGAGGTAAAATCGTGGGGTGATGTGGGTTGGTGCAGCAGATTATCGTCCAAGTTGACCATGGGCGGGAGCCAAGCCGCCACTTTGGTGCCAATTGTGGTATATGGGGAGGGGGCTCGTCTGCACTGGCTTCATGCAGTGAGCAGGTGGACACAAGGCGCAATTCACAACCCAGTTGAGGATACAAAGTATTTTTTTATTATTTTTTGGTTAGCAAAGACAACGCGTTTCGGGGTACGCGGACCCCTTTATCAAGTCTGTATCCTGGTCACCGTAGGCTAATTGGAGGTCACTCTTGTTGGAGATCCCTTTTTTGGGGGGTGTATGGCGGTCCGCACTGCTTAGTGATGCGGCTGATGAGTGTGCTCCATGTGGTAGCGCTTCTGCACGTGTAGCCACTGGCGGAGATTTATAAAAAAAAATTGGTGTATCGGAAAACTGGCTTAATTACACATAGCAAGCAATCAGTTTCCACTTCTCATTTTCCAGAAGAGCTCTGAAAAATTACAGATGAAATCTGATTGGCTGCTATAGGAAACTCAACCATTTTTTCTTTCTACCAGTTTTGCTAAATCTCCCCTGTGCCAAAATTTTGGCACAAAATTCCACTGTAAAGTAAGTCTCGGTTTAAACCTCGACTAGTCAGTGTGTGCCAGATTTATAATCCAGCATCAGTCATTTTTGTAAACCTGATGCATTTTTAAATTGTCTAGTGTACATTGTTTCAAAATTAGGATTAATAATTTGGTCCCATAGCACTCGATGCACAATAGATTTTTCCCTTTATACGCCTCCTCCATTTAGAATCCACTTCTTTTGGCTTAAAAAGCCTTGGCATGATCAACCCTATTATATCAGGTGTATTGCCTGGTAGGGTTGATCATGCTGCGCAACACAATATTTTTTTATTTTTATCTTGCTCCACTGCAGAGATTTGTGGACTTTTAAATTTATTCAAATTAGGTAATTTGAGCATCAAGAGGCTGGCATAGCTGTTGGAGCACTGCTATTGCTACACCCCTCAATGCTCAGTACACTCCTCCCCTCTGCTTTGATTGGCCCTGTCTAATAGTACCTACGCTGTAGCTTACTTAGTCATTGGGGGTCCAGCGTTATGTACTGTGTAAAAACAGTCATTGATATCTGTGTGTTTTAGCAAAATTATGCATTCCCCTAGAAGCAGCAGAGCCTCTGCAGAAGGGTGTGAGCACTGTGCGAGAAAGAGAGCTTACTAAACTTTCCACCCTACCACCTACTGCACTTCTCTGCTGTCTGTGAAGCCGCTGGTGACTTCAGTCCTCCCCGAAGTGGAAGTGCCGGGGGCTTCACAGACAGCAGAGGAGCACAGCAGCTAGGAGGATGATAAGATCAGTAAGTATTCTTTCCTCCACACACATTGCTCGCTCTCTTCTGGAGAGGCTCCGCTGCCACCAATGAATGCCATTATCAAAATCATACCACCACACCAATGACTGTTTTTACATCATAAATAATGCTGGACCACCAATAACTAAGTGAGCCATAGCACAGGCACCAGTAGATAGGGTTGTCTAGCGCTATCGATCAAAGGGGAGGGGACGTGTACTGAGAGGCATAGCAGTGCTGCAAGAGCTACACTGACGACTCGATGCTCAAACTGATTTGCATAAATATAAAAGTCCACCTATCTAAAAAGGAAATAAAAGGTATCGTTTGGATCAGCATGATCATGTACATGAGCGTGGCTTGGGTCCGCATCCGATACGCATTTTTTGCAGGTCGGATGCAAATCCATTCACTTCAATGGGGCCGCAAAAGATCTGAAGAGCACGCCATGTTCTGTCCGCATCTGCACGTCCATTCCTTGCCCACCTGCAAAATTATAGAACATGTTATATTCTTCCCCATATTACAGACAAGGATAGGCCTGTTCTATTTGTGGCCAGCCGATTCCATTACACAAAATGCGGAATGCATATGGCTGGTATCCGTGTTTTGCGGATCTGCAATTTACAAACCGCATATCAGCCAACGGTTGTGTACATAAGCCCTAAGGTTGATGATTCGGACACAGACTCTTTAATAAAGTGTATAATATTACACAGTGTAAACAAGGCCTATTCAATAGTCATTTAATCATGTTAGCCAACTAGAAGCATTGTTATTAACCTGTTACGGACACAGGTACGCCCTGATGTCCGGGTACTTTAGGACACAGGGCGTACCTGTACACCCTGTGTAGTTCCGATCACGCCATGCGGTGATCGGAACTAGGTGCCTGCTAAAATCAATCAGCAGGCACCCTGGGTCAATGCCGAGGGGGGTCCTGTAACCCCCCCCCCCCCGTATCGGCGATCGCTGCAAACCGCAGGTCAATTCAGACCTGCGGATTGCTGCGCTTTTGGAAGTTTCTGACAACCCCCCCTGTAGCCCTCTTTAAGAGGTGCGGGCGGTGCGGGCAGGCACGCGATCATCCGCCCGCCCCCTGTCTCAGGATGGCAGAGCTTGTAAAGCAGAGTGTCAGCACATTGCTGACACTCTGCTTGAAACGGTTGACATCATCATACAGATGCTAGCCGTTTAACCCCTTCCATGCCGCGGTCCGTAGGGACCGCTGTATGGAAGAGGTTAACAGGGAGGGAGCTCCCTCCCTCTCCAATTGGGGGCTGCTGAGCCTTTTCAGCCCCCAATTCTTGACGGGATCAGATAGGGAGGGGCCCCCCCTCCCTCCCCATCACCCGCTGCTCTGTTGTGGCAGCGAGTGATGGTTACCATGGCAACCGGACGCCTTCACAGGCTTCCGGCTGTCCATGGTGCTGATCAGACTAAGTGTAAAGTGAAAATACAGTACATTATATAGTGTACTGTACTGTATTATACAGACATCAGACCCACTGGATCTTCAAGAACCAAGTGAGTCTGGGTCAAAAAAATAAAAATAAAACATTTATCACTGATTAAAAAAAAAAAAAAACTCCCTACACTTGTTTGATATCACCGCGTCATAAAACGGTCATGTTACTTTCCCAGCACGATGAACACCATAAAAAAATAAAAATAAAAACTATGAGGAAATTGAAATTTTGCCCACCATACTTCCCAAAAAAGGTAATAAAAGTGATCAAAAAAGTCGTATGTACGCCAAAATAGTACCAATCTAACAGTCACCTCATCCCTACATGAGACAATGGCCCAAAAAATAAAAAAAATATGTCTCTCAAACCTTTTTTTGTTTAAAAATGCTTTTTTATGTTAAACGTAAAAAAATATAAAAAAGTAGACACATTAGGTATTGCCACGTCCATAAGAACCTGCTCTAAAAAAATACCACATGAACTAAACCCTGAAATGAACACTGTTAGGCTACTTTCACACTTGCGGCAGGACGGATCCGACAGGCTGTTCACCATGTCGGATCCGTCCTGCGGCTATTTCGCCGTGCCCGCGGACCGCCGCTCCGTCCCCATTGACTACAATGGGGACGGGGGCGGAGCTCCGGCGCAGCACGGCGCTGCACGGAGAAAGGCCGCCGGACTAAAATTACTGCATGTCAGGCTTTTTAGTCCGGCGGCTTTCTCCGTGCAGCGCCGTGCTGCGCCGGAGCTCCGCCCCCGTCCCCATTGTAGTCAATGGGGACGGAGCGGCGGTCCGCGGGCACGGCGAAATAGCCGCAGGACGGATCTGACATGGTGAACAGCCTGTCGGATCCGTCCTGCCGCTAGTGTGAAACTAGCCTTAAAAAAAAAAAAAAAAAAACTGTGTCAAAAAAAAGCATTTTTTGTCACCTTACATCACAAAAAGTGTAATAGCAAGCGATCAAAAAGTAGTATGCCCCCCAAAATAGTGCCAATCTAGCCATCCTCTCATCCCACAAAAATGATACCCTACCTAAGATAATCGCCCAAAAACTGAAAAAACTATGACTCTCAGACTATGGAGAAACTAAAGCATGATTTTTTTTGTTTCAAAAAAGATATTATTGTGTACAATAATATATATATATATATATATATATAATATGTATACAAGATATACATTGTATACATATTAGCTATCGCCACGTCCGTAACGACCGACTCTATAAACCTATCATATGACATAACTGCTCAGTTGAACACTGTCCAAAAAATAACATAAAACTGTGCTAAAAAACATTTGTTTTGACACCTTACGATCAAAAAGGCGTACGCCCCCCACAATAGTGCCAATCTTACAGTCACCTCATCCCACAAAAATGATACCCTAAATAAGACAATGGCCCAAAAAAAAAAAAAAAAAAACTATGGCTCTCAGACTATGGAGACACTAAAACGTTTTTTGTTTTTGTTTCAAAAATGATATTGTATAAAACCTAAATAAACAAAAAAGGTATACATATTGGGTATTGCCACATCCGTAAGAACCTGCTGTATAAAAATACCACATGAACTAACCCCTCAAATGAACACTGTAAAATATATATTATATAAAAAACGGTGTCAAAAAAGGAATGTTTTGTTACCTTACATCACAAAAAGTGTAATAGCAAGCGATCAAAAAGTCATATGCACCCCAAAATAGTGCCAATCTAACCGTCATGTCATCCCGCAAAAATACCACCCAACCTGAGACAATCGCCTAAAAACTGAAAAAACTATGGCTCTCAGACTATGGAGACACTAAAACATGATTTTTTTTTTGTTTCAAAAATGATATTATTGTGTAAAACCTAAATAAAAAAAATAAAAAAGGTATACATATTAGGTATCGCCGCATTCAAAAGAACCTGCTCTATAAAAATAGAACATTATCTAACCTGTCAGATGGACGTTATAAATAATAAAAAATAAAAACTGTGCCAAAACAGCTCTTTTTTTTGGCAAATTTTCAATTTTATCTCAATTTTCCATTAAATCTTATGGAATACCTAAAGGGTTAATAAAGCTTGTAAAATCAGTTTTGAATACCTTGAGGGGTGTAGTTTCTTAGATGTGGTCACTTTTATGGAATTTCTACTCTAAGGGTGCATCAGGGGTGGGACATGGTGTCACAAAATCTGACTTCCAGAAACCATTTGGCATTCCCTTTCTTGTGCGCCCTGCCGTTTGGTCATACAGCAGTTTACGACCACATATGGGGTGTTTCTGTAAACTTCACAATCAGGGCAATAAATATTGAGTTTTGTTTGGCTGTTAACCCTTGCTTTGTTACTGGAAAAAAATCGATTAAAATGGAACATTTGCCAAAAAATCTAAATTCGGAAATTTTATCTCATATGCCATTAACTCTTGTGGAACACCTAAAGGGTTAACAATGTTTGTAAAATCAGTTTTGAATACCTTGAGGGGTGTAGTTTCTAGAATGGTTTTTTTCTAGAATGGCATTTTTGGTGGTTTCTATTATGTATCTATCTTCAGACGTGAACTGGTCCTTAAAAAGTGCGTTTCTGAAAAATTTCACGATTTGCTTCTAAACTTTTAAGCCTTGTAATGTCCCCAAAAAATAAAATGTCATTCCCAAAATGATCTAAACATGAAGTAGACATATGGGTAATGTAAAGTAATAACTATTTTTGGAGGTATTACTATGTATTACAGAAGTAGAGAAATAAAAATTTGGAAATTTGCTAAATTTTGCAAATTTGGGGTAAATTTTGTATTTTTTTTAATAAATAAAATTGAATTTTTTTTAATCCATTTTACCAGTGTCATGAAGCACAATAGTTCACGAAAAAAACAATCTCAGAATAACTTGGATAAGTCAAAGCGTTTTAAAGTTATCACCACATAAAGTGACACTGGTCAGATTTGCAAAAAATGGCCTGGTCCTTAAGGTGAAAATGAGCCCAGTCCTTAAGGGGTTAGGCAGGCTAAAATTTTAAGTCAGTATTAAAAAAATAATAATAAATGGACTGGGTTAACAAAATGGTCTCATGGTGCTACATCAGTGGGTGTGGAATCACTGTCAATCAAAAGATTTGGCTTTTTTTTTTTCTACTTCTGGCACTTCCCTGGTTTTCTCTCCTATAGGGGGGGCTGCTACCTCCTGGAGTAGTTTCTGTGTGAATGACTGCTGACCCACATGGGTCGGAGACACGGATGCAGAGCACTGAAGGGTCAGGCAAAACCATATTCCGGGAAGAGAGCACAAGCAATCAGATACACAGTCCGAGGTCAGGGCAGGCAGCATAGGGCCAATAAGGAGGTCAGGCAGTGAAGGGTCAAAATTCGGGAAAATGGGCAAAAGTTGGTACACTGGCAAAGAAAAACAGAAAACTTGCAGGAACTAGCTATCCAGAAAACCTATTGCTCAGGCATGCTCCCACATGTAAGCGTGCCTTAAGTACCCAAAGGTGACCAACCATTGGCTGAAATGATTTGGAGTGGGTGTGCTGACCTTTCAAGAGCGTGTGCATGCAAGTCCTAAGGGCAAAGAAGAGATGCTTTGCCAGCAAAGGCAGCAGAAGGCAACCTGTGGGTCCAAGCTGTGGGAGCAGAAGGGTGAGTGGAGCAGCGCCCATGACGTTCTTCTGTAATGACAGCATAAATGGATGAGTTGCTGTAATACATGTATTGCAAAGAATTGTGGTAGAAGGTAGATTATGGGCATATTTCAGTGACTTAACTACTTAATTGCTACACTCTGTTTAAAGGATAACTGTCACACTTAGACCCTAATTTAAATTTTCATATATGTAGTTACTAATAACATGATATTCCAGAATCAGTTACTATTAGACCGACTTACCCCATATTTAATAAGATTCAGCCCTTAGCAACCAGTCTGCATAAAGCTGCAATTTCACTATTCAGTTAAGATGGCCGCCACTGCCCTCACTAGCCAGTAACAATAGCCCCCAAAAAGTGTCAGTAACCAGAGCCCTCCCCCTAAAGGGTTAATCTCCTGCAGCACAAAGGGGTCCTCTTACCACATGTTGCTTTAATTTATACACTGAGCAGATGGCAGATCTCCCTTCCCTGCTCTGCTTCGACCCTGCATTGTCTACATTGTCCCAGCTCTGCTGAGTAAGGGAGCGTCTGCCAAGCGCAGGGACAGGGAGAAGTGCTGGGGAGGACCTGGCTTTAATCATTTACTTACAGTCCCTGGCTGACCTTGCACACAGCTTGCTTCTGCGTCCTCAGTCCTTCAACAAATAGACGGACCTGCCTAGCAACCCTATTTTAAGCACAGGTAAAAGTAGGCAGTACAGGGAACAAAAATGTGGAATTAAAGGGGTAATTGAATACACAGTGAAAAGTTGAAATAGGGCCACCAAGGTGATATTAATCACCACAATCCAATACTCCAAAAAAAAAAAAAAATAATACGACACAGTTATACTTTAAGAACAATCACTACTTAGATTATTAATTATAGGAAGCTGTTGGTTCAGATTGGTGGTATTGTCTTGAAAATTTTCTTTTTCCACATGGTTACTGACGTATCCGAATATGGGACATTATGTATAAAGTAAAATAAAATAAAAATCAGCCTACATCTGTACTCATGATCACATCCAATACAGTTAGTCATTAAAGGGACATCACTAGGTAGGGGCTAAGGAGAGCAGGGAAAACATAGCTTTTGCAGAGTTATTATCAGGAGTAGTGTGAATATGAAGTTTTATTCTGCCACATTGTACTCCTGCAAGTGCACTGGAGGTAGAGCCTCACTATAAAGTTCACTTTTATCTCTGCATTCAGTTGCTTCACAGCCCTCCCCCTTTTCTCTGAGTGACCAAAGCTGTAGTGGTCTCCTGGATGGATGCTACATCTGTCACTAAGTGCAGATGGGAAGGGCTGTGACGCAACTCAGTGCACTTCACAGTGAACCTCTGCCAGTGCACTTGCAGGAGCAGGACCTGGAAGAATAACATTTCATATTCTCACTACTCCTGATGATAAAGATAAGGCTACTTTCACATCTGCATTCTTAATTCAGGTTTTGAGCTCCGGCAAAGGATCTCAAAACCTGAATTAAAAGGATTCAATCCAATTAAGGCTACTTTCACAGTAGAGTTTCTATTTTCCTCTATTGAGATCCATCATAGGGTCTCAATACTGGAAAAAACATTACCGTTTTGTCCCCATTGTCAATAGGGACAAAACATAACTTAACAGAACGGAATGCTCCAAAATGCATTCCATTCGGTTTCATTTTCACACCAGAGAGCAAACCGTAGCATGCTGCTGTTTTGGATCCGCATGACCCACAATGCAAGTCAACGTGGACGGATCTGTTTTCTCTGACAATAGAAAATGGATCCGTCCATTTACCTTCAATGGAGTTCTTGACTGATCCGTCTTGGCTATGTTAAAGATAATAAAACCGGGTCCGTTTTTAACGGATGCAGATGGTTGTATTATCAGAAAGGGTACTTTCACACTAGCATTATTCTTTTCCGGCATTGAAATCCAGTAAAGGGTCTTAATACCGGAAAAAAATGCATCAGTTTTGTCCCAATGCATTCTGAATGGAAAGCAATCCGTTCAGTATGCATCAGGATGTCTTCTGTTCTGTCTCTTGTATGGCATTTGACCGGACAAAATACTGCAACATGCTGTGGTATTTTTTCCGGAAAAAATCCCGGAACACAACCGCACTTGCCAGATCCGGTATTAATTTCCATTGAAATGTATTAATGCTAGATCCAGTACCAAGTGTTCCTCATGCGCAGTTCTTTCTAGCTTTGAAATTTGAAATTCAATACCGGATCAGTTATTCAGAAAGACGGATCCGGTATTTCAGTGCAAAAGTATAACGGATTTGTATCCAGAAAAAAAAGATATCCGTTTGCATACAGATTTCCGGATCCGGCAGGCGGTTCTGTTGCCGTTTTCTTCTAACTCTAGTGTGAGAAAGTACCCCAATGGAAGCATTTTTGCTGAACCCTGAAACATTAGTGTGAAAGTAGCCTAATCAATCCTGATGGCTCCGTTTCGTCTGGATCAGATTGTATTAAAATCAAAACTGAACAGTTTACAGTTTACAAACAGTAAAGGTACTTTCACACTAGTGGCACGGACCTCCGGCAGGCTGTTCCGGCAGGTGAACAGCCTGTTGGATACGTCCTGCCGCTAGTGCACGCACCTTCCTTGTACCCAGCCACACCCCCCTGTGAAGGAGCACAGCACCGCCTATGACCTCCGAATCTCCTCCTTCCGTCACAGATTGCCGTAATCTCGCGATGCGCGAGCTCGCGCTTGCGCAGTTCCTTCCCTGAGGCTGATGCAAGCACAGGGAAGGAACACTATACCGGCACTGCGCATGCACGAGCTCGCACATCGCGAGATTACGGCAATCTAACTGTGACGAAAGGAGGAGATTCGGAGGACATAGGCGGTGCTGGGCACCAGGAAGGTTCGTACAGCCCCTTGGGCACCTTACAAGGCTCATTTACATATCTCTAAAATCATTTTTTAAACAAAATAAAAGGACACAGCGCTATAGGACAGGTATATTGCGGACATCCTAGCAGCGATCTAGCCGTGCATGTCCGTATCTCTATAACCAGTAAAGACTGAAGCAAAGGTTGGCATGTCCAAGGAGCATCTTTTCATGGAGTACTAAATTCTGTAATTTGTTGCTTTTAAAGTGCTGTTAAGTACAGAAAAATACATATTGTCACTTTGCGTTATATTATACAGACTTACCACTCTATTAGAAGCAGCTTTCCAGTACTTGGAGTGGAGAGGGTTAATAGATCTTTCCCAGTGATATATGCAAATCATCAAGGAACGCATTCAAATTATAGGAGACCTGTTTCTCCCAGTCTTCAACTATCTATTTTTTATGATCCTGTATTGTGCGTTCTGAGATCTTCTATAAGGGTCCATTCACACGTCCGCAAAATGGATCCGCATCTGTTCCGCAATTTTGCGGAACGGGTGCAGACCCATTCATTTTCAATGGGGCTGGAATGTGCTGTCCGCATCCACATTTGCGGATCCGCAATTCCGCATCCGTGCTTCCGTTTCCGCAAAAAAATAGAACATGTCCTATTCTTGTATATTCTATTAGTGCCGGCAATGTGCGGTCCGCAAAATGCGGAATGCACATTGCCGCTTTCCGTGTTTTGCGTATCCGTGGCTCCGTGTATCCGCAAAACACATTGCGGACGTGTGAATGGAGCCTTAATGTCACTATTGCAACATATTGTTATTTGAGTGACGGTCACGTTCTTGTCAGCTTGAAATTAGATACATTTGTACAAGAAAATACCATTTAAAAAAAAGTACCTTTAGAAATAAAATTGTCCCTTATGAAATCAATCATGTGATGGTTATACTACACAGTTGAGTCATATTATTATGATCACCAGCTAATATCCAGAGTAACCGCTGTGTGCAGCTAACAGCAGCTAGATGGGCTGAGAGTGACTCAATAAGGTCCTGGTAGATTGTCACATGTATCTGGAGCTATGCTGTCTGCAGTGCATCCCACAGCTGCTGGGAGAGGATCCAAACAGTGAATACAACAATCCCAGATGTATAATTGGGTTCAAGTCTGGACAATTAGGGGATCAGGGTTGCACTTAGGCTACTTATACACTAGCGTTTTTTGCAGCTCCGTCATAGATCTGCAAAAATGCTTCCATTACAATAATACAACCGCATGCATCCGTCATGGACGGATCTGGTTGTATTATGTCTTCTATAGCCATGATGGATCAGTCTTGAACACCATTGAAAGTCAACGGGGGACGGAACCTTTTTCTATTGTGTCAGAGGAAACTGATCCGTCCCCATTGACTTAGGGTACTTTCACACTAGCGTTTTTCTTTTCCGGTGCTGAGTTCCGTCCTAGGGGCTCAAATCCGGAAAAGAACTGATCAGTTTTATCCTAATGCATTCTGAATGGAGAGTAATCCGTTCAGGATGCATCAGGATGTCTTCATTTCAGTCTTTTTGACTGATAAGGCTTTTCAGAAAAACGTAGCATGCAGTATTTTTACCTCCGGCCAAAAATCCTGAACACTTTGACTGAACGCCGGATCCGGCCTTTTTCCCATTGACTTGCATTAACGCCGGATCCGGTGCCGTGTGTTCAGTCAAACCGGATCCGGCTTTTGCATGTTAAACTCGAAAAATTTGAAAAAAAAGTTAAAGTCCATAAATGGCGGATCCGTTTTTTCCAATGCATTTTTATATTGTGATCAAAATCCTAATCAGGATTCAAATGTAATCCGTTTTCACAAGTTTTTCCGGATCCGGCGGGCAGTTCCGGTGTCGGAATTGAACGCCGGATTTAAACAACGCTAGTGTGAAAGTAGCCTAACATTGTAAGCCAGGACGGATCAGTTCGGCTCCGCTTCGTCAGGCGAACAGCAAAACGCTGCAGGCAGTGTTTTGGTGTCCGCCTCCAGAGCAGAAAATGTGAATCATCGGAGAAGGCAACCTTTTGCCAATCAGCTGAGGTCCAATTCCAATACTGCAGTGAAAATTGAAGCCTTTTTTGCCGATGCAATGACCAGAATCTGTCTGCTTCACAGCTCCATATGCAGTATGGTTCCCTAAACTGTTTTAGACAAGTCCGGTAGCCCCCCTGGTTCATTTTAGTGGTGAGCTGCTCCACTGTAGCATGTCCGTCTGCCCTCGCGCTCCTTCATAGACAACGTTCACCTCTCACATCAATGGCATGTGCTGCTTAGAAGTTTCCACATCATTTATTCTCAATGGTGCCATTTGTATATTCATCATACACTTCCATCACATCAACACGAGAACAGTTCACAAACAATGCAGTTTTTTCGAAATACTGCCACCCTTCGCCCGAAGGTGAATAACTATCCTATTTGCAACTGTGATAAATGGCCTTTTTTACCCATGACAGCAACAAGGGATATGTGTGCAGACAGCCTATCGCACACTTTAGGCTGGTTTCACACGAGCAAGTTCAAAGCGTGGAACTTGCAGAATTTGTCTGCAAGAGCTCGTCCTGATCTACGTAGCACTGATAGGATCGCATAGCATTATATTGATTTATGATGCTATATAACCCTTACAGTTCTGAAACGTATTGTACAACACTGGCAGCATTATTTCACTGTTATACAAGACATTACAGACCTCTAAGGGTTACATAGCATCATAACTCCATATAGTGCTACGTAGATCAGGGCAGTAGCTCTTGCAGACACACGCTGCAAGTTGAATGCATTGAACTCACTTGTGTGAAACCAGCCTTATGTACCCACCAAGCCAGCTCACAACGCGTGACTTCCTTCATGAGCTACGCGCAGCTGAAGTGGTCAAAATAATGTTCCTCGATTGCAGTTCTGATTTTAAGACCTCATACATTCAGCTGCAGCAGTTACATGACACACAAAGGTTTCTTGAGCCTATTTCCTTTGGAGGCATAAAGAGTTTTTCTGTTGGATATTTATCTGTAAAGAATAAATCAAGGCAACTGGACGTACTGTAGATTTTCTTGAAAACGTTTCACTCGTTCTTCCAACGAGCTTTCTCAATTCTGAGTGACTGTACAAAAATTCTGGGAATAAATATGTAACTGAATCCACATCTGGTAAGTATACCCAGCATTGGGTCAAAGGTATTAATTCCATTATCCTAATTGGAGCCAGTAGGTGATAATGACCTCCCAGAAAAAGGTGTCAAGACAGCATTGTATGTGGCAGACAATAGATGTCTAACCCCCCCCCCCCCACCACCACCACCACCTCTATTCAAGCTTGGCTTCTCCATTTTTATTGTCTGCCACATACAATGCTGTCTTGACACCTTTTTCTGGGAAGTCTTTATCACCTACTGACTGCAATTAGGATAATGGAATCAACACCTCTGACCGCATGCTGGGTATAATTACCAGATGTGGATTCAGTTACATATTTATTCCCAAAATGTTTGTACAGTCACTCAGAATTGAGAAAGCTCGTTGGAAGAACGAGTGAAACGTTTTCAAGAAATCTACAGTAAGTCCAGTTGCATTGATTTATTCTTTACAGATATACCATGGCCTGGATAAATGAGAACCTTCACAGTCTGTTGGATATTGTTTGACTGTATGTTCTGTCAGAGACCATAAAAATGCAACGATCCTTATCTTGATACGTATTTAACATGTTTAACTAAACAACGGACAAGAAACTTTCAATTGACTTTTTCAATGGCTTTTGGGCAGTGACTTCACGGTGAGACGTGATATCACTTAAGTTTAGAACAGCTACATCTGTATATCAGAGCTATATAGAGAAAATCTAGGTGAGCCTGCGGCTCCGCAGTACAGCATTCTGTATCCATCCATTTAGACTTTATGCAGATCATTAATTCATTTATGGAAACCAGATTCCATTCTTTCTCAAGCCCAATAGGGCAGTATTGCCTGTATACACATTTAGGGTCCATTCACACGTCCGTAAGTGTTTTGCGGATCCGCAAAACACGGACACCTGCAATGTGCCATCCACAATTTGCGGACCGCACATCACAGACACTATAATAGAAAATGCCTTTTCTGGTCCGCAATTGCAGACAAGAATAGGACATGTTCTATTTGTTTCAGGAACGGAATTGCAGATCCCGAAAATGCGGATTCGCATCTGTTCCAGCCCCATTGAAAGTGAAGGGGTCCGCAAATTGCGGAACGAATGCAGACCCAAATTACGGACGTGTGAATGAACCCTAAGCTGTGATACCAGAAACTGCCTAAGGACAAGCGTGGTGTGGTGTCTGGAAAAAGGTGGCCCATCTTGCTATGTAGTTCCATACAGCACATTTATGACTATAAGATATCTGGTTCAATATAGAGATGTAGCAGGCATCATCTGTACTATTTACATACTGTGGTCGTTCTAATAAGAATTATATCACAGCTGCACTATATAAACCATGCTATGTGAATGGAATAGCACACCATCTTGTTTAATGCCTGCTAGATCTGTACCCAGCATATAAAATGCATTTCTGCTGATCATTTTACCTAGTTCTTCTATTAAGAGGGGTTTGATGGTCTACAAGCTTCCTACGGAAAAGAATGCAAAGAAAGACCTTCACAGGAATCCATCACTTACCGTATCTCCACATATAATTCAGCGATGCACTGGTTGATGACCTTTATAATATTAATGTACACAGCCATATCCTTTGCTTTCCTATTAGTATTCTTTGTACAACAGAAAGCCCTTTGGGGTAATTTTTGGAACTTCTGATGTAATGCAATGTGTACCTTCACCTTTAAAATTGTGAAAGCAAAACATATGCTCTAATTTGGTAATAAGAAACTATGCTTGAAAAAAATTAGACCCTTTCATTTTTCTTTTTCTCCAAATTTCTCAAGATGATTACTTTGGACAACCACTTTAATTGTTTCATTCTGCCCTTTGAAATTTGGAAACTGATGTATGACTAATAGATCCCATATTCACGGAGATGCTGTAAATAGCAGTGGTGCTCATGGCTTCTTTCAGTTTGAGACAGAACAGAAAACATGATCATTGCGTTGTTGCTTTTATATGAAATAAGATTAGGGAACGATCCCATAAAAGATTTCACTAATCAAAAGATTACAAAAGTTATTTATGGACCAAATTACATATATGCAACGGTTTAATATCGACAATATAATATGGAGATGGTGAAATTAGGTAAAATGATAGCTTGTTTCAATCAATCATTCTGTACACTTTATCATAAAGGTCAAAAAAGTAACAGTAAAACAAACACAACACACGCGTCATTTTGAAGTTTTAAGCGTTCCTTGATATAAATTGCACATTGAAAAGTGGACTATACAACAAACTGTTTCAAGTATGCTTCATGCCAATCATCCTATAGAGTCATAACATTACTGGAAAGTACACTTGCTCATTGGGGAGTAACTGAAATTCTCCCATGTTAAAATCATACAAGAAAAAAATAAAAGGAAAAAATAAAATAACTCTTTGGGCTGAAAGAAACACAAATAATAATCTTACTGGAATACAATGTAAGACATATCCATACCAGTTATACACTGACCACATGAAAAACTGGGCACATACCTAAAGTATTCGGATCTAAAAGGAATGAGAAGACTGCAGCACAAAAACAGTAGAAATATAATTGTAGGCCGGGTGTCTACTGACTACTGTGTAAGTATACTGCATCTCCTTAGTATACACATCTAGTCAGGCCAGGATACCGCCAGTGCAGATATTATGTCATTCAGTGTTGTACAATTACAAAATACATTGATCATATATTAGAAAGTATGTGAATGTTCTCAGGCTGTTAATGGACACAGATGGAGACAGTGTTACAAACAGCAGCTATAGGTATACATGTGGAAGTGTACGTAAGTATATATACACACAGCCCACATAATGCATCGAGTGGCGCTTCTGTCCTTTAGGATTGCAACTGCATGAATAATCATGGAATAACTAGATGCAATTCTTTGGCAGTAAGACTTACACATCTTCAGTGTAACAGCAAGTTTGGGAATGTTCCTGTAACTTCTAATACAGTGGTTTATTCAGAAAAGAGTAAGTTAAGGACAGTCCATGCTCTAGCAAACCCTGACTGATATGGCACTATAAAATAGTACAAATAGTGAAACTGTGAATGCACAGTAAGCTGGTAGCTGTAAACCATGCCCTACAGCCCTCTTCCATCATGTACCAGCTGGGATGGGAAGATTGAGATTTTAGTTCCAAGTTGAGAAACTATTAATCCAAATTACAATATGCTAAAATGCCATTCACAGCACAGTAGCAAAGCTAGAGTGGGTTATGATGGTAACTCTTCTCCTCAAGTACAAGCACAATAATGATAAAAAAAAATCTCAGTGTCAACATTCTGCAAAATTGTCTGTATTGTTAAGCAGAGATTTGGATTGTGTGTGTGTGTGTGTGTGTGTGTGTGGGGGGGGATTTTTGAAAAATTTCATCACAACCTGTGCAACAGGTTTCATAAATGCACCATCTGTTTAGTTCCTGCACATCCCAACAGTTCAATTCATTTTTTTTTTTTATTCGAAAGAAGCAGAATTCCATTAAATAAAACAAAATATTAAAGAAGCGAGTAATTTGGGGACAAATGAGGCAATTCATTTAGGAACTAAAATAAAAAAATAAAAATAATATATATAATGATATATTTCCTTTAAAAAAAAGGCATTATATATATGTGTAAACAAAATAAGGGTTATCCCAACATCACCCCAAAAAATTGATCCCAATACAAATTACTTTATATTTTTATGAAAAGAAAATTTAATTTCCAAATAGAAAAAAGTTGACATTAGTGACCATAAACAAATGGGTGAACATAAAAACCTAAATACCAAATGCCATTTTGTCCATGGTAGCAATAGTTAATGTAACTGTCAGCCAAAGACAGTAAAGATTTGTAATAAATAGTTCCAAATGAAGAAATTTCCACATCATTAGATAAGTGTATGGCACAACAAGGCCATTGTCAACAAGGAATCTTTTTGAAAAGAGGTTCATAGTGCAGAATTATAATTATATATATATAATTATATATATATATTCAACTAAAGAACAGTTTTAGTATCAGAGAGAGAAAAAACATTGAGAAAGACAAGCACATTGAGTTGAACAGACAAACATTGCAAGACTCAGATCAGCCCAAGGCCTATTTTTATCAGGACAACCAACTATTCACCCAGTAAGGCTACAAGTCACATAATGCATTTGGGGCATTTATAGAAGTTCCTAACAACAATGTCATGGAATCAAGCAAGGATGATGGTGAAACTGAGCTTGGTCCACACCTCTGGGTCTACTTGTGGTGAGCCTTTCTTAAACCTGTAGAAATAGAAACCTAGTATTTGCTGTGTGAGCAGAGAAATGTTCTGGTGATAAGTCATTGAGTGTCTGATAGCAGTCTTGCTCAAAAAATGGAGCATGTATTTTAGGATGTACGTAATGGACCTACTAGCATCTGGTAGTGTCATTCCCACACTGATGTTTGGAACCTAGATAGACGGTAATAAATAGATCAGTCACGTAGTAAGGCAGTGTGTGTGCTCAAATGCGTCACATGGCAACACATGCTGAACACCTCAGTTCATGAAAGAAGTAATGTTGTGCATGTCTTTTTTCAAGGCTTTCCAGGTTTAATCTCCAAAAATGTATATTTAATGTGAAGGAGAATCCTTCTTTAATTGTGGTTCATAGTATCCCATTCTGAGCATAAGAAACAACAAGAAACATCCAAGGGAATATTCTTTTCTGCGTTGTTCTTTAGCGGTTCCAGATCTTGTTTATTTATCTTGAACAATTAAAATCAGTTCAATTGTTGCATTGACTCCAGTCTTTTAACTGTCTGTGTAGGAAGGTCTTAATCATACCCTCAGGACACTCCAGACGTTTCTAGGTAACTCTGTAATTTCCGGACTGTGGTTTTGTCAAGGGAACAAAGATCAAAGTCAAATGTTGTGTTTGTGATGTGGAAGTGCCCAGTTTCTTCTATAAGGTTCACTATCTGTAAAATGTAATTAGAGGAAAAAAAAATATTAGCTGCATGACAAAACATAATTGTGCTCATCTAACACTAACAAATGCATATAGATATTTCTAATGAAAGAAAACAAATTCAGCTGTTAAGACTTCGAAAATGCATTTACAGAATAAAATCTGAAAGGCACGTAAGAAGGCATTTGCACCACTTAACCCGATTTAAAAACTATCACAACCAAGGATATAGGGGGTCATTTACTATCTAGAAGTATGTCTATATATGACTTTTCCCCACTCACGGCAGGTCTAAAAAAGTGGGCGGGGAAGGGGACGGGTGGGCAGACCAGTCTCATTCGTCATTTTCTATGCCTATTTTATTCGTAGAAAATGGTGTACAATGGTGTTTAGAACTGGTGCTGGATATGCCGAAGTTATGTAGAGGCCGGGGTCTCTTCGTAACTCCGGTGGATACACCGCCAGCTATAAGAGTTATTAAGACCAGCATCAAAAATGCCGGTAATGACCCCCATACTGTATGTTCAAAAGTATAAACTTTTCCCTTGGCTAAAATATAAAAGTTATAGCTTAGCTCTTGGTACCAAAACCAGAATTATACTGAGTATGCAAGTACAAAATTTGGGAAGCACAATTGGTCTGGGGGGAGACAGGATGTTATGAGTGACAACAGGAAGAAAGAACACAGCCTGTTATCTTTACCCCACACGGATCTGAGGGGCATCACCATTTGAGTAGTTGTCTTTTTAAGATGAACAGTTTAACATCTAACCACCCCTGTACCTAATTAGGACATTTGTGGACTCAGTGATCCATATGTTGGTAAACATTTGACTCGCAAAGATATTGCAAATATGTGAAGTATTGTGCATGTAAGTTATCAATAGAGCATGAACTCTGCACATCCTAAACCTTTACTTTTTACATTTTTTTACTATCCCTTGCTTCCCCATTAATCTATACACAATGCTCATCGAGTGCTGTATACAGAGATCAAGACGCAGTAATGTCACTTCCTGTTCCAGTCCCAGTGGTCATGTGACTGCTAGAGGCTGGGAGTCAGAGAGTTGTTTGGTATTAGCAGACCCAGAACGGCTCTGCAGTGAGGACCTCTCTGGGGGCTGTCACCCCAGTTACAGGAGAAAACATAAATAAATAAATAAAAAAAGTAAAGTTAAATGTCTCCCAAGCATCTTGTATGACCTTATGGTGCAAAAAGTGTAAAATAAAATAAAAAAATAATGAAAAAGCATAAAAAAATAATAAATGCCACCAATAGCCGATTTTAGCCCTGCCTCCAGTGACCATAACCCATACATCTTATATAATTAAAATGGGGGATAATAAAAAAAAAAAAAATCATTTGCAAGTTGTGCTATTAACAAAATGTTACATGACAGCCCATGTCCATCGCTGCTCTGCTAATTCTGTTAGGAACATTATTAATTGAACAACTACTACTCCTATTTTTACCCTCACCACCATTGGCCTCTTCTGCTTGCTCCAGCTATAAATGCTGGAATGCCTATCACTCCTTGCCTGAGCTTAAATTTTTAGTTTACTAGTGAAGGTGTGCTGTTCTGAGTGTCTGCCCATGTACTGTACTTTGCCTGTTAAATGGCATGTGTAATGTATACATGCAAATGTTATGTGTATATGCATATTATATATATATATGCATGTGTCAGGTGTGTATAAGTGTGTAAAAAGCATAAGCATGTGCATATTTTATTTGTGTGAATACGTGGGACACTCATAGGGACCCATTACTGTCAGTTTCTGACACTTAAACAGAGTTTGCAATTTTAACAATTCTGGCCTGAGATGCTTCCACCACTCACAATTGCCTCCAAGCATTGTCATATTCTAAATCCAGCATTGTAACAGTAAGTTACGCATGTGATCCGGCTCACATGTACACATTAGGTCTATGGCTCAGTAAGTCAGTCATGCAGAAATTTGGACATGTGCACAAATAATCTGTATCCTAATAACCAGTTATTAAGTTTACAGGTAGCAACCCGACATTGCCCTTTGAATAGTCAATACATGTTTCTTTTCCCTATACAAAATACAATGTTTATTTTTAGAAATGAATCATTTAATAGGAGTCGAAATACATGAGATAAATAGATATTAGATCGATAAATAGATATGAGATAAATAGACAACAGATAACACGGTCCTCCACTAAGAACACGCAAATGGATTTCCAGCCCTGTTACTCAAATGGTAGGGGGTAGTATTGGGAACACAGGAGGCATTGCACTTGTGGTGTTCCTACCGCTATGGCCAGCCCCTGGTGCTCCAAATACTTAATTTACATAAATAAAAAAATTTGTATATGTCTGTACTTAACCTAGAGAGGAAATTAATATATTGTTTTACTGGGCATGACCAACCCTATCAGGCAATGCTTGGTTTAACAGGGTTGATCATGCCGACAGAGGTTCCGTTTCGCGAAACCCTAAACACATTTCACCAACACAGACTTTTGCAGGAATATTTTCAGTTCAACCACAGTTCCAGTACTTCTGATACAACTCGTGGTGAGCCTTTAACGCTACCATACAAGGCTATTTTCTTAACCTAGCAGCAGATGACAAAAAGTCGAGAAACTCTACATTGTAAACTAGAGCAATCTAAACTTGTTGATTTACATAGCTCTAATAAAATCAGATTTTCCCAATCTTGGCTGAGAAAATCTTAAAAGTGGAAGCTCAACTACATGATCTTAACTTAAGATCAATTTCTGCAGAGAAATATAAAATTTAAGTTAACCCACTATTGTCTAAACAGCTTAAAGGGAATCTGACTTTGGACCATTATCTGCTGTAACACATGAAAAGTACTGCAGATATGGAGTCCAGATCAGAGTTTTGTAATTTCCTATTGCCTCCCATTCCACCACCGTCAGCGCTCAGAGCTGCTTTAAAATACACGGTCAGGACTGCAGGGCTCCAGATGGCAACCAAAATGGTCGCCAATGCGAATTAGAAATTACAAGTGGCGACAAGTATTATAAAACATTGGTGGCGCAGTGTGCCGCCCCACACCCCAGTATAATAAACATTGGTGGCGCAGTGCCAATGAGGGCAAAAAAAATAAATAATAATAATTAACTCACCTCCTACATTTGATCGCGTAGCTGCCAGTCTCCTGTTCTTTCTTCAGGACCTGTCAAAGGACCTGTGGTGATATCATTGAGCTCATCACATGGTCCATTACCATGGTGATGGATCATGTGATGAGCGCAGTGACGTCACCACAGGTCCTTTTCCTCACAGATGAAGACAAAAGAGAAGCCGAGCTGCGCGAACAAGTGGATTAAGGCGAGTTAAATTATTTTTTTGATATTATTTTCTCTTAAAAAATTCCATTAAAAAATATGGGGTTTTTTTTCATTGCAGATATGCTTTTCAATATAAAAAATATCAAAAAATATTTGCCATTATATGTTTGGTTTTGCCACGTCCGTAACGACACGGACTTCATAAATATCACATAAATTATCCCCCATGGTGAATGCCGTAAAAAATAAATAATTTTGAATTACTAATTTATTCTTAGTTGCCACCCAAACAAGCGATCAAAACGCATAATTTACTCCAAAATATGCCATTGAAGAATAAAAGTTGTCCCGCTAATATCAAGCCCTCACACAACACCATAGAAAGAAAAGTAAAAAAGTTATGGGTCTTGGGTAGCGGCAATGCAAAAACATTTTTTCCTTTTAAAAAAAAGCTGTAAAAAAAAAAAACTATATGTATTTGGTATTACTGTAATCGTACTGACCCAAAGACTAAAGATTTTATGTTATTTATAGCGGAAAATTAATATAGTAAAATTTATAACGTAAAAAACACAGTAGAAGAATTGCTGTTTTTCCCATCTCCCTACCAGAAAGAGTAAATAAAAGTTAATCAGAAAGCTATTTGTAGCCAAGGAAGCAGACAAGAGATGCCACCCCATCTGCCCGGCAGTTTACACCCGGTTGACATTATGGGTGATATATCCTTGTTTCTAGTTTGCATTCATTTGTGTGATTTGTATATCCAAATCTGTTATTTACGGATATATCTCGGCTGTTCCCATACTGTCACAAAATAATGACGGTTGTTTATTTTTGTGAGAGCAAGCTTTAATAGGAATTTAGGTTGCTATTTGATGTAATTTGTTGAAAGATTTTACTTATAAAAGTTCATCTATGCTACAGGTCTTATCATTTGCCTTAAACTGGTAATGAGAAGGCGTATAGCTTCACTGTTACTTGGTTAACTGAATCATTATAGGATTATGGGCAGTTTTCACCCCCCTTTAGTTATGAGTATTGAAACTTCTTTTACGGCATCTGCCTCATGAAAGTAATGTGATAGAACCTGCGGTGTTCATTTAAAATATCAAATTGTTCTCTCTCCCCCCCCCCCCCCCCCCCCCACCCTTGACGGTACCACACCGCCAGTGTGGTAGGAACTCAGTCTCTCTAGTTCTAAGAGGACTGACACTGTCAATACCTTCCGGGTACTATTCCTCTACTGGTTGGAGGAGTACCTCTCCATATTTGCTTGTTACCTAGGTTACATAACCTCCCCAATTCTACACTCCTTTTAATTTACCCCTTTTTTGCATAACCTGCGAATTTCCTTCCTCAGACACAGCCTTAGTAATTTTGTATTCCTTTTTTATTTTTTTTTACTCTATTTTTATTTTTTTAATATTACTATTATTTTCTTGTATTTTTTTTTTCCTGTTCCTGCTTTGCCCTCATATAAACCTTCCTTACCCCTTCACCCTTGGTGGTTTAATGCTCTTTCATAACAAGCTAATCTGTACTACTAACATGCCTGAACTATATTGTGTCTCTTTCAATGCCAATGGGCTGAATATCCCATCTAAGAGAGGGCAAGTTTTGCATTCCTTTAAGAAGAAACATGTTGATGTATTGTTTCTCCAGGAAACTCACTTCCGCAAAACTTCCACTCCGATAATGAAAAATAGTTACTATAAGATTTGGTTTAATGCGTGCACGCCGTTGAAGAAACAAAAAGGTGTATCGATTGTCTTTGGTAAAAACATAGATTTAAAAAAAACAGATATGGTGGTAGATCCAGATGGGAGGTATATATTTGTAAAGGGTTATGTTGGCGAAACACTCTTCACTTTTGCAAATATATACGCTCCAAACCAAAAGCAGGTGATCTTTCTGAGGTCTGTTTTCAAGATTCTCAGCTCTTTTAGTGAGGGTCATGTTCTGATTGGTGGGGATTTTAATATCGCACCTGACCCCAGCATGGACTCTTCATCAGGCAAGTCCAATTATACAAAACAAAAGTTAAAAAGGTTTGGAGACATACTGGAGGAGCACCTGCTTGTGGATATCTGGAGAGTTCTACATCCCAACACGAGAGACTACTCGTTTTACTCGAACACATTCCATTCGCACTCAAGAATAGATTTCTTTCTCGTAAGCCAAAAAGACATCGGTCTAGTTCATAAGTCAGAATACGACATTAGGTTGTTGTCCGATCATGCACCTATCTTTATGCTGTTTAAAACTGAACATCCCAGTTCTAGAGTGAACAATTGGATTCTAAATGAAAGCTTGTTAAATAGCGATAAAAATAAAAAATATGTTTCCTCAGAGTTAGAACACTTCTTCAAAGAAAATAAGATGGAAGATATCAATAACTCTGTAGTATGGGAAACACATAAGGCGGTAGTGAGAGGCCTTTTGATGAAACTGGGCGCTAAAGAAAAGAGAGATAGAGAAAAACTATTGGTTACACTACTTGAACAGATTAGGTCCCTTGAGAAAGTCCATAAAACCTCTCCAGATAAAAGAACTGAAGTTAAATTAGCAGATCTTAGAACAAGTGTGAAAAATATTCTGGATCACTCTTTTCAGAGATACGTCCATATGGCTAAATACAGGCATTACTTGTACGCTAACAAGTGTGGTAAGGAGCTGGCTAGGTTGGTTAAAAAAGAGAGCCAGGAATAATATTAACAAAATCCAAAATAGCCTTAACCTAACTTTGTGAGACTCCAACTAAATAGCTTCGGCGTTTAGGGCGTTCTATGAGAAGTTGTATAATTTAAATGCCACAGAGACAAAAGAAGACATAGATAACAGACACTGTAAGATTAAAGATTATTTAGAAAACATTACAACCCCCACTCTGACACTGGAACAAAAAACCTCCTTAGATGCTCCATTCACCTAGCCGAGGTCCTTAAGGCAATAAAAAACTTAAAATTGGGAAAAAGCCCAGGCCCAGACGGTCTCACAGCCTGTTACTATAAAAAGTTCAAGGACATATTGGCCCCCCGTCTAGTGGAATATTTCAACTTGATAGGAAAGGAAGAGTCATGGAGGGAGGAATCCCTTACCGCCCATATTACATTAATTCATAAAGAAGGGAAAGACCCAACTGAATGTTCTAATTACCGACCGATCTCGCTTTTAAATGTCGATCTAAAGTTATATGCTACATTACTGGCGGGTAGGATTAGTCCCTTAGTTGGCGCACTTGTCGGAGATGATCAGGTGGGATTTGTTCCTGGCCGTGAGGCCAAAGACAATACAATGAAAGTGGTTCATTTAATGCAATTCGCCAAAGTCAAACACATCCCAACAATCCTGATCGCCTCTGACGCCGAGAAGGCGTTTGACAGGCCGAATTGGAGCTATCTCCGCAATACACTATTTAAATTTGGATTCCCAGAAATTTTTATAAATAAAGTCATGGCCCTCTATACAATTCCCAAAGCAAGAATTAAAGTAAATTGAGTTTTATCCAACCCTTTCCCTATCAGTAACGGAACGAGGCAGGGGTGCCCTCTATCGCCACTTTTATTCATACTGTCCCTAGAACCTTTCTTATCCAAAATCAGATCAAATAATTCCATTAATGGCTTAAACACAGGCTCCGGAGAGCATAAAATAGCGGCATTTGCCGACGATACTCTATTTGTAATAACCAATCCGAGATCTTCTTTACCGAACCTGTTAGAGGAGTTTTCACTTTTCCATGAGGTATCAGACTTCAAAATCAATTTAACTAAATCAGAAATCTATAATGTCAACGTTGGACCCAGTGCCTGGGAGAAAATTGTCTCACTGAGTGCCTTGAAACCAGCTGTTGGCGCTTTCAAGTACTTGGGAACTAATCTTAGCCATAACATAAAAGAACTTTACAAATTGAATTTCCCCAAAATTCTTAAACAGACTGAAATACAACTTAAGGAATGGGAAGATCTTTGGTTGTCATGGTTTGGTAGAATAAATGTGATAAAAATGTCTATAGTCCCCAAGATTCTTTACCTATTACAAACGCTACCCATCAATATACCCAAATTTTTTTTTAATAAACTCAGGAGATTGATTGCAAGGTTCATTTGGAAGGGCAAAACCTGTAGGCTTTCCTATGAGCTTCTATCTAGAGCCAGGAAAGACGGAGGGGTGAATCTACCAGATTTAGAGAAGTATTATAAAGCTGCTTGGCTTTCCAGGTCACTTGAATGGTTTACACATCCGGTAAGAAAGAAATGGGTCTCGATAGAGCAGGATTTCGCAGGATTGGACTTGACGTCTTTACTATGGAAGACCTCTACCTTCCCAAAAAGACGAAAAGGAATTAAAAATGCAATAACTAGGGAAACAATCAGGAAGTGGCACTCCTTAAACGCTACCTTACATTTTGTTCAAGATTTATCTAGGGAATCACCAATTACCTGCATCATCCCTACCTCGTGGATGTTCTGGCACGACAATTTGAAGTGTGACGCCAAGGGGAAGATGATTCCTATAAAGGTATTATGGTTTAAGGGGAGACCACTAGATAAATCAAAACTGTGTTCACTTATTGCTTGCCAGAACATCCCTGAGGATCAGTTTAAGAAGTTATTCAATTTCCTTAAAGCTTTTGAGGTCCCCATTTCACCCCCCTGTGAAAACGCTTGGTGGCTCAAAGTTATCTCCACCAAAACCTCAATCCCTCATATCTTCTCGAAATGTTATGGACTGATTAACACCCCCTCAAGCGAACCAGGTTTTCTGGGAAGCTGGTCCAAAGAACTTCAGCACCCACTATCTGAATCTCAGAAATTTGCGATACTCGGCAGTGCACTCTCCAATTCTCCAGCATACAATTATCAGGAACTCCAGTATAAGATCACCACTAGATGGTATAGAACCCCACTGTTACTAAGTAGATATAACTCAGAAGTTTCTGATATGTGCTGGAGATGCGGACAGGGCATTGGAAATTATGATCATATATGGTTCTCCTGCCCTTCTCTGACCATCTTCTGGAAGGATGTATGCAGTGTGATCAACAAGATTTTTGGCACGGATATTACCTTGTCAGTTAACTTGGTTTTGTTTAACTTGTATAACACACAACAACAAGTTGTAAAATCCGATCTCTGCAATTACTTCCTAAATATTGCCAAGATACTTATTCCAAGGAGATGGCTTCAGAAGGACCCTCCGACTTTGAACGACTGGTTCACTGAATTGTTTAAAGTATTTGATTTTGAACGAAAAAGATGGCTTACGGTACACAGACTTGATAAGTTTGAGAAGATTTGGGAAAGATGGCTGGCTGCTGAGAAATCAGATACCTTTTCTGATTGGAGTGCAACAGATGGTCGCTATATTGTACCTAGACGACTTTAGGCGCGAGAGTGATTAGTTTACCAACAGTTCCTCTCTTGTATGAGTAAGCTGGGTCAGGTTTAGTCTTACCCTTTTCTAGTTTGTGACAGGGCGTTATTGATTAGTAACCATGCTTCCCTCTTTCCCACCCCCTTCCCATCTCCTTTCCCCCCAATTGACTGGATGCTACTCTATTTGATTTATATTATTATTAATCGGTTGTTTCTATCCTACAACATTGTTTACTGTTTTGCTTTGATGGTTCATGTAATCTCTATGTACTTATGAAAAAAAATAAGTATAAAATGTGAATAAAAATAATAATTTACACAGAAAGCTATGTGTATCCCACAATGGCGCTATTAAAAACTACAACTTTTCCTGCAAAAAACAAGCCCACATATAGCTAAATAAAAGGGAAAAATAAAAAATTATAGCTCTTGGAAGAAAAAAGGAAGAAAACCGCTTGTTCAGTAAGGCCAAAAACAGGCTGGTCACTAAGGGGTTAAAGGGGTCTCACTTCAGCAAATGGCATTTAATAAGTATAGAAAGTTAACACAAGGCACTTTCTAATTTCTATTGTACAATACACAGCTCATTTCTAAGGCTTACGACCACTGCTGCAGCACAGATACGAGGTGCATTTATGTGGGCTCCCATGGTCTTGGCCACTAGAGGCCGGCATTTTTTCCTATAGTGTGCAATAGGGATGAGCGAATCGACTTCGGATGCTTTATCTGAAGTCGGTTCGCATAAAACTTTGTTGCAATACTGTACGAAGCGGGTGCTCCCTACAATATTAGAATGTATTGGCTACAATGACCTGAAGTTATTACCTCGCGAAGTCTGTAATAACTTTGTTCGGTTTCAAAGTACAACTTGTTCTCTTGAGATCTCTGATATATTTTAGATCACCCC
This sequence comes from Bufo gargarizans, assembly GCF_014858855.1. Classification (NCBI taxonomy): domain Eukaryota; kingdom Metazoa; phylum Chordata; class Amphibia; order Anura; family Bufonidae; genus Bufo; species Bufo gargarizans. The sequence goes on from NC_058086.1 coordinate 198,742,111, forward strand.
TCAGTACTCTTCTTTTCTAACCTAAATAACCCTAATTTTGATAATCTTTCTGGGTACTGTAGTCCACCCATTCCAGTTATTACTTTAGTTGCCCTCCTCTGAACTCTCTCCAGCTCTGCTATGTCTGCCTTGTTCACAGGAGCCCAGAACTGTACACAGTACTCCATGTGTGGTCTGACTAGTGATTTGTAAAGTGGTAGGACTATGTTCTCATCACGGCATCTATGCCCCTTTTGATGCAACCCATTATCTTATTGGCCTTGGCAGCAGCTGCCTGGCACTTGTTTCTACAGTTTACAGGTGAAACTCTAAAAATTTGTTTATCGTGCAAAAGTTCATTTATTTCAGTAAAGCAACTTAAAAGAAGTTGCATTAATGCAACTTAAAATTAGAATATTGTGAAAAGGTTCAATATTCTAGGATCAAAGTGTCACACTCTAGTCAGCTAATTAATCCATAGCCCCTAAGCAAAGGCTACCCGAGATTGTGACTTTGGGGTTTTCATAAACTGTAAGCCATAATCATCCAAATATCCAAATTATAACAAATAAAGGCTTGAAATATCTCGATTTGCATGTAATGAGTCTATCTCATATATTAGTTTCACCTTTTAAGTTGCATTACTGAAATAAATGAACTTTTCACAATATTCTTATTTTTCGAATTTCACCTGTAGTTTGCTGTTCAGTTAAGTCCATGTCAGTGTTACCCAGTGTTTTACTGGTGACTTGCATTATTCCTTCCCATGTGCAAAACCTTAAATTTCTCAGTGGTAAACCTCATCTGTCACTTCTCTGCCCAAGCCTCCAGTCTATCCAGATCCATCTGTAGCAGTATACTGTCATCTTCAGTGTTAATCACTTCACACAGTTTAGGGTCATCTGCAAAAATCTATATTTTGTACCGTGCAAGACTTTTACAAGATCATTAATAAATATATTAAAGAGAATAGGGCCCAATACTGACCCAATCTGAGTGTGTACCGTTAATAAACACCCTCTGTTTTCTATCACTGAGCCAGTTACTTACCCACATACAGACATTTTCTCCCAGTCCAAGTGTTCTCATTTTATATACCAATCTTTTATGTGGTACTGTGTCAGATGCTTTGGAGAAGTCCACAAATACAACATCCATTGATTCACCATGGTCAAGTCTAAAACTTAGCTCCTCATAGAAACTGATTAAATTAGTTTGAACTAGGAACCCCAGGAAAGCTGGAGGTGTGGTTCCTAGTCTGGAAGTGAGATAGACTGGGAGTACAGTGGTGCAGAGTATTTCAGGGGAGAAGCCTGCTATTGCCAAGTCTTTTCTCCCACAAGCTGGTTGTGGAAACCAGGAACTACACAGGACTGTGAGTCAGACCACTTCACATGGACTGTGTTTTTTTGTGTGTTTACATGCTGAAGTAAGCAAGTATTTGTTGAATCCGTTTTGGACAAAATAAAAAGACTATTGTTTGAACTATATCTGAAGTCACCATTTGAGATGATCGCCACTGACGTTATTTCCTTATTTTCATTGAGGTACTCCAAGACAGCATCTCTTAGAAAACCTTCAAACAGTTTACACACAATAGATTTTAGACTTACTGACCTATAGTTTCCGGGATCTGTTTTTCACCCATTTTAGAAAACTGGGACCACATTTGCTAAGCACCAATTGTGTGGAACACTCCCTGTCATCACAGAGTCCTTAAATATCAGAGATAAGGGTCTGGCTATGACATTACTTAATTATCTTAGGATACAGGGTTGAATGCCATCTGGTCCTGGGGATTTGTCTATTGTAATCTTTTTAAGACGACGCTGTACTTCTTCCTGGGTCAAAAGGGACACTTTTAAAGGGGAGTTTACTTTTACATTATGCATTTCATCTCGCAGTTCATTTTTCTCAGTGAGTAAAAAATATTTAATAGCTTCATTTCTCCTCCCTCATTACTCTGTAAAGTGCCAACACTTTCAGGTTTAAACATTTTACCATTTATATAATTGAAGAACATTTTAGGGTTAGTTTTACTCTCTATGGCAATAAATCTCTCTGTCTCCAGTTTGGCTGCTTTTGTTTGTCTTTTACATACTCACATTTTTTTCCCTTATAGTCTCAATGCTTCCTCACTACCTTCCTGTTTTAATGACTTAAAAGCTTTCTTTTTGTCATTTATTGCTTGCTTTACATTATACACATTGTTTTTTTTTCTTGTTCCTCACCCTTTCATTCCCATAATGTATGTACCTCTCACAAATAGAGTTTAGAAAGTGTTTAAAGGGTAAATGTCATATTTTTATTTTATTTGCTAGTTTATTAGAGCTAGGCATGTATACCCGAGTTAGTCTGTCAATGATTGTCAAAAGATCTGTAATTACCTTATAATAACAGCTTTCATTAATGTCCTCTGTCCCCTTCCACTGCTCCCTTAAAAGACCGTTGCTAGGGATTGTCTGTCTTCCTTTTAGTATAAACAGAAGACAGAGGGGCGGTCCTTCACACTGCATGCCTGCATTAGGCTTCAGAGTGAGGAGGCGTGTCTCTCAGTAATCCAATCTGATTGGCTGGCAGGGAGCTGCTGGCTACAGCAAGTGTGTATTGGAAGTGAGGGAAAGCAGTTTTGGCCTCAGAACTGGCAGAGGAGCCATCTAGAGAAGGTCCTCATATTGTAAATGTTTAAACAGCCATAACTAAGGGAAAAACTCACGGAAAACAGTGGTATGTGAAGAAACTAAAGATTGCTTTATGCATAATGCTGCTGCAGCAGTAACATATGCTAAAATAGATTTTTTGATGAAAACATGACAGTTACCCTTTAAAAATATCCCATTTTGTTGGGAAAGATACGAGTGTATGTAGGATAAGGGAGACAAGCAATGGTGATGTGGAGAGAGTCTTTTTTTTGAAGTTCCGAAATTAGGAAAATATTCCGCAACTTTTTATGGAATGGCAAGAGGCCGAGACTGTGGTATGCCACACTCTCTCGACCTAACCAATTAGGAGGGATGGCGTTACCAGAACCTGAATTGTACGGTAAGGCATTGCTTTCATCCAGAGCAATGGAATGGCTTAGAAACTCCAATTCTAAACCGTTGGTAGCAATGGAGCAGGAGCTCTTAGGCAAACCATTACGTTCCATTTTATTGGGAAATTCCAGCCTTATAAATATCCCCTCCTCACCATACCCCATTATCCAAGCCACATTGAAGGCGTGGAAATGGTTCCAAACCACTCACTGCTTAATACCCTTATAGATGTTGGAGATGCCTTAGTAATAGAGGATCCTTTTTTCATATTTGGTGGGAATGTCCCATTATAAAAAATTGGATGGAAGGAAATATTCCACCTAAGCAACCAGATATGCCATACTACAGTTCCAATTTCCCCCTCTCAAGGCCCTCCTTAACATATATGATACAAATGACCCACGTCCTCCCCCCTTTCTGTTTAGACAACTGCTTATAGCAGCACGTCTATTGGTCCCGAAACACTGGCTCTCCACTACTCTCCCTTCCTTGGAACAATGGAAGCAGAAGGTAGACCAATTGTATCGCTTTGAGGAATGTTCCTCATGGGAAGCCAGAAATCATAAGAAATTTATAAAACAATGGCGACTATGGAGGGAATTTAGGTTTAGGTTTACTTATTGATTGATACTCCTATTACAGCCCAGTTTCTGAGAGGAACATGTCAAACAGGTCATTAATCATTCCTGGGACAGTGTGACACTCATCTTGAATATGTAGAATTTGGCCAACAATGGTTGATATCTTCAGGATATAGTAACATATGCATACTTACTGATCATGGAATTGCTGTGTGAAATCTTCAATGCCTAGCGTGCGTCCAAAATTAATTGCTGCGTCATGTTAGACGCTTTGCATACTCAATATGTACCGTATATTGCAACATTTTTGAAAATAAAAATGTTTTTTAACAAAAAATAATAATCAATTTTGTGGCTTCATTTTATTTTTTTTTCAGAATATTGTCCCAGGCTAATGGCCTCACTTAAATTATTAGCTTTTTGGAGGATCGGCATGTTTGCGCTTCCCTGAAGAAACACTCTTTTGAATGACAATTGGGAGGTTATTATTTTATACTATATTTAACTTGAAAGTCTTCAAGTACACAGGAATTACAGTAACTGCTGAACTGCTTAAAATATCACTTCCCGCAGAATACACTGATGGACACAGGTTTTACATTAGATATAATGTAGGGATCTGCATTTGTGAACAGGGCCTGCAGTGACAGACTTCACTTGACTAAGTAGTTTTAAAAGTCCACTTCAGTATATTATCTGCTTCATCCAGCAGACTCCAGGACAACCAAGTTGTGCAAATCACTTGGGTGAAGCCATGGCACCAAAAACAAAACACAAATCTTGCCCTTCTTGGCCCTTACTGAACAGTATATCTGTCTCTGCTAGGGACAAGTCATAAGGACATCAGGCTTTCAGAGGAAACAGGTCTACCAGTTTCAAGGCTGTGACCCAGACTAAAGCCTCATTTATACGTCAGTGTTTTGATCAGTGATTTCCATCAGTGATTGTGACCTAAAACCAGGAATGGAGGCTACACAGAGATAAGGTATAAGGGGAAGATCTGCATTGTTCTGTGTTTAGAGCCACACCTGGATTGGGCTCACAATCACTGATGTGTGAATGAGCCAGGCCTTTATTTCCCAGTTGCGATTCCATTGGCTACACCTGAGAACACCTCAGGCTAAGGGGAGTAACTGTACTGGAGGGGGTGGAATGGTAAGTCCCTCTACCAATCCTACCTACCATGTCTAACAAAATCCAGCCCATAAATAATGTCTGAATAAACCAGTTACAATAAACTATACTTTGCTGAAATGATAGACCCTTCTGGATTTCCTTTATTTCACCCATAGGTGCATTCTGGAAGGCATATAAACCCCATCCAGTACTTTACCAAAGACATTATATATATTCTACTAAGATATAAATTACAAACTAAACTAGAGAATATGTATGCTGTTACTGCAATGAACAGCTATTAAATGCAGACCAAATTTTAAATAAACTGAAAATGCACATGCTAGAATTACTAATGCATCTAAGCATAGGTGTAATATATACCCACTTAGGTTTGTTCTAATCTGTTATGAATACAATTTATAATTATGGTTAACTGCAAATGGAGTTTACTATAGGGAATAAAGTCTACATTGAAAAATATCTTCATTATTCTGTCACACAACTTATCTCCCTGAAGCAAAAGAAAATTACAATCTCTTTAAAGAGGTTTACAATACAAACAGTAAAAATGCACATATCTTTTATCAAGACACAAATTATTAAGCATACATGTGCCATTAGTTTACACTGTTCAAATGACTGCATCCTTGGAACCATATAAACTTGTGTCCACAGGCAAGGGTAAGGGATTGTCTTCACTCCTGTCAACAAGCAATCTCTGCTTCCATCCCCAGGGGCTTTTTGTCTGCACCTGGCAAGGTTATTGCATGCAGTTTTTTCTTTCTTTTTTTGCTTCTTTCTGGTAGTTTTGTGCATTATATACGGTACATATACAGAGCTTATTCATAAAGAACTTAAGTGAACTAGGTGCCATGTTGTAGATTTCGATTTTTAGCTTAAATCCACATGGAACACCTGTAAATTTTAGAAAGTTACTGTAATTTAGTACTTATGGAAACAGAAATTTGATATCCTTTGTCTGATCCCTTGCCTGATGCATTTAGTTTAATACTTTAGTAGTCTATGTTAAATTAATATATATCACGAGGTGAACGTTCACTACATTAAAACCTGCAACTGTACTCTTACATTTCTTATTCAGTGATCAGTTGATTGTTATCACAGTGAGGACCCATTAATACAGGCTAAGGCCTCATGCACACGACCGTTGTGTGCATCAGTGTCCGTTGTTCCGTTTTCCGTGACTGTTCTGCGGACCCATTGACTTTCAATGTGTCCGTTGAAACTCGGAAAATGCACCGTTTGTCATCCGCGTCCGTGATCCGCGTTTCCTGTCCGTCAAAAAAATATGACCTGTCCTATTTTTTTGACGGACAACGGTTCGCGGACCCATTCAAGTCAATGGATCCGTGAAGAAACACGGAGGCACACAAGATTGTCATCCGCATCCAGTGTCCGTTTTTTTCCTATCATTTTCAAGGCAAAGTTCTGGTCTGGTGATCCTCCAAAAATCAAGGAAGACACACGGAAAAAAAACAGACACGGATCACGGAACAACGTTTTGCAGGACCGTGAAAAATACTGTCGTGCATGAGGCTTAATTATCAGTAACTAACATTTGTATGAATGCTCATTGCTGCTAATCAGCCCATGTAAACTTAGCAGCAATCAGCCGACAAATGAGCAAAGGCTCATTTGTCAGTTTACTGGAACGTCAGGCAACACATCTCCAAACACCAGAAATCATGTAAAAGTATGGTGGACAAACGATCATATTAAAGAAAGTTTGTGCCCCATGTATTTTCCATCAGCCCTTTAAACAAGCGCAGACCAATTTGTTTTATTGTCGATTGGCCACGTAAAAGGACATTCAACATAGAAGACAAAGGTTTCCAGTGTTGGAATTTCAGAGGCAGCCATGTAGTATCTGCCTAACGCCGCTTTCAAATGAGCGAGTTTCACACTGCACTCTTGCAGCGCAATGCTCGTCCTTACCTCCCAGCACTGCCGGGGTCGCATTGCATTATATTGATTTATGATGCTAAGTAACCCTTAGGCCTCTTGCACACGGCTGTAGTGTTCCCATACGGCGGTTCCGCAATACACGGGGCACAGGCTGTGTGCATTCCGCTAGGTCCGCAAATCCGGAGATGCGGTGCGGGACGGAAGCACGGAACGGAACCCAATGGAAGCACTACAGAGTGCTTCTGTGTTGTTACATTCCAAGCTTCCGTTGTGCAAAAAATAAAATAACTTGTGCTATCTTTTTGCGGAACGGACAGATCGCGGACCCCATTCAAGTGAATGGGGTCCGCAACGGTTACATAGCATGAGAAATCAATATAATGCTATGCGACCCCGTCAGTGCTGGGAGATTAGGACGGGAGTTGCGCTGCGAGTACGCAGCATGACACTCGCTCGTCTGAAAGGGGCCTAACACTGTTATTTATAGGAAAAAATGCTGTAGTTCGTCCGGTTGGTGGTTTAAAACCCCACCAAGAAAGGACACTTCTTGGAGCTGTGTGTGGACAGATGCCGCTTGAGGCGGGTGTTGCTCCATTAAAACAAAACTGCAGCAGAAACCACAACGTTTCCTTCCACGGCATATGCATTGGATTTTGACAGCATCAAAATCCATTTTGTGGATATAGCCATAAGGATATTATCCCATCATACTACACTTAAATTTCCTATTACAGCATATGGGACACAGACATGCTAGCAAACAATGACTCTTGCATCATTTAAACCTGTAATACTATAATAACCAAACAACAGCTGTTTGCTGTGAGTCGGATATGTGGCAATCAGCTATCAAATGAAATGGGTTGGCAAGTTCTATTTCTGGATTGATCCGTCTGTAAAACTGCTATGTTACTTACCTGGGTTCATCTACTGCAGTGTACACAATATGAGCACAGATGACCTGATGGAAACAATCTAATATCTCCCTATGTTTTCCACTCCATATGGGTACTTTTAATATTCTGTATGAGAATGTTGAAATAATAATATCTGCTTCATGATTTACCTGCTGTAGTACATGTCTTTCTCTTAGAGTCATTAATCTTCTGTGAAGCTCAACTAATTCATCTAGATACGCCTGAAAAAGAGAATCACACTGATATTTAGATATTGTGAAGGAGATCCATATTTTTTTTTTGCAGAACATAAAGACTTTCTTTTTATTCAATGTATTAAAATGTTCTGCTGTTTCTTCAATGTTTAACATTCTGTGCATAGATTCTACCAGCAAAGAATGCTGGGAGACATAAGATTTGTGGACACAGCTACAAGGTAATGCACAGTGTTTGTAAAGTATTTAGATTTCCTGTAGACAGGTTATATTGTATATACACAAAGGAAAGAGACAGCAGCACTAGGCAATGAAGAATTCAAAGACTGGTGCTCGCAATCCAGACCTTGATCAAATAGTCCCGAATGGCAAATAGCACAGCTCTCCAGGACTGTGAAAATAGTGCATTTATTCTTTTGTATTTATATTAGGCTGTCTACACACATATCCCTCGTTGCGGTCATGGGTGAAAGGGGCGATTTATCACAATTGCAAAATTGGATAATCAATGGCTTTTGGGGCAAAAGTGGCAGTATTTCTAAAACTGTGTAGTTTGTTACCTGTACGCAAGCTGCTGTCATGAAAGTGTATCATGTATGGACAAATGTCAACATTGCGAATATGAAACGTGGAAACTACAGAGCATCACGTGCCAATGATGTGAAGTGAGCATCGGCTACAAAGGTGTGTGAGGGCGGACAGGCACTCTGCAGTGGAGCAGCTCACCACCAAAATAACCCAAGGGGGCTACCAGACGTATCTAAAACAACAGTTTGGTGAACCATAATGTGTATGGGGCTCCGAAGCAGAAGGATGGCCACTAGACTTCTGATCAGAATTGGACCTTCGCTGATTGGCAGCTTTCTCTGATGATTCACATTTTCTGCTTCATCGAATGGCTGGACGTTGGTGTGTCAGATGAGAAACATCAAAGAACAAACCCCTTGCAACCACTGCTGGAAGAACACAAGCTGGTTGTGACAGATGTAGGGTCTGGGGAATGATTCTGTGGCCTTCTCTAGGCCCACTCATCCATATGGAAGGCACTTGCACTCGCAACCAATTTGGGTATGAACCCATCCTTTCAGATCACGTACAACCATACATGTTGTTTTCCCTGGGGAAGATGGAATCTTCCAGCAAGACAATGTGACATGTCACATGGCTAGAAATGTCAGACATTGGTTGGAAGAGCATGATCAAAACTTCCAAGTACTAACCTGGCCCCCTAATTCCCCAATATGCCGATTCTTGGCATATTTGCTGTATTGCGGCTGGATCTCCGCCAGTCCCCATAAGGGTCCATTCACACGTCCGTAGAATAGGTCCGCAATACACTACAGGACGTGTGAATAAACCCTTATAGTTAATGGGGCCAGACGTAGACTTTCAAGTTTCTGGCAATGCCGGAAATCAGTGAGAGCCTGCCGGATTGCTAGCACTAGTCTGAAACTAGCCTTACTCTGATAATAATGTAATGACTCGAATAATGAATTGATCGACTGTGTATTTTCATAAAGCTGAGTAAATGAATTTATTTAGCAGTTTTACAGATATTAGTTTTATAGATATAAGTTTCATGTCTGGGAACACATAAAACAATACAGTAAGCTGTTCTACCACTGCAGCACAGTAAGGCACCCTATGAACTCCCCTAAAAAAAATATATATATCTTAATACTTGTTATAGAAAATTATAGCAAATGTTTCTAAAACTGTATTGCAGTAGTGCACGTACAAACACAGTCAGTCACTTTGTTTTTACAGTATTTAATTTAAAGAGTTATACCCATCCAATACATTAGTGGCATACTGCAGGATATACCACCGTCAGATAGGTGCAGATTCCACCTCTGGGATCTGCTCCAGTCTCCAGAAAAGGCCCTTGCTATTTTCTGAAGTCCCATAGATGTGAAGGGAGAGCACACTGCGCATGCACAGCCACCTCTCCATTCACCGCCATGAGACTGCTGGAAATAGCTTAGATGGTGCTTGGCTATTTTCGGGACTCCCATAGCGATAAATGGAGGGTGGGTGTGCATGTGTGGTGTGCTATTCTTCATTTCCAAGGGCCCGTTTTGGAGACAGGAGAAGGTCCCAGAGGTGGAATCTGCACCTATCTAACAGTGAAAGGAAAAAACTGCTTTCAGACTGCCAAAAAATACAGTCTGGTCCAAGTGGAGCATCTACAATTGTTTCAATAAATAAAACTGAGGCTTTAAAGTAGTTGTCCAGCCCTTAGTGATGACCTATCCTGAGGATAGGTCATCACTAGTTGATCGGCCAGGGTCCGACGCACTGCACTCCGGTTAATCAGTTGATCGGTGTATGTAGCTCCGTCCTCAGAAGTTGACGCCAAAGCTACACAGCACCATCAACATTGCTGTGGAAGTAGCTCACTACTACAGTGCCGCTCCCATTGACTTCAAGTGCAGCAGTGCTGTAGCAGCAAGCTTTCTCCACTACAATGTTGATGGTGCCGAGTAGCTCCGGCCCCAACTTCTGGTGATGGAGCTACACCGAACAGCTGATCGGCGGGGTACAGGGTGTCAGCTAACGTTTACTTATGGCTGGACAACCCCGTTTACACTTTACCTGCCTAAATCAAACCCCAATATTTGCTATCACAACGTCTTTGGCAGGAGCACCAAGGACAACCCTTCGAGAGTGTGAGATTCATTGCTTGAAAATCACAATGCCTTGGAACTGTATCTATTAAATTATTCTTTTAAATATTTTTTTTTACTTTTTTTAAGTTTAGTTCTATAAAAGCTTAAATAAACACTTTGAAATATGAATAAGAAATGGCTGTGATTTTATTCCACGAATAAATTACTTAAAGGGGCTGTCTCACTTCAGAGAAAGAGAAAGTTAATACAAGACGCTTACTAATGTTTTGTGATTGACCATATTGCTTCCTTTGCTGGCTGGATTCATTTTTCCATCACTCAGAGAGCTGAACAGAGGCAATGAAAGCCGAAAGGGCAGAGCGCTTTGAGCAACACTTTTGTCCTTTGTGTGTGTGTGTTTTTACTCATTAAAGGGGATGTCTCACTTTAGTAAGTGTCTTGTATTAACTTACTGATGTATTCTGATTGTCCATATTGCTTCCTTTGCTGGCTGGATTCATTTTTCCATCACATTACACATTGCTCAATTCCATGGTTACGCCACTCAGTAATCCAGCAGCGGTGGTCGTGCTTGCCCACTACAGGAATAATCTGCGGCCTCTCTGGTGGCCGGGCCATGGGAGCATGCATAGGCCGGGCTTTTTCCTATTGTGTGCAAGCACTGCTGGATTACAGGGTGGCCATAACCATGGAAGCAGTGTGTAATGCGATGGAAAAATAAATTCAACCTGCAAAGGAGGCAATTTGGACAATCATAGTATATTAGTAAGTGTAACTTCCTCTACACAATAAATTATATTTGCTGAAGTAAGACAACCCCTTTATGTTTCCTCTAGTCTGTGGAAATATACAGATGAAAGCCGCAAGACCCACATGATATAGGAGTGTGGGGGGAAGTAAGTGGTTGCTAGTATAGGATTAAAAACAAAAGCTAAAACTGAAACAGAAAAGATCTCAATAGGGCTTCACAGCCTGTAGATATTGCTGACCTATCCTTGGGATAGTTTATCAATAGCACACAGTGAGGGTCTGAAACTCGGCGCCCCCACTGATCAGCACTAAACTAACCTGATATTAGTAACCTTTCTGGAGGATAGGTCATCAATAAGCACGTGAATTTTTTTTTATAGAACATTACAGTGTTTAACAAAGGGAAAATGTGTAGCTACATGAATCATTCAAAGGCGGCCACAGATCTAGCTTTACCTTATCACAGTCTCCATTTTTTATTTGCTTTTCAGACTTGCTTTGTTTAATTGGACTTTTCACTTCCAGGATCTAAAAACCACAGCAAAATACAAAGGACATGAAATTCAGTATAAAGTGAACTGAGATGTAAAACAGTGTGGGCGCAGCCAGGAGAAACTCTGTATGAGAACCACACCTGCTTCATCTGCTCTCAGACATGTGAAGAGAAGCATCAGATCAAGAGGAAACAACCAGATAAAAAGTCTGACTCTTCTCTTTGACTCCCCCCACTTCTACTAAGGGGTTTCAAGCTTCCAAAGAAAGAGTTAAAAAAATAACAGTATGTTGTAAATTCTGTCTAGCCTCTGGAGGGACTGATAAAAGCTCTTGACCTCTGATCTTGCACTTTATGGTTTCTGCCAGACAATGGCATTTACAGCTGTATTATAAAGTAACAAGTGACATTTTGACAAATCAGGTTAGCAAGTCTATTCAGAGCAGGAATTAGCCATATTTTGGGCAGGTAATTTCTTAGTACTTTTCATATTTAAAAGGTAACAGTTTGTAATACAATATACTAGAAAACATAGTGTAATGACAACAAAGCAAACAATATTATACAGTCAGGTCCATAAATATTGGGACATCGACAATTCTAACATTTTTGACTCTATACACCACCACAATGGATTTGAAATGAAACAAACAAGATGTGTTTTAGACCGAATGCACATGGGCGTGGTAACACGGTCTGGATTCCTGCTGAGAGCAGGAGCGCACGGCGTGATTGGTTGTTGACAAAAGCAGCAGTACGAGTGTATTACTGTAGTGCAGCGGCGGCATGAAGCGCACGGGGTCATAGCAACCAATGACACCGTGCGATCCTGCTCTCAGCAGGAATCCAGACCGTGTTACCAACATTACCAACGTGTAAACGTTAATTTAAGGGTATTTACATCCAAATCAGGTGAACGGTGTAGGAATTACAACAGTTTGCATATGTGCCTGCCACTGTTCAGGAACCAAAAGTAATGGGACAATTTGCTTCTCAGCTGTTCCATGGCCAGGTGCGTGTTATTCCCCCATTATCCCAATTACAATGAGCAGATAAAAGGTCCAGAGTTCATTTCAAGTATGCTATTTGCATTTGGAATCTGTTGCTGTCAACTCTCAAGATGAGATCCAAAGAGCTGTCACTATCAGTGAAGCAAGTCATCATTAGGCTGAAAAAAACAAAACAATCCCATCAGCGAGATAGCAAAAACATTAGGCTTGGCCAAAACAACTGTTTGGAACATTCTTAAAAAGAAGGAACGCACCGGTGAGCTCAGCAACACCAAAAGACCCGGAAGACCACGGAAAACAACTGTGGTGGATGACCGAAGAATTATTTCCCTGGTGAAGAAAACACCCTTCACAACAGTTGGCCAGATCAAAAACACTCTCCAGGAGGTAGGTGTATGTGTGTCAAAGTCAACAATCAAGATAAGACTTCACCAGAGTGAATACAGAGGGTTCACCACAAGATGTAAACCATTGGTGAGCCTCAAAAACAGGAAGGCCAGATTAGTGTTTGCCAAACGACATCTAAAAAAGCCTTCCCAGTTCTGAAACAACATCCTATGGCCAGATGAGACCAAGGTCAACTTGTACCAGAGTGATGGGAAGAGAAGAGTATAGAGAAGGTAAGGAACTGCTCATGATCCTAAGCATACCACCTCATCAGTGAAGCATGGTGGTGGTAGTGTCATGGTGTGGGCATGTATGGCTGCCAATGGAACTGGTTCTCTTGTATTTATTGATATGACTGCTGACAAAAGCAGCAGGATGAATTCTGAAGTGTTTCGGACAATATTATCTGCTCATATTCAGCCAAATGCTTCAGAACTCATTGGACGGCGGTTCACAGTGCAGATGGACGATGACCCAAAGCATACTGCAAAAGCAACCAAAGAGTTTTTTAAGGGAAAGAAGTGGAATGTTATGCAATGGCCAAGTCAATCACCTGACCTGAATCCAATTGAGCATGCATTTCACTTGCTGAAGACAAAACTGAAGGGAAAATGCCCCAAGAACAAGCAGGAACTGAAGACAGTTGCAGTAGAGGCCTGGCAGAGCATCACCAAGGATGAAACCCAGCATCTGGTAATGTCTATGCGTTTCAGACTTCAGGCTGTAATTGACTGCAAAGGATTTGCAACCAGGTATTAAAAAGTGAAAGTTTGATTTATGATTATTATTCTGTCCCATTACTTTTGGTCCCTTAACAAGTGGGAGGCACATATGCAAACTGTTGTAATTCCTACACCGTTCACCTGATTTGGATGTAAATACCCTCAAATTAAAGCTGACAGTCTGCAGTTAAAGCACATCTTGTTAGTTTTATTTCAAATCCATTGTGGTGATGTATAGAGCCAAAAATGTTAAAATTGTGTCGATGTCCCAATATTTATGGACCTGGCTGTATATATAGATAGATTTACATGGAAACTAAAAATTTGGTTTTGGGAATTAGTGGCAGTACAAGATTTAAGAGCTATGTCACATCAAAGTAAACCATTCCACAACAAAATATTTTCATGCCAAAGAAAAAGGTGAAGGAAAAATCAGTGCAGGAATCAGCAAGGATTGAAATTAGAGAGGAGCAAATCCATTTGTCTCATCAAGAGTTCTTCACTTGTGAGAGACTCTCACCGCTGGTGAAGAAGCTCTTCATGCACTGATTTTTCCTATCTTCAATTTATGCTGAAGATTTATTTTGCAGCATGTGGATGGTACTGTAAAACGTTATGGATTCTCCACATGCAAATCTTCAATGCCAAATCCCACATGGACATACTCTAATACAGGTTTTTTTCATGTGCAGTGCATGAAATGAATGCTTACTGTATTGTAAGTGTGAGGAGTCCCCAGAATGACTTACTGCATTAGAAAAAACATTTTCATGGACCCTAGTAGGGAGTAATCCTCATATGTTTGCCAGAGTGGGAGGTTGTGACAAAGATCACCTACTGCTCTGGAGGACCTGTCCAGTCCTGCATTACACAGATAGCCCATTGATTTGAATAAGCAGAATTAAATGGTCACCACAGGCAAAAAACTAAAATTAGAGGTTGGCCACTTTCGGTTTACTGCTGACCAATGTGTATGTAAGATGATTGTATGGCACTTATATAGCCTTTGTTGAAATTCTGCACCATTCTGTATACTTGTCTTTTGTGCTGTCCATATAGAGGTCTTATCCATAAAATGGTTGCAGATGGAGAATCATATGACCAGATAAATCACCCCCGTGAGGTCTCCTCCATTCAAATACACTGCACCTGTCATCTACACGTGTTCTGTTGAAAGTTTAATACTGGTGCAGTGCGTGAATAGAGGAGACATCACATGTAAGTGATCTGCCTAGTCATGTGACTGTCCATCAGCAGCCAGCTAATGGACAGGACCTCCATGTGGACAGCACAAAAGATTTGTCTAAAAAGGGGGCTTGGCTTATAAAATATAGCAAATGGCACAGAATATGAACAAAGAATATTTTAGTAACACATTGGTCACATATAGCCAGAAAGTGACCAACCCCTTTAATCCTTTAGCATCTGAATGAATTACAGAAACACCCTCCTGTTCTCTACTAGATCGCAGCTGTAGCCTGAGCTGCCTTAACAGTGCAGTGCTGTCCTGATCCACCTAAGAGTTAAGTTAAGAAATGTACACAGACAGCATCACATTAATGTTACAATAGAGTGGTCCTTTAAGGGTGGAGATTAGAGATTAGCGAATCGAAGTTGACGAAGTGGAATTCGATCCTAATTTCATGAAAAATTCAATTCACCCAGAATCCGAATTTCCTCACGCTTCGTAGGTAACAAATTCAATTTTTCCTAAAATGGCTGCTGCGTGTTTGGACATGGAGCAGGGAACTCTGGGAACGAGGGATCACCTAGAATGCCATGCATGCAGTCATACAGCAGCCAGCCAGCCCTGTGATGTCACAGCCCTATAAATATCCTCAGCCATCTTGGATTCAGCCATTTTCCAGTGTACTTATAGTGCAGGGAGACACGTCAGCAGGCAAAGACTTAAAACTTTTTTTTTTTGCTGTATAGAAGTTCAGGGAAAAGATAGGGAGGAATCATTCCACAGTATTGAAGCAGAACAGGGTTCAGTAGGGGAGTTTACAGCCTGGGCAATAGGAATAATCCTATTACACCTTGCTGCACTGACTGCGGATCCAAATTGCCATTATACAGCTATGTAATTCCAGCAAACCAGTTCTTGTTATTGGGGTGCAAGTGCTGTTTAATACAGCCATTAACAGGGTTTATTACAAGGAAATATTTCTATGTCTTATTTGCACTTGTGTAGTACAGTTATATGTTTTAAATAATTTTTTGGCTTTGTGACACAGTGAGGGGTTGTGTCTGGCAAGGCAGGTATTTTCTTTCCACCATGTGCGGCTGGGCTGGTTTCAGCCAGGTGAGGTCAAATACTGGACCAGAGTTTAAGTGCCGGTCCGGGTTTTGGCAGCACCTGGCTGTCCTTAAATAGGCAGCTGGGCTCAGCAGAGTTGTCTCTGTTTTTGGGATCTGAGGCTTTGTGCCGTGCTGGAGGGCTGAGAGCCGCACACTGGAGAAACAGGCCCCCTTAAAGCCTGCTGTGGACTACTGAAGGCAGAACTGCCAGCAAGGTGACTTGTGTTATATGAACTTTCCATTGTGTGTGAATTAACACCAAGACTGCAAAGTTACATGCCGTTTTGTGCAATTGCCTCAAGTGTGAATAAACACTGATGTTTTGAGTTAAGAACTTGTATTTGTGCCTCTGTACTGCAGCCCGCTTACCCTATCTACCAGAGCGAAACCCCACTAGCTTGTATTAGTGGGAAAAAAGGGCTTATTAGCTGTTGTGTGGTGAAGTGAGAAAATTACAGCCCCTTTTGGTGTATATTAGTGGCAAAAAATATATATATTTGCCGTTCAGCGGTGCAGTTATATGTTCTAAAGCCTTTTGTGCCGTGTATAAGTGGAAAAGAATAAGGACCCATTTGCCGTTCAGTAGGTGCAGTTATAGGTTCTAAAGCCTTTTTGGCCTGTATTAGTGGCAAAAAAAAAAGGGCTTATTAGCCGTTGTGTGGTGAAGTGAGAAAATTACAGACTTTTTTGGGGTGTTTTAAATCCTTTTTATTTATTTGATCTAACAGTATGTCAGACAGAGAAGTGCCAGGCCCTGCACAGTGGAGTGGCAGAGGCCTAAATGTTTCTGGCGCAGGCACAGGTCGCAGCAGAGTAAGGGGGCGTGGCAGCAGGAGTCGCAGCAAGAGGCCTGAGCTCCAGGTGTCATCTAGCCATCGTGTCTTGACCAGCAACCCAGCAGTTCTTGAATGGTTGACTCTGTCATCTACTTCGTCCCAAGTGACATCAGAAACCCCCAGCCGAGTGTCAGTGGGTTTGTCAGACACAACCCTTAGTTGGCATGGCCCGGGAGCAGGCCCTGTGCCCTCACCTGTCCTATACCTGCCTCTGTCCTTTTCTGTTCCCTCAACCAGAGAAGTATTATATGCTGTGGTCTCAGCTCCACTATACAGCGAGGACGAGCTACTAGAGGACAGTCAGCAGCTACTGGCCAGCCAAGATGTGGAGGAGACATCCACCGCTTCCTCCGGGCAAGTAGTTATGAGGAGAGTGGCATGGGAGCTGGTGTTGCGAGCGGTCAGAGGACAAACTGAATTACTATAGAGACATCCTATGTAGTCAGTTGGCTGCTGCCTATCTGCGCCATCTTGCATCCTCTCGCAGGTCTGACCGGGTGGTGGAATACTTGGACAGCACCCTGCCACCCCACATTGAAGATCCGCTGGACTACTGGCCAGCCAAACTGGATTTGTGGCCGCAACTGGCAGAGTTTGCCTTACAAAAGCTGTCCTGCCCGGCCAGTAGTGTGGCATCAGAGCAGGCAGGCGTTTAGTGCGGCAGGGGCCATAGTTACCCCAAGAAGAACTCGCCTGTCCAGCCAAAATGTGGAGAGACTGACTTTTGTCAAGATGAATCAGGCATGGATCAGACAGGATTTCCATCCACCAATGCCTGATGCATCAGACTAGATCATCCACGATGCCACACCAACACTTTGACAAAAGAGACTGGTTTCATCTGGCTACCTGCCTCAGCTATTATTCTGATGCTGCTACCCGCCTGATGCAATACATCTGATGCCAAGTGCTCCTTCTTTCACCCACCATCTTCAGCTAGTACTGGTATTGCCACCCACCTCCCCACTCTGTGGTCTTCTGATGCTGCTGCCACCTCCACACTATGTCACTTTGCCACTCTGTGGCCTCCTCCTAATGCTGCTGCCACCTCCACACTGTCATTGTGCCACTCTGTAGTCTCCTCATGCTGCTTCCACCTCACCTCTGTGTAATAGGGCCACTCTGTGGACTTCTCATGCTGTTCCCACCCTCCCCACTTCATGACTGGGCCACTATTTTGCCTTTCGGCCTGGCTGAAATCATCATTTATTTGACCCTTCTTCTGATCTGTCAGAAGAAAGTAAAAATGAGACGCACAACAGATCCTGTTTCTGTAATGGCTGTGAGGCCTGCATGACATGGTCCCTATTTTGCATCAGAATTGGCTTACGATTTGGTAGCCAAAAGCAGAAATGGTACAAAACACAGAAGACATGCAAATATTCCATTCACGTGTCATCTCTGTTTTGGATCCACTCCAGTTTTTTTGGCTTTAGCAATACTGATGGATTACTGACCAAATGCTGACCGAGTGAAGACGGATGCTCCACAGACAAGATCCATTTTTTGGGGGTTATTGTTCTGACGAATCTGAGGAAGGGCAAAATTACAGTAACACAAACTTACTGCTGACACCCCCCTCCACTCTGTCGGGGGGGTTCTACTTGTATAAGAGCTTAATAAATCAGGTTCTGTAGACATCTATGTGGAATCAGCTGCCAACGGGGTAAAAGGAGTGTGCTTCTTCTTGACACTAACATTGACCTGTAAGGCTGAGTTCACACTTGAGTTATTTGGTCAGTTTTGGCTCCGTAACTGCCCAAATAAGTGAAGTGTGCAGTGATTCTAAGAGCGATGCCTGTCATCTGCATGTCATACTGACTCACAGTATTGTTTCACTACTACAGCAGACTCCCTATGCGTGTTACTGTAAGGCACAGTGTTCTACACCACTATAAAGGCTCTCTGCAGACAGGAAATAGCCATTTTTTAACGTGATTCGCCACAAATAAATTTGGATTGATCTGAATTTTTTTAGAAAAATTTGGCAAACTGGACGAATCTTATTTTTGAAAAATTCGCTCATCTCTAGCGGAGATGTGTGGACATATTCTTTAGTACACTAGATAACTTACATCAATAGGGACCAGTACTTGACAGAAATGGGGGTTCTGATTTTACCCTTCAGCTGCTATAAGGCAATGGATGAATACCGTGAAGCCTATTTATCAACATATAAGGAAACATTAGAATTGATACTCTTACTATAAAATCTGCTACATGTTACAATCAAAGCAAGCAGCGCTTATTCCTGTGTGATTGGGATGTGTGCTTTCCGCATTACGACCATTGCAGAATTAAAAGAGCAGCCGACATACAAACGGGCAGCTTCCTCTGCTACAAAAGCATTATGCCAATCATGTGGGTGGCAGGGTATCATGAGCAGGCCGTACCAACACTAATAAATATACCATGCCAATTGTTTCATTTTTTGTGGTGAATTATCAGATGCACGCTTCAGCACACACAGCACTGCAAAACACAAGTGACTGTATTTTCTTCTTTCGGTATGTTTTCATTTATACGTTATTTATGTGGGGCATGGTTTGGCAGAGCATCAAGTAATCCACAGGAATGGTGAAATGCTGCCTGAACAAAGGGGGTATCAGAACAATATGCACACACAGTTCAAAGGAACTTATAAGACGCTCACAGGCAAGCTTTTATCTCAGAACAATGGCTAGGTTTAAGACTATGGCCAATATACGTCTTGCTCTGACAGTTGGGACAGGACACATGTTATATTGTCTCTACTTGAGGTAAATTGAATAAAAAGAAATCTGCTTTCTATATTTGGCCTTCATTTCTCTGTATCATCTACTGCCGGGGTCATTGCTTTTCTTTCAATTCTTTCTCGTACGGAATCGTATATTAAAGTTATCTCGTAAGGTAAATTTTATTTCGAATAATGGAGTCTGAATTAAGTTTATTTTTTTTTTCAGATGACTCCCTCCTCCAGACTAATAAAAGGTTGATTTCATTACATGTGACAGACACTAATGCACTGGAAGATTAAATAGCTTTTAGAATTACGCTAACTAGAATGGATTGTACACCCTGTACTATGCAGATAAATTCACCGATATAAAACACAGACCATCAGAAATGTGAACGGGCTGCTGGCCCACGGGGGCCGTACATGGCTAACGTGCTCCTCTGCTGAGGATGGCTATTAGCCCTGATGAATATACAGGCACGGTCAGCCTGCTACTATAGCAGCAGTGTTTAAATGTTGGCAGCATTGTATCCCTGTCAGAAGCCAAATCGTCACTGCGTATTATCTGCGCTGTGTAAAGAACAGTGTGTGGGCAGCTTATATGCTTCTGCTCCCATTGTAAGGTTAACAGATCTGCAGCCGTATCGGGCTCTTGATGTAATGTGGAAAAATGAGATAAAAGCAAGTGTAGGTAGCCAAACACTGAGCAATGGAAACCTTTACAGTATAATAAGCATAACATAACTCGCACCAGTTCCAATACTGTACGTTTCCACCATAATTTGACAGTATTTCTAGGACTCCACGAAGGGGGTGATGCTTGTAAAGCTTACCTGATTGCTGTTAGTTTTTAGCAAGGTTGGAGGCTCATTCCGTAATGGTGATGAAACTGAACTGCTTTCGCTAATGCTTCCATCACTTAGGCTAATTCTGTAAATGAAGACGACAGGTAACATGCAGGTTAGGCCCCATCTCGGATGGCAATTTACAAGTTAAAATGCAGTTCAGAAAATGATAGACCTGGAACTTCACTTTTTGGGGGGTAAGCTAACAGAAAACTAAGATAGTAAGATCATATCGAATGAATGTTTAAATATGCTAATTTGATGTTCCTGTGCCTAGAGTTTAAAGAGGACCGGTCACCGCTCCTGACATGCCTGTTTTAATAGCTACATGCATTCCCATGTAATAACAATCCTGGTGCATCTATTCTTATGGCTCTATGCTGTGCTGTTCCTTTATTACTCCTGCTAGAAGTTATGAATGAATTGCTAATAGCCTTTAGTAAGGGTACAGAGGGGTGGTAACCAGTTGGGGGGTTGTACCTGCACAGTCTCCCTATATCCAATCAGTGCTGCCATTTTCAGACTGTGCAGGTACACCCCCCTCCCCCCACTCATTACCTCCCCTCTGTGCCCTTACTGCAGACTGCTAGCACACCATTCATAACTTCTGGTAGAAATAATAAAGGAATGGCACAACATGGAGCCATAAGACTAGATGTTCCAGAATTGTTATTACATGGAGTAACATGTGGCTATTAAAACATGTCAGGAGTGGTGACAGGTCCTCTTTAAACAAAATGTGTGCTGTAGATATTAATGAACTCCCACCATTATGTTACAATTTAGTGTTTTCACTAGTTTAGACAAAACATGACTAAATGTGTCCTCTGTTAATGAAAATGGTTTTAAATAGTTCCATCTGGGCCCCACAGTGCTATCTCGCTTCCTACATTAGAGGACAGGGGGCATACATGTGTCCTTAACCCTTTGAGTACATGTTTTAATTCGCTCTCAGAGCCATAACTTTTTTATTTTTCTGTCCACATATGAGGGCTTGTTTTTTTGCAGGACAAGTTATACTTTCTAATGTAAATATTTAATATTGTATATCAAATAGAATGGCATTGAGAAAAAAATAAATAAAAATTGTATCATTTTTACGGTATTCCCTATATGGTAAAACTGACCAGTTCCCTTTATTCTCTAGGTCGGCACGATTACAGCGATATCACATTGATATCATTTCTCTTTGTTTTAATATTGAAAGAAAAAAACTTTGGAAAAAATGTCTGTTCTTTCCATCATCATATTCTGACCCACGCAACTTTTTTTTTATACTTCCATTTACAGAGCTGTGAGGGCTCATTTCTTTAAGGGCCATTTGGAGTGTGTATGATTTTTTGATCACCTTTGATTCCATTTTTTTTTTAGGAGTCTCATTAGATTGCTTCTCCCACATACTACTGTGATTTAATACAGTAGTATACGGTAAATTCTGTATATTCCAATGCAGCACTGCCACCTGCATGCCTACAATGGAATATTCCTGCAGTAGCCTTGGCATCCTTGTACAGGCTCCAGCCTATCCCCAGCAAATAATGGCTTACCCAATTTCAGTGCGGCAAAGCCATTTGGGCATTGGGATCGTAACACTCCTGGGAAAAGCCATCTCAGATGCCATGGTCACAAGTGACCATAGCATCTGAGGGGTTAAATGTCTGCGATCAGCAGACATTAGTCCCAGGTGTCTGCTGTGTGAAAAGAGACAACAATGTTGTCTCTTTTCACAACTGTACATGTATGCCCTCAAGAGGATAAAGATGGGTTCATTATTTGTCACATACTGTATACTGCAAGCTTCCTATCTGGACTTAATATACTGTGCTGTAAAGGAATGACATTTTAATACTTTTTATTTATATACAAAAACATACTACTAATACCATGCTGATTAGTGAGCACAGACAACAATATCTACCTTTCAGTGACTGGCAATACAATTATAGTAAGCACCACGGAGATACCTTTATGTAGGCCAAGGTTACCAAAAAGTAAGCCTGCCTCAGCTTGTGAAGCACTGTTGCTGATGACACATATAAACAAAACATGTTTTTCTAAAAATGATACATTATACATATTTATCACCACTGTACCCCAGAAAACTCCTCCGCACACTTCACTTCCACAAAATTTGGAGTCTTTTTGGGGGGCTTGCACCTCGCTTGCCATATTTTCAAAATGTGGACAGGGCAGTGAGTGGCTGGTGCGGGGCCGAACCTAGATAGCCTAGCAGATTTATTATTAGCATAAACTAGATCTGAAATCTACATTCTCCTCTCAAGCATTGCTTAGTTATGTTTAGTTGAGTTGGGGAAAAGAAAATAACTAAGGAGCTGGTATTACAATCCTTTCTATGATGAACTGTCAATATGTACGAGATACTATACTCTTTATTGTTGCAATATGCGCATGATTTATGTGCTGTATGGATTCTTGCTCCTTTTTTGTTCTCTTTTAATAAACATTTCCTTAAAAAAAAAAATTATAATCTGAAATCTCTGCCAGCTTCCTTGCTTATGTAGATGTCAGTTCTGGCACAATGACCTACAGATGTTAAGAGTGTTCGGCAGGGATCTCAGTGATCAAAACTTTTGACATGCCACTATGAGATATCAAACGTTTTCCCAAAGTAATGAAATGCAGTACCTGCGAGCCCGGCTTCCTCCATGCATGTGGATAGTCCTCTCATTCTCAGAATCATTGTCTTCCGCATCGTCAGATTCATCCTCGTTCTCGTCAGAATTTAGGTCCTTCATTATGGACCTCAGAGAGCCTGGACAAGACATGAAGAAACCTAGGAAAATTAACATTCTAGTGGACACCTCTAAACAAATCATTTCTGCTGCTTTCCAGAAAAATTGTCAGATCACTTTAAAATGGCAAATGGCACAGGCAAGGAAAAAAATAATAACACTACAATATATTATTCTTTTTTATTTGCTCTGATCTGTTAAACGCAAGAAAAATGTGTGCATTTTTTTAATGCATTTAGATATCCGATAATAAAACCGTTTATCAGACGCATTTAACCACCTCCGGACCGCCTAACGCAGATGTGCGGTCCAGAGGTGGCAGCGCTGCGTAGAGTCACGCATATACGCGTCATCTCGCAAGACGCGAGATGACGCGAATATGCGCATGCGCAGTTCGCGCCGGCATTTCGTTCAGGACTATTTCGTCAGCAACCTGCCAGCCGTGATCATTGGCTGGCAGGTTGCTGATTTTTAAAAAATCCAATCAGAGAGCCGAATAACAGATCATATTTGTAAATATGATCTGTTATATGGCTGCCTGCTCCTCTGCTGGTTCTTTTCGTCGGTTGGATCCAGCAGAGGAGCAGGCTTCACAGTGAGTACACCAACACTACACACTTAGCCCCAGATCACCCCCCTGAACCCCAATTAACCCTTTGATCGCCCCTGTCAATCACAAGTGAAAAGAAAAAAGTGATCAGTGCAAACTCTCACTTTTTTTTTTCACTGGTATTGACCGTTAGGTTTCAGTATAGTTTAGGCCCCTTGGTTAGGTAGTTTAGGGATCGGTTAGCGCCCAGCCCACCGCACCGCAGTCCGTTATTCGCTGATTAGTGTATCGCTAATCAGCATTTGTACTTTTATAGTATCTGGAAGTGATCAAAACTGATCACGGTCAGATCTATAATTGTACTAGTGTCACTTTAGTTCTCCCTCCACCCAAAACGCAGTGTTTGCCCGATCAGGCCTGATCGTTCGCCCACACCCGCAAAAATTTTTTTTTTGATCGCTGCACATTCAATTTACACGCACTGCGGCGATAAAAAAATCAGTTTTGATATTTTTTATCAACCGCAGCGGCCTCCGGTACTTCGCTAGCCTCCCCTTTGTAAGACAGGCTTGCTTTTTTTTCTTGGGTAGTCTCAGGGAATACCCCTAAATTTAGTTGCCCACATGTCTAACAGGGGGTATTCCTCTGAAGAGGCCTACAGGCTTCTGACCCAGTCGGATGAGGAGTGGGAACCCTCATCTGATGAATCCAGCGGGTCAGAATACGAACCTGTAGAAAGCAGTGGCTCTCTGACCCAAAGTTCGGACGAGGAGGCTGAGGTCCCTGATACCACCAGGCGTACCCGGCCCCGTGTCGCTAGACCGCAGGTTGCGCAGGATCCGCTTCAAGAGCAGCAGAGTGGGGCTGGTGCTGTCGGATTACGTGGTGAGGCATACACCAGCAGCCCAGCCCTTCCTGGACCTAGTACCAGCACTGCCGTACAACCTGGTGAAGTAGCGAGCACCAGAAGGGCAGTTGAAGCTGGTACGGTGGCACGTGCAGTAGTGACCCCGTCGCAGCCACCGCAAAGACGTGCCCGTAGAGCCCCTAGAATCCCAGAGGTGCTGGCAAACCCTGATTGGCAGTCCCCAACTTCAGCCGCACCTGTAGTTTTCCCTTTCACCGCCCAGTCTGGAGTTCGGGTTGAGACAGCTCAGATCGGTTCGGCCCTGGGATTTTTTGAGCTGTTCTTGACTGCGGAGCTTTTAGACTTAGTTGTGGCAGAAACAAATCGTTATGCCACACAATTTATAACCGCTAACCCGGGAAGCTATTATGCCCAGCCTTTCCGGTGGAAACCAGTCCAAGTTTCCGAAATTAAAACTTTTCTGGGCCTCCTCCTCAACATGGGCCTGACAAAAAAGCATGAATTGCGGTCATATTGGTCCACGAACCCGATTCATCACATGCCCATGTTCTCTGCTGCTATGTCCAGGACACGATTTGAGGTCATCCTGCGTTTCCTGCACTTTAGTGACAACACCGCCTCCCGTCCCAGGGGCCACCCTGCTTTTTTTTCTAGAACGGATTGGCGCCTGTGGTACCGCGCGAACTAGTCGCGCGGGCTTCCCCCAACGGCTCGTTAGCACCCGTCTTGCAAGGGGGCAGAGGGCCGCACTGTGTAACGAAGAACTGCTCGCGGTGAAATGGAGAGACAAGCGTGACGTTTACATGCTCTCCTCCATTCACGCAGACACGACAATACAAATTGAGCGAGCAACCCGTGTCATTGAAAAGCCCCTCTCAGTCCACGACTATAACCTCCACATGGGAGGGGTGGACTTCAATGACCAGATGTTGTCTCCGTATTTAGTTTCCCGCAGAACCAGACGCTGGTATAAGAAGGTGTCTGTATATTTAATTCAATTGGCTCTGTACAATAGTTTTGTTCTCTACAGTAAGGCTGGGAGAACTGGATCCTTCCTCAAATTTCAGGAAGAGATCATCGAGAACCTCCTGTACCCAGGAGGTTCCGTGGCCCCATCCACCAGTGTAGTTAGCCGTCTACACGAGCGACATTTCCCCAATGTCGTTCCTGGTACCTCAACCCAACCGTCACCCCGAAAAAGATGTCGTGTCTGTAGCAGGAGTGGAATAAGGCGTGACACCCGCTATTTCTGTCCTGACTGTCCTGACCACCCTGCCCTATGCTTTGGAGAGTGTTTCCGGAAGTACCACTCACAGGTACACTATTAGCATAGGGATCATCTCACCAGGATAGGCACACAGGGCTATTAGGGCCCATTCACTCACTGCTGCTGCAAACGTCTCCTTTCACATGGGACAAAGTGCATAACGCACTTCGCCACATCTTTGGGCGATTTGCGCTTTGCACATTGACCCATGGGGAAGGAGAGGTTTGTTCTATAAAGGTAAAAAAACAAAAACAAAAAAAAACACACCAGTAAGCAAACACGTTAATGTTCAGTTCAAAAAGTTAAAGTTACATGTTCTGTTGCAAAGTTAATAAAATTATTGCGTTGCGGCCTGGTTTTTTCTTTTTTTTTTTTTGTCTTTTTACCTTCCAGGTGGACCAACCGATCGACCAGCTGCAGCACCGATGTGCATTCTGACAGAAGCATTGCGCTGCTGTCAGATTACACGCAAGTCGGTGTATGCGGCGCTGCAAGACGGGATTTTCTCCTCTGCAGTAACAGATATGTTTGCCGAGGCATACGAGCCGAGGAGGAGGCGGCGTTCCTATGCTTTGGCAAACACTTTGTATATATATAAAAAAAATATAAAAAATAAATCCCGGCAATGATTTATTCATCCACATCGATTGATGCGAATGGAGAAATCTGGTTTGCCAGGGCATACGAGCTAAGTGGGTATGGATGTAGGGCGGAGCTCCTATGTCCTTGGCAGACGCCTTTCCCCTCCATTTTTTTTTTTTGGCAGAGATTTTTTCATCCACATTGATCAATGCGAATGAAGAAATCTGTGCCTTTCATTTTTTTCTTTCAGCCCAGAGGCTGAACGGAAAAAAAAATCTCATTACCTGTATGCTCAATATAAGGAGAAAAGCAGAAACTCCTAATGCTGGCCATACATGTAATGATTGCGGAGACCCTCAAATGCCAGGGCAGTACAAACACCCCACAACTGACCCCATTTTGGAAAGAAGACACCCCAAGGTATTTGCTGAGGGGCATATTGAGTCCATGAAAGATTGAAATTTTTGTCCTAAGTTAGCGGAAAGTGAGACTTTGTGAGAAAAAAAAAAAAAAAAAATCAATTTCCGCTAACTTTTGCGAAAAAAAAAAAATTCTATGAACTTGCCAGGCCCCTCATTGGATACCTTGGGGTGTCTTCTTTCCAAAGTGGGGTCACATGTGGGGTATTTATACTGCCCTGGCTTTTTAGGGGCCCTAAAGCGTGAGAAGAAGTCTGGGATCCAAATGTCTAAAAATGCCCTCCTAAAAGGAATTTGGGCACCTTTGCGCATCTAGGCTGCAAAAAAGTGTGACACATCTGGTATCGCCGTACTCAGGAGAAGTTGGGGAATGTGTTTTGGGGTGTCATTTTACATATACCCATGCTGGGTGAGATAAATATCTTGGTCAAATGCCAACTTTGTATAAAAAAATGGGAAAAGTTGTCTTTTGCCAAGATATTTCTCTCACCCAGCATGGGTATATGTAAAATGGCACCCCAAAACACATTCCCCAACTTCTCCTGAGTACGGCGATACCAGATGTGTGACACTTTTTTGCTGCCAAGGTGGGCAAAGGGGCACATATTCCAAAGTGCACCTTTCGGATTTTGCAGGACATTTTTTTACACATTTTGATTGCAAAGTACTTCTCACACATATGGGCCCCTAAATTGCCAGGGCAGTATAACTACCCCACAAATGACCCCATTTTGGAAAGAAGACACCCCAAGGTATTCCGTGAGGGGCATGGCGAGTTCCTAGAATTTTTTATTTTTTGTCGCAAGTTAGTGGAATATGAGACTTTGTAAGGAAAAAAGAGAAAAAAAAGAAAATCATCATTTTCCGCTAACTTGCGACAAAAAATAAAAAATTCTAGGAACTCGCCATGCCCCTCACGGAATACCTTGGGGTGTCTTCTTTCCAAAATGGGGTCACTTGTGGCGTAGTTATACTGCCCTGGCAATTTAGGGGCCCAAATGTGTGAGAAGTACCTTGCAATCAAAATGTGTAAAAAATGGCCTGCGAAACCCGAAAGGTGCACTTTGGAATATGTGCCCCTTTGCCCACCTTGGCAGCAAAAAAGTGTGACACATCTGGTATCGCCGTACTCAGGAGAAGTTGGGGAATGTGTTTTGTCGTGTCATTTTACATATACCTATGCTGGGTGAGAAAAATATCTTGGTCAAATGCCAACTTTGTATAAAAAAATGGGAAAAGTTGTCTTTTGCCAAGATATTTTTCTCACCCAGCATGGGTATATGTAAAATGACACCCCAAAACACATTCCCCAACTTCTCCTGAGTACGGCGATACCAGATGTGTGACACTTTTTTGATGCCAAGGTGGGCAAAGGGACCCATATTCCAAAGTGCACCTTTCGGATTTCACCGGTCATTTTTTACAGATTTTGATTGCAAAGTACTTCTCACACATATGGGCCCCTAAATTGCCAGGGCAGTATAACTACCCCACAAGTGACCCCATTTTGGAAGGAAGACACCCCAAGGTATTCTGTGAGGGGCATGGTGAGTTCCTAGAATTTTTTATTTTTTGTCGCAAGTTAGTGGAATATGAGACTTTGTAAGAAAAAAAAAATCATCATCATTTTCCGCTAACTTGTGACAAAAAATAAAAAGTTCTATGAACTCACTATGCCCATCAGCGAATACCTTAGGGTGTCTACTTTCCGAAATGGGGTCATTTGTAGGGGTTTTCTACTGTTTGGGCATTGTAGAACCTCAGGAAACATGACAGGTGCTCAGAAAATCAGAGCTGTTTCAAAAAGCGGAAATTCACATTTTTGTACCATAGTTTGTAAACGCTATAACTTTTACCCAAACCATTTTTTTTTGCCCAAACATTTTTTTTTATCAAAGACATGTAGAACAATAAATTTGGTGAAAAATTTATATATGGATGTCGTTTTTTTTGCAAAATTTTACAGCTGAAAGTGAAAAATGTCATTTTTTTGCAAAAAAATCGTTACATTTTGATTAATAACAAAAAAAGTAAAAATGTCAGCAGCAATAAAATACCACCAAATGAAAGCTCCATTAGTGAGAAGAAAAGGAGGTAAAATTCATTTGGGTGGTAAGTTGCATGACCGAGCGATAAACGATGAAAGTAGTGTAGTGCCGAAGTGTAAAAAGTGGCCTGGTCATGAAGGGGGTTTCAGCTAGAGGGGCTGAAGTGGTTAAAAAGGATACGTCAGCTGTTTATTTAACTACATGTATTCTCCATAATATAAAAATTTTGGAGTACCTATTCTTACAGCTTTGCATTGCGCTGTTCCTGTGTTGCTACTGCTCAAAATGTAAGAATAAGGCTCAAGAAAAAGTAAATATTCTTAAGTGGGTATCTTGTGGGTCACTACCCCATTCTCTGACATTGTTTGCAGCTACTTGCGATATACACAGAGCCTCATTGTGATCTATGGCCAAGCAACGTATGTCATAGCCTATATGGATTTGAAGCCCCAGCCTCAACTGTCAGCTGTGTCCCTTACAAAGATCTTACTTGGCAGTGTCAGCGTATGTAGGTACACACCCCAAACTGGTAACACAAAAGAATAATGGATAATAAATTGGGCACATTTTTACAAAAGTTATATTTAAGGTCACTTTTATTTGAGTTTGCTGTGGCTACTTTGCACCAAATGTATCAAATGGCTAAATTTGGCGTTTCTTTAAAGCAAACACTTTTTAGAAATGCTACTCCAGTTGTTTTACACCCCCTCCTGGAGCAAGTTTGCAACTTTTTGGAGACCTTTTGAGGTCCGTGTGTATGAAGCGTTAAAGGGGTGGTGTCACTTCAGCTAGTGGCATTTATCATGTAGAGAAAGTCAATACAAGGCACTTACCAATGTATTGTGATTGTCCATATTGCCTTTTTGGCTAGCTTGATTCATTTTTCTATTGCATTATACACTGATCGTTTCCATGGTTACGACCACCCTGCAATTCAACAGCAGTGGGCGTGCTTGAACACCATAGGAAAAAATGTCGGCCTCTCTGGTGGCTGGGACCATAGGAGCACACATATGCTAGTGGTTTTTCCCATAGTGCGCAAGCACGGTGGTCGTAACCATGGAAACAAGCAGTGTATAATGTGATGAAAAAATAAATCCAGCCAGCAAAGAAGCAATATGGACAATCAGAATACATTAGTAGGTGCCACTTTAACAACCACTTTAAGGCTACTTTCACACTGGCGTTTCTGGGTCCGCTTGCGAGATCCGTTTCAAGACTCTCACAAGCGGCCCAAAACGGATCAGTTTAGCCCCAATGCATTCTGAATGGATAAGGATCCGTTCAGAATGCATTCATTTGGCTCTGTTCCGCCTCAATTCCGCTCTGGAGGTGGACGTCTGCCTGGCGATGCAGAGCCAAACGGATCCGTCCTGACTTACAATGTAAGTCAATGGGGACGGTTCTGTTTATCACTGGCACAATATGGTGCAATTATAAACAGATCCGTCCCCCACTGACTTACATTGAAAGTCAGGACGGATCCGTCTGACTTACACTTAAAGATTTTTTGTTTTTTTACAGAGTAATGCAAACGGATCCGTTCTGAACGGATACCAGCGTTTGCATTATAGGTATGGATCCTTCTGTGCAGATACCAGACGGATCCGCACCTAAACGCAGGTGTGAAAGTGGCCTAAGAGTGTTACATGCAGTTTCCTCATGAACACAGAATCATCTAAAAGCAGGAGCTATCTAAAATAAGATAAAGGAAAGTGCAGGGTCAACAAAAGTGTGGGTTTCAGACAGCTTCCTTGCTCTACACCAGGCATGCTCAACCTGCGGCCCTCCAGCTGTTGCAAAACTACAACTCCCAGCATGCCCGAACAGCCTAGAGCAGGGCAATTGTGGGAGTTGTAGTTTTACAACAGCTGGAGGGCCGCAGGTTGAGCATGCCTGGTCTACACAATCAAGAGATACTGTAAATCAGGGAATGTACTGCCATTCTGTTATATATTATCAAGGGAACCTTGTACCAAACCTGTCTTTGTGGCACACAATTAGCTTTGCAATTATAAAATACAGCAACTGCTAATTTATACCTGCTACATTTCTACATGATATTTGCATGAATCTTTAACGAACCTCTAACAAATGGATCAATAGCACTAAAATGACAGCTTAACCTCTTAAGGACATAGGGCGTACAGGTACGCCCTTGTGCCCTGGTACTTAAGGACACAGGGCGTACATGTACGCCCTGTGTATTTCTGATCACTGCCGTGCGGCTGGCAGTGATCGGGACCCGGTGCCTGCTCAAATCATTGAGCAGGCACCTAGGCTAAATGCGCGGGGGGGGGGGGGGGGGGGTCCCGTGACCCCCCCATGTCGGCGATCGCGGCAAACCGCAGGTCAATTCAGACCTGCGGTTTGCTGCGATTTCTGCAGTTTCTGATCCCCGCGGTCCCTGACCGCGGGGATCAGAAACTTTTGTATTCCTAAAATGCATCTGTATCCCCCCCCCCCCCCCTGCACCCCTTAGTGATTTTTGCCCGGTGGGAGGTGCAGGGGGAGGGTTGCGGGCGGTGCGGGAGGCGGGCGGTGCGGCAGGCGGGATCGCGATCCCCCGCCCGGCTCCCATTGCGTAATCGTTGGCGTCTAGTGGGTATACCAGGGTGCCAGCACATTGCTGGCACCCTGGTATAAACGGCTGACATCTGTGCTGCGATGTCAGCCGTTTAACCCTTTCCATACCGCGGTCCGTACGGACCGCTGTATGGAAAAGGTTAACAGCGCAGGGAGCTCCCTCCCTCTCCCATCGGGGGGCTGCTGTGCCTTTGCAGCCCCTCCGAATGGAGAGGGAGAGAGCTCCCAGGCAG
Organism: Bufo gargarizans; assembly: GCF_014858855.1. Taxonomy (NCBI): domain Eukaryota; kingdom Metazoa; phylum Chordata; class Amphibia; order Anura; family Bufonidae; genus Bufo; species Bufo gargarizans. The sequence goes on from NC_058086.1 coordinate 198,773,858, forward strand.
CCCCCCAAGCCCCGTCCTTACCCTTCCCCGTCTGCGCAGTTCTGACCATAACTGAGCAGACGGGGAAGGTTCCCATGGCAACAGGACGCCTTTCTCAGGCGTCCTGCTGTCCATGGTGCTGAACAGATCTGTGCTGAAAGGCATAGATCTGTTCAGACAAAGTGTAAAATACAGTACAGTACTATATATTGTACTGTACTGTATTATACAGACATCAGACCCACTGGATCTTCAAGAACCAAGTGGGTCTGGGTCAAAAAGAAAGTGAAAAAAAGTGAAAATAAAGTAAAAATCAAAAAACACATTTATCACTGATTAAAAATAAAAAAAATGAAATTCCCTACACGTTTGGTATCGCCGCGTCCGTAACGACCTGATCTATAAAACGGTCATGTTACTTTACCCAAACGGTGAACGCCATAAAAATACAAAAATTAAAAACTATGATGAAATTGAAATTTTGCCCACCTTACTTCCCAAAAAAGTTAATAAAAGTGATCAAAAAAGTTGTATGTACTCCAAAATTGTAACAATCAAACAGTCATCTCATCCCGCAAAAATCATACCCTACCCAAGATAATCGCCCCAAAACTGAAAAAAACTATGGCTCTTAGACTATGGAAACACTAAAACATGATTTTTTTTGTTTCAAAAATGAAATCATTGTGTAAAACTTACATAAATAAAAAAAAGTATACATATTAGGTATCGCCGCGTCCGTATCGACCGGCTCTATAAAAATATCACATGACCTAACCCCTCAAGTGACCACCGTAAAAAAAAAGAAACTGTGTAAAAAAAGCCATTTTTTGTCATCTTACTTCACAAAAAGTGTAACAGCAAGCGATCAAAAAGTCATATGCACCCCAAAATAGTGCCAATAAAACCGTAATCTCATCCAGCAAAAAATGAGACCCTACTTGAGATAATCGCCCAAAAACTGAAAAAACTATGGCTCTTAGACTATGGAGACACTAAAACTTTTTTTTGTTTTAAAAATTAATTCATTGTGTAAAACTTACATAAATAAAAAAAATTGTATACATATTAGGTATCGCCGCGTCCGTGACAACCTGCTCTATAAAATTACCACATGATCTTACCTGTCAGATGAATGTTGTAAATAACAAAAAAAACGGTGCCAAAAAAGCTATTTCTTGTTAACTTGCCGCACAAAAAGTGTAATATAGAGCAACCAAAAATCATATGTACCCTAAACTAGTACCAACAAAACTGCCACCTTATCCCATAGTTTCTAAAATGGGGTCACTTTTTTGGAGTTTCTACTCTAGGGGTGCATCAGGGGGGCTTCAAATGGGACATGGTGTCAATAAAAACAGTCCAGCAAAATCTGCCTTCCAAAAACCGTATGGCATTCCTTTCCTTCTGCGCCCTGTCGTGTGCCCGTACAGCAGTTTACGACCACATATGGGGTGTTTCTGTAAACTACAGAATCAGGGCCATAAATAATGAGTTTTGTTTGGCTGTTAACCCTTGCTTTGTAACTGGAAAAAAAATATTAAAATGGAAAATCTGCCAAAAAAGTGAAATTTTGAAATTGTATCTCTATTTTCCATTAAATCTTGTGCAACACCTAAAGGGTTAACAAACTTTGTAAAATCAGTTTTGAATACCTTGAGGGGTGTAGTTTCTTAGATGGGGGTCACTTTTATGGAGTTTCTACTCTAGGGGTGCATCAGGGGGCTTCAAATGGGACATGGTGTCAAAAAAACAGTCCAGCAAAACCTGCCTTCCAAAAACCATATGGCGCACCTTTCACTCTACGCCCCGCTGTGTGGCCGTACAGTAGTTTACGGCCACATATGGGGTGTTTCTGTAAACGGCAGAGTCAGGGCAATAAAGATACAGTCTTGTTTGGCTGTTAACCCTTGCTTTGTTAGTGGAAAAAATGGGTTAAAATGGAAAATTAGCCAAAAAAATGAAATTCTCAAATTTCATCCCCATTTGCCAATAACTCTTGTGCAACACCTAAAGGGTTAACGAAGTTTGTAAAAATCAGTTTTGAATACCTTGAGGGGTGTAGTTTATAGAATGGGGTCATTTTTGGGTGGTTTCTATTATGTAAGCCTCGCAAAGTGACTTCAGAGCTGTAGTGGTCCCTAAAAATTGGGTTTTTGTAAATTTCTGAAAAATTTCAAGATTTGCTTCTAAACTTCTAAGCCTTGTAACATCCCCCAAAAATAAAATATCATTCCCAAAATAATTCAAACATGAAGTAGACCTATGGGGAATGTAAAGGCATCACAATTTTTAGGGGTATTACTATGTATTACAGAAGTAGAGAAACTGAAACTTTGAAATTTGCTAATTTTTCCAAATTTTTGTTAAATTAGGTATTTTTTGGTGCAAAAAAAATTTATTTTTTAACTTAATTTTACCAGTGTCATGAAGTACAATATGTGACGAAAAAACAATCTCAGAACGGCCTGGATAAGTCAAAGCGTTTTAAAGTTATCAGCACTTAAAGTGACTCTGGTCAGATTTGCAAAAAATGGCCTGGTCCTAAGGTGTAAAAAGGCTGTGTCCTTAAGGGGTTAATGGATGTGTCCTCAGGTGACCCGAGGAGTAGAATTCTATTTGCACCGTACAGTAAACTTGCAGTAGGGTTTGGATACAACTGTGAAAAGCGTCTGCGGCTTTATTAAATTACAATCCAGCCTGTACAGAGAATTCTAACAACTTACTATTGATACCAGTTAATATGGACTGACACATGGGGGAAATGTATCATTTGCTTTGGTTTTGGTTTCAGTTTTAAGTCTGTCTTTGCTTTGTAAGGTTGCACCAAATTTATGAAATGGCGCATGGTAAAAATATATTTGGCACAAGTGCAATGTGGTACGCCTATGTCTGTAAAACTACACCAGGAGGTTGTCTTCTGCGACATTAAAGTGTTCTCATCTGTAAACCTGACCTACTTTTCACTCAACTTTGGAAAGTGGCAAAACTCACCAAAAGTCAAAACATTTAACCAAATGTCGCACAAATATGCACCAAATAATTGCTTTGCATATTATTCAGTAGCTAAAGCAGTCACAAACCAGGCAGAATGAACAGTTTCCTGCAAGCGTAGTCAGGGTCATTTAATCCCTCAGTTGCTGCAATCAATAACATCTGTGGCATCTGAGTGGTTAGACAGAGGGCGAAGGCTCCTTCTGTCCTCTGATCGGAGCATCCAAGGTAAAATAGTAAGACTGTGATTGGTTACTATGATGGTCTGGGGCACTGTCATGGCAAGCTGATTGAAAACCCATGCCTGAGGAATAGCTTCACAGGCAGCCAGTGAAAATACCATAGACTTCAATAGTATTCTATTTCAGTCTATGGTACATGTAATCAGAAGATCGCATGCTCAAGTCCCCCAAGGGTATTATTTTTTTCATTAAAACTAAAAAACATTAAAAATTCAAATCATCCCCTTTCCCAATTTTGTATATATATATATATATATATATATATATATATGTAAACAAAAAACATAATTGGTATTGTCGCATCCAAAAATGTCTGAACTAATAAAATATAATAATATTTTTCTTGAAGGTGAATACCATAACTAAAACAATTTTTTTTTTAAATAAAAAGTGATAAAAAATGTATGTACCCCAAAATGGTACCAATAAAAACTACAGCTTGCCCCACAAAAAAATAAGCTCTTGCTCAGTTTCGTCGCATAATGAAAACTATACAAATTTGGTATTGCCGCAATAATACTGACCCAAAGAATAAAATTGTCACAAAATTTTTTTGTGCACCGTGAACATCATAAAAACAAAACAGGACAGAATTGTGGGGTCTTTTTCAATTGTATCCTACAAAGAATTTTTTCCCATTTTTCAAAACAAACTATGGTGAATTAACCACTTCACTACCGAGCCAGTTTTCACCTTAAATCCCAGGCTGATTTTTGAAAATCTGACATGTGTCACTTTATGTGGTAATAACTTTAAAGGGACACCGACAGGCCCAATAAGCATATTTAGCTATATATATGACTGCACAGGTCTTCTAATAAGTATAACCCCTGTCCACATTATGAATACTGCAAACTCATGTTTTATAACCTGATAGAATCACTCTTCTTTCTGCCCAAGGGGCTTCACTTGCGCCCAGTCAGCCTCGCCCCAACCGCCGTTTTGAAGCGCCCGACGTTCCGAGATCCCATAGGGTTCTACTGGGCATGCGCGGGATCTCGGAACGTTGGGGACAGCAGAAGCCGCCCAGCGAAGTGAATATTGATGAGCTGGGCGGCGCTTCAAAACGGCAGTTGGGGCACGGCTGGCTGGGCACAAGTGAAGTGGAAACGCCAGTGTAATAGGCTTACAGCCTGCTTGCATGTGAGATCCAGGGGGCTTGATTTCACAGGCTCTCCCGGAAGGCAGCCATGATGCCTGAGGAAGTCACCCGGCTGCCTTCCCTGCCATAGGGTCCCCATCACAGCAGCGCGGGGACCCCATGGACACCGGCACCCGTGAGGATACTGCACATGCCACGGTCAGAGCTGACCACGGTTGTGCAGGGGTTAATGCGCCGGCATCAGTGTTTTCACCAATGCCGCCGCATACAGCAGGGGTCCAGCTGTCACTGCCTCTGATCGGGAGGGGGGGCACAGCTCCTGCACCCTCCCGATCAGCGTGCCGTACCTGTACTGCGCTGGGACTTCTGTCCTGCATTTCTCCGCCGTACATGTACAGCGCTGGTATCCTAAAGGTTAAATGGTGCCATTAAAAAATACTACTTTCCCAGCACAAAAAAACAAGCCCTCATATGACTAGGCGAATACATTTTTATTTATATTAAGTACACATCCCACATTTACCACTTTTAAAATGTTTAATTTGTTACACTATTTAACATTATACCTTTACTAATTTTACTATTTCTCATTGATACTCTGTCTTAAACAGAATAGACAGAAACCTGAAAAATAAAAAATAAATAAAAAAATTAGGCATAACTAAAAAAGCCCAGCAAATTGCAACAATATAAAAATCGATAGTGGCCTACAGCAAACGTGTAATGGGGAACTAAAAAAAAAATCAGGATAACAAATCAATTTGATTGCAAGCTTCTCTGAAGCGGGAGAAGGGGGAGCTTTTGTTTGCTTGTTTTTGATCTATTTCGTTTTTGCCGGTCTCTTCTGAGTTCAAGGTCAAATTCTGGTCAAGCAAGCACTTTTCTCAAGTCTTAATGCGAGTTGTATGGTGCTTTCATATAACCCTTACAGCCCTTTATTTCTCACTATGTTCAACATTATTGCTGCCAAAGTCAGGCTCCATTCATATTCATTATCTAACCTATTTTAGAGAGAGCAAACCTATGAAATCCACCACTTTACAGGGAGAGGAATCACTATGCGGTCCCAACACAATGCATTACTAGTATATGAATGAGATGCATATTTCTTATACAGTTATGCATTTTTTCTTTTAAACATGAACCTTAGAAGTAAGTCATTGATAACACAGTATAAGTTGGGTTTTTCTTCTTCAAAAGGCCCTTTTACACATGCTGACGATCGGTCAAATGGGCATACATTCCCGATCACTGTGAGAAAATGCTAATTTGTCATTGATCGCAATTTACTTTGTCAGCAGCATATCTTCCCGTGTAAATAGGGAATGTGCCGCTGACAAACAATGTAACTATATGAGGGGAGGGGTACGATCGAACTAGCACAAGATTCCCTACTGATAACTGCCACATGAAAACAAGCACTGACTTCCTATACTGTTGACCGGTGTTCATTATGGGCAAGACTGTTTCACAAGGCTATTACAGAGCAATATCAGTGACATCTGATATAAATCTTAAAAAGGTATAGTAACTCCCATCAAGCCATAATGCATCAATAATATTTCCTTAACCTTGGAAGGTGCTCACCATTTCATTCTGCAAAAATCTGGATGTAGGACCAAAGTAAAGAGGATCAAGGGGACCTCGCCCAAACAACCTCACTGCCCAGGCTGTTTCTTACAATCTGCTTCACCCCGCAATTTCAAGTTATGACCCTGGAAGTCACAGGGGATAAAATCTACTAAGACCAATGTTTCTGGCGTAATACAGGACAGAAACTGAAATTTACACCATCTACAAACGGGCAGATTTCAGAACTAATTTACATCATTTTTCTAACATAACATTTCTCGGGTCATGTAGGTCCTGACCCCTCCTACCACTTTTAAGAACAGTGGCAAGCACGGCTTAAAGGGAACCTGTCACCTCCAAAAACCATCCCAAGCCGCCAGCAGTACCCGACAGTAGCCAGCAGCGTGTTTCCGACGATAATTTTCTTCCTGAAGGGCGATGCGGCTAAAGCTCAGAAAACGTACTTTTACCTCCTGCCAGCGCGCTTCTCTAGTCATGCTTGAAGTCAAGGGGGCAGCGGCCTCCTTGCTTCAAGTCAAGATAACCACGCCCCCTTCCCAGCCGAACTGCTGTCTGTCAGTCACAGCGAAGGGGCAGGGAAGGGGGCATGGTTATCTTGTCTTGACTTCAAGCATGTCTGGAGAAGCGCGTCTGGATAAAAGAAAGTTTTCTGAGCTTTAGCCGCATCGGCCTTCAGGAAGAAAATCATCGTTGGAAACACGCTGCTAGCTACTGTCAGGTACTGCTACCGGCTTGGGATGGTTTTTGGAGGTGACAGGTTCCCTTTAAACTAGGGGAAAATTGCAAATTTGTGAGCTTTTACAAAATCAGCGGCTTTCCTATGTTAGATAACTGCTGTAGAGGCTTTCATAAATTCACCACTATTTGTATAGATGCTGCCCGTCTACACTGCTCACCTGTGGGCCCCATATATCAGGAAAACAGGGGACCCACTGATAGCTTTTTGGTAATCCTACCCAACTGAGATGAGGTATACAGGTGGTCAGAAATGCATCTGGCTCTCTATTTTAAGTATAAGTTGTTGGCCATAACCTATTGGCTTCACTCAAGAGAACCATGCATGGCCAACTGTTATATATGAAGAACCCAAATGGCCACAGACCCTACTGGGAAGATTCATAGTGGTCCAATGCCAAGGGGGCCACCTGAGCCGTCCTCATGGCCACCGGCTGAGAACATCCGGTACTTACTACCTGGCCGGCAGCTGCAGGTGCCCTCTTGAATTCAACCGAATAGTCATCCATAGGAAAACAATACAGTTAAATACTGTGGTGGTGCATGGAAGCCAATGTCTCACTGTCCCGCCATTCAGCCTCATAAGCCACTAGACCTGAAGCCTTTGAGGAAGTAAAACAGGAAAGGTGGCGACGAAGCAATGACATTAGCATTATACGTGATCACGACTGCCTGTTTCAGGACACGGGCAGTGTGATGTCATCATTGTGAGTTGTAACTACCTATAGGCTAGAAGAGGACTAAGGCCTGGTGGTGGCGCGAAACTGGACTCAAGTATTAGAATTTTTTTTTAGTTTTTTTTACACTTGCTGAGTATAGAGTACATATTACTGTTGGCACTGGGTGCACTTTCAATACTGTTAGCACTATATGGGGCACTAGAGTACACTTAATACTTACAGCACTATAAGGCTATATGCACACGACCGTGTGTGTTTTGCGCTCCGCAAATTGCGGATCCGCAAAACACGGATGGCGCCCGGCACGGAAAGCTATTAATATAACTGCCTATTCTTGTTTGCAAAATGACAAGAATAGGACAGGTTATATTTTTTTTGCGGACCACAGAACGGAGCAGCAGATGCAGACAGCACACGGAGTGCTGTCTGCATCTTTTGCGGCCCCACTGAAGTGAATGGGTCCTTATCCAAGCCGCAAAAACTGCGGCTCGGATGCGGACCAAAACAACGGTCGTGTGCATGTAGCCTAAGGGGCATTTTTAATACTGAGAGGACTATAGGAGCATTACTGGAGGCATTGGGGGCATTTTTGATTCTGGGGGCACTAAAGAAGGCATTATTGGGGACATTTTCAATACTGTCAGCACTAACAGGGGCATTACTGGTAGCACTAGGGGCATTTTTAATTGGAATCGTCAGTTTGTTACAATGAGTCTTAAATGCGTTTGTGCATCTGATGGATATTATATGTTGCTGTAAATTTTGATATGTATTGAGATTATAGGGTAAATGCATGTTAATATTATAATAGATGTATTGTATTAACATAAGGGTACCAGTGAGAGCTGTTTTTTTCCATTCTAAAATTGCTAAGATTGATGTCATTTGAACTACTGTAACCCACTATGCATTTATGTATTCGGAAAATCACCACTGTTTTATAAGGCAAATCTACAGAGCATTCAGTATCTGGATTAAGTACCTAAGTATTGAGAATCAAGTAAATATTATGTCTTCGGGATAATTTTCCGGTATTTTATGTTATTTCACTAAACTCACTGCCAATATTTTAGTAATAACAATTAATTACCTGTAATGATTGATGTGTATTATTGCATGTTTTACATTTCATTACCAAATTTAGTGGAATAACTTAAAATAGTCCAGGGAGACAAAATCTTTTCTTGATCCATTATTGTAATTAAATATTAATTTAAATGTTAAAGGGTCACTGAGCTTTCATAAAACAGTTTGACATGTCGTAGAAACATATTAAAAGATATCATAGGTGGGGCTCTGAATCCTGGGATCCCCAAATGGCTTTGTAGAAGTCACAAATACAAGGTTTGTGGCTTTTTTTTTTTAGCGCAGAAAACTGAAGTGGGGGGAATGATACATTTCTCTATAGACTTTCTATTGAGTGTTTCTTGTAGAGGAGATAGAGCGAGATATGGGAAGTGCTTCGCTCTCCTCGTCCTAGAGATAGGTGAGGCCCTCAGTAAACAGACCCCTCAAACTTTTAATTTGTCTCTATGGCAAAAGTTTATAAAAATCAGTGACTCTTTAATATTAGAGGGGTTGTGTCACTTCAGCAAATGGCATTTATCATGTAGAGAAGTTTAATACAAGGCACTTACTAATGTATTTTGATTGTCCATATTCTCTCCTTGCTGGTTTGATTTATTTTTCCATCACATTATACATGGGTTACGACCACCCTGCAATCCAGAAGTAATGGACATGCTTGCACACTATAGGAAAAAATGCCGGTCAGCTCCTTTTCCTATAGTGTGCAAGCACAACCACCGCTGCTGAATTGCAGGGACGAATGGATGGACAGTGATGGACAAATGAATCCAACCAGCAAAGGAGGCAAATATATACAATCACAACGCATTAGTAAGAGCATTGTATTAAAAGAGGTTGTCCAAGTTATAAACAAAAATAATAATAATATAGCACTGTAAATCTGATGGTCAGCAATATATAACTAAGCTATGCAAGTTTTAGGCAAAAAAAAAAAAAATGTCCTCATTTCCCCAGTTTTCTTATGGCCCTTTGTTTACCTGCAATAACAACAATCTCTGGAGTTTCCTCATGGATATTTGTGCCCCCATCCCTCCTGCTCTGCAAAGGGAGTGAATACAAGTGCTGCCCTGAGTGATATGTCTGTCTGCTGGGAAACTCGTGTTGTATGTGGAGGACTACAAGTCCGAACTGTACAATCGACACTGCTGATACACACAGGATCGTCCCCTATCTGTTTTTGTGCAATGCTCTGAAGAACTCCTCTAGTCTGTCAGCTGATATGCCCAGCATTTGTCTCCTCACTACCTGCAGCTACTCAGTAAAGCCTTCAGCCCTGAGTCTGTACAGCTGAAGGGGTTAAAGTTGTTCACAAAACATCATCCGAGCAGGGAGAGAAGCTGACATCACAAGTCATGTGACCCTCAGTGAAATCTGAGAAAGGAGCCCCTACAGATAAGGGAAGTGCATGGTAAAGCCTTTACATTTGATTAGTTAGAAATATACAAAGGGCAAAAAAAAATAATTGTGACAACCCCTTTAACTTTCTCTACATGAGTAATATCATTTTCTGAAGTGAAACAACCCCTTTAACTTCTGTCCATGTTAAATACTAGGGAACGCATAGATAACAGTTACCTACTGTAAGGTAAATGAACATTTTAACCTCAGGAGCATGCAAATAGTAACTCTTATATCAGTAACTTCCTAATATTTATATGGCTCAAGGTATTATCACTTTTCCAAGGGCTGCATACATTTGTTCATCAAATGTAAGCTATCCTTCCTGTCTGTAAAAGAAAAGTAACATTTCTGGAACCTAAGAAAATACTACATAAAATAGCACATTGTTTAATTTGCAGATGGCATGGATATTCATTTCCAACAGCATCAATCTGGAAAATGTCCTTCACTGCTTTGCTTCTGTCTAGGCTTTTTGTGGGCTTGGAGTTTCCATGATAAAATCATTTATAGCTTGCTGCAGCTCATGGAACCCTTCCAACACTGCCAGAGGGACATTCCAGCTATGGAGGGGGGGAAACGTCCTTTTTAAATAATTAGAAAACAAGTCGCTGAGTTTATACAGATGTCATAAAAGATCTAGGGGGACACATACTGTTGAGAGGTATGAGGAAAGATTAGGAGACTGGTAGGAAATTCTCGCATAAGCTAAGGACTGTTTCACAAACTGTCCATGTTGAAATATGTAAACCAAATGGTGCGCACTGGCATGACTCCTGAAAAAATACTCCAACAAGTCCATGAGGCAATCATCTATGTGTGGAGACCGCTTCTCTTGGAGCATTTTATCTTGGCAGCTTAGAGAATTGACTTGCTTTTGACACATTTTATTTCCAAAAAGTAGGGATAGAAAGGGGTGTAACAATGAGAAGTGGTGAAATGTGCCACATAAGAGCCACACATTATTGATGCATGAGTAGGAAATCTAAGGAGAGGATGTAGGGAAGAAAAAAAAAATGTATCCAACATGCCTAGTCTATGCAAGATGATTATATATGATATATACACACACATTGGTGTATTAATGTACATTAAGCGCTGCAGAGGAACAGAACATTTTCTGTCAGGTTCAACCACAGTTTGATGTTCAAGGGAATCTGTCAGCAATTTTGGCCATGTTAAACTGCTGACAGCACTAGGAAGGGGCTGAGGAGAAAAGGTCTCATCAAGGGTAGTGTGAATATGACGTTGTATTCTGCTAGGTTCTGCTCTTGCAAGTGCACTGGAGACAGAGTTTTGTCTCCTGTGCTGCTGTAGTGACAGGTGTAGCCTCCAACCAGGAGCCCTCTACAGCTGTTATCCAGAATAGCCAAGAGGGGCCGTGAAGCTGCACAATTCAGAGAGCACTTTATGTTGAAGTTCTGCCTCCAGTGCACTTGCAAGATTCTCACAGAAAAAAAATCATATTCACACTACTACATAGTGCTGTCAACAGTTTAGCATGGTCATAACTGCAGACAGATTCCCTTTAATAGATCAAAGTTTCAGCAGCAAGACACCTTTTTGGCTTCCTATCTTTAAATTCTTTTGCCCCAAATAACAGCCACTTTAAAGGATATGTAGAGTGCAACAAAAGTAAGGGTAAGTTCACATCTGCAGCAGGGAACTCTGGTAATCTGTTCGTACAGAAGAGCAGACTATCGGAGTTAAAGTATCCGGAATAACCGGACATGCTGTATCCCCATTCACTATAATAGGATCCAACATAAATGCTGCCCTCCTGTCGGAAAAATACTGCTCCTGAAACCCGCAGGATCCCCATCGTATCTCATTATAGTCCATGGGGATCCGGTGATGTCTGGCAGTGTTCAGTTATGCTGGATACAGTAACTCCTTTAGTCTGCTCCTCTGCTGCAATAGATTACCAGAGTTCCCCGTTGCAGATGTGAACCTACCATAAGCTAACACAGACAAAAGAGAGGAATCAAAACACAAAGGGGCAGACTTATGAAAACTATCTAAAAGAAATACAGTAACTACCCATAACTACCAACTACAGCACAGGTTTCATTTCTTAAACTGCTCCTGAAAAATGAAAGCTGTGCTGTGAATGGTTGCTATGCACAACAAAAACTATTTTTCTTTTAGACAGTTTTCATAAGTCTTCTCCAAAGTGTACTAGACTGGACAATCCCTTTAAATTTTAACGCATCCAGTTTTACAACATTCTGGTAATTCTGTAGCATCATTTCTCCTTTATGGACAAGGAAATAATGTTTGGTGGGAAACACAATGGGTAGAATTTATCATGCTCTTACTTACTTACAGAATTGTGGCTTCAAAAAGGCGCAAAAAAAGCGTTTGTGTGACTTTTTGGGGTTACCTACTAAAAAATGTGATTGAAAAATGGGTGGGAAAGTAAATATGGTTAGCTATGTTAATTAGTTTTATTACAGATTTATTCAGGTCCCTTTTCAAACCGTAGGGAGTAGCCTAAAAAAACTGGAGTAGCATTTCTAGGCAAATATATTAGATTTAAAGATACAACATATTTATCAAATTTGGTGCAGAGTCCAGACTCAAGCAAAACGGACTTCAAGTATTAGTCTAGTGATAAATTCCATTTATTAACCATAATTGAGAATATAAGGAATATAATCTAAACTGTGAACTAAACATGATTTGATTCATCCAATGTATTTAGAAAATGGCACTACATTGTAGGTGATGAAGAACACATTTTACATTCCTCCTGGAAGTCATTAATAGTCCGGTTAGCTCCCCGGAGGATTGCATTACACTGTGATAATATAAAAGTATACTGGTCTCAAAGTACAAAGCTAATAAAACAGCTTCTCATATTAATTCCACATATACAAATGTAAATGTTTCTTGCAGGTCTCCGAGCTGAAGAGATGCAAGGGTCCTTTTCCATGGGAAGATTTCTGACCTTAACAAGTAGCGATCATTGATACAGCATGTCGATTGGCACATGTTAAAGGGGTTCTCCTGAGATTTTTACTGATGACCTATATTCTGGATAATAGAGAAAAGAAGGATCACAGCAGCATGTCCGGTGTATCTTTTATTGAAGCCTTGAGCGAGTACAAAAGCAAAATACGACGTTTCGGCTACATAGTAGCCTTTATCAAGCCGAAACGTCGTATTTTGCTTTTGTACGCACTCAAGGCTTCAATAAAAGATACACCGGACATGCTGCTGTGATCCCTCTTTTCTCTACTGTTTTGTTACGGCTGATGCATTCCAGGATTGGTCGATGAGGTCCGTTTGTGCTGCTCTACAACTTTATCTGTACACTATATTCTGGATAAGTCATCAGTATCTAATTAGTGGGGGTCTGACATCTGGGACCCCACCGATCAGCTGTTTAAGATGGCACCGACACTCGCAGTAGCGCTGTGTCCTTCTTGCAGCTTTCCCTGGGTCATGTGATGTCACATTCGTTGGACACATGGCCTATGCGCAGCTCAGCCACATTGAAGTGAGCGTGGATGGGCTGCAATACTAAGCACAGCCGCTAACAGGGCTGGTGTGCTAAGGTGGTGTGCTTGGTGAGCTGTGAGGAGGCTGGTGCCTTCTCAAACAGCTGATCGGCAGGGGTCTGACCCCCTACCGATCAGATACTGATGACCTATCTAGAATTTCTTGGAAAACATTTACTTGCATCAATCATCATTATACTATCATTTGCCCTCCTACACTTAACATTTGTCAGCAGTACCATTGCTTACACAGGGTAATGTGCTTATGACAAACTAGAATTTGCTAAACTTTTGGGTGATCGTTGGCATGTTTACATAGGTGAATAATCAGGAATGACTGCTGTTTATTACCAATCACAGACCTATAAAATTGGTCTCTAAGGCTTTTAATACACATAAGATAGCTGTTGCCAAGTGTTAGCCATGTATAGCCTCCAACTCCTGCATACACATGCACACAGCCAAGCATGCATGTGTCCTGAACAGAGGAAGCCACAGCCTGACTCCCCTTGAAGTGACTTATCAACCAGAGAACAAATGAACGGGGTAGTGGAAATCCGTATCCTAATCTCCTACATCTACAGTCGAGGGAAAGTCAGGGAGCTTCCATACACATTAGATGGTCTAATGAAATGGGCTGGATTGGACAGCATATATTTAATGTGTATGGGCATCTGAAGTAGTCTGGACATCCCATCCATAATACCACTGGGCAGCATTATATTGGCAATATCATCGGTTACGGCAAAAATGGATAACATTCAAATATAGATAAGGATCGTTAGTCATTGCTATTCATTATTAGTTTAATACCTTGTCTGTGGTTATGAGGTGGTACCAAGCTGGAACTGGAACTGGAAGTAGAACTGGCTGGGCTAGGCTGTCCAGACTGTGAAGATTAAAATGAAGAAAACAAAGTTTAGGAATATATCAACTGCATCTTAGAAATAGGGCTTGTTTACACATCCACATTGACTTTTCCAGGAACATAAAAACAGACAAAGAAAAAGATCTGTTAAACAGATTGAAAGTCAGATACAAGCAAAATACCTTCCGTTTTATTCTGTCATCCATTGACTATAATGTTAACCACTTCTGGTCCGCTTGCTTACTATAAATGTCCGGGCAGTCCACACACACACACAAGAGAACACAGGGATGTTTTACTGTCAAAGACCTCTCTATCACTGTGTACACACCGCTCAAAGGGCACTGTATACAGATCAGGAAGCTGCAATGCTGTTTTCAGCTCCAGCCCTAGGGAGTCTGTGATCACTGCGCCTAGGCTATGTGCATGAGCTGCTGGGTATTAGCAGGCCCAGGTCAGCTCTGCAGTGCAGTGCTCTGATAGTCTTGTGTAATCTTTTTGGGGGCGTATTTCTCCTGTAACTAGAGATAATATGTCAGCCCCAGTTACAGAAGAAATCAGCAATATAAAAAAGGGAATGTTAAATGTCCTTCAAACGGTCTTGTATGACCTGACAGGGTACAAAAAGTGTACAAAATAAATAAAAAAATAAAGACAAAATAACAAATAATAAAAAAAGATGCCACCACATGCCATACTACTAGACCCGCCCCTGGTGATCACAAACTATATATCCCCCTATAACAAAATGACTGTTACGAAAGGGGACATAATTTAAAAACATTATTTTTGTTGCACTTTGTGCAATTTATATATATAAAAAAAGAGAAAACATTGTAAAAAACATTTTTTTACATTTTTCCCAGTTGGAAAAAATAAAAGCCAAAATAAAAAAAGACAAACAAAGCTTTGTGTATCACTGAAAAACATGCATAAATTCTTTATATAACCAAATGGAAAAAAAGGTTATGTCTTCCAAAGACACATGGACTAAAAACAAAAAATAAGACTGGTCAGAAAGGGGGTCTTTAACTGTTCAAAAAAAGAAAACATAATACATGTCTTATCACACTCCAGATTTATATATAATACACAAACTAAACACCACACCACAGGCCTTGCATAGATATACTCATATTAAGGACAGCGGACACCATCCCTTTCTTCTCTCCCTCCTTATCCCTTTTTATTTTACAGGTTCATTGATGCTGATATGATAAACTTAACCGTTATATGTGAAAGCCACACATTGCGTTTTGGATGCGGCAAAAATTAAAATGCATTAAAAAAACACATGAAGTTATTGCAACAACATACCTGCATTTATGGCGCAATTTCTTCCAGCAGGGGAAAACACACAGCAAACTTAAAATACCTTAATGTAATTCTATTTTGTAATCAATACAATTTAGTTTTGCTGTGTGTTTTCCCTTTGCTGGAGGAGAACGCTCCATAAATGCAGATATGTTGCTGCAATAACCACATGTGTTTTTTTTCTGCATCAAAAATGCGGCACAACCACAACGTGTGGCAGCACCCTTACAGCTTTATATACCGGTTTATTCAGAAGAGTTTCCCATTATTGGCATTACCACTGTATCATCACTGACCTATTGTTATCGCGATACCCTTTTTCTTGTAAAAAAAAAAGTTAAATATTAAAAACCAAAACATAAATCTCCATTGTTTCATGTATCTGTTATTTGTGGCAGAAAGAAAAGCAGAAATCTAATGGAGTGGGACCTAAGGGTGGAATTTATTTTTTATATCTCCTGCGCTGTTGGAGGATGAGTCCGTTTGTGCACCAAGACTGAAATCTTCAGCAGCTCAGAGAAAACTGGCATAAAAGAAGATAAATGTGCACTGCATGTTGGCCCCCTCCCTTCCAGGAAAGTGGCAAAAGTGGATAAAAATCTTCATGAGTCTAGATTTAGGTGCCATGGCATTTAAAAAAATCACAAACATGGGGTTTGCTACTTTTTATGCCAGAAAACAGGCGTAGCTTGAATGTTAAGTTCCTCGAAAGCACCAATTTTAACCTAAACTGTTTTTGTGTTCCTCTGACCAAAAAGAATAACAGAAAAATCTTTGCAGATGTTAAAGCTTAAATGAAGAGATACCCCCTTCAAGTTCATTAGATCAGTGTGCCTCAAAGCTATTCAACTCCCTCAGAACTGGTAAAGAAGGTCGAAGCTTGATTGGAGAGTGCCATAGCTGAAGGATCTCAGATAGCAATGGCAAACTCCACAAAAGACTATCTGTAAAGAATAAATCAAGGCAACTGGACGTACTGTAGATTTCTTGAAAACGTTTCACTCGTTCTTCCAACAAGCTCTCTCAATTCTGACATTCAATGTAACATTTCTGTTACATGTCTGCCATGTGTGAATATACCTTTACACAGATGATGTAAGCATGTATGTATGTTCTGATGTCCTCTATATCCATTCTTCCCATTTCTCCCAAAAACGGTGTAAAGACATAGGGGTTAGGGACAGCAATACTTAACAAGTGACGGGCAGACAGGAGTTTACAGTTAGGTCTGTCAGCTAGTCTCAGGAATATTTTCATTAGGATTACATTGACAGTAAATCCAGCAGAAGTCTAGAGGCTGCAAGTAACGTGGAAGTAGTGAAAAGCCCTAGAGCTTAGCTGCATCTTTCTGCACATACACTACATAAGCCTAACAGTTGCTGCACCCTGTAAATCAATCCATTGTTACTGTTCATAATGAGCCGGCAGATTTACAGCCTTCCACAGCCTTTTTCTCACAATTAGAAAGATGCTGACTTTGTAGCTGAATGAGATGCTTAAATTTCCAGCCGTTAGGGTATTTCCAGATGAGACATATTTGGAAGCGAAAAATCTGACACTATAAAGGGTGAAATCTGAAACAGAAATTCACATTATACAGATTACAAGTCAAGTTATGAACATTTTTATTAAGGCATCTTTCACACTACCATTTTATTTTATTTTTTTCGTTTTGCGGGCCGTTTTTTGCGCTTTTTTGCATTTCTTTAAATGGGTCCGCGAAAAAAAAGTAATGTACTCCGTATGCATTCCGTTTCCATATCTCCGTTACGTGCAAAGATAGAACATGTCCTATATTTGGCCGCAAATCACGTTCCGTGGCTCCATTCTGAATGGAAAAGGATCCGCTCAGAATGCATCAGTTTGCCATCGTTCTGTTACCATTCCGCTCCGGAGACGGACACCAAAACGGTGTCCGTCTCCGGAGCGGAATGGTAACAGAACGATGGCAAACTGATGCATTCTGAGCGGATCCTTTTCCATTCAGAATGCATTAGGGCAAAGCTGAACGGATCTCACAAACTGAAAGCCAAAACGCGAGTGTGAAAGTAGCCTTACAGGTGAAACTCGAAAAATAAGAATATTGTGCAAAGTTAATTTCAGTAATTCAACTTAAAAGGTGAAACTAACATATGAGAAGACTTATTACATGCAAAGCGAGATATTTCAAGCCTTTATTTGGTATAATTTGGATGATTATTACTTACAGCTTATGAAACCCCAAAGTCACAATTTTGAGGATAGCCTTTGCTCAGGGGGTATGGATTAATTAGCTGACTAGAGTGTGATACTTTGAGCCTAGAATATTGAGCCTTTTCACAATATTCAAATTTTAAATTGCATTACTAAAATAAATGAACTTTTGCACGATATTAAAAATTTGTGAGTTTCACCTGTACTTACTTCAGATTCTGGAAGAGGGATTGTCCCAAAAAGACCTCCCCTGTCCATATGCCCAATTGGGGAGAAGAGGCCCACTCAGGACCCTTCCTCTATGAGCCAGAACAGAGAGCCACTTATCCGAACAGCAGCCATGAAATGCCTTGGCCACAGCTTCTCCCAGCAAAGTCAGCTGTGGGCTGGGGTTGTCAGGAGTGAGATTTCAGATTTCTCCAATTAAGCAGAGCTTGATACAGCGCTTGGATTTCTCTAATGGTAGAGGTAGTGTTCATTTCTTGGAGGTGAATGTGTAATGCCAGTGTCTAAATTTCGTAAATGGCTGAATCTACTGATTTTTGGATGCATGAACATTCCAAAGGGTACTTTCACACTAGCGTTATTCTTTTCGGGCATTGAGTTCAGTCCGAGGGGCTCAATACCGGAAAATAACTGATCAGTTTTATCCCTATGCATTCTGAATGGAGAGTAATCCGTTCAGAATGCATCAGGATGTCTTCAGTTCAGTCTTTTTGCCTTTTCAGGACGGAGATAATACCACAGCATGCTACAGTTTTATCTCCGTCCAAAATTCCGGAACACTTGCCAGAATGGCGGATCCGTCATTTTCTTCCATTGAAATGCATTACTGCCGGATACGCCCCCCAAGTGTTCCGGCAAAACGGATCCGGCATTGCGGTTTGTTGCAGACATTTCTGCAGCTGCTTATCTGTTCCATACATCAGATTGTGGCCGTTTCTGCAGCATGTGCAAAAATGTGCAAAAAAAATAAATGCCGGATCCGTTTTTCCAGATGACAAAGGATCCAGCATTTCAATGCAGTTGTCATATGGATCAGGATCCTGATCCGTCTGACAAATGCCATCAGTTTACATACGTTCTGACGGATCCGGCAGGCAGTTCCGGTGATGGAACTGCCTGCCGAATCCTCTGCCGCAAGTGTGAAAGTACCCATAGTTACCCAGAAGTAATGGCATCATCAAATTCGATAAAATCTGTTTTATGGAACCTCTGCCCAATAATCAATCGTAGAAGCGAGTTAAAGTCTTGCGTTTATTTTGATTAGACATGAAAACATAAAGTCTACCTAAAAAAGTCTAGCACTCACAGAGCTCTCGTGTCATGTGAAAGATACCTTTCATGGTCTGGAAAGGTCACTTCAGAATGTAAACATCTCTTTAAATACAGAGTGGTTTGCTGATCCTAATAATTTGGTGGGTGTTCACTTCAACCACATAACAGTGCCATTATGTGTGGAGGCAGACACAGGATTACAGATGAAAACAGGATAGCCAAGGGCCAATATCCTGACTCTAAGAACCCTTATGCAATATTGTACAAATAACAAGGCGATGGGTTCATGTAGGAGAACAGTTGATTTTGTGTTTTAAAGAAGAGTGCCCCTAGGGTGTCAGCTGTACAGCTACATAAGTGTCCGTCGAGTTCCATACTAAGGAGCAGCAGGCATGCCATGGGCTTCATTAAAGCGCAGGTATATGAAGATACAGTACAGGACATTAGATTTCTATGGGCAATGTATTACAGCTCCAAATGACTTGTGTGGGTTCTAACAGTGTTTTACAATATATTTTTCTGCACTGCAATGGATCTATCTGCTTGTCCACCTCAGCATTGCATTTTCCTATTTCTGTTCCATCACAGGAACAAAAAAAAATGGGAAAAAAAAACAGCCTTCAGTTTCATCACAGTTTATTTGAACTGAGCTCAGTTTTAATCAGTTCTGCCATTACTGTTGACCAGAAAACAAAAGTGCTGTCTACTACATGTTTTTTTGTCAAAAATCAAGGAACTATGACAAAATGGAGCTTCCAGGTTTTTTTCCCCCAACAATGAAAATAATGAATGACATAAATAGGTGTAACATTGTATGTCACTTAATCCATTTAACGGATCAGTTTTTTTTCCAGTCTTTCTGTTCCTCTAATAGAATAGAAATAAGGAAAAAACTGTGATGTGAACAAGCCCTAAACTGTTTGGGAAATGCTGCCAGTTTTTCAAAGTTCCCTTTGATGTCAATGATAAAAAACTACCTTGACAGCCTTCAAAAGAAAAAAATAGATTTTTATACAAGCCTCAGTTCAATAAAAAGAAACGGGATCGATCGGTGTGAATATGGCCTTTCAACAGTTCCTGTGATATCTGTTTTCAGGAAAATATGTGAATATGTAAATATGAAAGAGGTTTTCATCCTTCCCCTCACATCATTGTGTATCTAGGCAGATTTTATATTGATGACGCCAAAATGCAGATTTAAAATAATAAAAACATGTTATTTTCAGAGAGAAAAGAATTGATGAAAAAGACAGCCGACATCTGTCATCAGATTTGTACCTATGAAACCGTCTGACCTGTTACATGTGTACTTGGCAGCTGAAGACATCTGTGTTGGTCCCATGTTCCTATGTGCCCGCATTGCTGAGAAAAATGAAGTTTAAATATATGCAAATGAGCTTCTAGGAGCAATGGGGGCGTTATTACTCCTAGAGACTCTGCTCTCTCTGCAACTGCTGCACCCTCTCCACTTTTATTGACAGGGTCAGGTGTGATGATGTTTTCACTGCCTGGCCCTGCAGTTGCAGAAAAGCGTTGCTCCTAGAGCACCCTCTATTAAAGAGAGTTTTGGAGGCTGTAAACCTAATTTAATTTTCTCAATATATTCGTTAATTGGCCAGACATGCTCCACTTACAATGAGATGCAAAAGTTTGGGCAACCTTGTTAATCGTCATGATTTTCCTGTATAAATCGTTGGTTGTTACGATAAAAAATGTCAGTTAAAGGGGTTGTCCGAGTTATGAAAAAAAAATATATAGCACTGAAAATCTGATAGGCAGCAATATATAACTAAGCTAAGCAAGTTGTATGCAAAATAAATATATTTATTTCCTCATTTCCCTGGTTCTTTTCTGGCCCTTTGTTTACATGCAATAAAAACAATCTCTGCCCCTCCCCCTGCTGCTCTGCTAAGGGAGTGAATACAAGAGCTGCCCTGAGTGACATGTCTGCCTGCTGGGAGACTCTGCAGCATGTTGTAAGTGTAGAACCACAAGTCCCAGCTGTATAATGACACTGCTAATACACACAGGATCTTCCCCCTACCTTCTTGTGCAATGCTTTCTCTAGTCCTTCAGCTCCTGTGCCCAGAATTGTCACTGCCTGCTAGATGCCTGCCTTCAGTCTGTGCAGCTGAAGGGGTTAAGAATCCTAGCAGAGAGCATAGTGAAGGGGGCGTGGCCAGCACAGTGACGTCTCGTTTACAGGCTTGTAAACGACCTTTATCAGAGCAGGGAGACAAGCTGACATCACAGGTCATGTGGCCCTCAGTGAAATCTGAGAAACCAGGCACTGCAGATAAAGTGAGTGAATTGGAAAGCTGTTACATTTGCCTAGTTAGGAACATAGAAAGAACAAAAAAATAACTCGGACAACCCCTTTAAATATATCATATAGGAGACACACACAGTGATATTTGAGAAGTGAAATGAAGTTTATTGGATTTACAGAAAGTGTGCCATAATTGTTTAAACAAAATTAGGCAGGTGCATAAATTTGGGCACTGTTGTCATTTTATTGATTTCAAACCCTTTAGAACCAATTATTGGAACTCAAATTGGCTTGGTAAGCTCAGTGACCCCTGACCTACATACACAGGTGAATCCAATTATGAGAAAGAGTATTTAAGAGGGTCAATTGTAAGTTTTCCTCCTCTTAATTTTCTCTGAAGAGTAGCAACATGGGGGTCTCAAAACAACTCTCAAATGACCTGAAGACAAAGATTGTTCACCATCATGGTTTAGGGGAAGGATACAGAAAGCTGTCTCAGAGATTTCAGCTGTCTGTTTCCACAGTTAGGAACCTATTGAGGAAATGGAAGACCACAGGCTCAGTTCAAGTTAAGGCTCGAAGTGGCAGACCAAGAAAAATCTCAGATAGACAGAAGCGACGAATGGTGAGAACAGTCAGAGTCAGCCCACAGACCAGCACCAAAGACCTACAACATCATCTTGCTGCAGATGGAGTCACTGTGCATCGTTCAACCATTCGGCGCACTTTACACAAGGAGATGCTGTATGCGAGAGTGATGCAGAGGAAGCCTTTTCTCCGCCCACAGCACAAAAAGTGCTGCTTGAGGTGGGCTAAAGCACATTTGGACAAGCCAGCTTCATTTTGGAATAAGGTGCT
The DNA here is from genome assembly GCF_014858855.1 of Bufo gargarizans. Lineage (NCBI taxonomy): Eukaryota > Metazoa > Chordata > Amphibia > Anura > Bufonidae > Bufo > Bufo gargarizans. The sequence goes on from NC_058086.1 coordinate 198,795,953, forward strand.
GTGGACTGATGAAAAACACCTGCTACCTACAGTAAAATATGGTGGTGGTTTCACCATGCTGTGGGGCTGTGTGGCCAGTGCAGGGACTGGGAATCTTGTCAAAGTTGAGGGACGCATGGATTCCACTCAGTATCAGCAGATTCTGGAGACCAATGTCCAGGAATCAGTGACAAAGCTGAAGCTGCGCCGGGGCTGGATCTTTTAACAAGACAACAACCCTAAACACTGCTCAAAATCCACTAAGGCATTTATGCAGAGGAACAAGTACAACGTTCTGGAATGGCCATCTCAGTCCCCAGACCTGAATATAATTGAAAATCTGTGGTGTGACTTAAAGAGAGCTGTCCATGCTCTGAAGCCATCAAACCTGAATGAACTAAAAGATGTTTTGTAAAGAGGAATGGTCCAAAATACCTTCAACCAGAATCCAGACTCTCATTGGAACCTACAGGAAGCGTTTAGAGGCTGCAATTTCTGCAAAAGGAGGATCTACTAAATATTGATTTCATTTCTTTTTTGTGGTGCCCAAATTTATGCACCTGCCTAATTTTGTTTAAACAATTATAGCACACTTTCTGTAAATCCAATAAACTGCATTTCACTTCTCAAATATCACTGTGTGTGTCTCCTATATGATATATTTAACTGACATTTTTTTTCGTAACAACCAACGATTTATACAGGAAAATCATGACGATTAACAAGGTTGCCCAAACTTTCGCATCCCACTGTAATTTACATCTTGTACACATAGAGAGATTGGGAAAAAAAACTTCACTAACCAGGCCATAACTAGTAAAACAATTGTATTTAAAGAGAACAGCTACACTTAATTTTTAATATACAATTACAGTAGACATTTACAATTGCTGTCAGACACAAAAACCATAACCGAATAGAGGTCTGAAAAGAACAATGTTGTTTTTAGAATGTCTCTCCCTAATTATAGGCTCTGTCAAACCTCCCCTGGATTTACAATACATATTCTTTGCTATAAATAAAATAAATGGGACAGACTGTGAAGTTCTTTTATACAGAGAATGGCCTAAGGCCATGTTTTTCCAGAGACAAAGACGGTTAGAAGTTCCCCAGTCAGTGCTGCATGGCTAGATTATCAAGAATCTAAGATGACTTCAAGGCAAAGAAACGTCAGCATTCCCCATGAACTGGGTGCAAGGCGAATTATTGCTAAAACTAAACTGAAGAGAATATTACATTGTCTTGGATGCTGAAGTGACTATGCTGTAATGCATTCTTCTGGTTGTTAGGACAGGTTTACTAAACACCAGTATTAATAACTTGACTGCTAGGCTCAATACCACAAATCAAAGCAAAGGCCAGCCAGGTGTCAACCATCGACATGAAGATCATCAAACCAAAGAAAGTGTGAAACAGATCCTGAGGAACTGCTTACCACCTGCACTCACTGAAACAGACTCCATGAATAAAGAAAGGAGCAAACAGACAACTACCAAATGTCCAATTAAGAAAAACTGCATCGGTAAATCATAAATAACATCATATATAGCATAGTTATATGTGATTATTGCATACTTTTCAGTACTTATAAGAAATCTTACATTTGCCATACACAAAGAGTTTATTTGATTTTATTTTGACAATTTTTTTTGTACGCTGGGTATATATGTCTGTGAAGGTTCTCATTTATCCAGGTCATGGTATATATCTGTAAAGAATAAATCAAGGCAACTGGACTTACTGTAGATTTCTTGAAAACGTTTCACTCGTTCTTCCAACGAGCTTTCTCAATTCTGAGTGACTGTACAAAAATTCTGGGAATAAATATGTAACTGAATCCTGGGTATATAGTTTGTTAATGTTAACCATTAAAGCGGGTATGCCATGTTCTATGTAATAAATCAAAATTACACATTACATAGTACATGACAACCTCTTTCTTAGGGTCCATTCACATATCCGTAGTGTTTTGCGGATCCGCAATACACCCGGCTGGCACCCCCATAGAACTGCCTATTCTTGTCCGCAACTGCGGACAATAATAGAACATTTCCATTTTTTTAGGGAGCCGCGGACCTGAAGATCAGGGCTGCGCTCTGGAAATGCGGATGCGGACACCACACTGTGTGCTGTCTGCATCTCTTCCGGCCCCATAGACAATGAATGGGTCCGGATTCGTTCCGCAACATTGCAGAACGAACCAGGACACATTCTACGGACGTGTGAATGGACCCTAACAAAGCTAGAACTTGCCTTGTCCCTCACATGGAACCATAGATCTACCCGTTTACTGCTTCAATTGCTCTGCTAAATTTATTTCAGGCTGGCAGCTCAGGGTGCCTGTGTCCTTTCTACTGTGACTCTCTCCCCTTTTACAGTTCAGGGGGCGTGCCCATTCTGTGGCAGCTCTCTCCGCATAAATGCCGCAGCTTTTAACAGAAGATATAGCTGGTGACAGTTGAAGATTCAAACTGAGTGCGTGAGACAAGAACAAACAGCAGGTGGAGCTATTCAGAAACGTTATTGAACAGCTCAGCTTAGTTATACTAATTTTTTTAAATAAAGTTTTCAGATCCTGGCGCTGGTTTGAAAAATGTGGAATACTTTTCTTCTTATTTCTATTTACTACTCACTGAGACGGCTGCACATGCTCAGTTTAACCCTTCCGCTGCCTCCTGAGCTGTGATAGGGAGAGCATGGACACGCCCCCTTATCTGCAGCAGAAAAGACACTCCCCTTGAGCGGTCAGCTTGATATAAATGTAGCAGAGCAATGAATGGGCAGATCTCTGGATCCATGTGAGGTACAGGGCTGGTTCTAGCTTTGTTAGAAAGAGATTGCCATGTACTGTATGATGTCTGATTTTCATTTTTTTTTATTAGTCTTTGTGCTCCAAGGGCAGGCTCAGGCCACCCTAACTCCTTCTGCTTCCTCTTTCAGCCCCTCCTTCTCCTTCATGATTTAAACGGTCAGAATTCTGCACAGTCATCTCACCTGCCTCTGTCAATCAAGCAGACAGAGTCTGGCAGAGGAAATCGGCAGAGCAAAGGTGCACAGCATGGTTTGGTGCCCACCCTTGGTGCACTTAACTTCTTATTTGCATATGGATTAAAAATACTTTTTTTCTAGAATGAACCAATGGATCACTAAGTGATAAGTATCATTCTGCTGGGCTGTGTATGATTTAGGCTACTTTCACACTAGCGTTTTTGCTGGATCCAGCAGGGTTCAGCAAAAACGCCTCCGTTACTGACAATACAACCATCTGCACCTGTTATGAACGGATCCGGTTGTATTATCTTTAACATAGCCAAGACGGATCAGTCATGAACTCCATTGAAAGTCAGTGGGGGACGGATTTTCTATTGTGGCAGATTGTGTCAGAGAAAACGGATCCGTTGACTTGCATTGTGGGTCATGACAGATCCGTCTTGCTCTGCATCCTGGGATGGAAAGCAAACCGCAGCATTTTGCGGTTTGCTCTCCGGTATGAGAATTGAACAGAATGCATTTTGGAGAATTCTGTTCCGTTTCGTTTTGTCCCCATTGACAATGAATGGGGACAAAACTGAAGCGTTTTTTCCCGGTATTGAGACCCTATGACGGATAACAATACCGGAAAATATTAACGCTAGTGTGAAAGTAGCGTTAACTGTGAATCTTCTGGTGACATATTCCTTTTAAAATAATAACATGAGAACAATGGTGAAGGTTCGGATGCCGATCCGAAGTACCCTTCATTGCTCATGCTGAAGATAGGTAGGATCCTACAGCTTATGAGAGATCGGGAATACGGTGTCCGACAACATGTTTTCTCCTTCTGCAGGGCACGGGTAAATGTATTAGGAAGTCTTTTTTTATATCTGTTTTGTTCTAATTGTTCTTTAATGGACCTAAGGAACCTACCTATAAGGATGCCTTCACATCCAGCAAAATTCTGAAACTGAAAATCAGTTCCATTCATTTGTATGGGCAGCAGGCACATGGATTTCTGCAAGCCCAATTCAGGTAAATTAAACTGATATTCAGTTGTGGGATTTTCTGCAACAAAATCTGCAGCGTGTGAAGGCACCCCGAGGGGCCACTTTTTTTTATATTTATGCATCTAATTTATGATGGGGTGCATGCCTTGTCATATATCAGACACAACTCCCAGCAGTTCATGCGCCAAAACAGAAATGTACAGCCGAAATAAGAGAATGAATATAAATTTGCGGCTACCCCCTTCCTTGCCTTCGTCATGCCCCCTTTCTGAAAAGTGGTGAGGGTGGTGTAAAACAGACACTTGCGACAATATTTTTTCCTTGTTTTTGTGTTCGGTGGGGGTCCTAGTGCCAGGAACCATACCAATCTAATACTTATCCCTGATCTTGTGGATAGGGGATAACTTGTCATGACTGGAATATCCCTTTAATTCCTGATCATTGCCCACTCATTAGTTGCATTTACATGCAGCAATCATCAATGCTGTACAGGGATGAATGATCATTACTACCATAATTCGCTCCCATACGGTAAAATGACCTCAGTGTGAACACACTGACCGCTCATTTCTACATCTTGCCTGTGATCTTATAACCTGTTGTGGCCAGTTATAACTAAAGAAGAATTCCCACTAAGATAGTTATCGTCTGGCTGGCTAGACCTGCAGCAGGTGTATCACCGTGCCCCAGCTGAATGATGAATCTGGTGCAGGCATAGACAATTTTCTATACCAGCTATTGGTTAGCATCAGAATTGTGGTCACACTCAGTAAGTACCTGCTTAGCAGCGCCCTTGGCAAGCTAAGTACAGAAGATTTTTCGAAAACTAGATGTTTCTAACTTCACCAGAAATGTGCCAGACTGCATCAATTTGTGCAGTTATCGCAATTGATGACAAGGTCTAGGTGCATAGTAGTACATTTTGGAGAATGGCTCAGATTTACTAATGTTTTAGGGCCAACAATGTCATAAATTGGGGCTTTTAGGGTTTCTATACTTTCTTTCAACAAGGCGTGGGGGCTTAGCAGAAAGGGGGAGAGCTTCACTGGAAAGGGGCAGGCGTAAGATGTGCCAATTTGCGCCAAACCTGCACCACAATTCTGAAGTAAAACTCAAAGTAAGCCAGTCAATAGTTGGTATAGGGTCAGAAAAGTGTCTGTCCCTGCACCAGAATTATCATCCAGCCTGAGCCTGTGATCGATCTAGTGCAGATCTAGGCAGCCTGTCTAAGCTTATATCATTTTACTATGAGTAAGTCTGGGCCATAGTGTTTGCTGTATAGTGCACGTGGATAAAAACTACACGTACAGAGCTGTGAAAAGGCTACAGACCAGGAACTGCACACAACCAGCAGCCGTGATTGACAGCAGCAAATTGTAACACAATGCCCATGAGAACACATCTGTAGGAAGGAGTGGGGGGTTTGCTGAAAGGGATCCGGCTCTGGTGTTAACACTTTTCAAAAAAGCTGCTCCTGGTGAAGAAGAAAATCAACAGAAGACCAAAAAACTAAAACAAAATACTTTTATACAAGCCACTTTCACATGGTCAGGATTTAGTCAGGATTTTTCATTGGTATTTGGAAGCCAAAAACAGGAGATGGGTCCAATACACAGAAAAGGTACAAAGAAAGTAAAGTCCAGACGTATACACTGACTTAGTAGGCCATGCAGAAAAATAAAAATATGCCTGCGTACAAACAAATATATGTCAGGGACGTTATGAACAACTACTCAATATCATCATACAACCATTAGCCTAAGTGGCAGAAACCAGCCATTGTTGTATCAAAAATATATAGACATGTGAACGGGGTACAGAGCAGATAGAAAAAAAAATTATAAGAAAGGAAAATAATAAATAATACATTTTTTCTAAAAAAAATATATTATATCTGTCATCTAATGGCACAATGTCCTGTGAAAAATAAGATGAAATACGTGTAGGTTGGCTCAGAAATTAGTTTTTTGCAGTTACATAAGCCCATTGCTAAAATGAAAAACTGTCCTGGTATGGAAGGGGGGAAACAGTCATGAAGCGTTTAAATCACGGATGCTCAACCTGCGGCCCTCCAGCTGTTGCAAAACGACAACTTCCAGCATGCCCTAAAAGCTGTAGGCTGTCCAGGCATGTTGGGAATTGTAGTTTGGAAACAGCTGGAGGGCCGCAGGTTGGGCATCCCTGGTTTAGATAATAACATTCTGTCTGGCACTACTAGGGGAAAGCTCAATGCATTTGGATTTATTGTAGAGTGCATAGGGCGCTGGAAAATTCACTTTACAATGAGTGTAACAACAAGAATCTTTGTCAATAAAGGGTTTTCCGAGAGTTTTTTTTTTTTTTACACTGATGACCTATCCTCTGCATGGGTCATCAGTATCTGATCAGTGGGGATCTGATAAACCCCCCCCCCCCCCACATACAGGTGCTCCTAGTAGTGCAGCAGCCTTCTCTCAGCTCGCCAGGCACAGCGCCGCACATTGTATAGCAGCTGTGCTTTGTATCGCAGCTCAGCGCCATTCACTTCTAAGCTGGGCCTAAGCCATGTGACCAATGAACATTTGGTCACTGGCCTTGCTAAGCTAAGCAGCTAATCAACAGGAGTTCTGGGTGTCGGACCCCCACTAATTAGTAAAAAAAAAAACTCTTGAAAAAGACCTTTGCAACAATCTTTGCATAAAAATTAACAGAGAAGTTGGAATTTCAAAATTAGAAATTCATATATAGAATTTTTGGATATACCTAAATAAATTTTTTTTTTTATAGATACGAGTTCCTGCCATAAACTACCATTAGCACCTGTCCTATCCTAAGCCACCAGAAATATTGGGTGTCAACCCTAGAGCTCCAGAGATATTAAAGGGTTGTCAGAAAATATGTTGAAATACAGTAACAAACCACTCTATTCTTACCAGTTCAGTCCCCCTCCGCTCCAGCGCAGACACTGAGGTCCTCCCTCCCTCCCTCTTTGTTTACATGGCTGTAGCAGTGATGTGCCTATATATGCCAGTGACCTCTGCAATCAATCACCGGCCTCAGTGGTTTTGTGCTGGATCAGAAGGTGGTTGAACCAGAGAGAATAGGATCTTTTGGCACATTATCTGATTTTCACAACAACCCATTTAAGTCTTTTGGCACTGGCCTATTTTGGGCCCTTTGGACCAAGTAAATTATTCAGTTTTTTCATCAATACATTTCAAGAGTCATACCTTTTTATATTTTCTGTTGATGGCAAACTATAAAAAAAATATATCGTTTTTATGATAAAAGAGGTTTATATGTACTTTTTTGGGGCTGAGGGAAGGGTTTTTTGTGAAAATTAGTAAGCTATTAAACGTAAAGGCCACTGTCAGCAGATTTGCACCTATGAAACTATCTGACCTGTTACATGTGTTCTTGGCAGCTGAAGGCATCTGTGTTGGTCCCATGTCCATATGTGCCTGCATTGATAAGAAAACTGAAGTTTTGATATATGCAAATGAGCCTCTAGGAGCAATAGGGGCGTTGCTGTTACACCTAGAGGCCCTGTTTTCTTTGCAACTGCCGTGCCCTCTCTGTCAGGTATCTGCTGACAGATGCCCTTTAATTTTACTTTTTTTCTTGTCCTCCCCATAGAGATTTCATGGTGTTTTTTATAATGCTCAATAATGTTTAGTATTATAAGCATTATAACCAGTCAATGTAATACTGACAGGCAACGTATCAGACCTCTCCACTGGCATGACCTAATAAGCAGATAGTGATTGCAGACATGGGGGTTTTTGTTCGGCCCCTGGTCCATTAGTACCATATAAAACAAGGGGTGGATGGGCTGACAGGAGTCCCCTCCCTCTGTCAAACACCTTATATGCAGTAGCTACTGACCGCAGCATCTACAGGGTTAAATGGCTTAGATCATAGATATCAAAACAGCAAATGTTTTCTGTCAAACACTTATAAGCCCTGTGTCAATGAAAATAAGGCTACTAAATTCACACTAATGGTAGACCCGATAGCAGCAAAATTCTGCAGACCTGATAGCAGCACAGTTCTGCAATTTCTATATAAAAAAAAAAAGTATAACATCCCTAACTTGATAAAGACCAGTGTGCATTAGAACATAGGAAAATTAAAACAGAACTGGTTCTTTGAAGCTACCCATCTTCTCAATGTAGCACGGCAAGTTCCTAACTAAGAGATAGTAAAGGCCCTTTAAGGCTATGAACACCTTTGGGGGCATTTTTAATGATTGCATTTTACTCATTTTGGCCCAAAAATTTTTTTTATGTGATGCTCCTCAATTTAGTTACATTGACTGTTTATGAGCTGTCCGAAATTCAGAGATAAGGGCTATACATAGCCATCAGAACAGCTACATGATGGGACTCCACCTTAAACTGCCAGAGATATGTGGTATACTAGAGGTCTACTAGAAATATTATAGGAAAACCTTCACTGGTGTGAGGTAGTAGATACAGAAAGTTGGCAAAATGAGTATCAATAGATGGGCATTTTGCAGTCTAAAATGTGGGTCGCAAGATACTTAAAACCCCCACTTAAAAATCTACTTTGCCCCTGGTATTATGTGTATAGTAAGGCTCCATTCAGACGTCCATAGTGTTTTGCGGTCCGCAAAACACTGACACCGCACATGGCTGGCACTATATAGTGGATTCCTATTCTTGTCCGCCGCTGAGGAGCCGCGGACCGGAAATGTGGATGCGGAAATGTGGATGCTCTGCCTGAGCAATAGGTTTACTAGCTTTCCAGATCCTGCAAAGGTACCATAATCTGCTGGTCTGTCTCTGTACTGACTTTTGCCTGACTACCGTATTCTGACCCTCTGTCGCCTGACCTGATCTGTGCCTGATCACTGTTCTGACCCTCTGCTGCCTGCCCTGACCTTTGGACTGTTTCTCAGATTTGCACAACTATGCCTGCCCTGACTTTGGCTTGTTACTGACTACGGGTTCTTCCAGATCCCTCGCCTTTGGTGTTTCGCACTAATGTCTCTGATGTCTGTGAGTCAGCTGTCAACCACAGCTGGACTACTCCAGGAGGTAGCGGCCTGGTGGCTTCCATACAATGAAGTCCAGATCCTTGTATACTAGTTGATGGGTGAATACCAGGGAACTGCCAGTATAACGCTGTTTTGGTTTAGCCCAAAGCCAAACTGGTTGATTGACACAGTGGCTCCACACCCACTGCTCATAAGAAAGTTATTGGGCAACCAAGATTCTTTCAGCAAATATGAAATATGAAAAATTAGGGCATTTCCAAAGCTCAGTTAATTAACTGCATATATAGAAAGATACGACATTGTACAGTACATATCTGGGATTCGCGTCCCCACCTATCCCTTGGTTGAACTTGATGGACTAAGTCTTTTTTCAACCGTATCAACTATGTAACTATGTAATCCTCATATAAATGTTTACTGATTTCACTTGAGGGTTGCTGAAAAAAAGAGGAAAACCTCATAAAGTCAGGGCTAAGCAAATTAAACCATGAAGCTAAGATGTGCTGTATAATGTCTCATTATTCTGAAAGCATCCATCTCCTTGTTATGAAGCAATAGAAACATATCCTCGTAATACATGTCAGCAGGCAGTCTCCCCAACCCATGGCGCCCTGGCCTAATCAGAGAACTTTTAAAAGGGAAAGGCTAGGTGATACATGGGAATGAAATATAATTTATGCTGCAGGTACTGGAAAGTAGAAAAAACAGATGGAAGTGGCAATTGAAGAGAGAGCCGAGTCTGTAGGTATAACTTCAACACCCCCGTTGCTCCTAGAAGCTCATTTGCATACATACAATTTTTCTCAGCATTTTTGGTTGCTGAGCCGGTCAGCGTCAATGGAAAGGGTTCTCAGCAATGCTATTTGGCCGAGTGTAGCTGACCGTCAGGACTCTTTTCTCCTTTTCATTTGGATGCCAGGCACAGTATATAAGCCTGCTGAACCCCAAATTCCTGATATTATGGGTCTGTCTCATAGTGGAACTTTAAAGAAAGAATGTTCAGTCATTGTCTCCGTGTGAAGGACATACTATAAACTAATGTTTCCCACTTCTTTCTTGTACATTTTATTGCCACTATAAGTAAAAGTACCACTGGGCTCGGCAAGGATAAATCAAGCATAGTACATCCCTTTAGACTGTTTACGTTGGCTGGCGCATTTCTGTTTTACTTGCAGAATTTTATCTACTTCAAAGAGAAAGTGGCCAAAGTAAATGTATCTCTCATAGATATCCTTTCTTCCCACTGAGAATATCGCAACTGCCAAGATGAGATTACGCTGCAATAAAACCTGCACAGAAATGTTGGAATGTTACTACTTCTACCAGATTCATACTGAAAATAAACCTCACAAACACCCTAAAATTCATAAAGCAAGTACACATTAAAGAACACAAAATATAGTATCAATAGTTTGTAACTGATGCATATACTGCAGGTATTTTTTCTGTTCGGCCTTTTCGACATGAAGCTGGATCTTCCCAGCAAATTCATTCATATCAACACTGTGGTCTAACAGTTTGAAGCAGAAAACGTTATCAGGCACAACCTTAGTTTGCCCTGCTAAATAGAAGGGATTTGTGGCTTAAAGGGTCCTGAAAGTTTTACAAGACCACCAAGTGTTTCCAAAGGTTTCTTGCACATTCATCAAGAGCCAAGTGAATAGCTACTGCTGGCCATATGTGACACTGCTTTGTGCATGCAAATTAAAGTTCTACTGAGGAAAATGTAGAATACGTTTCTCAGATTGGCGAAATAAAAATAAAACTGAAGAAAAAGATAACACATGGTAAAATATGTTGTTTAGTGCTACTGTGAAAATTGTTGTGGTCACAAGACAATGGAAAAAGTTATTGTTATTGGCTGCCGGTATTTGGATGAAGGAAAAAACTTGCTTAAAGGGGTTGTCCGGTTTCCTATATTGATGGCCTATCCTAAGGATTAGTCATCAATAGCAGATCGCTGGGGGTCCAACTCCTGATACCCCTGCCGATCTGGCGCTTGTACAACCTTGTCTTCTCAGTTTCCCATATTGCTAACCTATTCTCCGGATATGCCATCAATATGAGATCAGCAGGGGTCTGACTCACAGCACCCCAGCTGATTGCAGAGAACACCGTGCTCATACAAGTGTTGCCTTCTCTTCGCCGTTTACTTGCTCATCGTCGACATTGCAGAGGTGAGCAGCTCCTCTGTACCCATTCACTTGAGCATTCCCAATTACTTCCTATTGAAGTGAATGGAAACAAAGGAGATGTAATTACACCTGCTCATCTCTGCAATGTCTATGGTGAGCAAGTAAACGGTGAAGAGAAGGCAACACTTGTATGAGCACCGCGTTCTCTGCAAACAGCTGACCATCGGCCAACCCCTTTAACATCAAATATGTCACCAAATACCTCAATATTAAACTAAGTGTACTGTTTAAAATGTTTCTGTCCCCATGCAGATCTGTGGCGTTCCTGAGAAATCCTGCTTAAAGCAATATGCAAATGATGCTTTGGTGCAAGAAGGGCATCACTGTTGCACCAAACACTGGTCAGAAACACACACCCCAGGGCCAGTCAGTGGCAATGTAATTTCACCTGGCCCTGTGTTCTCGCTCATCTGTCGTCACTTTGACAGTCAGCGCACGCACTGGTACTTGCCAGGGTTGAAGTAAGCTGTTCTGCGTAGTTCTGGCAAACATCATTGCCGTACAGTATTTATGCCAACTGCTGAAGCGATAGTGCATGAGTGAAAACACAGGACAAGGAGAGATTACATTGTCACTGCCTGGCACTGTCAATCAAACCAGAGGGCAACGCTGGCTGCGATAAGGAGCAGAGCTTTTGGTGTAACGAGGTGCAATGCTGATGCCCTTGTTGTACCAAACAAGCTCATTTGCATATTCCGTATCCACACAGGAGCAGTACAGGAAAGATGCTCACCAGCAATTCTCTTTTGTAATGTGAGCTTCTTTCCAGCTCCGGATACTGAAGCGCACAGCACAGGGCAAAACTCAAGGCCACCTGTGATCACTGCCTGCCCTGTCATTCAAAGTTCAGACGGTATGGCAGTTGCAGAGAGAAAATAGCCTCTAGGAGGGCAAGGAGGAACAGCAACACCCCAGTTGCTCCTAGAGGCTCATTTGCATATAATAAAACTTAATGTTTCTCAGCAGTGCAGGCACATATGGACATGGGACCAACACAGATGCCTTCAGCTGCCAAGGGCACATGCAACATGTTGGCCACTTTCAGGTAGGTACAAATCTGTTGACAGATGCCCATTAAAAATTATTAAGGCCACTGTGTTCTTGGGGACTTTTAGTGCAGAATACATTTTTTTTGTACCCTTCTCCAGATCTGTGCCTTCACACAATCCTGTCTCTGAGATCTACAGGCAGTACTTTCCTCCCCATGGCTCTCATATGCAGACAGGTGAGTGTCTTTCCAAATCATTTCAAATTAACTGAATTTATCATGGGTGGAATCCAAACAAGGTGTAGAAACATATCAAATGTGATCAAGATAAATGAGTCCCCCAGAGCTAAATTTCAAGTGTCATAGCGATGAAGTTGGACCAAAGGCCTAATATGTTTATTAATAAAAAGTATCATCACCCAGGAACGGAGCTTCATATCAACTAAAAGAAAAAAAAGAAAATACTTGTACATTTTCTCACTCCTGCAATACAGAACAGGACAAGTTCCATCAGTGGCAGACCAGGCACACGGACCCACAAAAAATACATATGTCTGCACGGCCTCAAATAAATGAGGGTAACACACAGATGAAATGTTAGGTTGTGTGCAAGAGGCTTAAATTTGCACCAATATCATTTCTGCAAAAAATAAAAAAGTCAACATCTGTTAACAGTCAGAGCAGTAAAATACTACTTTGCCAAGAAATTGCTATGCCAAGTTTCTTAAAGCACTCTGTTTAATTGGAGTCATTAGTAACTAGGTAGTCATTTTGATTAATTCTCAGCAAATGCATTAACAAACAGGTTTTCCTTTTTCCAGTTCTGGGTACTGTGAAAGGTTTTCACACTGTGTTATAATATAGTTTTACTTGTCCACACACCCACTATGTGGTCAACTGTAATCCAAATAAGGACGATACTAAATTATAGCTTGTCAAAAGTACTTTCACACTAGCGCTATTATTTTCCGATATTGAAATCCGGTAAAGGGTCTCAATACCGGAAAAAAACAAACATCAGTTTTGTCCTAATGCATCCTGAATAGAAAGCAATCGGTTTAGTATGCATCAGGATGTCTTCCGTTACGTCCCTTGTATGGTATTTGACCGGACAAAATACAGCAGTTGCCGGATCTGGCATTAATTTCCATAGAGATGTATTAATGCCAGATCCGGTACCAAGTGTTCCGGAAATTTTACGGTCTGCGCATGCGCCGGGCTTTTAACCTCTTCAGGACACATGACGTACCGGTACGGCATGTTGTCCTGGTACTTGAGGACTGTATTTACGATCACCGCCACCCGGCGGGTGGTGATCGGAACCCGGTGCCTGCTCAAATCATTTCAGACCTGCGGTTTGCGGCATTTACCTGCGGTTTGTGGCGGTGGCATCGGGTCCCCATGCGGCTGTAGGGGGGACCCGATGGCATGGAAGGCAGCGCGATGCCTAAGGAAGGCATTGCGCTACCTTCCAGTGACGAGCCTGTGAGAGTCAGCATCCTGGATCTCACAGGCAGGAAGCTGTATGAGTAATACTCACTGTATTACTCATACAGCCAATGCATTCCAATACAGAAGTATTGGAATGCATTGTAAAGGGATTAGACCCCCAAAAGTTCAAGTCCCAAAGTAGGACAAAAAATAAAGTGGAAAAAAAAGTTGAAGAAATAAAGTTTTCCCCAAAAAAATGTAAAGTTTCAAGTAAAAATAAACAAACAAAAACGTCATTTTCCCCAAATAAAGTTAAAAATCACAAAAAGTACAACAGCAAGCGATCAAAAAGGCGTTTGCCCATCAAAATAGTACCAATCTAACCGTCACCTCATCCCGCAAAAAATTTAGCCCCTACCTGAGACAATCGCCCAAAAAATAAAAAAAACTATGGCTCAGAATATGGAGACACTATAACATCATTATTATTATTTTTTTAAGCTGTTATTGTGTAAAACTTACATAAATAAAAAAAAAATGTATACATAGTAGGTATCGCCACGTCCGTATCAACCTGCTCTATAAAAATATCACATGACCTAACCCCCCAGATGAACACCGTAAAAAATAATAAAAATAAAAACTGTGCTAAATAAACCATTTTTTGTCACCTTACATCACAAAAAGTGTAATAGCAAGCGATCAAAAAGTCATATGCACCCCAAAATAGTGCCAATCAAACAGTCATCTCATCCCGCAAAAAATGAGACCCTACCTAAGATATTCGCCCAAAAACTGAAAAAACTATGGCTCTCAGAATATGGAGACACTAAAACATGATTTTTGTTTTTGCTTCAAAAAAGAAATCATTGTGTAAAACTTACATAAATAAAAAAAAATTATACATATTAGGTAATAATATAATATACATATTAGGTATCGCCGCATCCATAATAACTTGCTCTATAAAACATGATTCTTTTTGCTTCAAAAATGAAATCATTGTGTAAAACTTAAATAAAATAAAAAAAGTATACACATTAGGTATCGCCGCGCCCGTATCGACCGGATTTATAAAAATATCACATGACCTAACCCTGCAGGTGAATACCGTAAAAAAATAAAAATAAAAACTGTGCTAAAACAGCTATTTCTTGTTACCTTGCCTCACAAAAAGTGTAATATAGAGCAACCAAAAATCATATGTACCCTAAACTAGTACTAACAAAACTTCCACGCTACCCCGTAGTTTCTAAAATGGGGTCACTTTTTTGGAGTTTCTACTCCAGGGGTGCATCAGGGGTGCTTCAAATGGGACATGGTGTCAAAAAAAAAAAAAAAAAAAACTGTCCAGCAAAATCTGCCTTCCAAAAACCGTATGGCATTCCTTTCCTTCTGAGCCCTGGCTTGTGCCCGTACAGCAGTTTACGACCACATATGGGGTGTTTCTGTCAACTACAGAATCAGGGCCATAAATATTGAGTTCTATTTGGCTGTTAACCCTTGCTTTGTAAAAAGTAAAAAAAAAATTATTAAAATGGAAAATCTGCCCAAAAAAATTTAATTTGGAAATTGTATCTCTATTTTCCATTAATTCTTGTGAAACAACTAAAGGGTTAACAAAGTTTGTAAAATCAGTTTTGAATATCTTGAGGGGTGTAGTTTCTTAGATAGGGTCACTTTTATGGAGTTTCTACTCTAGGGGTCCATCAGGGGGGCTTCAAATGGGACATGGTATAAAAAAAAAACTGTCCAGCAAAACCTGCCTTCCAAAAACCATATGGCATTCCTTTCCTTCTGCGCCCTGCCGTGTGCCCGTACAGCGGTTTACGACCCAATATGGGCTGCTTCTGTAAACTACAGAATCAGAGCCATAAATATAGAGTTTGGTTTGGCTGTTAACCCTTGCTTTGTAACTGGAAAAAATTTATTAAAATGGAAAATCTGCCAAAAAACTTCTAAGCCTTGTAACATCCCCAAAAAATAAAATGTCATTCCCAAAATGACATATGGGGAATGCAAAGTAATAACTATTTTTGGAGGTATTACTATGTATTATAGAAGTAGACAAATTGAAACTTAGAAATTTGCAATTTTTGACACATTTTTGGTAAATTTGGTATTTTTTTTATAAATACAAATTAATTTTTTTTACTTCTTTTTACCAGTGTCATGAAGTACAATATGTGATGAAAAAACAATCTCAGAATGGCCGGGATAAGTCAAAGCGTTTTAAAGTTATCACCACTTAAAGTGACACTGGTCAGATTTGCAAAAAATGGCCTGGTCCTCAAGGTGAAATAAGGCTGTGTCCTAAAGGGGTTAATCTTTGAAAAATGTTAATACCGGATCAGTTATTCCGGATGATTCCAGATAAGACAGATCCGGTATTTCACTGGATCAGTCTAACGGATCTGGAAAAAAAAGCTTTGTACACGGCTTGCAGGATCAAGAATAAAAAAAAACACTAGTACCTAAATCTGATTTATGAAACTGTCAGTGTAATGGAGTGCAGCAATTCTTGGACTAATATTGGCGAACAGCAAGTTTACAAGGCCCCCCGAGTCTACTGTGAACTTGAATGAAGCTGTACAAATCCAGGCATAAACATTTATCTTACAAGATCCTCCACCCGAACCTATTTTTAGGAAAATCTGATGAATTGTATACCAAGATCTGTTAAAGTAAGGTATTAATAAACAGCTCAATTATCGGCAAGTCTGGCGCTGTGGATAAACTGCTTGACAACCAGTCTTATACATTTGCGTATCAGGCATACTGGTCTCAATTTCCTATCAAAAAGTCCTGGATTGAAACCTCAACCAGATTGGATTTGGACAGAACATGAAAGGGTTGTCTGGGTTCAGAGCTGAACCCGGACATTCCTCCATTTTCACCCAGGCAGCTAAATCGCGCAAGGCAAAGGCATTTTTTGAATATCCGGTGACGTACTGGGGCTCTCCATGTTTCCGCCCCCGGCCGTGTGTTATTGAAAACAAAAGAGCCCCTTGCCCTGCGCGATTTAGCGCAGGGCAAGGAAGCGCATTGGAGCATGAGATGCTCCGATGCTAGCCTCAGGGGGGCTGCCTGGGTGACAATAAGTGTATGTACGGGTTCAGCTCTGAACCCGGACAACCCCTTCAAAGAACAGAAAAGGCTTGCATACACTTTTTCTTATCTTGGACAGACAGTCATATCATTTGTGGATAAAACTAATGAAAAATGGCATAAAATATCTTCATTTGCCGAATTTCTGTTTACATATACTAATTAAAGGGATTGTGCAGTGTCATAATATTGATGAACTT
Source organism: Bufo gargarizans (assembly GCF_014858855.1). NCBI lineage: Eukaryota > Metazoa > Chordata > Amphibia > Anura > Bufonidae > Bufo > Bufo gargarizans. Next base: position 198,812,836 of record NC_058086.1, read on the forward strand.
GCCCCAGGATAGGTCATCTATATCAGACTGGCAGGGGTCCGACTCCCAGCGCCCCTGCCGATCCGCTGTTTGAAGAGGTAGTGGTGCTCGTGCGAGCGCCGTGTCCTCTTCAGTGTTTACCTGTATGCTGCCTCCATAGTAGGTGGGTGCAGTTCAATTACAACTGTTCATCACATTCAAGTCATCTGATGGACATTTTTTTATTTTATTTTTAAACAAATTTTATTGGCAGAAAATGACAGGGTTGTATATGACTTGACATGTCACAACAAACATTACATGTGGAAGTAAATCGCATGACAGTAAATACAGCAAACGACATCTCTATATCACATTTCTATTATGGCAAGTTGCCTGATGTAAAAGACATTGTGACTAATACACCCTCATTTTCTCCATTATCTCCTTTTATTATTTTTGTGCGCTAAACACCCCCCTCCCCCCCCCAAAATAAAAATAAAAATCCCCAACTAACAAAATTAGCTCCTTATGGCTCACCATGTGTGTCACCTATTGCCTAAACCTGAATTCCGTAGCTCACTACTTATCTCATCCCTCATGCCACTCACTGTCTAGCCTTCCGAGCTTCCCCTTTGTTTTTTCCAGGAGATACCACTGAGTGCCCAGGAACAGGGCCACCAATTCCATTATCTCGTCTTGGGGTAGTACCTTTTCAATGAAGTTTCTCCATTTATTAAAAAAACTCTTTGTGGCTCTACCCTTACACTGTTCTGTGTCTAATCTTTCCATATACATTATCTGTTTTGCTGTGCCTAAAACCTCCTCCAAAATGGGCACCGAAGGGTACAGCCAATGTCTCAAAATACTTTTCTTTGCTGACAATAACATTACATGTATCCCCTTGATTCCAACCACCTGCGAGGAATTCCCATCCGGGTCCGTCGGGATATAATGAAAGATACATTGTTGAGGAGAGAGATCCAGTCCAACATTCCATATCTCCCTGATCTGGTCTACTACTGCCTTCCATAGTTGGGATAAGGACAGACACTCCCAGAGACCATGTAAGAGATTTGCCTTAGGTAACTGACATTTTGGACAGGCTCTGAGATAATGCGCCGGAGCATCCTTGTAAGATAGATCAAAGGCATATGTCGCCTTATGAAGGATTTTGAACTGCATCTCTCTCCAATCTTCACAGGTCACCGCCTGTCTCACTCTTTCTAGTCCCGCCCTCATTTTTGCCGTCAGCGAATCATCCTTGAGTTCCCTCTCCCAGTGGCTAAATACCTTATTACCCAGCCCTATGGAGTGGGTATTTTGGAGTCTGCCATACAAATCGGACAATGTACCAGCCGAGTTGTCCCGGCCTATCAAGCCCTCAAACCAGGCAAGCCTATCCATGTCTCCCAACACCTTTGCCTGGTCCATGCAATATGACTTAACCTGGGCATATGCTAGAAAATGTGATGCTGGTAACTGATACTGAGTCTGGAGTTGTGACCAGGGAATCAATTTGTATCTCGAGGGGGTTAAAATGTGCTTCAGGGTATGAATTCCCTTCTCCCTCCATTTGTGGAATAGCGAGGATTGTCTCCCAGCCTGGAAAGCAGGGAGCGTCTACAGGGGCATATATGGGGTGATGTACATTGGTAACTTATACACTTTCCTGACTGCTCTCCAAGCAGCATTACTCGGGGCATGTCTCTAATTCTGGAGTGCAAAAGGGCCACCAGGTCCTCCGGGGCTACCAACTCTGCTTCTAGAGCCCTATTAGAAAAGAAGGAGGTTTGCCATATCCAGTCCTTAATATGCCTTGTCAGGGCAGCTAAATTATACCCCCTAATATCCGGTAAATGGATCCCACCTTCCCATTTCGTCAAACAGAGTTTTTCGTAGCTTATTCTGGGGCGTTTCTTGTTTTTCCACAGAAACTTAATAAAGGCGCTTCTAATTTTGCCTACATCTTGATGTTTAATAAGAAGGGGTATGGTTTGCATCGGATACAAGAGTCTAGCAAAACTAATCATCTTCAAAAGATGTGCCCTTCCAAATAGGGATAGTGGGAGATTAGACCATTTCTCCAGTTCTTCTCTTATTCTTCTAATCAAAGGGTCATAGTTCAGAGAATAGAGAGCATTTGGATGCTTCCCTATTTTAATCCCTAGGTATGTCAGATGGTTTGAAACAATCTCCACTCTAGGATTGGGGTCAGATCGTGGAGTATGTCCCTGTAAGTATAGGAGCTGGCTTTTGCTCACATTTATTTTATAACTAGTGGCCTCTTCATAATAAAGGAAAGTGTCTAACACCTTATTTAAATGATCTCTAGGGGAGTCAAGAAAGAGTAATATATCATCGGCAAAGCAAATTAACTTTACCTCTTGCTTTCCTACTCTAATACCTCTGTAAACATCTGACCACTTTAGATAACGGACCAATGGCTCCAGAGCTAGATTAAAGAGGAGTGGGGAGAGAGGACAGCCCTGCCTGGTGCCCTTCATAAGTTGGAAAGTTTCAGATAGAAAACCCGGGAGGCTGACCCTAGCTTGCGGTCTTTGGTACAAACCCTCTAGTGCCGATCGAATCTGACCTTTAAAACCAAATGCGCCCAGGGACCAACGCAGCCACTGCCAATTGACATTGTCAAAAGCCTTTTCTGCATCTAATGACAGGAGGGCCGGTTGGTTCCTGGAGGCTCCATTCTGACCAAGAAAGTCTTGGACAGCGAGTACCGTTCGAATATTCATAACCGCTGCTCTGCCCTTGGTGAAACCCACCTGATGGCAACCTATCAGATCTGGCATATAGTCTGCCAATCTACTCGCTAGAATCTTCGAGAAGATTTTCAGATCTTGGTTAATTAATGAAATCGGCCTATAGGAGCCTACCAGACTGGGGTCTTTGCCTGGTTTTAAAATGACCTTAATATGGGCCGTGTTTCCCGTAGGCATAATTTCCCCACCTTGCATTATCGAGTTGAAGATTGACTTCAAGGGTAAGATTATCTCCGGGGTCAGCATCTTATAAAATTCGCCTGGAAAGCCATCAGGCCCTGGCGCTTTCCCGTTAGACAATGTTTTAATTGTCCTTTTTACTTCGTCTTCTGTGATCTGAGCATTAATATTAGCTAGGGCTTCTTCTGAGATCTGGGGGAGTCTAATTTTAGATAATAACTCTTTAGCTTTATTACTATCCCATGGGCTTTGTGAGTATAGTTTGGCATAAAATCGTGCAAAGCGGTCAGTTATACTTTTCATATCTTGCAATTTCCCTCCTGTCTCATCTAAAATGTTGGACAGACACAATGTGCCCCTGTGTGTCTTGGCCAAGGATGCCAACAGCTTGCCAGCCTTATTACCGAATTTATAAAAAGTGGCAGCTTTTTGGTTTAGAAATAATCTGGATTGCGCCTCTGCATAATGATCATATGTGTGCTTGGCTGTCACCCACCCTGTTCTATTTTGGTCTGAGGGGTCTTCCATGAAAAGCGTATAGGCTTTCCTAACACTTTCTGATGCCAGTTTATATTGCTCTCTGATCTTCTTCCTTTTGGCGGATACGTGGGAAATGATGCGGCCTCTCAACACTGATTTTGCCGTTTCCCAGAAGAGGACATGATCCTCTACATGAGCTTTATTATCTTCCGCAAACTCCCACCACCACCCTTTCAGTCTATCTAGGAAGTCCTCATCAGTAAATAGGTGGCTAGGAAGTCGCCATGTGATGTCCTGACCTCTGGGGGTGATATTTGCTAGATCAATCATCACTGGGGAATGATCAGATATGACCATGTCTAAAATCTCAGCTTTTTCCACCCTGCGCATTAATTGTTGTGAGGCTAATATATAATCGATTCTAGACCATGAATTCTGTGCATGAGAGAAATGCGTGAATTCTCTCTCAATAGGATTAAAGAATCTCCATACATCTACTAGATCTGTAGCCTGTAGAAATGGGTCAATCGAGAAGCCGCCACTCTTAATAGATCTCTGCGAGATCTGAATTTGCTTACGATCCTCTCTTACATCCCTGACTGCATTTAAATCCCCAGCAACCAGTAATTGACCATCTCCTTCCTGTAATACCTTCGATGTTAGTTCTTTAAAGTATGTTGCATGGGCTGTGTTGGGACCATATACATTGATAATCTTTAGCCTCCCCATATCCAACTCCAGTGTGACAGACATTAGACGCCCAGAGTCATCACTGTGACTCTCAATAATATTGTGCCGCACCCGTCTGTGTATAAGGGTTAAAACCACCGCTTTTCTTCCTACAGATGAGGAACCCAGGACCTGTCCTACCCACATACGTCTCATACGCCAGAAGTCTGATTCCTCCAGGTGGGTCTCCTGCAGAAGGACGATATCCACATCTAACCGCCTAAGATGCTTCAATATGGAGACTCGTTTTTGAGGGGCTCTCAGCCCCTTGACATTCCATGTCGCTATTTTCAGCATTTGACCAAATCACATGAAGACACCAAGAGCCAGACAGTGGACCCACCTGGAGGAAGTGAGCTATGTTTTATCAGGTTTCTTATAAATTGGACACCATATCTGTAGAGCAAAACAGAACAACAAAAAAACATTCATCTTTCCCCCCAACCCCCCCAGAACTTACTCCTAGTGGGAGTTAAACAATACCAGCCAACAGTCTCTCTGAACTTCACTTTTTTCGCCCAACTCTGTCTAGACTGGCTGACATCTAGAACATCAGAGTAACACATCATGCTTAAGAAGCACATTTGCCACGCCAAGGCTCCATGTGCCCCCGCATTGCAACAAGAGATACAGGAAGATTTCATTACCCGCCTCGAGTATCTCAGGCATATTGGCCCCGATAACCTTTCTTGAAATACCCTCCCTTTTTTTTTTCTTTATATAGTTTTCCTTTTCTTTCCCCTCTTTCCCTCCTATCCCTTATGTCATCAAAAATTCCCCCCCTGCGTTGACTTTCACTAGCTGGCAAGCTTCCCACTTACGGTCCGTGACGGGCGCCGAACTAAACAGAAGTCTGCTCGCTGGGTCAGTCAGCGTATGAAATCAGGCAGGTTAGGTGGTAAGTAAGAGTCATCAGTCCCAAGTAGGGCTCGAAGCTTGGCTCGGGCTCCGTCGTGGGGTGCGGGACAATGGGCTCGGAGGGTGAGACCTCGCCAGGCCTTGATGATGGTTGCCTCTCTGGGACGCTCTGCTGTCTCCCAACGCTTCCTTTGCGTCCGACGGCGTGAGGTAGGTGTCGATGGTTCCATCTTGATTGAAGACTCTTAAAGTCGCCGGATATACCAGAGCAAACTTTATCTTCTCTTGGGCTAAATAGGAGCATATCTCAGAGAAGGCCCGTCTTTTTTTTGCTACTTCAGCAGAATAGTCACTGAATAGGAGGATTTTATGCCCCCGGATCTTTGCAGCATGTCCCATTTTTCAGTATTTAGCCATGAGGGACTCTTTTTCTGCATAATTTAAGAATCTAGCAATCGTAGCCCTCGGCCTCTGTTTGGGATCCGTCCCTGATGGTTCTCTTGGCAGTCCAATACGGTGAGCTCTCTCCACCGTCAAGGGGCCCGGCAGTGCAGTGCTTGGGGGAGATCTATTGCACATATCTGCGCAAGTTGGCCCGGAGGGAACTCCTCCGGGAGGCCCACAATCCTGAGGTTGTTCCTTCTGGAACGATTTTCCAAATCGTCCAGTTTGTTCCTCAGGGATTGGTTTGTCTGGAGGGATTCTTTCAGCAAGGATTGTGCCCGTTCTAACTCATCCTCTATTAATCCCACTCGCTGTTCGACCTCTTGTATTTGGATGGCATGTTGAGCCACTTCACCTTGGATCTGTTTCAAGCAAGATGCGACTGTGGCATCTAAGGAGGCCTTAATATCTGGCGCCAAAAAAGGGTCGCAACCTCTATGGCTAATGCCTTGCAGGATATTTCTGTGCCCTGCGAGTGAGGAAGGGTCTGATGGAGGGGAATTGTGGATACCTCATTGACTGGCATAGCAGGAGGTTGCGATGAGGAGCGAGTGGGTCGCCTCTTCATGTCCGCCATATTTGGCTCCAGCCGTGCCGTCTCTCTGTCACGCTGCGGGAGCGAAGCGTTCAGTGCTGGGGAACCGCTTCGCAATAGAAATTTCTCCATCCGCGACCTCCCGATCACGGGTTATAATTCCAGAGCTTTGAAGCTCTAATTAAGCGGCGAAACCCCCTAGGGATTGCAACAGGGGCACGGAGCTTCAGCTACCTCCGGCTGCCATATTGCCTGAGCTGTTCTTAAAAGAAATTAGAGATCTGCTTTACAGCAGCCACCTTGGGTCATAGACGAAATGGACAGCAGGGGACCTCTGATGTCTATGGGTGAGTTGTCGAGGCATGCTCTGTGATCTATGCAGAGGTCAGGAAGGAGTAGATAATCTGTGATGTCATCTATTGTGAATGGTGGATTCTGTGTTTTCTATATACAGGTGATATCCGTCATTGTAATCCTGCCTGTAATGATATGCTGTGTACAGCAGTAAAGTGATCAAGAAGTGGCACCTATTATTAGGTTTAAGGCCTTTTTTTTAAAACTATGGCCAATGAGTGTTCGTATGAACGTTCGTTAGTGAATATCTGGCAGTGTAATACTGCTGACGATTACCCGATGAATGAGAAAACGCTCATTCACCGGGTAATCGGGATCCTTTAACATGTAAAAAAAAATCCTGGTTCGTCAGATCGCAACGTTTAATAGGCGCCCTGCTGCCGCCAAACAATGAGACAGTACAGGGACGAGCTATGCACTAGAGATCGCTTGTCAATATACTGAGGAGGAGATCGCTGCATGTAATAGCAGCTGTCTCTTCCTCTAGTGAGTAGGCGACGGTACAGCTTCTTTCCTGACAATCGTCTTCTCTATCTGCTCGTGTACTAAGGCCCTTACATGGCGTGATTTGCTGCCGGCAAACCAGGATTTTTTAACATGTTAAAAGATCCCGATTACTCAATGATAAAAACTCAACGCTTGTTAGCGATCATCTTACCAATAATCTGCCTGTGTAATAGGGCCTTTAGGGTACGTTCTCAGTTTTGGTTGCCAGATCCGGCAGGCTGTTCCAGCAAGTAATAGCCTGCTGAAGTTTACCAGTTCCGGCATTGCTGGATTCTGCCATTCACCAGGGTGGTGACCAGTGCAGAAACTACAGATTTTTATGTTTTGGTTTTCTTTAATATAGATAGTGACATGGAAAATTCAAAACACCACCAAAATCTTTTAAAGAGAGAGCAGCCCGCTGGGTAACAGCATAGTTACAACTAAGCTCAAGTGCGGTGAGAGCCACAACCTCTGTGACCTGTAGACGTGTAAAGATGATTTGTCCATTAGGACTACATACTAGAATATTAAATGCTCAGAGAGCAAGCAATGCTTTAGGTCTCGTGCACCCAGGTGCATCAATATTTCGGTCCGCTAAAGAATGTATCTGCACAATATGCATAGATCTTGTGTGCATTCTGTATTTTTCTCATTCCCATCAACACTAGCCGCAATGAGGTCCAGCGGTGATCTGTTCGATTTCAGACAAAAATAAAGCCTGCAATGGTCTTTTGACCGGACAACAGCCGGCATTTGCGACAGACCTCCAAAACTGAGATATGAACGCAGCCTTAGGCCTCTTTTACACAAACAATACGGATTGGCTCCAGTGAAACTCGCACCATTTTGTAAGCAAGTTCAGTCAGTTTTGTCTGTGATTGCGTTCAGTTTTTTTCCGCGTGGGTGCAATGCATTTGAAGATTTACAAACAACATCTCTTAGCAATCATCAGTGAAAAAGCACATTGCATGCACACTTGCTTCCAGATGCAAGGCGTTTTTCACTAAAGCCCCATTCACTTCTACGGGGCCTGGGCTGCATGAAAAATCCAGAATATAGAACATGCTACCTAAGGCCTCTTTCACATGAGCGAGTTTTCCACGCGGGTGCAATGCGTGATGTGAACACATAGCACCCGCACTAAATCCTGACTTATTCACTTCAATGGGTCTGTGTACATGAGCATTTTTTTTATTTATTTTTTTAAGCATTAACTGCGTTTTTCATGCAGCCCTGGTTCCATAGAAGTGAATGGGGCTTCAGTGAAAAACATTTCTGGAAGCATGTCCGGATGCAATGCGTTTGTCCCTGATGATTGCTAAGAAATGTTGTTTGTAAAGCTTCAGTTTTTTTTATCACGCTCGTGAAAAACGCATCAAAACGCATTGCACCCGCGTGAAAATAACTGAAAGCAATCTAAGACAAAACTGACTGAACTTGCTTGGAAAATTGTGCGAGTTTCACTGAACGCATCCTGCGCCAATCCGTATCGGTCGCCTGAAAGAGGCCTTACTGATCCATTGCTTCATTCTGGAGATAAAGTACTTTTAAAAATATAAAAGTATTTTTATCCATATGCAAATGAGCAGTTAAGTGCAGAAATGGTGGGCCCAAAGACACTTATGTGCACCTTTGCACTTCCACCTTCCTGCACCAGCTCATCTTTACTTCCTGCATAGTCATCTTGCCTGGCCCTATCAATCCAGAAGGAGAAAGAGGGGATGGCAGAAGAAGCAGGAGGAGCAAGGGTGCATAGAATGGCTTTAGACTGCTCTCGGTGCATGCAACTACTCATTTGCATATGGATTAAAATTACCTTTTCTGGGGAGGGCGCATGCGCGCGGCTTGCTGAGAGGACATGCCTTGGTAAGCTCTGCTCCGTTCGCCGGAAAAATCCCGCATTTAGCGCCGTCCTCACGGCTCCAACAGCCTTTTAAAACAGATGCAGGGGACCCCGAAGATGAACCGCAACAAAGGGAGAAACAAAATCCCATGTACACCTGCCCTGTCGCAGACATTACCGGAGATGTTCCGGCACTCCAGAGAGACTGTCATGGCGGACCCCTCCTCACCTCCGGCTAGTCCCGCTTCATCTACAGATGGAGGACAGTCATCGACCACTAATATCACAGATCCAGGTCAGGCTACGCTATATAAAAACATAGCCTCTTTGTTTAAAGCGGAGCTTTCCCAAGCGGTGGAGGAGTTTTCCTGCCAAATCCAGGACCTGGGGAACTGAGTCTCTGAGCTAGAGTCACGGACTGACGACATATCTGATGCCATAAGCGCTGACAGGGAGGACATCAACTCCCACGCTGTTCAGTTAACCGCCCTGGAACTAAAGATAGAGGACCTGGAGAAAAGATCCAGAAAAGGGAATCTGCGGGTCAGAGGCCTCCCTGAATCATTCCAGGATCTACAGGCCACCATGACCACCCTATTTGGGGCACTTCTACCCCAAGTCGAGCCTGCACAGCTGCGGATGGATAGAGTTCCTAGAGCTCTGGGTAAACCCATATCGGCGGACCTCCCACGGGACATTGTCCTCAAGTTTAACTACCCGGAGGTGAGAGAGATCAAGTTTTGGCAGCTGCTCGCAATCGGTCAGAATTACCAGGACTACCCTCCTCAGTACACCTATACGCAGACTTAGCCCATTCCACACTTCGCAAACGCAGAGATATGCGGCCGGTGACGTCTGCCTTGCAAAATGCACAGATTCGCTATAGATGGGGATTCCCATTTAACCCGATATTGCAGCTAAACTCCCGGTCACATACGGTTAATACCCCAGAGGAAGGACTACAGGTTCTGCAGCGGGCGGGAGTCCAGTTCGAGCGCTCTGAAGTTCCAGCCGCTCCACCGAGACCACAAAGGCTAGCCAGGGTCTGGACCAAGGTGCCATCCTCTTCACCTCGCACGACTAGATCGGCAGTCAATTGAGACCAACCTGCTGGTGATCGGCATCTACTCTACTTCAGAACTGGAGGAAAATTTTTATCTAATGATCCGGACGCAAGTAACACCTCTCTTTGTGTAGATTCTTGAGGACCCTTCTGTCCCAGTTTTTGTTTATTTTTCCTTTATTTCTCTTATGTGCCCCACATAAGCGTTTGGCGTAACGGACTTTCATGTTGCCCACTCCTTTTGGGTTGATTGGAATGGAGCCGTCTGCCCTGGTTGGGCACAGTCTCCCTTCTACTAACCCGCTTCTATTTGCTGGCTGTGTTAGGCTCAGCCATACTGCATGTTATGTAGTGCTTGCGAGCACTTTGTTAAGGTTATTTGGTTTAACGGTTATTCAGGGGGATCTTTGCTATTGCCATTATAGTTTTCAGCAGTGTTAGTGCAAATTTGATAGATCATATAGGATTACATTATGTGTAAAATATTAACCCATAATGTGCGGGGACTTATCTCCCCCAGAAAACGCAAGTCAGCTTTCACTACATATCTAAGACACCTACCAGATGTTATATGTCTACAGGAGTCACATTTTACTCCCTCATCACATCCGAAATATTTCCACCGACACTACACAAGATATTTCTCATCCACGTATCATACCAAAAGCAGAGGGGTGATTATCTTGTTCAAAAACTCCTTCCCCTTTGTGATGATTCAGTCTATCATCGACCCAAATGGGAGATATGTAATATTAGTTGGCACCTACAAAGAGGAAACGCTATGCCTTGCCAACGTATATGCTCCAACAGCCGAACCTATTGCTTTTTTCCAGGATGTGGGGCACATAATTGAATCTCTCGCCCATTATAAACTTTTGTGGTGCGGAGACTTCAATTTTGTACTCAACCCTATACTAGATCGCTCATCCCCTCTGGGCCAGCCTCGCCCATCCACTCACGTGACCAAAATACGTCAGGTCCTGGAATCTTTATCCCTGACTCTTGGAGAGAGCATAATGGCCCGCAGAGAAGCTACACTTACTACTCTCCTGCTCATAAAGTGTATACCCGTATTGACATGATACCTGGTTTCTACTAATTGCCTTCCACATATTCCTTACTCCAGGCACATTGTCTCCCCTTGGTCTGACCATGACATGGTCTTAGCAGAGATCATCTCTTCAGACAAATATAGCATTCCTTACTCTTGGAGGCTGAATGAATCCTTACTAAATGCGCCTGGCCTTATCTGACCAGCTCCATGAAAATTTGAAAAACTTCTTTATTGAAAATGCTTCTCCTAACATTGACCCTATGATGTTGTGGCTAACCCACAAAGCTTACATGTGAGGAAGACTAATTGGGGTGGCTTCTAGGTTGAAAAAAAGAGAGAAACTCAACTCTACTTGCTTTAGAGGCTAAATTGACAAGGTTGGTCCGAGTTCACCAACAAACCCCTTCACTTTACCTTCTAAAAGCGATTAGAGATGTTAAACTACAGCTACTCTCCAACAACACAGAGAAGGCCCTCCGCTGGACAGCTTCCTACTACTATAAGTATACCAACAAACCAGAAAAGATGCTAGCTCGCCAACTTAAAGCCAGACAGAAAATCAATCAGGTATTCCAAATTCGCACTAGTTCAGGACAGACCACTTCAAACCCGGACCTTATATACTAAACGTTTCACTCTTTTTATAGAAAACTCTACTCCAACCCTGGAGAGCCTCCTGGATTTAAAGGGGGAGATTTTTTATCTTCTATCCCGCTGCCAAAACTCACCCCGGAAGCGTCAGCATGTTTAGGGGTAGATGACACGGGAGAGGAGGTAGAATTCACAATTAAAAAACTAAAACTAGGTAAAGCCCCGTGTCCTGATGGGTTTTCTGCTCTTTATTACAAGAAATTTGCCTCCTCACTAATCCCACACATTACCCAATACTGTAATAGTTTATTGAAAGGTTCCAAGCCTCCGTCAGAGTTTCCATCTGCTAAAATCACGGTTTTGCCCAAACCAAATAAGGATCCCCTATCACCCTCCAATTATAGACCCATCTCCCTCCTCAATCTGGATAACAAAATATTCACCTCTATTCTAGTGCGCCGACTTAACGGGTTGCTCCCTGATCTTATGCATAAGGACCAAACGGGGTTTGTCCCCGGGAGAGAAGCTCCGGATAATATTAGAAAAGTTCTGAATCTAATACAGAGGGCCGGAAGTACTGGTCCCATAGGACAGAGGGATAAAACTTAACATTTATTTTAGATCAAACTAAGATTAAAGACAAGAGAGGAGAAGCCTCTAGACAAAACAAATAACAAAACAGCCCAGGAGGCAGACAATAATACAACAAGCAGTGTGATCAAAGATTTGAAAAAGAAGCAGGAACGCTCTCACCCGTTTTGTTGTTCAGGATGTCTCGTGGAGAGGACTGGGGGTGACGAACGGTCCTTGAAAGCTTCTCAATCACACACAAATAATAGATCGGCCCCTTTTAGGATGGTTGGAGGCAAGGTGGTTAGCCCTAGGCAACCCTAAGAGGGGGGGCAGGGGCTATTATGCCCTACCTATCTATACGGGGACTTACCCCGCAAGGAGCGTCCCCGTCCGGATGCCTGTCCCTGTGGGGACAGAAACCCTAGTAGTCCCTAATAGATGCTCCCTACGTGTCACGTTTCAGTACGTTCACAGAATATCATCAGGGGAGATGAATGGTACACACAGGGCTATGGATTGGGCCTGTGTGACCAAAGAGACCAAGAAGGTGTTTTTCTAAAAAATGGGTCGAATGCCTAAAGGGCCGACAGCCCGCCCCTGGATTGATCGTCCCTGAGGCCCACTGTTATTACATAGTTGGCACCCATTGGTGCATCTATTCTAGATAACACGTCCATTATGGTCATGCCTTGTGTGTCTTAGCCTGACTGGCCTCACACTCCTTTAGGCATTCGACCCATTTTTTAGAAAAACACCTTCTTGGTCTCTTTGGTCACACAGGCCCAATCCATAGCCCTGTGTGTACCATTCATCTCCCCTGATGATATTCTGTGAACGTACTGAAACGTGACACGTAGGGAGCATCTATTAGGGACTACTAGGGTTTCTGTCCCCACAGGGACAGGCATCCGGACGGGGACGCTCCTTGCGGGGTAAGTCCCCGTATAGATAGGTAGGGCATAATAGCCCCTGCCCCCCCTCTTAGGGTTGCCTAGGGCTAACCACCTTGCCTCCAACCATCCTAAAAGGGGCCGATCTATTATTTGTGTGTGATTGAGAAGCTTTCAAGGACCGTTCGTCACCCCCAGTCCTCTCCACGAGACATCCTGAACAACAAAACGGGTGAGAGCGTTCCTGCTTCTTTTTCAAATCTTTGATCACACTGCTTGTTGTATTATTGTCTGCCTCCTGGGCTGTTTTGTTATTTGTTTTGTCTAGAGGCTTCTCCTCTCTTGTCTTTAATCTTAGTTTGATCTAAAATAAATGTTAAGTTTTATCCCTCTGTCCTATGGGACCAGTACTTTCTACAATTTTTTTGGGATTTAGTAGGCCTGCTCGACACATCTGGCCCTCCAGTCAATTAATACAGAGGGCCAACAAATCCAACACTCCCTTGGCAGTGCTGGCACTGGATATAGAAAAGGCCTTTGACACTGTGACATGGCGCTACCTGTATAGGGTGCTATCCTCAATGGGTTTTGGAGGACCTTTCATGGCAGCAATACAGTCCTTGTACTCTTCACCTGAAGCTAGCCTTAAGCTTCCAGCCACATTTAGCTCACCTATTGAAATCCACAGGGGTACAAGACAGGGTTGCCTCTTATCCCTGACCCAATTTGCACTTGCAATGGAAGCGCTAGCTACCCATATAAGGGCCCACCCGGATATCACTGGCATCTTGGTCGGAGGGAAAGAATATAAGTTAAGCCTTTTTGCAGACGATATCTTATTGTCCATTACCAACCCAGTTATATCCTTTCCCTCGCTAATGAAGGCGCTAGATTCCTTTTCATTGGCCTCAGGACTCAAAATAAATCACACTAAATCAGAGCTTCTATTATGCAACGTCAAGCCCCATACAAAATCCCTCATATTACAAAACCTCCGTTTCAATACAAACCCCACCATATCCCATATCTAGGCATACAATTGCCCACCTCAATTGACTCTGTTTATAAAACCAACTATATCCCATTGTATCCAAGATTAAAGATGACCTTGCATCTTGGAATACACTGCCTGTGTCCTGGGTGGGAAGGATCAATATTATAAGAATGGTAGTTCTTCCCAGACTTCTCTACCTATTTAGGACACTTCCTGTTCCGGTCATCAGCAAAGATCTAAGGGCTCTCCAGGGTGTCATCATGAAATTCATCTGGGCAAACAAACGTTCCCGAATATCTAGGGAGACTATGTGCCGCCACAAATCCCAAGGAGATCTCTCAGTCCCAGACCTTATAAAATACTACAAAGCAGCCAGATTGGCTCAATTGTTTCTAACCCATCTAGACCCTAAACACACCACTTTGGATTCAATTAGAACAGTCTATGATTGCCCCATACACCTGGAGAGCTTTAACATGGTCTATTCTTCCACTCCCAGACGCCATTCGCACTAATTCCATATCGTCACACTTTTCCCTTCTCATATGGAGATCAGTTAGATTTAAGTTTTTATTGCAATCCAAACTCTCACCGCTAACATACCGAATAGGTAATCCTGCTTTTATCCCGGGCCTTCAAACACTTGCCATGGAATGGTGGATCTCTAATAGACTGTGCACCCTTTATAGGTTTCTGGCTAGAGGTAAATTGCTCTCTATCTGATTTTAGAGATAAATACTACCCTGAAGTTTCTCCTAGATGCTTTAGGGGCTGCGAGGAGGATGGTACAATGCTTCACATTTGGTGGGCCTGTCCAATAGTTAAAAGGTTTTGGAGTCAGATTAGCAACCTTTTATCATCAGTTTTAGGTTGTGTTTACCCGACATCTCTCCAGTTATGCCTCTTGGGAGACAAGCCAACCTGGCTTCAATACTCCAAATTTAAGCTATCACAATTTATACTATTGGCGGCTAGAATACATATTGCTTATAAATGGAGATCATCCGCACTTAGCTACCAAGCAGTACTAGACAGGGTCAATAGAATTCTTTTATATGAACGATTGACGACCATCCGTATGGATACTTTCTTGAATTTCGAAAAGTTCTGGGAACCATGGCTGTCCTCCTCTCACTCCACAGATCTTCGTTACTGTATCACTTTGTGATTGACATTGACATGGCTAGATGTTCATCACTGGATTCTAGCTTTTGAGGTTGAAATCTGTTTTAGCTTTATAAACCGCTGATGTGCCTTTACTTGCACTAATCTATATAATGCAATAGGAATGTCACCCAATAATGTTGTTTTCTTCAATGTATATTCATGTTTAAAACTTACATTATTCTGTATTGACATGATCTTTTTTATGCTCTCATCAATAAATACCCCATTGAAACATAAAATTACCTTTTCTGTAGAATGAAGCAGCAGATTTTAAAGGGCACATTATACAAGCCTGGAATTTTGCAAATTGTTTCACTTTTTTCACTGTGCATGTTTCCGCACCAATTGCAAGATTTGGAGGACAGTAATATTGTGGAACAGGTGCGGACCTATTCATTCTCTATATGGATGGCATGGATGCGGACAGCACACAAGTGTGCTGCCTGCATCCGCATTTCCGGAGAGCGCCGCCGATCTTCCAGGTCCGCGGCTCCAGAAAAAAATAGAACATGTACCTATTCTTGTCCGCAAAGGCATTTCTATGGGGGTGCCAGCCGGGTGTATTGCGGATCCGCAATACACTACGGACGTGTGAATGGACCCTTATACTAATTATACAAAATATTTCCTCCAAAAATTATATATTATCCTGCTCAGCTCCTTGTGGTCCTTAAAATACTGCCACAAATCAGAAGATGATTGATGTGGAAAATAATATGCAGGTGGTGCAAGGTAAGTAAAGAGATACTCGATTCTTGACTTAATGCGTTTTGGGCCGTATGGGCCTGCTTCGTCACATTCAATATTAATCTATATATTGAACCTGATAAAAAGGCCCATCCGGCTGTAAAATGTGGTTTTGTGAAGAATATAGTCTCTCATACCTTCTGCGTCCTGGATTTGAGCAGAGCCGCCCGCATACTGTTTTCCACATCGATCTTGATACCAGGTCCAAGGTGATCCTGGAACCAAGCATGCCTGCACCTCTTTGGACACTTCCCTTTGATGAGCCATCAAAAGCATTGTGCCTCTTGCACAACTGAATAAGGTGGCCCCTTATCTCACATACTCCCTAAAAAGTACCTGAACGGTCCCCTACCTATCTGATCAGAAGATACCATGTTAAAGGGGTTCTCTGCAATTGATGGCCTGCCCTCAAGATAGGTCATCAATACTAGTTTGGCAGGGGTTAGACTCTACACCCCTGCTAAACAGCTGTATGAAAGGGTCACGGTGCTCTGAGAGTGCTTAGGCCTCTTCCTGGGCCATGTGATGTCACGTTCATATGTCACTTGGCCTATGTGCAGTCAAGTTCCATGCTGTGCCAAGCTGTGCTTAGTAAACTGTGAGGAGGTTGCAAACTCATTGGAAGCTCTGGAGAGTGTCACTGCTTTCTCAAACAGCTGATCGAGGGGGTGCTGGGAGTCTGACACCTGCAGATCTCATATTGATGACCTAGCCTGAGGATAGGCCATCAATATGAAAATCCTGAAAAACCCATTAAAGCTATGCAATTTACTTAAAAAAATAAAAAAGTTAATCAGAAAGGAAGGAATCATGAAAAATCTGTCAAAAAGCCAAATGTACACAGATGACTTGCAAAACAATTCTGTGCACCATGTAAGATGTTCTGATTAATTGAGCCAAAATACTTCCTCTCTTCAGAGTTTTGTATTGGAAGTAATTAGTAACCAAGGGGGCTAGACTGCAAACTACACAAAAGAGTCTCCATGTTCCTGTCTGGAAACCCTCAGGTTTCAAATATAATTAAATAGACTTCATTGTCAAGGTGGCCATTGATAGGAGCCTTGTCACACAAAAAACATTAAGAGGAACAACGGTGTTCTCCAGTGATTTGTCCATCAATTTCTAAAACTAACTTCTCCATAGTTACTGTATCTTCACTCCACAAAGCTCTCTGTATATACACAGGTCTATGTCACTTCTTTACTGAAAAGAAAGGACTAAATAAAACATTGACAATTGAGCAAAATTGAATGGCAAAACTGAAGCTGTTGCTGCTGTGGTTTTGAGACCCTGTGCCGGATCTCAAAACCGGACAGCACAACACAGATGTGAAAGTAGCCTAAGGAAATAATACCTTTTCATGTTCTGTAGATTCAAATTGTTACCAGGAACATGTGTTTTCGAGATTGCCCTAATTTACTGCGTAACTAAATAAAGAAAGAATAAGTATGACTAAAATAAAAATTGTAGAAAATGTAAACAAAAGTGCAGCTTTTTTAGTACTTTAGCTATAAAATGTATTGCCAGTAAAGATCACATCTACCTACAGTACAGGAGATGACAAGCTCATTTCTAAATTGTAGAAATGTTTGTAGGTTGAGGTGTACTATTCTAACTAGCCCTATAAGACTAGAAAACCAACAGCAAAAGGCTTCAAGCTTAGGTTTTATAACCCAAGAGAGCAACTAGAGAAGATAAGGTGGTTAAGTGAGATCCAAAGGACTGCTGAAACAGCCAGCACAATTGTGCATCCCCGGGGCATATTTTGTTCATAGCTGATCTCCACAAAAGAAGCAATGTCAGGAAATTGCAGGCATTAGGTGACTGTCATGATATTAAGAGAAAGTCATGAATCAGCTGCCACCACAACGATGTTACACTGTGAATGTTATTCCAATGAGGGCTGCAGAACGTCAGTCAAGTGGTGAACTTTCAGTGGCAATGCCTGAAGAGCACCACTGGGACATTCTCCAGCCAAAATGTTAATATAGAATGATGCATGCTACTCCACGGGGGCCTATGAACAGAACATAATACTCTGGTTTGAACAAGAAACACAACATTCTTTTGCTGATGGATGCAGAAAAAGGCTTTTATATGAAGGCTATAACAATTACAAGGAACAATTACAGCAGCATTGTTAATAGTCAAACCGCTAATATCTGAAATGTTTAAAGAAAGGGACAAGTCTACAGAAAAAGGTGAAAACTAAAGATTCAAAGAGTTCCTGTCACCACCCCGGGAATGTCTAGCTTAATATACTTATTCTTTTGTATTCTTCATAAAATAACTACCGTATACTAGGGTATCTTTTCTACTGCGTTTCGCCATTCCTCTTCTAGTCTTCCTAGAAATTTGTGACTAAATTGACAATTGGGTACACAATATGGCACAGTCTAATCAGAACCAACACAGTCAGATTGCAAACAGACAACCCTCCTTTGACAATAAATAGGGGAATAGTAACAGCAAAATACTCTAGAGGAATAACAGAGAAACACAATTCAAAAAAGTACTTTAGCGTTTCATAACAATTATATTTATTTACTAAAACTGACATTTCAGGAGTGGTGTCAGGCCTTTTGGAATTCCATACAAAGCTGTATGGAGGACATTCAGTAACACCAGGGTGCGAGAAGTTAAAAATTTTTCATATATACATTTTGATAAAGGGTACACTTAACTTTAGCAAAAAACTAAAAAAAACGTACAACTGTAGGCAGCTACATTTTCATACAAAGGCCTTCAATTTGGCATTGTAAAAAACAGACTTTAAAGCTTCATGCACATAGCTGTGTCTGTACTGTATTTCGGTCAGCAAACAAAGGATCCTCAAAATATGGATACCTTCTGTGTGCATTTTTTCTCATTAACATCAATAGGAAAGGGCCAGTCTCATCCACAATACAGACCAGAATAGGACATGTTTTATAATTTGCAGAATTAAGGCCACTAGGATTCACAGAAAATACGTACATGGCCCATAAAAATGAATAGATCAGTGTGCTATCTGAAAACGATGCCGATAACACACGGATGAAAACTGGTTAACACTTACCGGTAATTTCCCTTTAATGAATCCTCCACGACGGCATTACCATAAGAGATGACCCTCCTCCAACCAGGTAGGGACAGGAAGAATAAATCAGACCCTCCTCTAGCTCCGCCTCAGTGTCTTTCTGTCACGGTCCCTCAGGTGATTGATGTCAGGGAATCGAGGAGATTGGCTGAGCGTGGAGGAATCTAACAGCCTCCTTGATTTCTCTTGATTCAGTATTGATAGGGTTAATGACCCCTTCCCTTTTCTCAGCTGTTGCTCAGTGGTCATCACTTCTACCCTTTATAGTCTGACCCCACCCTTCTGACTATGCGGTAGATATCTTCACTTGGGTTTGACTGAGCTGATATGAGTTTGTCTCCGGTGTTCCTGCTAGTTAGTCTCTACAGAAGTTAAGTGTCGCGTTTGTTTGTGTTTGTTATATTCCCTATTGTTTGTATCTGGGCCTGAGACAGAGACTTCCATTCGTCCATCTGGGGAGGAATGGGTTGTCTCTGGTCCTAACCTTTTCCAGGGCCTTATAGGGATATAAAGGCCTAGGTATCCTGCATATGAATATTCCTACCTTCAGGGTCTATTCATATTGATAGATAGTTAGGGCCCGGATTTGGGTTGTCTAGGAGGTGACCTGTTTCTTCCCTCGTTTCTAGGCCCAGTTACTGTTCCACTTCCCTCCTTTGTTCAGGCGGTTCTGGCGGGTGAACAACATGTCGGATCCGTCCTGTCGCTAGTTCACGTGTGCCCCCGGACTGCCGCTCTGTCCCCATTGACTATAATTGGGGCGGGAGCAGAGTTCCGGTGGCAACACGGCAGCGCACGGCTGAGAGGCAGCCGGACTAAAACTACGACATAAAACCTCAATAAAACGGAGCTCACAGAGTACCAGTAAAAAATATATTATATTTTATTGAAGCACATGAATATAAAAAGACAATGTCACTTTAAAAGGAAAGGTAGCCTACGATATAGTATTTCCCTCGGATTCTTGTGCCTCCGTATTCCAGAGCAATATTTTCGAATTATTGCAATTCCTCTCCATATTTAGGAATTCTGTTATCCTTGTTACCATGCCATGACAATGTAGCTTGTGATATGTATTTCTCCAAAAATAGTTTTTTGTTTCTGTACACTATACTCTTTTATTTGCTACTGTAATTGTATACCTAGTTAAGCAAAAATCCAATAAACGCTCTTTGAAAGATAAAAGGAAAGGTAGCGGAAAGAAACACACCATCCTGGTCAGTTACACAGACTAGATATTAATAATCTGTTATAAACTCTTATATTGAAAATTTAACCCTGGACGAAGGCACGCCGAAACGCGCGTCGGGGTAGTGCCATCCTGGTTTGTGTAAGTTCCTGCAGCAGGTCCCAGGTCTTCACATTAAGGGTAGATTTATTTCCTTGATCCCGGGTACTATTTCATTGTTATTCTTTGATGAATTGATGTAAAGGATTATGGGACTATTTTCTATATAAGAATTTATAACAGATTATTAATATCTAGTCCGTTTAACTGACCAGGATGGTGTGTTTCTTTCTGCTACCTTTCCTTTTAAAGTGACATTGTCTTTTATATTCATGGGATTCAATAAAAAATTTTTTTTTTTTTTTTACTGGTACTCCGAGCTCCATTTTTTGTAGCTTTTATTCTGGATTTAGGAGCTGGTACTTACATTTATTTATAGTTTGCCCCCCTATTTTGCCACAATATGCACTGATGTACTATTATAGTCTTGGCATGTGGGCCACTCTTGGTCTTTTCTCTATAAAACTACGACATGTAGTACTTTTAGTCCGGCTGCCTCTCGCCGTGCTGTCGCCGGAACTGGGGACGGGGACTGGGGACACGGAGCAGCAGTGGGACTCCCCTGCCGCTAGTGTGAAACTAGCCTTAGAGATCGGTGCCGGTCCCAGAGGTGGGACCTGCACCTATCAGACAATAAGGGCATATCCTAGCAATAAGCCTCCATTGTCTGAGATGGGAATACCCCTTTAATATCCACTCTGTAATGTCTTATAAATGTACAAGGACTAGCCCATGTAGCTGCCCTACAAATTTTTTAATGGACGGCTCTGCTTTTTCAGTCCAAGAAGCACTTAGAAAGTTACAGGGTTAAAACAAAAACCTTTATTTCTTCCCATTTTTTTACCTCTACCCTTTTTCCCTTTTTGCTTTTTGGATTGGAAAAAAATCCCCTTTATATATTTACAATTTGGAAATTTCTACTTGTTATGGCCCTAGAAATACATGTGCCTATTATTTGGAGGGGGGTCACCTCCGCAGCCGCTGGCACTCTGCCTGTACTTTGGATATAGCTGTGCTGCCCAAATCTCTTTTCCTTGCCTAGAAATAAATAGTTTCCTATCTGGAACCTTCCATTCCCTTCTGATTAGTATGTGTAAATTCTGATGAACAGGAAAGACTCTTTTCTTCTTTTGTTCTAACCCACTGAACATTTCATCTTGATCCGATCTTTGAATTTTAGGTTCATTGTAGTCATTACTGCCTTTATTAACTCTTGTGTCATCAGATGAAAACAGACATCTCTTAAATTCAATTGGACTCAGAAGACTCATCAGAATCCACTGAATCCAACTCAAAGTCTGAATTAAAGTCAGAAGAAGAGAAATCCGAACTAACATTTTGCTTCTCTCAGTTTACTTATAGATGAAGGACCAGGTTCCGGTAAGGGTACTTTCACACTAGCGTTATTCTTTTCCAACATTGAGTTCCGTCCTAGGGGCTCAATACCGGAACTGATCAGTTTTATCCTAATGCATTCTGAATGGAGGGCAATCTGTTCAGTATGCATCAAGATGTCTTCAGTTCAGTCAGTGTACGGTTTTTGGACGGAGAAAATACCGCAGCATGCTGCAGTATTTTCTCTGTCCAAAATTCCCGAACACTTACCTGAATGCCGGATTAAGAATTATTTTACATTGAAATGCATTAATGCCGTATCCGGCCTTAAGTGTTCCAAAAAAACTGATCTGGTTTTGTGGTCTGCGCATGTGCAGACCTTTAAAAATGTGAAAAAGATAAATACCGGATCCGTTTTTCTGGATGACAACTGGAGAGACGGATCCGGTATTGCAATACACTAGTGAAACGGATCTTCATCCGGATCCGTCTACAAATGGT
Organism: Bufo gargarizans; assembly: GCF_014858855.1. NCBI lineage: Eukaryota > Metazoa > Chordata > Amphibia > Anura > Bufonidae > Bufo > Bufo gargarizans. The sequence continues at coordinate 198,834,768 of NC_058086.1, forward strand.
ATCCGTTTGCATACAGATTGCCGGATCTGACGGAACTGCCTGCCGGAATCCAGCGACGCTAGTGTAAAAGTACCCTTAAGTACTACTGGATAAGGCTAAACACATTTCCTGTTTAATAACCTCTCAACTCCTCTTTTAGAGAAGGTGCATTTCTGGTATATTTTACTGGTAGATAAGTCAGACAATTTATAAGAACAATCTTCAAACCAGAACAGAATAAGCGGCACTCACCAATCTTTCACCAATCTGCCAACATTGTCCATAAAAACATACTGGATGCTCATCTGATTTATTCTTCCTGTCCCTACCTGGTCAGAGAAGGGTCATCTGTCATGGTAATGCTGTAATGGATGATTAGATGAAAAACATATGGTCGTGTGAATGAGACAATAGACATTTCACACAAGGTAACAAGTGCGGATGTCATAATCAATATAACAAAACAATAGCAGAGTGCACCTGTCTTTGCTATTGTTTTGTTATATTGTTATATTGATTATGACATCCGCACTTGTTACCTTGTGTGAGATGTCTATTGTGGTACTTGTGGTTCGCCGCGGGCATCCTCCACCGTATGCATTTTGCTGGGGATAGCCATTAGCAACGGGCCACAAGTGCAGGAATTGCTCCCCTGTATATATGCACGACTGCATGTGGGTTTGAGCACCTCCTGCTAATGCCACCCTGTCTTCTTAGTTTGTATATATAGATTCCTGGAGGTGTATAAACTCCAATTTAAATGTGCCTGTTTTCCATCCACAGGCCACATTTAGGTGCACCTGTGAGGCCTGGGCCATATCAGCCAGTCTTGAGTGGGACTCACAGACTCCTCCCTCCTCCCATTGCAAGCATGGCTACATGCTGGAGGTAACTGGTAAGCTGTTTGTGAGTCGGCCTCATGCTCCTGTAATTTGCCCAGTGGCTCCTGGTATTGCCCATACGGCTCAAGTAGGAGAGTGTTAGGTCCCGGGCTACTTGAGAAACCTTGGCGTGGTGCCCGGGCTTAGACATGTTCTACACCGTAGGACATGTTGACTAATCTCTCAATTTTAAAATCAGTTTGAGGGTTTAGTGAGACTGCAGAGTGCACCTGTCTTTGCTATTGTTTTGTTATATTGTTATATTGATTATGACATCCGCACTTGCTACCTTGTGTGAGATGTCTATTGTGGTACTTGCGGTTCGCCGTGGGCATCCTCCACCGTATGCATTTTGCTGGGGATCGCCATTAGCAACGGGCCACAAGTGCAGGATTTGCTCCCCTGTATATATGCACGACTGCATGTGGGTTTGAGCACCTCCTGCTAATGCCAGCCTGTCTTTTCAGCAACATCTGCAGCATTTCCACTATGTGCGGATGTAGCCTTAAAGGGGTATTCTGGTCACAGAAAGTTATGCTCTATCCACAGGATAAAGGATAACTATTAGATCAGTGGGGTCCTACCACTGGGACTCGTTCATCGGGTAATTTGATCGTTTGTGCAGCACAAAAAATCCTTGTTGGAACAACGAGTCTGTATGGGAAAGAGCAATTACATTAGCAATCGCTCCTCCCTGTACTCTAGGGGAGCTGGAGAAAATCGATGCATGTAAATGCACCAGTCTCCTCCGCTAGCGATCAGAAGATTGTTGGGAAGGAACGCTTCATCCTCGAGTATCTGCTTGTACATCATCTCGTGTAGGGACCTATAGTCAGTCTACTGCTGTGAGGGACAGTTGTTATCTGTTTGTATAATAGTTGATTGGTAGAATTAGGATAACAGTATGACAGTTCTGTTGCTATACTGATCGACCTAGATAAAGATGCACACAGAAGAGCATTGCGCTGATTAGTGTAATGCGTGATGCTCTAACTGAGTCAATACAGGGGGGCTTCTCTCTGGCTGCAGGGAAGGCTGTTTGCCATGTTAAAAGCCAAAGAAATTAAAGTGCCAGGAATACATGGCGTGTCTTCAAAACATTTATGCAGAAAACCATCCACCTGTGCTTTTGTAAACAAAAGGACATAGAATATTCACATATAGGCTTTTAATATGTCATGAATTTCTTTTGACAGGTACCCAATGTGAGCTCCCATATAAATAAATTGCCAGCAAATATAAGATATTTCTGAGTTCTGAATCAAATTCTTTTTTATCACTATTTAAAGGGAATGTGTCACCTATAATTTTGTCTGCCAGTTAAAACTAGATGGTGTCAAATATTTTTTTCTAATGTTTTTGTTTCCTGATAGGAAATGCAATTTAAAAAATTTGCAAACTGAGGCGGCCATCTTGCTTGAGCTGTTGTTAACAGCATTTAGAGAGATGCTTTACCACCATGGACACAATAGTCTAGAGGAGATTTACTGACTTCTATGGGAGAGTTTTTTAGACATGTTCTGTGACCTGTGCAGAGGTCATTGTACAAGGAAGGAGTAGATAATCTCTGACCATCACTTACTGCAAATGATGGATGTTGTGTTAGGCTACTAGCACACGTTTTGTGCGGATCCGTCCGTTTGTATTATCTTTAAAATAGCCAAGATTTGACCACCATTAAAAGTCAATGGAGGAGGGATCCGTTTTGGACCGCTTGTGAGAGCCCTGACGGAACTCACAAACGGAAAGCCAAAACGCCAGTGTGAAAGTAGACTTGCCTATATAGAAGTGACATCTGTCATTGTAATCCTAATCTGTTATCGAACATATTCTTAGAGCTGAACATTTCCAGTATACTTTGCTCTGGCAATATGCCTCCTGAAATTTTCAATAATCTGATGTAGAAAAACCGCCAAATTATAGAAGCACTGAATAGCTGTGAAGGTCAACATGGGAATACAGCTCTGCAGTGGAATATACATTGTAACTTTTATCAGCAAAAAAAATAATACATTAATATATTAACTGGGAAATTACATATATGAATTAACACTACAAAAGTTCCAAAATATGTACTGTACAGATATACGGTCATATCATTCTTTTCTAATAGCTCAGATGTGAGTTCACATCTCCTACCTCATTTGGAAGAGTCAAGCAGAATAAACAACTTTACACAAGCTTTTCTTTCTTACACCGATACATAGATTACTGCAAACTACACAGTGTGATCTTTGTTGTGACCACGGCACAAATAAGCTACATACAGCTTAAATTATGTAGAATATCATGGGAAAGTGTAAAAAGGATTTCCTAATCACAGTGTGAACTCTATTGTTCTCCACTTCCGTCCCAGGCTGTTCATTCTTCAACAACATTATGATATAAAACAATTATTGTTCTCACTTTTAGAACAACCAGAGCTGAACTCTTCCAGAAAAATACATACACAATATAATAAAAGTAAAACAAAAACTGTCTGCTGTATGGCGGTGCATAAAACATGGAACTTCTATTTGGTATTCTTCAAAACCCTGTATCATGCACCACTTCAGGTGGCCCTGCAGCTGACATATCACCACGTATCAGTCCTGACTAGAGAGTTTCTATAAGCACAGAAGCATAAAAAAAATACAAGGTTGACCCAAAAGAAACATCAAATTCACAGTTACTATTGACTCCTTGCTTCTGGATCACATCCGGAGTAATAATATTATATACATATACTAAATCACTGACAGGTTCTGTATAAATGTGTATAAGTCACTCAGTAGGACTGCTGCAGAGAAAATAGGGAGTTTAAAGGGTTGTGCCACAAATTACTTTATACTCTAAAGTTTATGTTCATCAACCAATCTAGCTCCTATTCCGCCTTGGATTTTTATTTTTTATTTTAACTTTTTTATTTTATTTACCTCAATTGCAGTTTTCTCTTATCCCCCATGCTTGAATCCTACTTCCTGGTTTGTTATGAGTCTGCCATCCCATCATGCAGTGATATGTGTCCTTACATCAGCAGATCATGAGATACTAATTACAGCCCTTGTTCTCACCAATGACGCTTATGTATCCTAAATTACCAGGCTCCAAGGCAGGATGTAACCTACAGCAACTAAATAACACAACAGATTTGCTAATGGGTGCAATGCTAGGCTAATGACTTTTTGAAAAGGCAGCTTTGCTAAATAGTATTTGGGGAAAGTGATATAACAGTGATATCTGTTGAGCAGGATAAATTTATATTCGTGACACCACCCTTTTAGTTTAATGATTATTTCAGCTGTGCATGTGCCTTTTCAGTTGTTATGATAGGCTCTGCTAGGCTAGAAGGTGAATACTTTCTATAAGTCCTTACCACAACTTACCAAAACTTCTTACATGTCCTTATGACATATCTAAAGGTACCCTTCAAACCAATAACTTCCAAATGTTTTTTATACCAAAACCTTTACAATCTATGAATCTGTTCAGCTTCCCCAACTCTATAGCATGCTGCTTGCAAATAGATTAAACATGCTCCACGGTGACCTGACAGGTTCACGTTATTCAATGAAGTGTAAACAGGTCAGCAGTTTACGTTAGAAAAGTATGATTTTAGGCAATTATGAATAAAAAAGAATTACACCTGCAAATTAGCAAAAAAAAAAGCTAAATAGAGATGCAAAAAATGTGATGCTATGATGATTCAATAAACCAAGTTTGCACAACTCTACACGATATTATAGGTGAACTTCATCTCCTTAAACAAACAGCACAAACATATAGTAGGTGACCTGAAATTTGACTTCATACTATAGCTCGAGGTAAAACAGACTAAAGTCTTTATCCCACATGGAATTCTTTATCCATAAAAAAGAAAGAAAAAAAACCTTCTGTCATTTGAAATTTCCATATCTGATTCCAGATCTAAAGAAACCAGGTCATGGTATGATTGCATACAGGCTGCAAGAATGTTTGGCAGTGTGCATATGTTTACTTCCTAGCAAATTTATGGCTAACAAACATAGCTAAAACCAACCATGGTGTAAGCATCATTGGCCCACATCAATAAGATATTACCATGACAAAGTCATGGCATCATTGTTATTTTTCATTATCCAAGCAGCATACAACATACATTGCAGCAAAATGAAGTAGATAATGCATACAATACCTCTGATTTGGATGACATATTATCCTCCATATCTGTATCATTTGGGTCTACAATGTCTTCAAAAGGCGGTAGCGACATCTTCTTCTTATCGACAACTTCACTTTCAACTTTTACTTTCCCCGTTTTAGGCTGAGATTTGTCTTTTAAAGACTTTTTGTCTGAGGAGGACAATATGAGTAGTGAAGAATTAGAAAAACCTTTAAGAGAAGATTCAGAGTTGCTTTTCCTCCTTTTCCTGGTTAATGGGTCTTCTGAGTCCATATGCGGTGGCCTCTTACTGGAAACCTTCTTTTCCTGTTGATGCCCACTAGATACTGCAAGAATATTATTGTTCTCACACCTGGACTCTTTTGACATGGGTTTGGGTTCCTTAAAGGCCATTTTAGGGACAATTTTTTCATCCTTCAGTGGTTTGTTTTCTTTGGGTTTTTTGGACAATTCTTTGGAAGATTTATTATGTTCCCTGGATGGTTCTTTGAAGGCACTTCGATGTTCTTTTGAGTCTTTTGATGATTTCTCCTTGTGCTCCTTTGAAGATTTGTGTGGTTTAGATAAGCTAATTGAGTTGCTGTTGCTGTTTATGCTAACTGGTTTACTTGGGTCCTGAAAGAAACACAACCAGGTTTAATTTCAAACAATAGAAATACATAATCTGCTTCCGACTTTTTTCAAGTCACTAAATATTTGATAAGCACCATATTAAAAGTTACTCAAGTGGACTTACATAGTTAAATAGTTAATATGGTTGAAAAAAGACATACGGTAAGACTATCAATCTCAACCAAGGGATAGGTGGGGACGCAAATCCCAGAAGGAAGTGAGACTCAGATTTCTACACATTTACATAAGAATTAATGTCATTTACTTTTAAGAATTTATCTAAACCCTTTTTAAAACTGTCCACTGTTCCTGCTGTGACCACATCCTGAGGAATTCTATTCCACAGATTCAGAGTTCTAACAATAAAGAAGTTTTGACACTTCGGGAGACTGAACTTTTTCTTCTCCAGTCGGAGGCAGTGGCCCCTTGTCTTTTGAGGTCATTTGACATGGAACAGTTTTTCACCGTATTTTTTGTATGGCCCATTTATATACTTGTACAGGTTAATCATGTCCCCCCTTAGACGTCTCTTATCAAGACTAAATAAATTCAATTCTTTTAATCTTTCTTCATAACTAAGACCATCCATGCCCCTTATCAGTTTAGTCGCTCTCCTCCTGTACTTTTTACATGGCCTTTCTATGGACTGGTGCCCAGAATTGAACTGCATATTCCAGATGAGGACCCAGCACTGAACCTTGGGGTACATCACTTATAACCTGGGACCATTCTGAATAGGAATCATTGACCACAACTCTCTGGACACAGTTCTTCAGCCAGTTTTTAATCCAATTACAAACTATACTTTCCAAGCCCTATAGACCTTACTTTACCTTTTAAACATCTATGAGGGACAGTAACAAAAGCCTTAGCAAAATCCAAAAACACTACATCCACAGCCGCCCCTCTGTCCAGGCTTCTACTCACCTCCTCATAAAAACAAATCAGGTTAGTCTGACATTTTCTGTGCTTGGTAAACCCATGGTGGTTATCACTTATATTATTTACAGAGTATTATACTCCTGTATATGGTCCCTTAAGAGTCCTTCAAACATTTTTCCCACAACAGAAGTTAAACTAACTGGTCTAAAAATAGCTGTGGAGGACCTAGATCCTTTTTTGAATACGGCACCACATTTGCCTTGCGCCAGTCACTTGGCACTGTACCAGTACGTAGAGAATCTTTAAAATTATAAACAGGGGCACAGCAATGACTGGACTGAGCTCTTTAAGCACTCTTGGGTGTAATCCATCTGGACCCAGAGCCTTGTTCACATTTAACCTATTTAACTTATCTTGGACCATATCTACAGTTAGTACATCCAGTAATATACTCAATTGGCTAACAGCCCCAGCACCACAGATATCAGCTCCTTTTTCTTCTTTTGTATAAACAGAGCTACAAAAAAAAAAACATTTAGTAACTCTGCCTTTTCTTTATCTTCAGTGACTAAAACTAGTTTTTATAGAGGAAACAATTACAAGTAAATCGCAAGCAAATGTGATATACTACCACTGTAGCCTAGTAATTTCCTAACAAATAGGAGGTTGACAAGTTAAGGCCCTTTTACTTGGGAGAGGGATCAGGGCAATTATCAGGAAGGAGTGTTCATACAAACACCTACTCTCGATAAACTGTACCATCAATCACCCAATGAGCAGTGATCACATGTTTTATGCAGCACAGCTGTGTAATAAGGGATATGCTGACCACAAACAATGAGTCTGTTCAGGAACAATCGTTGTTGCATGTACAGTAAATGCAGCTCTCCCTTCAGTTCTATGGTCAGGCAATTACTGGGAGCAAACTGTTAATTCCTGATAATTGCCTGTGCATCAGCAGGTGTAAATGGGTCTTTACAGACAGCTTTAAGTTAAGCCATTTAGAAACAAGAATGAATTTGTTCGTAACCAGATATTAAGAAATCCTATAGACATCAACTGAAAAGAACACAAGAGAAAACATTTTAAAAAAATCAAGGAGATAATGTGGTGAAAACCTGAATATATATGAGAAATATTTCAGATTATTCTCTTTCCTAATCATTGAATTTGCTATATATATATATATATATATATATATATATATATATATATATATATATATATATATATATATATATATATATATAGTTTGTGGCAATTGTGAATCTTTTTTCTCCAATAAAAAGTGTTCTTGTACACAGAAAAATGCCATTGTGGTTAGTTCTAAATCCTGTACATAAGGAAGACAGAAGTGGTTATTATAATAAGTATTTGGACCTCTGCCATAACTACATAATGCCAACTCTACTTTCTATGAAGACATCTAAAATAAAGCTGCTCAATGACTCAGCTAATCTGATGTTTCTTTATACTGCACACCTTCTAGAGATGAGCTATGTAAAGCGTAAAGGTCCCTTTACGAGGGATGATTATCCGGCTGATTATCAGGAACAAACTTTCATGTGAACGGGTGTTCCTCATAACTGCCCTCATGAGCAGACCCTTGTTCATAGGGTGAAAGCATGATGTTGTCTCCTAAATCATTGTTTCTGGGCAGCAGATCGTACTGTGTAAATAGATCCACTGCCCAGAAACCATGAACCTATAGGAGTTTTCAGAGGTGATTGCTGCTTGCAATGCAGCTCGCACTTCCCTTGAGGAGCCAGTAATTGCCTGCTCAGTTGGCCTGTGTAAATGGGCTTTAAGCTTAAAGTTCCTAGATAGTATTTTTCTACCCTCAGGGCTCAAACCTAAGTGAGTTGCAATTTATTAATTCACACACAGCTTCAATATGTACTAGCATCTTTGTGCACAAAACCTGACATGTTGCACAAAGATGCACATGTTGCACAAAGGTGTTGAGACACCACCAATTGCTACAAAAAAAGAGCGCTCATAAATCTCAGCTATGGTATCTTTGGGCAAATGGGAAGATATCAGAGCTTGGACGCCCAGAATATGCTATAATCTGACATGCGTTTTTTTTACATACATAGGCTTTCTATGGATCTATACACCGTTCACACAGCATTTTCTGAGTACCTCTGTCCCTTTGTTTCTAGCGACTGGTAGCACCTGAGTACCCAGATACCCGCTGATCAAAGCTTCTGACATATCTGTATAGCATGCAAATGTTTTGGTTTTTTGTTATGAACCCTTATAGTAGAAATCAATGTGCATTGCAACAAATTTCTGATAAAAGTTTTCAGCAAAACATAGAACATACTGTAGACGTGGTGAAAAATACTCACCTTGGATCCATGAGATGATTTGCTCTTTTTTACATCCGAGAAGGATAAAGAATTACTAGGGAGGCTGGGGAGATGAAGACTGGTGCCTGAAGAAAAGGATGACCCCTCGGACATAACCATGATCTAATATTGGTGTTACAAAATAAATAAAAAAAAGTGTTATTTTTCCTGTTACAATCATGAACTCTTTTTATTCTCAAATACTGTACATCGACAGAAAACCTCACATGCTAATCTTTCTTGAAAAAAAATAAAATAAAATTTATTATATATATATATATGTATATACCAAGGAAAAATGGCGGCACTTGTACGCAATCTAGTAAAGGTAGGGTGCACGTCTCCAGGGGAATAGGCTTCTTACCCCAATGTATAGTCCAGAAGAATGGGCGGCACTCCAAGGAAAAAGACAAGTGAACTTTATTCACCCAGGTGGTGCAACGTTTTGGTTCTGCACTAGAACCTTTTCCATGGGGTCCCACGTGGCCCCCACGTATTTTTATGCGGGGCTTTGAGGAGGATGTCGTCTTTCTATCCCACCACTTCAGACATGTACTGAGGTGGTGGCGATACATTGACGACATCTTCCTCATATGGGCTGGCAGTGAGGAGGAGTTGATTGGCTTCCATGACTTTTTCAATAGCCATGACTCCAGTTTACAATTCACTCTCGTCCATTCGCAAACTGACATCCAATTCTTGGATACCAAGGTCACACTCTGTGGGGGGGTGCTGCACACAGGGTTATATGTCAAGCCCACTGATACCAATACCTTCTTGTGTTACAATAGTTCTCACCCCAGGAGAATGGCCGAGTCATTGCCGTTCTCCCAGTTTCTTAGGGTGAAACGTATTGTGTCTGATGAACATATGTCTGATGTGACCCTTGAAACCATGGCCAATAGGTTTCGCGATAGGGGATACCCGCAACGACTCCTGAATGAGCATATGGTCAGGGTTCGCGGGTTAAACCGGGGCAAATTACTGTCACAGCGTAAAAACACTCAGAAAACTGACAGAATTCCATTTGTGTCCACATACAGTGAACTAAGCCCTCAGATCAACAAGGTACTCAGGAGACACTGGGACCTCCTGGGCTCGTGCTTTAAGGGTATCCCAGAGTTCCAGAGTCCACCACTTTTCTCTTATCGGCGCTCTAGAAATCTACGGGACCAGTTGGTTAGAGCCGACATAGGTCCGAAGGTGTCCTCCAGACAGACTACTTTGACACAACCCGGCTTGGGATGTTTTCCTTGCCTGGGATGTGTCAATTGTAGATACATCCGAAAAGGGAAAATGTTTGTGCATCCTGGCACAGGGGTCTCTCATGATATTTTGTTTCACCTCACATGCAACTCAAGCTATGTGATCTATGTGTTATCTTGCCCGTGTAACCTGTTATATGTGGGCGAAACGACAACTGACCTCAAGACCCGGCTGAATAACCACCGTCTGAGCATTCGGAAGAGGCGTTTGGACCTACCGGTTTCCAAACACTTCTCTGAGGCCAGACACAAAGAGAGTGATTTGAAGTGCTGGATAATCGACCATATACCCCAGCCCAGACGTGGGGGGGACAGGTCCAAGATTCTCAAGCGCAGGGAACTGAGCTGGATCCATAGACTGGACAGCTTAAAGCCAAAAGGATTGAACATTGAATTCAACTTTGGTGAGGTGGTTTGAGGGGTGGCTTGCCTCCACTGATCGTTTGGACTATTGTTCTGTATCTTGTGTACACACTATGAGAATACCATCATCTATTTCAAGATTTCTTTAATGTATATACTTCTACATTTCCTTGTTTTTTTTTAGATCACTTCTCTTCACTTCACCCACACTCAGCATTTCCTGGGCAGGAGCAAGTGGTTGAAATGGACGCAGCATTATTTGCAGGAGTTTCATTCCTATGGGCCATGCGATTATGATATTATTTTTATTATTTTGTCTTTCCAAATTTTGTATTGCCGGATCCGGCTTACACCCTGGGACTCATTTGTATATACATTTTGTCACATTAGCATGTGGAGATGCTGCCCAGATTTTCTATTATATCTGGCTGGATTTGCCACCTGTGGCATCTGTATACCTGTAAGAGGAGAGCCCTCCTGAGTAAGGTTGCGGTATGACACCCTTGTTATACACCTGATTTCACACTGCGGGTTCCCGTGTGTGTCTAGGGTGGACACTTGGGTATGGTATGTGGACACACTGGTTTACCATGTTGTCCCTACCTGTCCTGATCGCTATACTCTAGATTTATACAGGCTTGATGCATGTATATTTTTCTATATACTGGTACACAGGTTTAGGGCATTCCTCCAGTATCCAAGATGGCGCTTGGTAAATAAGCTCGACACTGGGCATGCGCCGTAACACGCTAAGTGATGACGTAATGACGCTGGTAAGCTCTGATGATGTCAATAGTCCCTGATGGGTGTAATGCCGTGCCTGCGCACTGGAGTGCACACAACGCCGAATAGCCACATGGAATATGTCTCCAGCTGATGTCTGGTATGTCCTTGAGATCATCTCCTTGCTCCGCCCTCCATTCACATGCGGTACGGGACACACGCATCGATTAGCCTTGCGTGCCTGATCGATGAGTCTGTCCCCAGATCCAATTGGAATTTGGAATATGTAATATGTTATGCACTTTTATTATGCAATTATGGGACATGCGTGTTCCTCTTTCTATGTTTTATCAAGTATTGTTGTATTCATTTTCACTTGTCATTGCTGCACTTACATTTTTGTAAGCACACCCAGTGTGGGATGTGTCTTTAATGATGTGTTCACACACCTTTGTAAACACCCCCCCAGTGGGGTGTGTCCTTATAATTTGTTCACCAATTGATTCACCTATAAAGCTGCTTTAGGTCACATTGTTTCTCTGCTTGAAAAAGGCTCATTTAGAGCCGAAAGGTTGCACCGGATGGTTGAATAAAGGAACCACATTTTTTTCACCTTACTGGAGTGTCTTCCATTTTCTGGATCTATTTGTGGGGTTAGGGTCCATTCACACGTCCGTTGTTTCTTTCCTGATCTGTTCCGTTTTTTGCGGAACAGATCTGGACCAGATCTGTACCCATTCATTTTCAATGAGTCCTGAAAAAAAATCAGACATTGTGCTGTCCGATTTTTTTCAGGACCCATTGAAAATGAATGGGTCCAGATCTGTTCCGCAAAAAACGGAACAGATCAGGAAAGAAACAACGGACGTGTAAATGGACCCTAAGAAGTCGATTCCCTGGGAATGTGCACCCAATCTTATTTGCTTATAGCCAGTGCCGCCATTTTTCTTCTATATATATATATATATATATATATACACATATATACACACACACACACACACACACACACACACACACATATATATACACACACACATATATATACACACACACACACACACACACATACACATATATATACACACACACACATTTTTTTTTACTTTCTTCTACAATGCCAAAACATTCAGATCCATCCAGATCGGTCCACTGAACCACTGAATCTTTAGGAAGAGCATGTTCTGTTTGACGGCCGTTGTTATCATGACAAGCCTTTCTAGGCCGCTAGAGGCACAACTGCTATGATTAACCATTTCACTTGGTGCTCCCCATAGCAAGAGATGTGTCCATTATGATAAAAATGCTACATGTTCTGATATGCTTTCTTGAGCAGGGTAACGTCTCAAAATGTGTACAGGCACAGCAAACATGCATCTGACAAGGAGCCAATAACTCACAGCATGGCAAAATTCAATAGCTTTTAAAAATGTCTATGTTAGGCCAGCTTCACACAAGCGTGTGTGGACTGGGAAATATGGTCCATGTGACCATACCATTTCCTGGGTTAACTGAATATTGTCTGAGCCAAACTCGTTGTATCATGTTATAAGTTTCAGCTTGACCACATGTCTACTCTCCTGTACTCACATGACAGTAGACCCATGTTGTGCAGGGAGGAGGAAAAGCAGTGGTTGTTCCAAGAAATGTGGCTATCACACAGAGCATATTTTCTGGACCAAACACGTACATGTGAAACCAGCCTTCTAGAAACACATCAGATTGTATCAGTATGGTCTGGTGGTCAAGACCATCACATTTTTCTAGAAAGAAATTTGTGATGCTCTGTTCAATTTCTCTTAGCTACTGTCTATTTTGGCGAACTGTTGACCACACCAGTCATATCCTCTGAAATGATATACAACATGGTGTTGTTAAATGTCTTCCTTGTGATGTAGCTTAAAATAAGAAAAAAGAAAAGAAATGAACAATCTCCTAGGTGGGGATCTGATATAAATTGGTTTTACAAATTTAAGTGGTTACTTTGAGATTTAAAAAGTTGCAATCAAGCTGGCCATCAATGCACTGAGGATTGGTTATCAATATTCATTCGGTGGGAGTCGGCCAATCAGCTGTCCCTTGCAGCATGGAACTAGTACTTTCAACTGACCCAGAATCACTGCAGTTAACCTATTCAAATTAATGGGAGCTGTAGTTGGCGCCGACATGACTCATCTCTGTTCATTATGTAGTGGATGGAGCTGGTAAATGCAGCACTGCTGCTGCTACTTGAATAAATGGGAGCAGCACAGCAGTTACAAGCTCCATTCACTACACCTTGAAGTGGAGATGTGTAGCTACAACTAAACAGGGGATCGGTGGGGGTGCAGGGTGTTGGGCTTCTTCTCATCTGATCTTGATTTCTTATTCTGTGGTTAGGCCATCGATATGTAAATCCTGGAATAGCTTTCAAAAATATCCATAGCACACATTCTCTGCTTTATTAACAAAATTATTTAACTGGACGGAGTCCTATTTCATTATTGGGATACACTAACACACCATGGTTGGGCAACAGTTACTATTAAAATATATACCGTATATATACCTAACCAAAGAGAATACCTATAAATATGCATAAACGTCCAAAACTATTTATCAAATTGCAAACTAAACTATTTTTCCTAGAATTATGTTTTCGTTATGTAGATAGTAATAATGGTAAAACTATGCTTGAACACACTAGTTCAGCCCAACATGCTGTATCCAATAGATACTCTACACACAAAGGCAGCATAACATGAACAATGTCCTTTTACCTCCATTTCTATAGGAGCCTAGCATTTATCAGCCATAGATGGAGAAATCCAATATACGTGTTTGTTTTCTATAAATGACACGCACAAGTGATCAGAGAAACTGTACGTAACATTAACATGCCTTCTGCTTATTGCTGCAGTGACTTCTGTTTAATTAAAATAAGATTCATTTTCTCCCTGCACGCCATTTATCACCAGAACGCTATTCCGCCCTCATAGCCCTGATTTCTGTCAGCTTATGTGAGTTCATTTTCACCAAGACTTAAAATGTAAGGGGGTAGAAGAGCAAACATAAAACAGACGGGCTGACAATTTCTATATATCCCTAAATAGGATAGTAATTATTAGGAAATATACTACTTTATAGGCAAGACCTGCCACATTTGTCAACCTGTAATATAGACTGGCTGTGCATAAATGATAAAGAAATCAACATACTCTAAGGCTACTTTCACACTAGCGTTCGATCGGATCCGTTCTGAACGGATCCGATCGTAATAATGCAGACGGAGGCTCCGTTCAGAACGGATCCGTCTGCATTATATTAGCAAAAAAAAGGCTAAGTGTGAAAATAGCCTCGGACGGATCCGTCCAGACTTTCAATGTAAAGTCAATGGGGGACGGATCCGCCTGAAGATTGAGCCATATTGTGGCATCTTCAAACGGATCCGTCCCCATTGACTTACATTGTAAGTCTGGACGGATCCGCACGCCTCCGCACGGCCAGGCGGACACCCGAACGCTGCAAGCAGCGTTCAGCTGTCCGCCTGTCAGTGCGGAGGCGAGCGGAGCGGAGGCTGAACGCCGCCAGACTGATGCAGTCTGAGCGGATCCGCTCCATTCAGACTGCATCAGGGCTGGACGGCTGCGTTCGGGTCCGCTCGTGAGCTCCTTCAAACGGAGCTCACGAGCGGACCAGCGAACGCTAGTGTGAAAGGAGCCTTAAAGGGATGATGTACGATTTAATGGCACTTCTTTACAGATTGCATTCTATTCTATTTTACAGCCCAGCGGTGATTTGCAATAGGTCAATCTTTCAGTAAGTCCCAGAGTCCCTTAATATGCTTCAATTAATCTTTCCTTCCCATTAAATGCTCAGTTTCATCAGCACATATAACAAGGTGACCCATTATGTAAAGCACGTAGCAGCTCATTTCCTTTGCGGAGGAAACATTAACCTTAAAAGACTGGTGGAAAAAGCTGTGCACTTTGTATGGGATGTTTTCTGGAAAGGCACCTTGTGTTTGCGCACCTGTCCCTTTACAAATAGCATACACTTAGCTTATCTCTGGATATTGCACTAAGAGCCGGTTTATGGCATGTCAATAAGGCCCTTGGCGACATTTCAATATGAGCATTGCTCTCCTGCAGCCATCTCTCATTTACAATGGTTATATCATTTATACCGGAATTAAAAGGATTTGATTATTACTGGTATACTCTTCCATGTGCTTTATACATTGACTGGTAGAACACATACAACTGTTATACAAGGTAGACCTCAATTTCTGGCCATATTGCTGATAATCTCACCTAGGAGCAAGATTCATCCTACATAATAAAATCTGACAGGGATGTTGGCTGTAGACATAAAACCCTTAATGACAAGCAATTTTTTCATTTTTCCTCTCCATGTCTGATCAGCTGTAACTTTTTTATTTTTCATTGACAAGGTCTAGTTTTACGTGGGAGAAATTGAATTTTTTGGTACAGTTTAAGGATACATATAAATAACTTTGTAATTTATATACTTTTTTCGCTTTTCGCTAATTGTTTTTCTCGATACCCATGACGGCACCCTATGCGACCAGGGACCTCCCATCCGGGACAGGAAACCTTAGAAGATAAAAGGTTCACACCCCCACCAAGCACCAGTGATGGTAATAAACAGTACTCCGGAGGTGAATACACGTAACAAAGAGAGAGAGAGAGAGATCCAATACGGTACATTATATCTCTTCTAAACTCAAGAGAGATTCTCTCAGAAACTTATAAAGAAGTAGCAGGCTACTCCGCATATAACCTATTAAGGTAACTATAACGCCTATAAAGTTGTTTTTTTTGGGGGTGCCGTCATGGGTATCGAGAAAAACAATTACCGGTAAGCAATGTTGTTTTCCCCTCACCCATGACGGCACCCCATGCGAGATAGACTATTAATGAGGAAACTAGGGGGGGGACAACCGCCTGAAGCACCTTCCTACCAAAGGCGGAATCCACGTGAAGTTGGAGCCTGTAATGCTTTAAAAAGGTATGTTGAGAGCTCCAAGTTGCTGCTCTAGAAATTTGAGCCAGAGAGGCATCCGCTCGGGTGGAGTGAGCTCCAAACCCTGAAGGGGGCGAGAGACCCTGTGCTAAATAGGCTTCGGAAATGGCCCTTTTTACCCATCTAGCAATGACTGCCGTGGACACTTTCCGCCCCTTATTTCTACCCCAAAACTGAATAAGGAGGTTTTCTTCCAACCTCCAGGCAGAGGTAGACTCCAAATAAGCAAGCAAACACCTTTTGACGTCCAGGCAACGATACTCCCTTTCTAAATCATTAGAGGGATTTGAGCAAAAGGATGGAAGGACAACATCCTGACTTCTGTGGAAGTCCGTAACCACCTTTGGCTGGAAGGACGGGAGAGGCCTAATAATAACTGTCGTCTAAGATCTGGGTATAAGGAGGAAAAGCCGAGAAGGCTTGAATCTCTGAAATCCTCCTAGCTGAAGTAATGGCCAGTAAAAAGGACATCTTAAAGGAGAGCATATCTATGGGGATGTCTGACAGGGGCTCAAAAGGTTTTTGTGACAGGGCCGTCAAGACTGTGTTTAGGTCCCAAGGAGGGGACAAAGGTCTTATCGAAGGGCGGATCCTGGAGGCTGCTGACAGAAACCTTTTAACCCAAGGATGAAGGGCCAGCTGCATATCAAAAAAGTAACTTAAAGCTGCCACATGTACTCTCAGGGTGGAAGCCCTAAGCCCCTTATCCAGGCCAGCTTGTAAAAAGTCTAGGACCCTAGAGACATTTGGAGGAGAGAAGGGGTCAGGATTGATCCCTAAAAAGGAGGCGAAGACCTTCTAGATCTTATTATATTTCCTAGCTGTAGTAGCTTTTCTACTTCCCAGAATGGTGGTCACTACTGATTGGGACAGACCCATACCTAACCAAATCCCCTCTCTCAGTCTCCACACTGCCAGGTGCAAGATTTATGGATTGGGATGCAGGATCGGGTCTTGATACAATAGATCCTCCCGGGGAGGATAAATCCAAGGGGGGGCTATCGCTAGGTCTAGGAGGCAGGAGTATCAGGACCTTTTCGGCCATACTGGGGCAACAAGGGTAATTGTCGCCTTCTCCCTCTGGACTTTCTTCAGGACCTGCGGAATTAGGGAAAAAGGAGGGAAGGCGCAACCCTCCTCATGAGACCCGTTCTGTGCCAATCCGTCTAAAGCTGTTGGATCGTCCAAACGATTAAGGGAGAAGAATCTTTCCACTTTCCTGTTCTTCCTGGAGGCAAATAGGTCGATCGTGGGAGGCCGAATTTTTGCGTTAACTGGGAGAAAACCTCTGGGTTTAGACACCAGTCTCCCTGTTTTAGCTGGGTGCGACTCAGATAATCGGCTACTATGTTCTCCTTCCCCCTTTATGTGGACTGGCGACAGGGATAGATGTTTCTGTTCTGCTAGCTGAAAGATCTGGTGACAGAGTGTTGCCAGAGAAGGTACTCTTGTTCCGCCTTGATGGTTGATGTATGCCACTGTTGTCAAATTGTCAGAGTATAGAATTATCTTCTTGAAGGATATGTCCGGAACTATCGCTTTTAATGCCATTTCTACTGCTTTTAGCTCTTTGAAGTTCGAGGTGGCTCTTCTGGTATTCAAATCCCACCTCCCTTGCCAACCTTTGTTCTCCGAGTGAGCCCCCCCATCCCCACGGGCTGGCATCCGTCGTTATTATCGGATCCTGAAAAGACCATGGTACCCCTGCTGAGAGATTCTCTGCCACAGTCCACCAAAGAAGAGACACTCTCGCCTCTGCGGATAAATGGAAAGGTCGGTCTAACGACTGTTTGCAGCCGTCCCATTGGTGCAGGATGCATGACTGTAGCTTCCTTGTGTGGGCCTGCGCATATAGGACCGCCGGAAAAGTTGCTGTCAGGTGGCCCAG
Source organism: Bufo gargarizans (assembly GCF_014858855.1). Classification (NCBI taxonomy): domain Eukaryota; kingdom Metazoa; phylum Chordata; class Amphibia; order Anura; family Bufonidae; genus Bufo; species Bufo gargarizans. The sequence continues at coordinate 198,852,881 of NC_058086.1, forward strand.
TACTGCCATTGCCCTTCTGAACGAGCAGAGGTAGGACCTGAAAAGATCCCAAACATGCTCCCTGATGGAGATTATCTTGGCGGACGGGAGGAAGGTTTTCTCTACTCGGGAGTCTAAAAGGATGCCTAAAAATACACCAGTCTGAGATGGTGTCAGGCAAGACTTTTTCCAATTTATTTTCCAGCCCAGGCTCTTTAACAGGGCGCAGGAAACCCTGATGTTTTGAATCAATCCATCTTTGGTCTGGGAAATAAACAGGAAGTCGTCTAAATATGGCAGCAACGGAACCCCTGACAATCTTAGGAAGGAGGCCACCTCCGCAATCACTTTTGTGAAGATTCTGGGGGCTTGTGAAACCCCAAAGGGTAGGGCTCTGTATTGCAGGTGTAGACATTCTCCCTGAACCCAGACTGCTGTCCTCAAATATTTTTGGGAGGACACATGAATTGGCACATGGTAGTATGCGTCCTCTAAGTCCAGAGTCGCCATCCAGCAATTTCTTGATAGGAGATCTATGGCTGATCTTATGGTCTCCATGCAAAACTTCTTGTAACTGTTACAAAAAAAAAAGGGGGGAGTAAAAACCCCCGCCCCTCTCTGCCTGTGGAACTGGGACAACCACCCCTTTCCGTAGAAGAAGCAACACTTATGACTCTAAGGCTTGTCTCTTGATTTGATCCTTGGGGTAATCTGTCTGTATGAACGAATCCTGGGGACGGGTCAGAAACTCTAGCCGGAACCCCTCTCCAATCCCTCCCAGGATCCAGACGTTTTTGGTTATCGTCTTCCAGGACTGGGAGAAAGAGAGATAATCTTCCCCCTACCTGGGGTTCGGCGTCATTGCTTATCCTTAGGTCTTTGATCTTGGGGTTTAAAAAGGAAACCTCCGGATTTCTTAGGAAATTTGTCCTTTTCCCTTCTGTCATACTGCCTACCCTTTTGTTGTTTATTTTGGTACCTACGAAAAAAAAAGGGGGCGTTGGGGAGCTGGAAAACTCTTTTTCTTGTCTGAGGCCTTTTCAAGTATGTCGTCAAGGGACGACCCAAAAAGCCTGTCACCCTCACAGGGGATGGAGCACAATCTAGCCTTTGAGCCCTGATCCGCTTTTTTGTCAAGAGAAGAGGATCAGACAGGCTACCCAGGTCATCAAACAGTAGAGCAGACTTCTTGGCGATCTTTGCCACCGGAGCGTCTACTGTAGGGGCCTTGTCCCAACAAGCTGCTACTTTCTCGTCAAAGGGATATTTTCTTTTAACTGAGCTTGGAATAAAAAAAACTTCCTATCAGGATTTTTCCATTCCTTTTTAATCAATGCCTGAACATTCTCGTGAATGGTGAAAACCCTCTGCTTCCTGGGACCTAATCCCTGAAAGGCAATATCTGCTGTAGACTTAGCCTGTTTCACCTCTTCCAGTTGCATGGTTGCTCTGACCACTTTAAGGAGATTTTGGGTATCTTCGGGTGAAAAATAGGAATCCCCCGCTTCCTCCTCCGCTGACGATGTGGCGTCATTAGAGAGTAACTGGCCTGCTTCTCTTTCCTCTACGTCAGAACGGTCTATATCCGAATCCCTAACATCCGGAGATTTTTCCGGAGACCTAGGGCGGCTCTTACTTAAGGGTTTTAAGGAGGCTTTGACCTCAGATCTTATTAAGGACCTCATATTTTTGGAGAGGCTTTGGGATTCCTCCGCCACCAATTTATCAATACATAGGGTACATAACGGCTTAGAATAGGAGGATGCCAGGGGGACTTTACATCCTGCACACTCCTTATGCTTCGTTTTTTAGGTCGCTTTTTTGGGGGTCTTTGCCACCTAAACAAACCAAGCAAATAACACCCCATTAATAAAGAAAAAGATACATCTCACCAATGATCTTTTGCCCCCACTCCTCAGGACTGGTACCGGACTAGCGGGCCTTGAGGGTTCCAGGGGTTCGGCGCGTCCATCTACCGGCTCTGACATCTTGCTGAAGAAAACGAGCCTCTTCAGCACCACACTGTGTGCCACATCAGCTGGCTGGATTCCCCCCCCCTTGCCCCATTTATATTTTAAAAGACGCGCCTGGGCACACTCCGGCGCTTTTCCTACTTCCGAGTCAAGCCCCGCCCCCTCCAACGCCGACAGGAAGCTGGGCAAGCCAGAAGCAAGGAAGGGAAGCCGCCTGAACACGGCCACAGCGGCTCCCTCGGCTCAGCGCCGGGATGTGGGGGAGAAAACCAGACTGGAGGTAGCAGCCCTGGAGAGCCGTCAGCCACCTGGGGGAGGCCACCCACTGGATCAGAGCCTGGGCCCCCCCCCCCCCAGCTGCCAGTGAGAACCAGAATAGGAGCTTCCCAGGGACTTCCTATCCGGAGGACAGGAAACCTGAACTAGTGCTTGGTGGGGGTGTGAACCTTTTATCTTCTCAGGTTTCCTGTCCCGGATGGGAGGTCCCTGGTCGCATGGGGTGCAGTCATGGGTGAGGGGAAAAATCGATTTTGACAGGGGCGTAGCTATAGGGGGTCAGAGGTAGCAGTCGCTACCGGGCCCAAGAGCCTAAAAGGGGCCCAAAGACCCTTGTGCCGCATAAGAAGACACCGGTATTATAGAAAGTGCATGCTGGTCAAATTACACCTCTGGCTGGAGAGAAGGGGTTAGGTCAAGAATTTGGCATGGGGGAGAGGTGCCGTTTTAATGTTTGCCTAAGGCAGCCCGAAGGCTATGGGTTCCCCTGGCCCTGGCCACAAAGCACTGAGGGAAGGTGGGACCAAGCTGAACTCTTGCACCAGGGCCCATGAGCCTTTAGCTAAGCCCCTGGATTTTGACATTTTATTTTTTACCTTATTGTTTACACTGTATATATTTCAAACTGAATACATTTTTAAATGAGTTGATCAAGTTATTTCAGTTGAGCGGATAACCAAGTATGTGCAATACAATGTACTTTATGTAAAAAAATTTGCTTATTTTTTGCAAGCTTTTTTTCATTACATTTTTATAACAATGTTAAAAAAATCCAATTGAGGAATTGCTGTTTTACAAAATTATTTTATGCTTATAATTAGAGATGAGCAAATCGACTTCGGATGAAACATCTGAAGTCGATTTGCATAAAACTTTGGTCCAATACTGTACGGAGCGAGCGCTCCGTACAGTATTAGGCCACATGCACACAACCATTGTGTGTTTTGCGGTCCGCAAATCGCGGATCCGCAAAACACGGATGGCGTCCGTGCCCGTTCCATAATTTGCGGAACGGCATGGACAGCCTTTAATATAACTGCCTATTCTTGTCCGCAAAGCGTGCTGTCCGCATCCGTGGCTCGTTCCGTGGTCTGCAAAAAAAATTATAACCTGTCCTGGTTATAATTTTTTTTTGCAGACCACGGAACGAGCCACGGATGCGGACAGCACACTGAGTGCTGTCCACATCTTTTTCGGCCCCATTAAAGTAAATGGGTCCGCATCCGAGCCGCCAAAACTGCGGCTCGGATGCGGACCAAAACAACGGCCGTGTGCATGAGGCTTAAGAGGCTTTTTGCTCAGATAAGCTTAAGCTATTACTTTGCGAAGTCTCGTGTGACTTTGCGTAATAACTTCATAGATTAATTTTTACTGTAAAAAAAAAAAAAACATTTCCATTCAAAGTGGTTCCGTGGAACCAAACCAGAGTTCGGGAAATGGTTTATAACAGTGAAAATTATCTATGAAGTTATTACGCGAAGTCACGCGAGACTTCGTGAACGAATAACTTCGGCTCATCTGAGCCAATACATTCCAATACTGCATAAAGTGCGCGCTCCGTACAGTATTGTTTTATGCGAAGTGACTTCTGATGTTTCATCCGAAGTCGATTCGCTCATCTCTACTTATAATGTATTAGCATACTCCTGCATGCTAACACATTATGCTCTGTGTCTCTATGGTACACACTGTAGTAAGGAAGGACGGAAAGCAGGATTACTGAATTCACAGTCGTGCGGGTCCTTTCTAATTCCCCAGGGCTGACTGCAGAGGTCTTACCCACCCAGATCAGATCACTGGGACCCAATGCTGTGGTCACAGACTAGGGTGATCAAAGGGTTAACAACTGGAATTGGAACTACCTCCGATCCTAGCTGAGGAGCAAATGACTGCTCTAAAAACTGGAGCGGTTCGTTACAGTTCATTCGGACAGTAAGGCTACATGCACACGATCAGGATTGCGTGCGGAAAATCCGCACCGTAGGTCATGTACATTGTATTCTATGAGAATTTGAAATTCTCAATGCACATGATGCAGATTTTTTCCGCGCGGATTTTGATCTGTGGTGCGGATTTTAAAATCCGCAGCATGTCAATTTATTTTGTTTTCCCTGACCGGATTTTCTTCATTCACTTAGTGAAATCCGCATGCAGAAAATCTGCACCGAATCCGCATGCAAATCCGCACCAATTAATGCGGATTGACCACACAGATTTGCCTGCGAACACCTACGGATTTCAGTGCGGATTCTCCGCACATGAATCCTGAACGTGTGCATGTAGCCCTAGACTGCTCACAGAAGTGCGCTGCTCCCTTTAAAATAGGGACAACATAAGGGGTGGTTCTTAAGGGGTACAAACAAGCATTTCAGTGGGAAATGATAGTAAATAGCAGAGATAAGAAAAAACTGATATATTACATCAGGTAACAGTGATACTAGTAGACGTAGAGATTGCTTTAGTGTAATTTTCCTTTATAGTAGCCATTATATGTACGGTATTTCCTACCAAAGTCAGACAAATATATACTGTATGTATTGTGCCATGAAGGTGAATGTGTACTTTTCATCATTATGTTATTTATTGTTAGCAATAGCAATCATGTGCTACTATATAATTTTCTTACAGTGGCCAGAGCTCGGTTTTTTATACCAAGCTCTAAATCTAACACATAAACTTGGATTTAAAAGACAACATGCTGGCTGTCTGCAGCAACCACTAGAGGGAGCCTAGACTCTTACTGTATACTGTCTAACAAGTAAACACTATGAAGCTCCTAAACTCCATCTAGGGGTGATTGCAGAATGACTAAAAATATTAAATATTTTTTATATAACTATGTACAAAGTTTTGAAACTAAAAATAGAGTTCTGACAGATATAAGAAACCAAAATTTTATTCACAATCTTCTATTTAGAGGGTTGGTTGTCTCACGGGAAATGGCCAGAATATCCATAAATATTGCAGACTGAAATTATGTCAGAGAAAATCTGTTCTAGATAAAGTTTTCACTGTATTAGGAAGGTAAGGCTCCATTCAGATGTCCGCAATACACCCGGCCGACACCACCACAGAAATGCCTATTTTTGTCCCCACTCTATGGTACCTTCATATCAGATGAAAGGAAGGATGGAAAGTTTTTTTTTTTTTAATGTAAATCTGTCACCAACTACATGTATTTGCTGGCATGGGGAATGTCCCAAAAAAAAGTGTCAGAAATTTGGCACAAATGTTGAATTTTAAATAAATACCCTTTTTAGCAAAGCCACATACCATCGCTACACCCCTGTTGTCGGGCGAGGCAGAAAAAGCGCCTAGAAGTGTCCAAAAAGATTAATGAATGTGGTGCAAGATTTATCATCTCCCTGTACCCCTTTTTGATTGAAAAATAATAATAAGGGACAAACCTTGCATTTGGCGTTTTTGCATTGCCCTCGCCACTTTCTGAAAGGGGAGCATGGTCAGTGGGGCCAGCAGGTCACCCACATTTATGTTCTTTTCTGCCGGTGAGGAGCAAATGAAATCAGAAATCTGTGACATGTTACCCGCATACCTGACCTGTAAGGGCATTTTAAACATTATAATAAAGGACAGCGAGTTTGTATAACGGGTAAATGCCTGCTGCTTTTTCTTCTATTTTTGCACTGACTTTATGGACACCTATGGCAAAGCACCACCTGTGAACATATGTCTAAGGTGCCACCCCAGTAGATTGCTTGGTGAGAACTGGCAGATGTCAGCTGAAAACAGAAATCTATAGCAGCTCCGAGCTGGACTGCCAGAGGATGCACCTAAATTAGTCACATCCTCAGCAGCGCTGGAGATTTCAAAGCCAGCTAAAAGTTTCTGTATTCAGGCCACATGTATGACACTGTATGGAAAAAAATGAAAATAAAAAAATCCAGAAAAGGTGCCAAAGTGTAATGGAATAATATAGTTATCAAAACACACACACACACTCAAAAAAGCTGTCACTGAATCCTCCATCGGGAAGTCACATTTGACCATGTCCACCTTTCTAGACTCACCCCTCCGGCTTTAAGAAGTTTCCTCCTAAACTCTTCAGTGGGGTTGTTAAAGGTAAGCTTTTCACAGCGTAGATGGTTTACAGGGGGGTGGCCTTCAAGGTGCAGAAAAAGATCATAATCAAAACGAACTTTCTTAGGCTCTTCCTGTGAAAGAAGAAAAATGCCCATTAATGAAGTCAGTAAAAATGACAGTTTTTGTAATCTATCTGCCAAATAGAAACTATACCTCTAGTTCCCACCAGTCTATACATCCCACACAAACATTTCTTCATCCCGAATACAAGTCTGTGGGGGAGATTTATCAAACTGGTGTAAAGTATGGGCAACTGTTTAGTTTCCCATTGCAACCAATCAGATTCCTTCTTTCATTTTCCAAAGGAGCTGTGAAAAAATGAAAGGTGAAATCTGATTGGTTGCAATGGGCAACTAAGCCAGTTCTACTTTACACCAGTTAGATAAATCTGACCCTGTGTTTCCAAATGCAACCGAATGCTAAGGGTATGAAACTGATCCCACCTACTCACACAGGATTTTACTGGACGCATAATTACTCTGCTATTGGCTACAGAAAATTCCCAAATATCTAGATCTGAGGTACAAAAACAGTAAGATGTTCACTAAGTTCATAAATATGATACCATGTGGCAGCAGTAGAAAGAGCTTTGTGAAAACACCCATCAATATTACAGGACACAGCCAAGGGTTACGCTCATACTACCAAGGCTCTAGCTGCTGAGTGCCCAGCTGCTGTAGATAGCGGCCCCTGCGCAGTCGAGGCGCCAAAGTCGAGCCCATACCTTGGCTCTGCTAATTGGAGCAGCAGCGCAGACAGGAAATGGTCAGGGTCAGGCAAAATGTCGAGCCCCGTCTATCTGGCGGCAGGTGGGTGCTTCTTCACCGGTGAGGACAACCCCCCACAGGTGAAGAAGTCCTGCTGATGAAAGAAATCGATCCATTAGGTTCATTATAATGTCTGAAACATAAAGGGGAGATAACTAACCCTTTATACCAGTTTTATGGTCTAAAAAGTTACAAAACCCAGACTTGTGGCTTTAAAAGGCATTGTGCATAAATGTATGCGCAATTGGTGTTTCACTGCCACGCTAGCCACTTTCCAACAAAGAGGCGTGTTGAGGGTGGATGAAAGCTAATATAATTTATGCCCGTTTTCCGTTTGCGAGCTCGTATTTCAATCTAGGCACACAGACTGCCGGAGTATGCTCTTACTTTACGATGAGGTGTGCACCTCTTCTTAAATGAAGAGCATCCTCTGGCGGTGCAGTTTACAAATGCCGGTCTTGAGCCCCATAGTTAAATGAAAATAATTCCAGCAGTGCTTGTGTTTATAAAATGGGTCAGTCACTATTCTATTGATGTCTAAGAGTGGGTTCACATCACGTTTTATGCCTCCGTTTGACGTATATATTGCAAAAAAATTAAATAAAAAAGATGCAGCACATCAGCTTTTTGTATCCTACACAGTTGGGTATAAAAAAAAAAAAAGTATACTTTTTCATATATCAGTCTGAGGCATCCGTTTAACGTATACTTTTTTTTGGATATGTTAAAAGAATAGGAAAAACGTGACGTGAACCTATATTATATACATACATACATACACACATACACACACACACACATTTTAACATGTGTTTTATAAGTTAGATATATATTATACACATATACACAGTCAGGTCCATAAATATTGGGACATTGACACAATTCTATCATTTTTGGCTCTATACACCACCTCAATGGATTTTAAATGAAAGGAACAAGATGTGCTTTAACTGCAGACTGTCAGCTTTAATTTGAGGGTATTTACATCCAAATCAGGTGAATGATGTAGGAATTACAACAGTTTAGATATGTGCCTCCCAATTGTGAAGGGACCAAAAGTAACGGGACAATTGGCTTCTCAGCTGTTCCATGTTATTCCCGCTTTATCCCAATTACAATGAGCAGATAAAAGGTCCAGAGTTCATTTCAAGTGTGCTATTTGCATTTGGAATTTGTTGCTGTCAACTCTCAAGATGAGATCCAAAGAGCTGTCACTATCAGTGAAGCAAGCCATCATCAGGCTGAAAAAAACACAACAAACCCATCAGAGATAGCAAAAACATTAGGCATGGCCAAAACAACTGTTTGGAACTTTCTTAAAAAGAATGAACGCATCGGTGAGCTCAGCAACACCAAAGGACCCAGAGGACCACGGAAAACAACTGTGGTGGATGACCGAAGAATTCTTTCACTAGTGAAGAAAACACCCTTCACAACAGTTGGCCAGATCAAGAACACTCTCCAGGAGGTAGGTGTATGTGTGTCAAAGTCATCAATCAAAAGAAGACTTCACCAGAATGAATACAGAGGGTTCACCACAAGATGTAAACCATTGGTGAGTCTCAAAAACAGGAAGGCCAGATTAGAGTTTGCCAAACGACATCTAAAAAAGCCTTCACAGTTCTGGAACAACAGCCTATGGACAGAGGAGACCAAGATTAACTTGTACCAGAGTGATGGGAAGAGAAGAGTATGGAGAAGGAAAGGAACTGCTCATGATCCTAAGCATACCACCTCATCAGTAAAGCATGGTGGTGGTAGTGTCATGGCATGGGCATGTATGGCTGCCAATGGAACTGGTTCTCTTGTATTTATTTATGATGTAACTGCTGACAAAAGCAGCAGGATGAATTCTGAAGGTGTTTCGGGCAATATTATCTGCTCATATTCAGCCAAATGCTTCAGAACTCATTGGACGGCGCTTCACAATGCAGATGGACAATGACCCAAAACATACTGCAAAAGCAACCAAAGAGTTTTTTAAGGGAAAGAAGTGGAATGTTATGCAATGGCCAAGTCAATCACCTGACCTGAATCCGATTGAGCATGCATTTCAATTGCTGAAAACAAAACTTAGGGGGAAATGCCCCAAGAACAATCAGGAACTACAGACAGTTGCAGTAGAGGCCTGGCAGAGCATCACCAGGGATAAAACCCAGCCCCTGGTGATGATGTGTTCCAGACTTCAGACTGTAATTGACTGCAAAGGATTTGCAACCAAGTATTAAAAAGTGAAAGTTTGATTTATGATTATTATTCTGTCCCATTACTTTTGGTCCCTTAACAAGTGGGAGGCACATATGCAAACTGTTGTTATTCCTACACCGTTCACCTGATTTGGATGTAAATACCCTCAAATTAAAGCTGACAGTCTGCAGTTAAAGCACATCTTGTTTGTTTCATTGTGGTGGTGTATAGAGCCAAAAATGTTAGAATTGTGTTGATGTCCCAATATTTATGGACCTGACTGTGTGTGTGTGTGTAATATATATATATATATATATATATATATATATATAGCGCAAGTTACGTCTACTACTGCTTGCACCGATGTAGTTCAGTTTGAAAGTAGAAACAGCCTGACGGATTTCATAATGCTACTCTGAACGTAGCCTGAAAGGACTGTATGCTATGCATTTCTTTAATAAAAATCAATATGACTAGGGTTGTTGTGGGTATCTAAATTTCGATACCCAATCAATACTTTACCGGGATTTCCATTTTTTCGATACTGGGCTGCGTATCTAGTCTAGTATCACAGAACACGAGCGCGCTGCTGTTAGCGCACTAATGTTCCCTCAGCAGCACAGGGGAGAAGGAAGCACTCTCTCCCTCCCCCTGTGCCACTGCCACTAATGAGGAGAGAGGGGCGTGCGCACTGCACCACCAATGATAGCAGGACTTTAAATGGTTCCAGACTTTAAGTTACCAGGCTACATAGAGCGGCGCCCAGGGATCTCCCCGCACTTACTATTATTACTGGGCACCGCTCCGTTCGCCCGCTGTTGTCTTCATTACTGTATCCTGCTCCGTATGCTAATTACTACTATCGGAGCAATGGGCAGGGTAGACATCAGCTTCTCTCCTGGGCGTCTCCTTCTCCCTGGCTGTAGCGCTGTCCAATCGCAGCACAGAGTGTCACAGCCAGGGAGAAGGAACGCCCAGTAGAGAAGCTGATGTCTCCTGCCCATTTCATCCAATAGTAGTAATTAGCATACGGAGACAGTAATGGGGGCCACAGCGGGCGAACGGAGCAGCGCCCAGGAATAGCAAGTGCAGGGAGATCCCTGGGCGCCGCTCTATGCAACCTGCTCATGAAAGGTCGTCTTTAACTTTTAATACAAGAGGCAGGTGCCGGCAGCAGAATCGCATAGCAGGCACCCTGCCTCTGACAGGGAGAGCACTTAACCCCTCAGGTCCCCTTCCCTTCTCATTGGTGGCAGTGGCTACAGGGTCACCTCCCCCTCATTGATGGCAGTGGCAGCTTATGATCGGAGCCCCAGCAATGTAATCCTGGGGCTCAGGTCGGTTCCCATGGCAGCCAGGACGCTACTGAAGCCCTGGCTGCCATAGTCAGCTCCCTGCTGCTGTGTGCACTATGCACAGGGCAGCAGGGAGAGTGTGAAGTCCTATTCACCCTAAGAGAGATCTATTAGGATTATTAGGACAAGTGATCAAAAGATCCCAGGTTATAGCCCTTAAGGGGGAAATAGTTATTAAATAAACTGTAAAAAATAAAAACACAACACACACCAAGTATAAATCACCCCCTTTCCTAATTTCCTATAAACAATAAATAAACATATCACATATCGCCAGGTCCAAAAAGTCCAAACTATTAAAATATTTAAAAAAATCTATGCAGTAAATGCCGGAACAGAAAAAAAAAACACATTTATAAAAACTGTGCGATTCGCCATTTTTTATTAAAAGCGGAATGCACGTGGCTTTTTTGGTGTTTTATTTTTTTCGTGTGGTATTGAGTATCGCAATACTTTTTTATGATATCGAAATCGAATCAAAAATTTGGTATCGCAACAACTCTAAATATGACATCTCAAAAGATTGCTTAAACTTCAGTGCTGTGTTAACAATCAAGGCATAATATCAAATTATTGCTACACATATCAAAGGTACTGTATGAAGAAGAGGTGTCCTCCCCTCATTCTGGCCCCCCAAAAATAAAATAAAATAAAATAAAAAGCTAGAAATAAATTATTTTCCTCACCTGATTGATTTCTAGTCTTATTCCACAGGTCTAAAAAAAATGAAATATTATATGTACAAACTATAGACAAAAAAAAACAGATGAAGCATTTTCATCCGGCCATAAATAATGCGTGGCGCAGAATATTATTCGTGAAAATAATATGACAGTATGTTGAAAACACCAATCACCATGTTACCAATTAAGCCAAGCCTGCATTAGCTCAATTTGGCTAAACAAAGCAATACAGCATTGAATGAAAAGATCAATTGCTGCATTTAAAAGCCAACTCAATGATCAATTCAATAAAATTTAAGCGAAAACGTCAAGCACCACCATGTTAATTATGGGAGCAGTGCCTCTTGAAATCGATGAGAATGAAATGTAGACAGCAGAAAACAGATACGGAAATAGAAGCTTGTGTGGTTGCTACACAGGGATATTTTTTCTTAACATTTTCTTGTTTTAGTTTTAATTGGAATTACCAGTGAAATAAAGTGACTGGTACTTAATATGTAAAATATGTAAAGTGAATTTACTAAGAATATTTTTATACATGAGGGTGTGCAACAATGTATTCTGGCCAGGCAATCTCTGCATGGTAAATAGTTTTGGTTGATTTAGCTTATTGGCCTTTTACACAGGCAGAGAATCCACCAGATAATTGCTAACGAAACCTATTACACTTCATTGATAATATGGTGATTGGGCCCTGAGAATAATTTAAACTGGTGGGCCCAAGGAACCCCTGTCTGAAACTACTAGGCTGAATCCAATGTAGCAAATGCCTATAAGGAGGCCATACACATAAGATGACTGCTGGCCAAATCTACGAATATTGGCAGGACCACCTCCCTATCTAAGGGTAAATGCACACGTTCAGGATTTATGTACGGACAATACGCACTGAAATCTGCACAGGGAAATCCGTGCGGTCAATCTGCATCAATTGGTGCGGAATTGCAGCGGATTTTCTTAAATTGACATACTGTGGATTTTAAAATAAGCACCGTAGGTCAAAATACGCACGCAAAAAACTGCATCTCAAATACAATGTACATTACCTACGGTGCGGATTTTCCGCACGCAATCCTGATGGTGTGCATTTAACCCAATTTGTATGGGGGTGTCTTGACTTCACCCTGATGCCAAATGTCAGGGGACAGAAGGGTCAGGCACCTTGAATATAAACACGCCTGATCCTTTTATTGTCACAGGAGATGACCTGTCTCCGGAGGTGTCTGGCAGATGTTTTCTCCTCTCCCCGCTGACAGCGCATGCACACTTGACCTCCGAACTAATCGTGTATTTGTTGGGGAGTCAGGAGGAACAGTGGTCTTCACTTCTAAATTGTTAATTATTTTAGATAATAAATCCAGCCTAAACAAGGTCTCCAGTAGAGACTATGTCCAATTTTTCACATGAATTTCCAAAGTAGACGAGCAATGAAAAAGTTACAAGTTTTAGCTCTAAAATGGTACATACCGTTTAAACATTTTTTTAATTTTGGCGACACAATTTACTACTGGGGTAGTTGGCTTCATATATGTACATAGAGACCTAGTTGTAGAGCCTACTATGAATAACATACTAGATATAGTACAGCCAGCTCTCTGGAGGCGTGTCAAAAACAATGGGGCAGACTCACTCATAGTGAAAGGTCTATCGGAGCAAGACGTGCCAATAACAGCACAAGCCTCCTAACGAATTTGGTGTATCTTCTGGCTGTCCACAGAACAGAAAATCTAATCTATGCCAACAGTTGTGGCACTAATTATGGTGCATCTCTCAGATCAAGAGAGACTATATCTCCTCCCCCAAATGCTTGCCAACAAGTTATATCGCCAGAATTTGACTTTTTATTTTTTTATTAAAGGGGCTTCTAGAATTTTACTATTGATAACCTATTGTCAAGGAAAGCAATCAATTATCAGATTTTCGGGAGTCAGACACCCAGTCTATCAGCTGCAGAAACTTGGGTATTCCAGTTATCCCCTATTTATTGGAACAGCTGCTCTGTTCATTTCAAGGGGCTGCAGGGGGTATAGGGCCCAAGTTCTCGTCCGGGTCCCAGAAGTAGGACCCACACCAATCTAATAGTTATCCTCATCCTGTGAATAGGGGATCACGTAATGTAACTGGAATACCCTTTTAGGAGCTGGAACTAAATTTCTCCATCCATTGTGCAATGGTGGCTCAGAGGTTAGCACTGGTCGTCCTAGTGCAACATCTGCAGAGAGTTTGTATGTTCTCCCTGTGTTTGCGTGGGTACTTCAGTTTCCTCCAACACTCCAAAGCCACACTGATAGGGAACTTAGATAGTGAGTCCCATTGGGGACAGCTTGTTGCTAATGTCTGTAAAGCGCTGCAGAATATGTCAGCGCTATATAAGTGTGTAAAATAAATAACTAAATTGTCAGAGCTGTAAAATCTAGCACCTGAGCGGAATTAAAACAGCTGATTGGCCAGGGTGTGATACTTAATATTTTGGCGTTTTTTTTTATTTAATAAAGATTTCCCCCCTTAGGGGCTAGAACCTAGGATCTTTTAATCCCCTGTCCTATTCACCCTAATAGAGCTCTATTAGGGTGAATAGGACTTCACACTCTCCCTGCTGCACACAGCAGCAGGGAGCTTACCATGGCAGCCAGGGCTTCATTAGCATCCTGGCTGCCATGGTAACAGATCGGAGCCCCAGGATCAGAACTGCCACTGTCACCAATGGGAAGGGGAGGGGACCCTGTGGCCACTGCCTCCAATGATTTTAATACTTGGGGGGGGGGGGCTTGAGGGAGAGCCCACTGCGCCACTAATGTTTTTAATACTGGGGGGGGGCACACTGTGGGGAGGAGACTGCCCTTTTTCTCAATAGGCGTTCCTTCTCGCTGTAGCGCTGTCCAATCAAAGCGCAGAGCATCACAGCCAGGGAGAGAAAAAAACAACAACTCACCTTCTCCCTGGCTGTGACGCTCTGCGCTTTCATTGGACAGCGCTACAGCCAGGGAGAACGCCCATTGAGTAAAAGGGCAGTCTCCTCCCCATTGCTCCGATGCTAGCAATTAGGATCTCCGCAGAAACACCTGAAAATATGGCGTATCCTTACTAGTACCGGCAGGAAGTCCGATTTATTGAGGACTGCTGGGCCATATATAATTTCCTAAAATATATATGGTTGCTAAGTTAATGTTGTTGCATGCAGGGGGTGGAGGGTTGGTGGAGGAATGTCCTGTCATCCGGGGCCTCCCCTTCAATCCTTATCCTGTGTGGTTTGAAGTTGTTCTGCACTGTTGCGGGTTAAAATATCAAGGGAGGCCAGGGCCCATAGCAGAGCAGTACTATTGAGGCAGATACATTGCTTGTCTTGGTGGTCTGTTCTTACATTACTGGTTCAGGTATTTTTTGTACCCCAGTTCCCTTGCCGTAGAGGGATATGTCTAATCTGTGTTTTGGTGTATGTGGGAGGGGGGGTTGGGTGAAACTTTAGACACAGTATGAAGTAAGTGCCTCATATCGGACCACATGGTGGCCCCCCAGGGGTGAGTGGCAGCAGGCAACAGTTTTTACGGAATTGGTTTGATGATGGGTACCCTTAGGATTATTGCCTGGAATGTAAGGGGAATGGGCCAGACTTCTAAACGCCATGCGATCTTCAATGCTCTGCAAACATACCAACCGGCAATCTTTTGCCTATCTGAAACGCATCTTACATCTGACAAAACTAATCTGATACACCGAGCATGGATGGCGCATAAGTTTCATTCTATTTATTCTACTTATGCGCGTGGTGTTAGTATTTTAATACATAGATATATCCCCTTTGTCGCTAGAGACACGTGCATTGACAATAAAGGAATATTTATATGTGTAGACTGCTCTATTTTTCATTTTGGGTTGATCCTGGTAGCAGTATACATTCCCCCACCGTACTCCACCGAGGTTCTGACAAAAATACTAGTGTTCACAGCCCAGTTTCCTGATGTCCCCATACTAATGATGGGAGATTTTAATATGTACATGGACAAGTTTCTGGATAAGTTCATTCCAGATGCTTGTTCACCCTCATCGCTGGCTAGATTGATATTAGAGGTAGATATGTGTGATCTCTGGAGGGCTAAGCATCAGGAAGAAAGGCAATATTCTTGCTACTCTCGTCTCACATAATTCCTTGTCCAGAATCGATCTAGCGCTGGCATCCGTCCTTTATTGGAACTGACCCAAGAGGTCTCTTATCTCACCTGGAGTGTATCTGACCACTCGCCCCCCAAAAAAGTAATGGTGTGATCCTTGATTGCAATCCTGCTTGTAATGAGAATGAGAAGACTGCTGAAAAGGTGATAAGTACCTGATTGCTGGGGTTCTGAATGTTGGGACCTCCACTTATCACAAGAATGGGCCGTCCCATGGGAAAGCGGATTCAATGGAGCATTGGCCATTCTGTCCTGCTCTATTAAAACTCTGTGGGAATATTGGAGTGCTCCCGGAGTTATGGAAGCAGCGTAGCTTGCTCTACTACACTGCTTGCGTAGGTCCTATTCACTACAATGGGAGTTATAGAAACAGTTGATCGCTGGCCCACTAGGCTGTTTCCATTAGCCCAGCAACCCAGTGCTGGCGCTTGTTTAGTTTCAACATAAAAAAGGTGCGATTGGACAACCCTTTTAGAATATTAAATAAGGTTCAAAAGGGTTAGAAAATATTATATTACTGAAAGAGTAGTCGGTGTTGGGAATAAGCCTTCAGAGGATATGGATGGAAAATCTACAGTAACTGAATTTAAATATGCCTGGGGTACTCATATCTATCCCAAGAGAAAAACTTTAAGGAAATAACATAAGGGCAGACTATATAGAGCAGGTGGTCTTAATCTGCCGTTAATCCTCTACGTTTCTTCTTGGCACCCATTTTTACTTCCATTTCACTTATTACTGCATTATTTACATGAAACAATATACAGATGAGACAGGCGACACTTAACCTGATGGCAGGCTCACTTTAATACATAAAAAATGCACATATTTGCTCTAGAGTAAAATTTATGGAAAAACCTACCTTATTTTTGAAATAGACTTCTATTGGCAAAATGAAACCGGCATAACCAGATTCTTCTACTTTGTATGGAGGATCTTTACACACTGCAACACAAAACATGCAAGACAAAATGAGATACATTTGGCAATCTGGTTGTAATTCTAGATTTGGTTCCATTAAACACAGTATTTGGCTCCACATTTAGAGCTGGAATCATTAGTTGGCATCCGGTTAACCACTATATCCCCAGCACTACAGCCAAAACTGGACTTCGGATAATAAAATTCTTGTCAGGTTAAACCTCTCACCACGGGGTTATAATTCATTCAGGTTTTCAGATGATCTGAGGTTTTGCAGATGCAACATACCGTATGTCAAGACAGGAAACTACAAGACCACAGCTACAATGTAAAGTTCAATGAAACTAGTGAGCATTATTGAAAGAAGTGCTTGTAAAGCCAAATAATTGTTTCCACAGCAAGTCATTGCATTTGTAACCTTACCCCACGGATCAGAAAATCTATTTTGCTATTGCCAACTAACTAAGGCTACTTTCACACTAGCGTTGTTTGAATCCGGCGTGCGATTACGTCGCCGGAACTGCCCACCGGATCCGGAAAAATGTGTGAAAACTGATTACATTTGAATCCTGATAAGGATTTTGATCTCAATGAAAAAAAGCATTGGAAAAAACGGATCCGCCATTTATGGTTTTTAACTTTTTTTTCCCCACATTTTTGGGGTTTAACAGGCAAACCCGGATACGGTTTGACGGAATACACGGCGCCGGATCCGGCATTAATGCAAGTCAATGGGAAAAAGGCCAGATGCGGCGTTCAGTCAGTGTTCCGGATTTTTGGCCGGAGGTAAAATACAACATGCTACAGTTTTCTGAAAAGCCCGATTAGTCAAAAAGACTGAACTGAAGACATCCTGATGCATCCTGAACGGATTTCTCTCCATTCAGAATGCATGGGGATAAAACTGATCAGTTCTTTTCCGGATTTGAGCCCCTAGGACGGAACTCAGCGCCGGAAAAGAAAAACGCTAGTGTGAAAGTACCCTAAAGTGACAAAACCACCATGGGAACAGAAGGAATTTTATACATATTCATGTGTGCACATATAATTCCTCAGATTAACCATTTTCCTGTCCAGCTTCTGTCCGAGCGCAGTGCAGACAGCACCCAGACAGAACACTGACCCATTAAAGTCAAAGGGTCAATACACATTAGTGATTTTCTACAACTTCATTATGAAGAAAAGCACATGAAATATAATATTCAACAGATCCACTGAAAACAATTAGCCAATACATACAGTACAATTCAGAAAAACTACTGACATTGACAAAGTAGATAACTATGCTAGTGAAGGTGCTTTTAGAAAACACCATTCATGGTGGCAGGAAAAAAATATCTGATCTTAGGGAATTTTCACATCCACAGCATTCCATATATGTTGGGAATATTTTGCAAAATTTCCTACAGATTTCACCCTTTGCAAGGCACAAAATAAATGGCAGATCTGCAGCAAAATCAACATGCAACATACCTTTAAAGGTAAGTCCATGGGTCTTAAACGCAGCTGAAAAATAGCCACTGATTTTCTAACACATGCAGATTTTAATGCACTGCTCTCGCCTGTTTATCAGCCCATAGACAATGAAGGGAGCGTGACCATCGATCTATTCAAATTCCTCCCTACTCCGGTCATGCAACAAGGGGGAACGAGGGCTTAGGACCTCATTCTAGCAAACATGGGGGTGCCAGTAATCTGGCATTTCCCACCCACCATGTGTATAGGTGATATATGTCTTTTGTGTTACAACCACTTTAAATAAGTGTGACAAATCTGGATTGGGCAGGGTGATGAGCAAAGTTTTAAAAAATTTGATTTGGCTGCTTCGCTGAACTTCAACAAGAAATTTGATTCATTACGAAGTACTTTGTCATGAATCGTATCCCATTGTATGTAGCGGGCACAATGATAGGGAACTGCAATCGCATGGCCCCCCTGTCATTGAACCCCTCAGATGCTGCGTTCAGTGCTGATTGTGGCATCTGAGAGTCACATTGAGGCCTTTCAGGGGTAAAAAAAAAAAAAAAAAAAAAAAAAGTACCGTACACACTCAATTCAGAGAGGCTGTCGCGGCCATCTTGATTGAAGAAAACATGCCAAATCTCGCCCGCGCTGACGTCACCATGCTGGGCGGACGCAGTGACGCCATCACCGATAACATCACGGTAACCGACCAGCGTGATGACATGGTGACGTCACACGTCAACGCGCGCGAGATTTAGTTTTCTTCAATCAATATGTTGGCTATGGCCTCTCCACGATCAAGTGGATGAGGCGAGTGTGGGTGTGTGTGTTTTATTTTAACGCCATTTGAGGAAAAATGTATTCATTACCACGAAGCACAAAGAAATTCGCCTTCATAACAAAACGCGAAAAATTCTGAAATTCGGATCGAAGTCCACTTCGTTAACTTCGAGTCGCTTAACAGTAACTCTAATTAAATTAGAAAAACTTTACTTTATAGAAAGGCTACAAGTGTAAAGAAGGTAGAAGGGCTACAGAAGAACAACCTGTTGGATAAGAACTACTCCTATGGAGTTTCATGTGTTTGCACAACCCATGTGGCACTTGACATGAACCTCAGAAAGGTTCTATATACAGAATGACTGGCTGTTACCCAAATAGACAAGTAAAAATTAAGTGAAAGTGAACCTCCTTTCTACTGTAAATGTAGTGAACTCTCTTTACCACTCCAGACTGACAAGAGAAGGTCATGTTACCTGGAACAAAGCATGGCTGTATTTTATATAGCAGAGGCTTATCACACTAAGCCTTTGTTTTATTCAACAGAGACTGAGGGGCTGGCAAACTTCCCAAAATGTAGCAGAAAGACCTGGTTTATATACAACAGTATTTATGGGTTTTACAAAGATTACCCGCTATCTGATAAGAGGCAAGCTATGTGAACATGTCTGGAAGTGGGGCTGCTCAGACACATTTACATTCAGGCAGTCCTCATCAGATTATAGGTAAGACCAGACGAGCCATTAGAACAACAAGCTCATCAACGCTCTTAAGTGCCTGTGTTATTACTTAACGCTCCCTGCAGCGCGCCAGGGGAACAAATGTGTGAGGTCTGAAAGTCTGTATACAAAAGCTGCCTTACAAGGAGAAACCCCCCACCATCAACTTAAAGAAAACCAGTGACTATGGCAGAAAACTACAGACCACAGACACAGATTTCCCTCAGTTTCAACCAATGATGTCCTTTTTCTTTTTAATCTGAAAAATGATTATAAAATAAACTACAGTGTGGTCAGGGGGCTCCTCTGCTCCAACAGAGACACAGTATGAAGTCTAATGAAATGAAGAGTAGGCAATAACCAATAATTTCACCCAAACGCTAAACCTTTCCACTTTCCAACTATTCATTACATCAAACTCCAATCTTGTGGCTCCAATTTTCAAAAAAATATGGATCTTCCTATGCAGACTTGGAGTTGTCACATTTCGTGGAAACAAATAGCTTTGGCCGAGTATGTAGATTAATATATCAGAGGGATGATTGTTATCTAAATGGAGCATTAAAGTTTACTTATTTTACTTCCATGTTGAACATGTACCTATTTTTATAACTTTGTAACTTTTTTTTTACTTCAGCCAGTAGTATTGTGAATTATTACACCAGAAAAAAGTGTCATCTTCACCAGGGTCAACACCCTCTCAATGTTCTGCAGGTTCCTCTTTATCCTAAGCACTCTTGATTACTAAACATCAGATATTTCTATATACTCATTATATTCTCATTGTCCATTTTATATGACACTATTTTGTATAAATCAATGAAAAAAAAAGAAAAGATGAACAGAAGTTGCTAGAAATTTGATTGACTTAGTGTGCAACCCACTATGAAATGTGTGGGCAGCAGGAAATTACACTTAAGTAAGGGCAAACATTACTCTCACCCACTCAAGGTGAGTAAGGGCAAACATCACTCTCACCCGCTTAAAAGCATGCATGGAAAAGTAACACATTTACAAAAGCCAAGCCAATGGATGGAAAAGACCAAAAATAAGTAGTTTAAAAGAAAACGCTTCTACTACATCTAACGTATAACAACAGTATCCTGTAGTGAATGATTTTTTTAATGAAGGTCTTTATTTTCAACGTAAAAGAATTAATGGAGGTGGGGGAAAAAAAGTACACTATAAAAAGGCATAAGAATAAGAGGCACCAGTAATGCAATATCTAAATTATGCTGTAAAGGTTAATGATAAGCTAGATTTAAACAGCCTGATATTCAGGCTGATTATAGGGAACAAACCTTCCTATGAATGCTCCTTCCCAATAATATGTTCGTGTAAGTGTGCTGCCGAATACCCGATGAATGAACAAAACTCTCATTCATCGAGTGAAATGATCGGAGATGCGGACACCTCAATCATCGTTCCTGGGCAGCAGATCGTGCTGTCTAAATAGAAATCTGCTGCTTAGGAGCAATAATCTTGTATGGGGACAAGCGATCGTAGCAGTGATCACTTATCCTCATACTATGGAGGTGATCGCGTCATGTAAAGGCGCTTCACCTCCACTGCACGAGCAGCCGACTGTTGGGAAGGAAAGCTTCCTTCACAACAATCGGCATCTCTTCACCCTGTGAAAATCCCACTTTTACTCCTATGTGAATACCAGAGATGTAGGGAATGTTCCACAAGTTAGCGCTTACCTGTTTGCCAAGATAAAGAGGACCAAATTAAGGAGCAAAGAAAAGAGGTGCACATGGAGACAGTTTAAAATAATGCCCATTTTGTAAGGTGACAGTTTTTTTTTTTTTACGGTGTTCATCTGAGGGGTTAGGTCATGTGATATTTTTATACAGCAGGTTCTTACGGATGCGGCAACACCCAATATGTATACCTTTTTTTATTTAAGTTGTACACAACAGCATTTTTGAAACAAACAAAAATCATGTTTTAGTGTAGTATTCTGAGAGCCATACTTTTTCTTAGGTACTGTAGGGTCTCATTTTTTGCGGGATGAGATGATGGTTGGATTGGTACTATTTTGAGGTGCGTATGACTTTTTAATCGCTTGGTATTACACTTTCTGTGATGTAAAAAAAATTATTGTTTTAGCACAGTTTTTATTGAATTTTTTTCTATGGCGTTCAGGTGAGGGGGTAGATCATGTGATATTTTCATCGAGCCAGTCGTTACAGATGCGGAAATACCCAATATGTCTGGTTTTCTTATTTTCACAATTTTATATGTGTTTTATTTCAGGAAATTACTTTTTTTTTACTTTTAATTTTTGTCCCACTCTGGGACTCCAACTTCTGGGGTCTGATCCCCTCTGCAATGTATTATAATACATCCTGTATTGTGATGCATTGGCTGTCAGTATTGTAATGCATTGGCTCTCAGCATACGGGCTGGATCTCACAGGCTTCTGTAGAAGGCAAGCCCCGATGCCTACGGAAGGGACCCAATGGAGGGCACCCGGACCCTCCGCAAACCCTCTGCATGCCGCGGCAAGTGTTGACTGCGGCATACAAAGGGTTAATATGCCGGCATCTGTGTCCTCAGTGACTGCCGGGTCCGTGTCGCTGATCGGGCAGCCGCAGCTCCTGCACCCACCCGATCAGCCCACCGTACATGTACGGCTTTGGTCCTAAAGAGATGTTCACCAGCGCCTTACATGTACGGCGGGGGTCCTTAAGGGATTAAGAAAGGATGAAAGTGATGTTTTCTCATAATGTCGTCCCAGATAACATGAGCCATCAGTACTTCTCAAGTAACAATCCTATGTTGCTTTTGAAGCAAGGTGTTGGTGATTTCACTTTTCAAGTCTGCACTTGCTAAGCCACACAAATGAATGCTGCCTCTTACACATTGCAGTCTTAAATTTACAGCCAGATATTACAAACTGTAACTTCTCTATGTACCAGAACAAATTTTATGCTGTATAGGTTTCAGCATACATTCAGCATACATAAGTCAAGTTTCCACATCTTGCCACCAGTATCTGCATTGGTAGCAAATATTACTGTCTAACATTGCCAAGTTTAAAGCATATGTGCACGTAGAAATGAATGGGAACAGAGCTGCAGTCATTGGCTCCATCCACTACACAATGGACGGAGCTATGTAGTTCTTTCGCCGTTCTTTTGAGCTACAACAAAACAGCTGATCAGTGGGGTTACGGGGTGTCAGACTCCCACACATCTGCTACTGATGAAAA
The DNA here is from genome assembly GCF_014858855.1 of Bufo gargarizans. Classification (NCBI taxonomy): domain Eukaryota; kingdom Metazoa; phylum Chordata; class Amphibia; order Anura; family Bufonidae; genus Bufo; species Bufo gargarizans. Next base: position 198,875,472 of record NC_058086.1, read on the forward strand.
ACAGAAACATTGGACTAATTGATATACAGTTGAGTCCACAAATATTTGGACAGTGGCACAATCTCCGCGATTTGGGCTCTGCATGCCACCACAATGGATTTAAAATGAAACAATTGAGATGCAATTAAAGTGTAGACTTTCAGGTTTAATTCAAAGGGTTGAACAAAAATATCCTCAAACGTTTAGAAACTGCAACAATTTTTCTACAAAGCGTCCTCATTTCACGGCCTCCAAAGTAATTGGACAATTTACATTACATAAATAAAATGTTAATTTTTAATACTTTATACAGAATCCTTTGCAGGCAATGACTACCTGAAGTCTGGAACCCATGGACATCATCAAACGCTGGGTTTCCTCCTTTGTGATGCTTTGCCAGGTCTTTACCGCTGCGGTCTTCAGTTTACTTTATTTCATACTTACCTGCTCCCGGCGTGCTGTCCACTTCCTGGTTTCAGCAGGGGGCGGGCTCCATCTTGATTGAAGTCTTCTACCGGCCAGGCCGCGCGCTGTACTGAACGCGCACGCCGAGGCCGCGCATGCACCCTGGTGACTTCTTCCTGGCAAGTATACTATACTGCCCAGGAAGAAATCACCATAGCGCATGCACGGCCTCAGCGTGCGCGTTCAGTACAGCGCGCGGCCGGCCGGGAGAAGAGAAGAGAAGACTTCTGCGCACGCGCAGCCACCGCGATTCCTGAGAGGAGTGGTGGCCGTAACCAAGGGGAGACGGAAAACAACAGTCACGTAAGTATATGTTTATTTACTTCTAAGGGGTGGGAATTTGTTAATTAAATATATTTAGAAAAATGATCACTGTTATGTAATCATTAACAGATTTAACAGTGATCATTAAGATGAGAATACCCCTTAAAGTTTTGTCTTAGGGCCCTTTCACACCTGCGTTATAGTCTTCCGGCATAGAGTTCCGTCGTCGGGGCTCTATGCCGGAAGAATACTGATCAGGATTATCCTAATGCATTCTGAATGGACAGTCCGTCCTTCAGGATGCATCAGGATGTCTTCCATTCCGGAACGGAACGTTTTTTGGCCGCAGCAAATAGCGCAGCATGCTGCGCTTTTTGCTCCGGCCAAAAATCCGGAACACTTGCCGCAAGGCCGGATCCGGAATGAATGCCCATTGAAAGGCATTGATCCGGATCCGGCCTTAAGCTAAACGTCGTTTCGGCGCATTGCCGGATGCGACGTTTAGCTTTTTCTCAATGGTTACCATGGCTGCCGGGACGCTAAAGTCCTGGCAGCCATGGTAAACTGTAGTGGGGAGCGGGGAGCAGCATACTTACCATCCGTGCGGCTCCCGGGGCGCTCCAGAGTGACGTCAGGGCGCCCCAGGCGCATGGATGACGTGATCGCATGGATCACATGATCCATGCGCATGGGGCGCTCTGACGTCATTCTGGAGCGCCCCGGGAGCCGCACGGACTGTAAGTATGCCGCTCCCCCGCTCCCCACTACTACTATGGCAACCAGGACTTTAATAGCGTCCTGGGTGCCATAGTAACACTGAAAGCATTTTGAAGACGGATCCGTCTTCAAATGCTTTCAGTACACTTGCGTTTTTCCGGATCCGGCGTGTAATTCCGGCAAGTGGAGTACACGCCGGATCCGGACAACGCAAGTGTGAAAGAGGCCTTAAGCAAGTGAAATACATGCTCGATCAGGTTGAGATTTGGTGATTGGCTCGGCCATTGCAAAATATTTTACTTCTTTGCCTGGGTTGCTTTCGCAGTATGATTTGGGCCATTGTCTATACTGTGAAGCACCATCCAATCAACCTTGCTGCATTATTTGAATCTGAGCAGAAATGATATCCCTGTACACTTCAGAATTCATCCGGCTCCTTCTGTCTTCAGTCACATCATCAATAAACACTAGTGACCCAGTGCCATTGGAAGCCATGCATTCCCATGCCATCACACTGCATCCACCACGTTTCACAGAGAATGTGGCGTGCTTTGGATCATAAGCCATTCCAAGCCTTTCCCATACTTTCTTCTTCCCATCATTGTGGTACAGGTTGATCTTAGTTTCATCTGTCCAAAGAATGCTGTTCCAGAACTAGGTTAGCTTCTTTAGAGTTTTTTGGGCAAAGTTGTATCTGGCCTTTGTGTTTTTGAGGCCGATTAATGCTTTGTACATTGTGGTGGACCCTCTGTATTTGCTCTGATGAAGTCTTCTCTTTATTGTAGACTTAGATACTGATGCGCCTACTTCCCGTAGAGTGCTCTTGACTTCGAAGGATGTTGTGAAGGGGTTTTTCTTCAGTGGTGGATGATGACAGACTCCTTTCCATGTTGTTTTCTATGGATGTCCAGGCCTTTTTTAAAAATTCCCGAGCTCACCAGTGGGCTCTTTATTTTACCAGAATATACCAAACACTCTTAACATTTCCACTATCTCTCTGATGGATTTCTAAATTTATTTATTTTTTGCCTAATGATGGTCTGTTTCACTTCTATTTAGAGCTTCTTTGACAGCTTGTTGTGGGTTCACAGCAACAGTTTCCAAATGCAAATGCCACACCTGGAATCCACTCTAGACCTGCTTAATTAATGATGGATTGACTAGGGAATAGCCCATTAAATAACTTAAGATAATTGTCCAATTATCTTAGGCCCCTTGAAAAACTGGCAGCTACATATTAAAGAGCTGTAATTCCTAAACCGTTCCTCCAATTAGGATGTGAATACCCTCAAATTAAACCTGAGAGTCTGCACTTTAACCCCACATTGATCATTTAATTGCATCTTGAATGTGTTTTGGTAAATCGCTAAAATGGCAATACTTGTGTCACTGTCCAAATATTTCTGGACCTAACTATATGTAAGCCAAGGTCCCACTTTTTTCCCTATCCTCCAACATTTATTCTTAACGACTGAAACATGAGTAATAGGATCTGTTAAGCGATCTATCATGAATGATCTGTAAGTCGAATTTAATTCACATGTTTCTAATATGGCTATATTTTAATGTCTGTATTACATATGTGACAACCGCCTCCTTGTGCGACCTGACGGAACTAAGATAACCTAACTCTGCAAAGTCATTTTCATAAATGACCTCCCTGCGTACTCAAAAAACATCCCAACTGCAAATGAGAATTACATTGCTAAACAACGTCATATAATAAAGCACATCGGATAATATTCAGTGAGAAGGATAAAGCTGCCAGCACAACTGCATTCAAGTCCAAAGCAAACCGATTTGCCTCTAGATAAATGGTAATTCAAAGAAATTGAGCCAACACTATTTTTTTATTATTTGAAAAAGGGCCTAAACATTAGGAAGTAAATGATTAAATTAAAACCAAGAATCTGTGGCGTTCTAGGCTTCCGTGAATGAAATACAGACACACATGGTAGACATTAAAACTCCTGTGGGAAAATCTAAGTTTATTGATGTGAGGGACTAAGTGAGGGGAGGGAGCAACTTAAAACAATATCATTCAAAAATGCTAAATCTGTAAGTGGTTTATTAAAAAGGTCTTGACTGTGGCAGCCTAGCCGTTTAAAAATATCAAGTTCTACTTGGAGGTCATATGGGAACACGTTATTATTGCCATGCCTAAGGCTGGGGCTACATGGCGTCATGCCACGCGACAGCAGTCTCAGAAAAGTTGCCCAACTAGTCTGCAACTTGCTGTCGTGCACCTATTTAGAGCTGTGATTTGACTGTAAAAACACCGCCAAGTCACATTAAAGTCAAAAGCAAGATATCTGTTGCTTTGTGGACTATGATGGCAAAGTTGCGTGTGACTGGAAACCAAAAATTGAACAGTGTTGGATTTTTTTGCGACTGTCACCTCACAGTCACTGCAGGACAAGTGTCATGACTGCAGTGTAGCAAGGTAGCCTCAAAACAGAATAGGGACGAAAGGAGTCGCAGTGAGACCTGAAAATAGCCATGACTGATAGCGGCCTCAGAATTACAAAAATTGCTGGATTCGTTTGCGATTCTGGGGTCGCTGTCACAGCAACTTGCACTGCAACCCCATCTAGTCCCGGTACGTTTTGAGGCTGTTCTGCTACATAGCATTCCTTGGCTGCACGACACTGGTTGCAACCAAAGTTGCCGTGTAACCCCAGTCTAAAGTCCAGACCGGCACACAGAAGTAGTTGACATTTACAAGTAATTGAATTACAAAATTAATACTACAGAATATAACACTGTACCCCTTTCTCCACATTTGAAAGCTAGAATTTGATCATCTCAGTTCAGTATGACAGGTCAAGTGATTTGCTTGCTCCAGTGTGGCAACTAACTCTTCTGCAATGAGGAAGGGCTTAAAGGGGATATGCAATCAGAGTATATTAAACATAGTTTTAATGGATTTTTGTTAATGAAATTTATATTTAAACAAACCCTTCAGTTTTCACTCTGGTCACCAAGCCTAATCATTGCTGACCATCAGTGTTCTGTATCCCTGTTCTGTAGATATCACTTTTCAGTAGTCATCTCATTATCATCATAGGCAGGATTACAATGAAATATAATATCTATATAGACTTACATAACACAGGATCTTTCGTTCACAATAGGCGATTGTCACAACTTGTACAATGATCTCTGCACAGGTCACAAAGCATGTCTAAAAAACTCCCACTGAAGTCAATGGGGTACATTAACCAAGACTGGCTTTTTACGCCGCCTACACACTCCGCCCCCGTCCGCCCAACTGGTAGACGTGGCCCAAAACTGGCCATGCAACTAAATATTGTTGCATAGCCGTTTAAAAAAATAGTATAAGAAAAATAGGAATCTAGTTACAAAGCACCAACATAATCAACAATATGCTGAGAAACAGTAAGTATATGGAAACTTGCAAAAGTTTAAAATACAAATCATGGCTAAAAATTCCTGTCTAAGTGAAAATACAAGTCACTTCCAATTTATCTGTAGATTATGCAGGAGTTACAGATTATTAAGAGAGATTAGTTGCAGACTGCATCAGACAAGGTAAAATAAAACATTTCCCAGGGAAACATTGCCACGTTACTAAGCAGTAACAGAATTTCTTGGCCCAGAGACAAGAAATGATATTTTAAAAGTCCGTTTTGAATATATATCATTAAATAAGCCTTACAGATATGAGTAATGAAAGAATTTGCAGTACAGCATCAGAGGAATTTTCATTATAAAAGACAGGATAATATTAGCAAAAAGATTTAAAGAAGAAAAAAAAAATCAAACTATGTTATAACATCAATGAAATGTAGGACAGATAGAAGCATGCATGCCGAAAATAAAAAGCTGAACTTTTACCATACCATACAAAATGCAGTGGCTCTGCCTTGTAGTGCAGCTCATGCCTACTCAGTGAATAGTTCTGCTGACTGGGGGTATGGGGTCAGGCCCTCCAACGATCAGACATCAGTGGCTGATCCTAAGGATAGGCTATAAAACGTCTCAAGGGCTCCCACAATCAGTTCCAAGAACTGTTTCTCCAGGAACCTGCAGGGGCAAAAAATATGCAAAACTCTAGAAAAGTTCAGATGAGATAGTGAAACAGCTTTTTTGTTTGAGGTTTTCTCTGATGTTAGTAGACTATCCCAACTACTTCACTGACGAATGGTTATACCTCAGACACGGACATCATTGTATATGCTGTAAACCCGGGAGATGGATGCTTGGTCAGGAGGGACCGCTATGAAATTAGCCCACTAGTTTTCCACTTAAAACTCCTGTCTGAGATTAGAAACAATGGTCTATGGGACATGTCTGGTATTAAAGCTCAGCCTCATTTACTAGGTACAGCGACAGACTCCTGTAAAACTGACTTTAACCCCCTAATGACTACTCACTGATTTTTGTCCTTGCCGATTTAGAAGGAGCAGAACACTTCTGTGAGCACTCCTGTTCTATGAATGAACTTTAACTAACAGTTCTTAAAGCAGCCATTTGCTCTACAGCAAGGATTGGAGGCAGCTCCAATCCCAACTGTTAACCCTGTGACCGCCGATGTCCGTTTAGTAATCCTGCTGTTAGGGAATGCTAGTACTGCCCTAACCACAACCTGTGCCACAAAGCATAAATCATCAGCATGCAGAAGCACGCTAATACATTCTAAATATCAACATTTCGTAAGACAGTAATTCTTAATGGGCTTATAAAAAACGTAATTAAAGATTTAATTAAAAGAGCTCACAAGAAATAAGTTATTACAAAAAATACATTTTAATGTGCATACTAAACATAAAAGCAAAAAAAAAAAATGCAACTACACTTATTAGGTATCCACATTACAGAAATAACAGGAACAACCCATTTAACAGGTTATTCCGTGTGAAATAAGGACAGTCTAAGCAATAAAGTTAAATAAAAGCAATGTAAAAAGAAATATATATGTACAATAATTTTTTTTACAATATTTTTATTGAAACCACTACAACTTGAGTCCATAACTCTATGGAAAAGTAGTAACTGTTTCCAAAGCCCCACAATGTCATCCCAAAATAAGATTTAAGAAACAAGCAGATAACTGGGACAAATAAAGCAAGCCCTCCCATATAAAACAGTCAGGAATAGTTGCTGTAAACTGTAAATCTCTTTCTAGGAGGACAGGAGCTTCTTCAGTGCACCTGAAAATTAGATGCCTCATCTGACATCCAAAAGGAACAGCTCATCCTGGCATAGATAGTGTCATTACTAATTGCCACCCCACCCCCATCAGACTTTCCCCAATTTATCATGAACACAGCACTACTCTGATGCCTCTGCCCTGTGCCAGGTCATTGCACTGGTTGCCCTTTACAGTAAAGGATTCAATTTAAACTGCCTTTTTTAAGCCACAAAGCTCTTCAAAGTGCTGCACCCCCCTACATTTCTGTCTTACATCCTACCCATGCCCTCCGTTCAGCCAATGACTTAGGCCTGTATTATACCAACAGATTATCTGAAGATATTTTCTGACCAATCATTGGTCAGATGACCAATTCCACACAAAGATCTTTTATTATACACAACTATTGGTCTGATAAGACAGATATTGGCCAGATAATCTCTTGGTGTAATACAGGCCTTACAACTGACATCCACCATAATCCGAACCTCTCACTCCTGTCTCCAAGACTTCTCATGGGCTTCACCAGTTCTCTGGAATGCTCTGCCCCAAGCATTTAGGTTAATTCATAACATCCACAGTTTTAGGTACCCCTAAAACACATCTTTTTAGGTTATCTTCTCCGTCCACCAACCTCCCCTGAACTTAATCTATTAGCATCCACCACACCCCATGCATTCAGAAGAACTACAGATATTGGCTTGTGACTGGCTCATGCAGCCTTATATCTACTCCCATATTGTGTTAAGATGGCCGGACCATTGTACTAAACAAGCAATTTTACTTTCTGTGTCATGCCTATCTCCTCACAGATTATAAGCTCTTGTAAGCATTCCTCTTGTTTTAGGCACCTTTTACACGGGCGAGATTTCCGCGGGTGCAATGCGTGAGGTGAATGCATTGCACCCGCACTGAATCCGGACCCATTCATTTCTATGGGGCTGTGCACATGAGTGTTGGTTTTAACGCATCACTTGTGCGTTGCATGAAAATCGCAGCATGTTCTACATAGAAGAGAATGGGGCTGCGTGAAAATCACAAGCATCCGCAAGCAAGTGCGGATGCGGTGCGATTTTTACACACGGTTGCTAGGAGACGATCGGGATGGGGACCCAATCATTATTATTTTCCCTTATAACATGGTTATAATGGAAAATAATAGCATTCTTAATACAGAATGCTTAGTACAATAGGGCTGGAGGGGTTAAAATAATAAATAACTCCCCTTAATCCACTTGATCGCGCAGCCCGGCTTCTCTTCTGTCTTCATCTTTGCTGTGCAGTAGGAAAAGGACCTGTGTCGGACGTCACTGCGCTCATCACATGGTCCAGTCACATGATGCATCACCATGGTGATGGATCATGTTATGAACGCAGTGACTTCATCAAAAGGTCCTATTCCTCAAAGAAGAAGACAGAAGAGAAGCCGGGCTGAGCGAACAAGTGGATTAAGGTGGGCTACATTTTTATTTTTATTTTTTTAACCCCTCCAGCCCTATTGCACTATGCATTATGTATTAAGAATGCTATTATTTTCCCTTATAACCATGTTATAAGGTACAATATTACAATCTACACAACACCTAACTCAAACCTGAACTTCTGTGAAGAAGTTCAGGTTTGGGTACCAAACATGCAGATTTATTTTCACGCGCGTGCAAAACGCATCACAATGTTTTGCACTCGCGCTGAAAAATCGTGCATGTTCCCGCAACGCACCCGCATCTTTTTCCACAACGCCCGTGTGAAACCAGCCTTAATTGTTGACTCTGTTTTTACTTATATCCCCTTGATTATAAAGCGCTGCAGAATATGTTGGAGCTATATAAAGCTTATAATTACTACTATTAAATAATAATATTAATAATTATATAATTTATATTATATTAATTAATTAATATTTAGAAATGAGCTAATTTCGCATAATGGAAACAGGATGGATCCGTTTTGCAGCCAATAGACTTCTATTATGACGGCATGAATAACGGACTGCCTCTAAAGGCATTCTGTTATGCATTCCGTCATAGAATTGCGTTATGGTCCGTGGTAACGGAATCCATAACGCAATTCACCTTTTACAAACAAACGAAGTGTGAACAAATGTCAAAATATGGAATTCGCTCATCTCTAATAATATTACATATTATATTTAAAAAATAGCTGGTCCTTAAGGTGATGATACATTTCACCCATTGTCTATTACCTGAAAAAGATGTGCAATAAGTAAAAATATTAGCAAATGCTTTGTCTTTATACATTTTGCTGTGAAATATAAAATGATCAGAGTAAGGCCTCATGCACACAACAGTTGTTTTTTACATCTGCAAATTGTGCGTCCGCTAAAAAAACGGATGCGGCATCCGTTTTTTCCACAGATCCCTTGTAATATAAGCCTATTCTTGTCCGCAAATGTGAAAAAAGTAGGACATGCACTACTTTTTTTGCTGAAGGGAAACACTGACAACGGACGCGGAACACAAACGGATGAACTATCAGCATTTTTTTGCTGACCCATTGAAATGAATGGGTCCCCATCCTATTCGCTAAAAAAAAACGGAACGGAGGCCGAGAAAAACAACTGTCGTGTGCTTGAGGCCTAAATCACATTTACAATAGCAGAGGTGACTAGCAAAGACACCCAGCCATACATAATACTAGCTGATTTCCAGACCTAGCAATTTAGAAATATACTTTGTAGTAAATAAACTGAGCGGTCTCACGCCTTTGACACATGAATTATCAAATTCGTTCAGTTTTCCTTAGCATATGGTAAACATATGGAGGAAGGAAGCATTGCTGGAAGCGGTTTGAACTCCGTATATTGCAATCAGCATGCACTAAGTAGGAAGTGATTCTGATTAATTGCAAACTCAATTACAAGCACAACATTTTTTATGAAGAAGAAACGGCCACCAGAGTGATGCAGAAACACAATAATTCATCGGGGCATGACAAATGGTTTAATTGAGGGGCCGCGTTTATTTGCTTTCAATGAGCACTGAATGCATTCAGTGCCATTCAATCATGTGCCAGGGTGCTAAGGGGCACAATAATGATAAATTATCTCACTTGTGTGATGGAGACATTGAATCTCTGACTTTTATAGTTGAGCACACTTCAAGGCTTGACCATCTCCACAGGCACAAAAGGTAAAGATGCTTTGATTCAATGTCACAATGAATAGGAAGGAATACACCGAATGCTGGCCTAATCACCGATGGCACGGTGTAGACAACTACATGCAAGAGCTGTATAGGAATGCATCAAATGGATAAAGGATTTTTGGATCCATTTATGTCCTTGCAGAAAAAAGTTGTAGTTTTTTTTTAGGGAGTATTTTAGTGTACACATAGTATATTAAATAACTTTTATTATTTAATTTTTATGGGGTTGGGGGGGATTAAAAAAAATTGCTATTTTAACACTATTTTGTGGGATTTATTTTTATAGCGTTCACTGTGTTGCATAACTAATAAGGTAAACTTTATTCTGTGGGTCAATACAACTGATTTATCAAATTTACGTAGTTTTTATTATAATGCATAATAAAAAAATACTTGTTTTCTGTCACTGCTTTCCAAGACCTATTTTTATTTTCTGATTAATACTAATATGTGAAGGCTAATATATTAAATTCCTCTCTAGTTATAATTGTTATCGTTTTACTGTAGCACGTAACGAGTATTGCTAGAGAAGTTGTCTTCGTAATGTGTGCTAAAGATAGGATATGGACACGAGAAACAGTGTAAAGTGGAAACTTTATTGATGTTTGTGCGTATGAGGTAGAAGTGTTTGCTGTGACTTGTTAAACATCTGGGTCATGTCATCCATAAATGGCCTAATTTCACACAGAGAGGTGATTAGATGGGCAAGAGTTCATCTTTTCACTCCTTCACTGTGAAAAAGACCCTGATATGTAACAGAAAGCAAGTATTCTCTCTGATTGATGGAGAAGGGGAGTAGATCACATGCACACAAGTGCATGTTATCCTCCACATGGGGTTATGAGCGAGGATGTTTTTTCCCTCCCTCCTGCAAACTGTCAGCTCCTCCAAAGATCACAGCCAGCTCAAGGGGGCTATTTTAAGCCATCATATCTTCACAGCAGTTAAATATATGTGGGTGGTCTGGTTTAAAAGCTGACAATATAAGCTTTAAAATACTAATATTAAAAGATCAAGATTGAAGCATTAGGTAGGAAGATATGGCCTTCAAAAATCGTGATGGGGGTGAAAGCTGCTGAAACCTGCTCATCTCCCAATGTAGAGGAGCTAAAGCTGCGATCCTGGTCTTGTTTTAAAGGTTAGATTGTCATCTTTCAAACAGTGTCCCACATCTCTAGCTGCTACACAGCCCGAGATATGAAGGGTTAAAGCAGCCCTCACTCTGTTGACAAAGTTCTGCTCAGACTGAACTGTTATGTACTTTTCTCAAAGCCTAACAGAGCTTGTGCAAAACTGTTAGGGAATTAAAGGAGTTTTCTGGGATTCACATACTGAACATCTATCAATATCAGATTGGTGGAGGTCCGACACCCAGAACCCCAACTGATCAGCTGTTTGAAGAGGCCTCGGCACTTCCGCGAGCGCTGTGGAATCTTCCTAGATCGGTGACATTACATGGCTAGTTGCATCACTCAAGTGAAAGGATATGAGCTACAATACCTGCCGCTTCATGACCTACGAGGATGCTGCAGTGCTTACAAGAGTGCCACAACCTATTCAAACAGTAGACCGGTGGGTATGCCAGTTATTGGACACCACCGATCAGATGCTGATGACCAATTGTAGGAGCCCCTGAAAACCCCTTTAAGCATTCACTTCAAAATGAATAAGTCTGAATTAAGTGAGATGTCCCTAGTAATGCAGCCTGGAAAAAAATATATTGTTTTTCTCCATCACTATGTGAGCTTTAGCTATGTATTAGAAATATAAATAAAATCACTCTTTTAAAAATTGTAATGTCTTACTTGGGATGGATGCCTAACATACCAGATTATGAGAAATGTAAAATATTTATATAAGCATACATACACAATATCTACTTATAGTACTGCAATAGTACATTTTTCTTATCTTTTTCCTTTTACGAGTGGAACCCTGTCTTTGTTTTGCGGCCCTATGATTTATACAAGAAGAGGAAAGCTCAAGTCATAGCTTTCTCCAGCATTCAAAATATACAATATATGTAGCATAAAGATTTAAAACGTGTTGCCATAGTAACCAAATATCTCTAGTGTCGACTTCCCCAATCATTTTCTTCCAGATTTTCACAGCAGTGGGATGTGTAAAATGACTTTTATATTTAACATACAGAGGACAGAATTGTATTTCACAACTTTATTATAGTGGAAGAGAATAGCGATGTTTTCAGTGCACAAAGAAAATATTGAAATTATTAAATTGGCAGAATATCCCAAAAACATAAAATCTCTATAACCGGGTTTTAAATCTTTTTTTTTTTTTGCTTCAATTTAAAGCTGTCACTCTGAATCAGCCTTGTAAGCAGTTCATAAGATTCAGCACACGCACTAATGAATATCTGCAACATGCAGGCAAATTGGGATTTACTATTGAAAGATTTTCTGAAAAGCACTGCAGAATGTCAGGAGTGTGCCACGCTTACTATTATTTCACTCTCAGCCTTTATGTTAAATAGAACTCGGTGTCTGGCCTGCAGACGGCATGTTACAGAGCAGATTCATATACAGGTTTTTGGGAAAATATTCTGTATAAATGTATTTATTTATATTAGTGCTCATTCTTGGCTTTAAAGTCAAAGTAGAGCGATTTCTGCATACACCGTCGTCATAAAGGAAAGGCTACCAGTCATCTACCGCCTCGTTGACTTCAAAGCTCAGAATGAGCATTTTGCAACAAAAAACTGGCATGCATGCTTTGCATCATGCCTTACAAAGGGAAGTGGTTTTGCAGGAAAAGGACCTAATTTCGTAGGGAAAGGTGTGTTCTAAATGTGCCTCTATGCCAAAATTTGGTCACAGTTTTGGAGTAAAACTAAGTCAACTTATAGGTGGTATAACTTAGATTTTGCAGGTTTTTTTTGGTGCCTGGACAAATATTTGGTATACTGACACAGAATTTACAATACGCCAAGTCCATGTACCAGAATCGTAAATTTCCTAATATTAAGACTGTGATTTGTATTCTTAGACAGTGCAAAGTGCGACACCATTAGTGAATCTGCTCCATTAGGTCTGCTGAATGCTTTCACATTCACCTTCTAGCTCTCAGTGATCTGACACCAGTAATATCTGTGAAATACCCACTTGGCATACAAGGTCCTCCTGGTCGTATTAAACTGGGCTGGTAGGCACCAGAGAATACTTTGATTTTCGGGAATACATCAAGCATAATAGATCACCTGACAGAGAAACCCCCACTCTCGTAATTTTATTTTTTCTGCTAAACCCCACTGTAATAATTATTACAGACGTAGGACGATGTCAATAAGGCGGTGATCATTCTACAGCTGAACGGATTCTGCAATGTGTTTTCCATTTTATTCTTCCTCAGGCTGCTTCTTGGAGATTAACCAGGCAAACTCTAAATCAAGGATACTATACTATAAAAAGAAACAATAAAAAAAAAAAAAAAGATTTTTATGAAGCACTAGCATGTAAACTCACATCTCAAATGCTCCTTTGTGACATCATACTTATATGTTATATATTTTGTGCCTGGTTTTCAGACACACTAGATCATTCGGCAGCGTTGGCTTTCACTAGTTAGAACTTGGTGCCAACTAAAACGAAATTAATTCTGCATTTATAAAAACAGATTGGGTTTCCACATTCAGCTTTTTATGAAGTTTTTGAAGCTAAAGCTTTAGTGGATTCAAAAAAAGAAGACAGAGTATTCTTTATAGTGTCCTCTGATTCAGTCCCGGTTTTGGTTACAAAAACTGCATAAAAAAATGGAACGTGGAAACCCAGTCCTGAAAGACTGGGTTAAGGTGGTTTAACAAAAATTTGTGGCTCATGGGTCTTGTATCACTCGTAGACATGTCACTGCTGAGGCAAGTGACTGGTGGCAGCAGTCACGTGAACATGCGTGTGACATCATCAGTTATGGTCCTCTGCTAACCAGAAGCAGCAGGGACAAGAGCCACAACATAGAATGGAAGGGATTTCAAAAGAGGAGTGCTTTTCTTTCAAACAGTTTCGTGGTGGTCACAATTTTTTTCAAAAACAAAAGGAGCGCCCTTAGCACCAAAATTACTTCATACAAACCTTCACCACCATAGGGCTGCATTTATACGAAAATAAAAAACGGTCATGTGATGGACATTTTTTTTTTCACCCAGCTGTTTTCAGAACCACTGCAGAGTTTTGTTTTTGTAATATACCATGAATACAATCTGTCCTATTTTTGTCTGTTTTCAAGGCCAAACAGACCCTTTTTAAAATCAATGGGACCACTATAAACTGCCGTTTAGACAGAACTGCAACTGTCTAATGGCCGTTAAGAAACGGGTACACTAAATATATATATCATATACACACACATACACACCTCACCACAAGCACAGCTGGAAACACTTGCTCGCTTTGGAGGTGGAGGAAAGGTGGGACATGATATATAATATATATATACACACACACAATGGGGGGAGCATTATACTATTTTACATACTTGGGGGGGGGGGGGGGGGGGTCTTGGGTGCATTATATCTACAAAGAGCACTGTTGGGGACATCATTTCAAATTGGGGCACTGAGGGGCATTATTTATCCTGACAGCACTATGGGGGCATTATACTGTATATACTGAAGGCGCTATGGGAACATTATATACGGTATATACTGAGGGTACCAGGGGGACATAATATATACTAAGGGCACTGCAGGGGGTTGGGACTTAAAAAAAAATAAAGCCATCAAAATTCATCCATTTTTAACGTCTTAAAAATGGATGCAAAACGAATGTTAAAAACGGATGGCTAAAAAGAGGATGCACACACCGATCCAAATTGGCCATTATAAAACTGACAGTTTATACCATTTTTCACGGTAGACTAAATGTACTCTTACGTTCAGGGCAGCTGAGATAATTTAAACTGAATTCAATGGGTTTCCAGGCCTCATTTATTGATTGCCTATCCTTAGGGTATGTCATCAATATATCAGATTGGTGAAGATCCGATAAGCTGTTTTTTTACTAGCTGCAACACTAGAACAAAGAGCAACGGAACTACTCAGCTTCATGTACTGTGTAGTGGCTGTGCCTGGTTACTGTAATTTACAGAGACGATTCTGGCAGTTGGAACCCTGCTGATCTACTATTCATGATCTATCCTGAGTATAGGTCAGTCCTGGAAAACCCCTTTGAAAGGGTTGTCTGATTATGACAACTTATCCTCTATCTACAGGGGATGAGAATGTGATTGGTGGGGGCACCAGCAGTTGGAGGAGTGGGGTTGTATGGGTATTGGGAGAGGAGTGCTTTTCCCGAGTCACCTCAGTTTGTTTAGTTATGTCTAGCGTTCCCTTAACAAATGCTGGATGCTCTAGTCCCAAAAAGTTGTCAGAAATAATAACTGTGATCACATTATTAATTACAATTACCGACTGTCACAATGCCAACACCTTTTCTCCTGAGCTCCGCTGTGGCATATAGGTTGAGCACCAGTTACACAGCCAGAACAAACTTACATGCTTGTTTGTGCTGACTAGGCAGTAGATGGCCTGATGAATCTGAAAAAATAAGCCTAGCACTGATTGGTTGAGGCTCGGTCAACAAGTTTCAGGTTTAGACGTCAGCAGTTCCAGGCAGCAGGTTGGTTATGTGCTATGACTGACACAGCGCATCCTCTGCTCACTCTCACCGACTCTCTGCACTCTTTCAGTGATGGTAGCCATTTAACACAAGTGAAACACACAGCAGGGGCTTGTGAACCACAGGTTGTGGATCCCAGCAGTTTTTTTATTTTTATAAAAGTTTACAAAATTAAATAATAAAAGCACACATTGCAAACAAAAAAATTTAAATCTGTGAGGGTAGGCCATCAATATTCAATTTCAGGAAAACCTCTTTACATAAGTAAACCCAAGTGTTATCACCTACCAAGCGAGTTGCTCATTACAAACAGTTGCCTGAAGATAAAGGGGGTCCTATATTATCCAGAAATATGCCTATATTAAGCGTATTTCAGGCGCAGATTGTGACTCAAAGGCGATTTGTGCCACAACCTGCGACTAAAAAAAGTGTCCGTGGTGTGGGCGCGGACGAGTCGGCCTTATCATTCATCACACTAATATAGATCATACCAGTGCATTACTGTACTGCGGCGGCAGCAGGAAGCGCACTGCGTCATAGCAACCAATGACGCCGTGCGCTCCTGCTCTCAGCAGGAATCCAACCCGTGGTTCCACGGACCGCTCACGGCCGTGTGCATTCGGCCTTAGGCACAGAAAATGGTCTAAATGTAAGACAGCAAAAAAGCTGGTTAAGGCTACTTTCACACTAGCGTTCGGCTGTCCGCTCGTGAGCTCCGTTTGAAGGGGCTCACGAGCGGACCCTAACGCTTCCGTCCAGCCCTGATGCAGTCTGAATGGATGCGGATCCGCTCAGACTGCATCAGTCTGGCGGCGTTCAGCCTCCGCTCCGCTCGCCTCCGCACGGACAGGCGGACAGCTGAACGCTGCTTGCAGCGTTCGGGTGTCCGCCTGGCCGTGCGGAGGCGTGCGGATCCGTCCAGACTTACAATGTAAGTCAATGGGGACGGATCCGTTTGAAGATGCCACAATATGGCTCAATCTTCAAACGGATCCGTCCCCCATTGACTTTCAATGTAAAAGTCTGGACGGATCCGCTCAGGCTAATTTCACACTTAGCTTTTTTTTGCCAATATAATGCAGACGGATCCGTTCTGAACGGAGCCACCGTCTGCATTAATATGATCGGATCCGTTCAGAACGGATCCGATCGAACGCTAGTGTGAAAGTAGCCTTAGATTTAGATTATGTAGAGGCCAGCAACTCTTCGTAACTTTAGCGGATCCACTGCCAGTTATAGGGGTTAGACGCTGGTCTTAGTAAATGACCCACAAAGTGCTGAGAAAAAAATATTTGCCCCTTCCCTATTTGTCAAAGTTGAATGTTTCAGATAATCACTATTAAGATAACTGAACTCCAGGCTTGTCCTCCATGCACAGCTCTACAGGCCACAAGACACTCCACTAAAGAAGGTCCGTATGACCAAAATTTTGGGTATTTTGGTCTATGCCTTGACTAAATCGGTCTACGCTTACTACCATAATCTGAGCCTGGAACTTAAAAAAATCTAGCACTACATTGCAACTATCTTGAGAGTGCTGTGGGATCTTTTGACACTGGATGACTGAAATCCGTCCTACATGAGCACCTTAATAATTACATAAATTACCAGATTCAATATCTTAATTGCAAATATAGGCAGTCAACTGAAAGAGCTGCCACAGGAAAAGGGTTATAACAAAAATGTATACCTTCCTAGAAAAAGTATAATATTGATTTTATTATAAGAAAGAACTATGGAAATGGTTTTATTAAAAGGGATTCTGTCACAAAGTTTTGGCCTATAGAGCTGCGGACATGCACGGCTAGATCACCGCTAGCATGTCCGCAATATATGTGTCCTATAGGGCTGTGTGGTTTTAATGTCTTTAAAAAAGGATTTTCTAGATATGTAAATTAGTGTTGTATGTGTCCAAGGGGCTGTACGAATCTTACTTGTGCCCAACCACGCCCGCCTGTGAAGGAGCCCAGCACCGCCTAGGTCCTCCGAATAGATTGCCGTAATCTCGCGATGTGCGAGCTCACGCATGCGCAGTTCTTTCCCTGAGGCTGATGCCAGCACAGGGAAAGAACACTATACCGGCACTGCGCATCGTGAGATTACAGCAATCTATTCGGAAGACATAGGCGGTGCTGGGCTCCTTCACAGGCGGGCGTGGCTGGGCACGGCTGGGCTCCACGAAGGTTAGTACAGCCCCTTGGACACATACAACACTAATTTACATATCTAGAAAATCCTTTTTTAAAGACATTAAAAGCACACAGCCTTATAGGACAGATATATTGCGGACATGCTAGCGGCGATCTAGCCGTGCATGTCCGCAGCTCTATAGGCCAAAACTTCGTGACAGAATCCCTTTCAGCGCGAATTTCTCATCAAATGTTTAGCAATATTTGTTCCACTGAGAACTCGAATACAAAGAAGTATCAAAAGAAATCCAACATCCTTGTTTTCATTCCGTCCATTAGATGTAACAGTATCCACTTTACACATGCTTCTTATTTTACTGGTCTGCAACTCATTCGTGTGAAATCATTGGAAAAAGAATCTCCCTTGGTTTCAAGATAGAGAGAACAGATGCCTTTCTCTTTCTTCCTTAATTAGCTTGGATTTAAATCATTTTGGTGCATTCTTGACGTGACCACATTTAAATCTGCCTTACACCAAAAAACCCTCTCTCCCTTGCCCTATGTTACTTTGTATCCATTATTACACACTTTAAATAAAATATTTTATATAGTGGGTCACTTTTGTAACGCAATTGGAGAAGATATACTAGGACAGGCATTAGATACACCAGTCAGTATAAAGTCCAATGGCACCAAATTTATTAAGATGTACAGGAATTGCCTATGCACCAGAAGTTCAAATATACACCAGTTCAAAAAGCGGGCATAGATCTGAAATATAATTTACGCCAATTTCTGATGTAGATCCTCACCAACTTTTCTGATCACTTTTTGAGAGAATAAGCAACCTATTTGGAATTTTTGGATGCCACATTTCTGACGTATATACAGAAAGCAGAGTTGGGTACTTTCACACTTGAGGCAGAGTATTCCGGCAGGCAGTTCCGGAACTAAAATCCTACCATTCATTTCCCAAAATTCGGCAATTGGTCTCCTCACTTTCAAGACATTTACAGACTGTAAAAAAAAGAGGAGTTGCTACACAATTCTAGATATGGCCCTGTCCTAACTTTTTTGAAATGTGTTGCTGCCATCAAGTTCTAAATAAGTAAACTTTTTTTTATCAAATCGTAAACTGTCTCAATTTGAACATCTGATATGTGTTCTATGAGCTAATGTAAATAAAATATGGGTCTGAGGTTTGCAAATCCATTAATTCTGCTTTTATTTACATTTACAGCATCCCAACTTTTTGGGAATTAGGGTTAAACATTGATGATACTGTGTAGGCTACGTTCAAGCATGTTATTATCTACTCTACTAATAAGAGCCATTTTATTACAAAATCAAAATACATAATATTGAGGCAGACTCCGACAAGACGCATCATATATATACTTGAGTAATTGACCTTCCACATACAGTAACTGGGATAACTAATGACAGAGCGATTGCTGTCTTTACAATGTTAGTCTGCCTGGATGTTTGTGGGGATTTAGGCATTTTTGAAAAATAGCATGAACCCCTAAATAAATTACAGTCACAGAATATGAAAGATGAAGGTTAATACATTCAGATGTTGCTTAGACATTGAGAAACTCCTGCATGCACATAAGAAATTATCCTACTGTAGATGCAATATAAGAAACATCTACCTTCATTTTTGAACAGTTCAATCAAAATCAGAACAGGGTCCCTTTTAGAATGATGTAGCCCATCAACAAACTACATTAAAGGGGTTCTGCAGTTTCAGCGGGGGTCCGACACCCCCGCGGATCAGCTGTTTGAGAAGGCAACGCCGCGGCCTTCTCACTGTTTACCGCTGGCCCAATGACGTCACGACTAGTATCAACTGGCCTGAGCGGGGCTAAGCTCCATTCAAGTGAACAGAGCTTAGCCGCACTCGGGCCAGTTGATACCAGTCATGACGTCACTGGGCCAGCAGGAAACCGTGAGAAGGACGCGGCACTCCTGGAGCGCCGCTGCCTTCTCAAACAGCTGATCAGTGGGGGTCCCGTGTGTCGGACCTCCACCGGTCATATACTGATGATCTATCCAGAGGATAGATCATCAGTTTAAACAAACTGCAGAACCCTTTTAAAAAGGGCTGTCTGGCCTTTACTAAGTGACGGTCAGAAACCCCAAACCCCAGTGATCAACTGTTTAGTTACTACAACACTGCCCACATTGACTTCAATGAGAGCAGTGCTGCAGTGACAATCTCTGTCCACTACAAGGTCGATAGAGCAGTTTAGTTCTGGTGCCAACATCCGGCAAGGATCTACACCAGATCGGCAGGGGTGCACTGTGTCAGACCTCTGGTCATAAGCTACTGATAAGCCATAACTTACTAAGGACACCCCCTTTAACAGAAAACAACCCTTTAGGTCAGACCCGGAATCCTATTGTAATAATGCTTTTTCACATCAGTTGCTAATTTCTAGAGTATTGCTTTTCAGACCATAAAAAGTTAACAAAAAACAAATTTCTTCAGTTCACTGCCAAAACTGAAATCCTTGCAGTTTCTGACGAATGGTATCAGAACATCTATTAAACTGTCATCCCTAAATCGTAGGACTGTCAGGGTAACATCTGATTTACTTATGGTAGAGACAAGTATTGATTGCCATTCACTTCCTATATGTTACTGTTGTTTTGAAACCTGTAGGAGCTTAATGTCATAACTGTCTGATCACAGCCGGTAAGCATATTATCCAGTGTCCGCCTCCACAATTACAAGCCTCATTCGTCTTTCAGTGCCTAGATTTATAATACTCTAAACAGGCCGGCTTGTTGCAACTGTTTATACAGCCATTAGTCCTGTCCCAGAATGGTGGAAATGGTCGCTGCGTGCAACTACTATTCAATTACTTGAGCTGCCAATAGATGCACAAACCCCTAAGGTTGCTGAATGTAAAACGAACAACCTAAGTCATACATATGTACACTGGTCCTCGTGACTCTCAGCACTCCTGCCGATCAATGTTTGAAAGGACTGCGGCTCTCGTGCGAGAGCTGCATCCCCTTCAATGTTTACTTGGAGGCCTACGGGTACGGCTACACAGAGACTTGTAGTCACAAAAAATATGTGCGACCGGTCTGCAACTTGCTGTGGCATCACTGGGGCAATGGGACTAAAAAGGGACACAAAATCCAGCATTTCTGCATATTTTTTGGGGGACTTTGGTGTCGCAGCATGTCGAGTGTTGCATCGCGACAACACTGACATACATATTACCAAAAATGTTGAACGACAAGTCACCATGTAGACCGAACCTTAACACGGCTGTGTGCATGAGCTACAAATTGTTCCTGCCACTTGCCATTCAAATTCATTTACTGCACCCTACAAACGATGGCAAATTATTTCCTTGCACACGTCAACATGGTATTTTGTAGTTTGGAACAACTGACAGGATTAAATAGGAATTGTTATTTTTCTTTACTGATATGGTTAACCTTAAGCCAAAACTGTTAAATAAAAATGGTATAAAATGTGGGGTTGTCAGAGTTTTATTTAATAAAATAAATAAAAAAATAGCAGTTGTCTTATGTTATTATAAAAATACAAAACATAACATTTGCTTCTTGAGGAGTTCTCCGGGATTATTTTGGTTTTTAACAGATATGCTTATGTAGTCTCTTACCTCATGTGCAACTTCCTCATTCAGTGTTTTTTCCAGTTTGGACTCTCCTGTCCCATTTTCACTATGCAAATAGATTACTCTGGTTTGTTTCCCTCCTGTTTATAGCACTTGCTGTTCTTGTATCCAACCAAACCCATACTGCACTTCTCTTTTCTCTAGCACAGCTACAGGACTGCCCCTAACAACGCCCAGGTAGTTTATAGCTCCTCCCACCAGCTAGATACATAGACACTCCCCTATCACTGCCCCTAACAACACCCAGCTAGTTTATAGCTCCTCCCACCAGCTAGATACATAGACACTCCCCTATCACTGCCCCTAACACCCAGCTAGTTTATACCTCCTCTGACCAGCTAGATACATAGACACTCCCCTATCACTGCCTCTATCACCCAGCTAGTTTATATCTCCTCCCACCAGCTAGATACATAGACACTCCCCTATCACTGCCCCTAACAATACCCAGCTAGTTTATAGCTCCTCCCACCAGCTAGATACATAGACACTTCCCTATCACTGCCCCTAACACCCAGCTAGTTTATAGCTCCTCCCACCAGCTAGTTACATAGACACTCCCCTATCACCGCCCCTAACACCCAGCTAGTTGATAGCTCCTCCCACCAGCTAGTTACATAGACACTCCCCTATCACTGCCCCTAACACCCAGCTAGTTTATAGCTCCTCCCACCAGCTAGTTACATAGAGACACTCCCCCATCACTGCCCCTAATAACACCCAGCTAGTTTATAGCTCCTCCCACCAGCTAGTTACATAGACACTCCCCTATCACTGCCCCTAACACCACCCAGCTAGTTTATAGCTCCTCCCACCAGCTAGTTACATAGACACTCCCCTATCACTGCCCCTAACACCCAGCTAGTTTATATCTCCTCCCACCAGCTAGAAACATAGACACTCCCCTATCACTGCCCCTAACACGCAGCTAGTTTATAGCTCCTCCCACCAGCTAGTTACATAGACACTCCCCCATCACTGCCCCTAATAACTCCCAGCTAGTTTATAGCTCCTCCCACCAGCTAGATACATAGACACTACCCTATCACTGCCCCTATCACCCAGCTAGTTTATAGC
The DNA here is from genome assembly GCF_014858855.1 of Bufo gargarizans. NCBI lineage: Eukaryota > Metazoa > Chordata > Amphibia > Anura > Bufonidae > Bufo > Bufo gargarizans. The sequence goes on from NC_058086.1 coordinate 198,897,714, forward strand.
TTCTCTCACCAGCTAGTTACATAGACACTCCCCTATCACTGCCACTGTATGGACATAACATCACAGGAAATAAGAAAAAGCTGCATGGACAAGGTCATGTGACTACAGTAGCAATAAAGGTAAAATAAATGAATTACAAAACTACACTACTTTCAAAAATTATAAACTTTAAAAACTGAAAAACCCTTTAAATCTCACTGCTACATAGCCAATGCCCAGGTGCTCCCCCGTCAGTCTGTGTGTACATATCTACTAGTGGTAATTATTGCTTTTTTGAAATTTTAAATTTTCTAATAATTTTTATTATTTTACTCATGAACAAGTTATTTTCTCTGGTTAGCTACTGTCTCTTACAAATACTCCTACCCACCAGAGAAGGAGAAGATGAACAGGAAGTAGAAATGGAGGTAATTTGGGAGTGAATAAAAACAATGAAAAGCAAATATCTGGTCCAGTGGCTAGACATTACTAATGGGATATTTATAGTATATGTCAGAGCAAAACAAATTTTAGGTCTCATACCTATTATAAAGGCATTACAGTATTTTTCGACCTATCAGACGCACTGGCCCATAAAGACACATCTAGGATTTAGAGGAGGACAATAAGATTTTTTTTTTTTCATTAGACCTCAGATCAGATCAGCAATTAGACCCCCATTGTTAATCAGACCTCAGCTCACAGCCCCAATTAGATCCCCAATGTTAATAAGATCAGAGCCCAATATAAAGACGACCCCCAATCAGACCTCAGATGAGACCCCCATACCTCATATCAGCCCCAGCCATATGTGATCAGCCCACAGCCTCAGATCACAAAATAAATAAACCATTTAGCTCTCCTGCTCCTGAACGCTGCCGCTCCTCCCCGCCCGCGCTCTTCTTACTCCTGCTGTTGGTTGTGCTGTGAACCAGCGCGCACAGTGTGAGGTCACAAAGCGCCTTCACGCTGTGCGCAGCCACTACAGACGACAGCAGAGGACCAGGAAGCGGTGAGTACAGAGCCTTCACCGCTTCCCGGTCCTCTGGTACTAATGAGCGCTTCCATAATGGAAGCGCTTATTAGTATTCACCCCTTAAGACGCAGGGACAGGGGCAAAAAATACGGTATATGAAATCACATTAAAGGGTTATTTACAGGCTAGGGCAGCTCTAAAGACCGCACATTAGAGCCGGTCAAGTCACCATGATCACTGCTAGGCGGAAGCCTCTGCTTAGCAGTGTCCAAAAGTAAACAGCTCTTGCCCTGCGTGATTCAACGTAGGGCAAGGGGGAGGATCAGAGCGTGAAAAGTGCAGATCGAGTTGTGTCCGGTCTGAACCACTTGTGAGAAATTTTGTTGCAAGTGTCGTTTTTACTCTGCCCTCGTCACTTTCCAAAAAGAGAGCATGGCAAAGGCAGAGCTAGTAGGTCAGACACATTTATTTTGATTTGCACCAGATATACACACGACCAGCACTTCTGCTCCATCAGCAAAGCAAGATGCCCACATATGTTGCTTCACACCGCTGGAACAAGAATAATTGGGGAAAGTACTGTATATGTACACAGCTGCCGGGGATATTTCTATAGTATATGGAAGTCCACTGAAAGAATACATAGTACACACAGACATGAGGTGGAACAGAATCTAGCTTCCATATTTCCAACAGCAAATTAGTAAATGCAATCAGAAAGTGATCCAATTGGCCGCATCTCCACAAACGGAAAAGTTTACAACCACAGTTGTAGCTACTGCGAGCCAAAACACAAATGCTGTGAAGAGATTCTGGCTCCATAAACATATGGAAGTCACCTAAGTCATACATTTTTTCACATGAATGCTGCAGAATATTCCCTGGAGCATAAAACAGACAAAATGAACAGTATCCCTAATAAACATAACATGCACATGCCAAAAATTCCCAGCAGCAGATTATTATAAGGATCCAATATTTAATGATGGAAAACCTCCTAAAAAATAAATACAAAATAAAAAGATAATTGACCACCTAAAAATAAACATATTGAACCTAAAACAGCATGGCTTTACTGAGGGCGGATCATGTCAAACTAATCTTATTGATTTCTTTGACTATGTCACAAAAGTATTGGATGAAGGAGGCGCAGTGGATATTGCCTACCTGGACTTTAGCAAAGCCTTTGATACAATGCCACATAATGAGCTGATAGATAAACTACTGAAGATTGGACTTAACCCCTGGCTAGTTCAGTGGATCCGCAGTTGGATAGATATCGGAGTGTTGTTAATGGGGTACATTCTGAGAGATGAGCGACAAGTGCTGTACCTCAGGAATCCACCCTGGGTCCTATTCTGTTTAATATCTTTGTAGGCAACATCGGAGAAGCTTTAGTACGTAAGGTTTGTCTGTTTACCGACAACACAAAGTGTGCAATAGGTTTGATATTCCTGGAAGGCTTTGGAACATGGAAAAAGATTTAGCTTTACTCGATAAATTGGCCAAACGATGGAAACTGCAGTTCAATGTTTCCAAATGTAAATAATGCTCTTGGGGAGAAGGAAACCTGAGTCTGGACAACGTATTGGCAGCTCTGTGTTAGTGAGGACTTCAGAAGAAAAGGATTTAGGTGTCCTGATATCAGACAGCTTCAAAATGAGTGCACAGTGTGGAGAGGCAGCAGGGAAAGCAAACAGGGTGCTTGGCTGTATAGCTAGAGGTATAACCAGTAGGAAGAGAGAGATTGTGATCCCACTGTATAGAGTGCTAGAGAGACCACATCTGGAATTCTGTCCAGTTCTGGAGACCTCACCTACAAAAATGGTGGAGGGTCTTAAGTATAAAACATACCAAGATAGACTTAAAGAACGTAGGGGAGATTTATCAAACTGGTGTAAAGTAGGACTGGCTTAGTTGACTTTAGCAACTAATCAGATTCCTCCTTTCATTTTTCACAGCTCCTTTGGAAGATGAAAGGTGGAATCTGATTGGCTGCTACGGAGAACTGAGCCAGTTCTACTTTACACCAGTTTGATAAATCTCTCCCTTAATCTCTATAACCTGCAGACTACATAGATCGGGATTCTGCCAATAATACCACCCCTAACCTCTGAACCCCATTATCTACTTATATTGGCAGAATCCCGATCCTCTCTATATAGTCTGCAACTATATGAATAATGTCTCCCAATAAATATAAAAATAGAGATCTCTCAGCCTATGGATTATAAGGGAATTTTTAAATGATTTGTATGACAGAGATACATGTTTATTTATTTATTTATATTTTTAACATATATACTGTGTTTTATACTTATTAAAGTGTTATTTTTAACCCAAATACCTAGTATTGCACAATCCTGCAATGTGTTAGCTTCATTTTTGGAAAAAACGCAACCATGTTGGAGAAACCGCAACTATACCGCACTAAAATCGCAATGGAGGAATTACATTTAAAAAATCCAGAATCCAGAGTTTCTGGACTACCGAATGGACTATAAAAGGTGGAGATGGACGAGTGGCGCTTTAACCACTGAGGAAGGGGTGTAGAAGCCCCGAAACGCGTCTGGTAACAGGAAGAAAAGCGCCCACCTAACCTACTGGATCCCTACTAAAGATATTGCATGGCCATGCGATAACGATAAGAAAATCTTCAGCTACAAGCACCGCTCCAGCACACAGTTACGGACGCCACTGACAAGGTATTATCCCTGCCTGCCTAGTCCCGTGATAGCGTGACGTCATCAACCTGAGACGTGCGACGCGAGACACCGAAGCAGCCGGCGCCGCTCGCCTCTCGTGGAAGGACTGTAAGACGCGATAGCGAGAAGTGATACCAGGAACCAGGTAGGAACCTGAATTGCTAATTTGAGCACAAAGTGGCTTTAATTTACCGTTCTGAGCGGCCATATTAACCGCTGGAAAATAACTTTGGAGAGACTTATGCTACAGCAATAGAACCATTTTGTCTGTATGAACCAGAAGACAAAGTATCATTCGGAGTGAGCTGGTCAGAGTCGGAGTGATTGCGGTCTGCGGTACCACAAGTACCAAAAGTGGTCTTTTCATTGGAAGTGTTTTACTGTTAGGAATTAGGTGTTTTCAAAAAGACAATTCTAAACACCAACTGTCTAAGGATTGTGGCATTGAGATTTCCACCCCCCCATCAGTACATATTTTTATGTATTGGTACCAATTATTTTTATTTAATTTTAGTGTATGAATTGTATGTGATTGCTATTGGTTTATTGGACTCAGCAGGTCCTAGTGTAATAAACATCAAATTTATCCCGATATCCTATGGTCCAAGTGTTGTGCGTGCTCGCTCCTCTTCTTATCTCCACAATCTGAAATTAGCTGGGGGGAAGATCAGGAAAAATGTCAGGAAATATTATTTTACTGAAAGAGTGGTTGAAGCTTGGAACAAACTTCCAGCAGAAGTGGTCAGGAAATCTACAGTAAGTGTATTTCAACATGTCTGGGATAAACATGTCTATGTTAAGGTCAAAGAAATAATATAAGGGCAGACTAGATGGACTAGGTGGTCTTTTTCTGCCATCAATCTTCTATGTTTCTATGTAGATTTAATATTTATTGGAAGTTGCAACTGTATATTTCAAAAAGAAAAAAAAAAAAAAAAGATCTCCAACTCTTGAAAGATTTATCATGGCCTTAGCTTTGCAATTGCAACATAGAAAAACGCAGATACTGGCTCTTTGTTCCTCTCAGCACCTGAAATATGGAATATTTGGAGGGAAACATTGTGCATCTTTTGACATGTTCTGCAATAAATCAGAGAAAAAGTGCTTCTTGTGAACTCTCAATTACTTAATTGGTGCAGGGGCCTGACTCAGGAGTGCCTGCTTTCCGGTGGGTGATGGGGATTTGACCTCATAAGCTCTACATTTAAAGAAGAAACAAAGAAATACCTTTGTTTCAATTGGCAGTGTTGTTTGTCCAAATATCCCTACTATTCACTAACTGGCACAATGCCATGGTCATGGGCTACTGCTTTAAGAAGTAACTTTTGTCTAAATGAAGGCTGGAAGATCTCCCATGCAAAGATTGTTGTACAAGAGCCGCCATTCCATTCCAAAGACACTGAAAAAAATATATTGATCTATTTATCAAAGACCTGCATTTTACGCCAAAAGATGCACTGAACTGATGAAGAGGTGCAGGCTCATAACTCAACACCAAAAAGAATATAGTATGGATACTTACTAAATCACATGAAATAATATGCCAACACAAGATATAATCAAACCTTACAAAATTGTATTATAATCACTGTAAGGCCTCATGCACACGACCGTTGTGGTGTTCTATTCCGCAAAATGGGGTTCCGTTGTCCCGTGATCCGTTTCCGTGTGTCTTCCTTTATTTTTGGATGATCACCAGACATGAAGGAAAGTAAAAAAAAAAAAAGTCTAAGGCCCCATGCACACGGCCGTGTTTTACGGCCGTGTGCGGGCCGTGGAACTGCGGCCTGGATCCCTCCTGAGAGTAGGAGCGCACGGCATCATTGGTTGCTATGACGCCGTGCGCTCCCTGCTGCCGGCACAGTACAGTAATACACTGCTGTGATCAGTCCTACTCCTGAGTATGTAATCTGTCTGTACCATGTAAACTACTGCTGATCCCATTGTACTCACAAACGGACGCTCTGCAGGCCTGGAGATCCTGTGCAGTGACATCATGCGCAGGCAGCGCAGCAGCAGTATGTCAAGGCCCGGTGATGTTTAAAGGGACCACAGCTTCTGCACTTTTGAAGTGAGGAAAAAAGTGGGCCCCCTAAGGAACAGTGGGCCCCGGAACTTGCCCGGGTATGCCGGGTGCTGACGTCGGCCCTGATAACTATCCTCTCATTTATAACGCTGCATTTTGCCATTCATCCGTTATTGTTCCTAGAATAGTATGAACTGTTAGCTGCGTGCTACCAGTTGGGGTTGTGTCATTATACATGTTTGATCTGGGCTGTATAAGCATACACTGATTCGACAAGAGGAATGGTAACATATACACATAGTCCATACATTTCCAAGATGAATTAAAGAGGAAAGGCACAACACAGAGATGAATAATGCTCCAGAACGGTTATTACTCTGGGAATACAAGTCAATAAAATACAATACAAGTAATCTCTTCAAGAAGCAGTTCAGACAGTGAAATCTACCAGCATGTCCAGACTGAAGCAGTATTTTTAAATTAAAGGAGTAATCCGATCTAGGACATTAATGGCATATAGCTAGGATGCGCGACCACCCTCTGTTCACCGCTATGGGCATTTCGAAAAATATCGTAGGTTCAGCTATTTCTGGCAGTCCTATAGCAGTGAATGGAAAGCTTGCCGCACTTGCGCAGTGCTCTCTCTATACAAAGCTATGGAGCTTCTGAAAAGAGTGCTCAGGTATTATTGGAACTCCCATAGAGATGAATGGAGCATGCTGTGCTCTGCTTCACTTCAGGAGAGAGATAGTAGTGGGTCCCAGAGGTAGGACCTGCACCTATCTGTCATTGATGGCATAACCTAACGATATGCCATCAATGTCCCTTTAATCTGTACATTCTTGACAATGCTATTATGTATGCTATATTATTTACCGCAGTTTAGCAACCTATAAATCCGAAGCCACAATGTGCTTTAGTGAACGCATTCCTGCTTACTAAATCAAGATATCACGTTTACCACCCTTTAAGATATGATGGAGGAAATCATACAAGTGCCATATTAATGCAGGCTTTTGTTGGGTGGAGGGGCTGTATCTTTATGGTGAGCATATGAGTAAAGTGCAAACCACTTAATTCAGCTAAAGAAGTCTCTCGTGGACATCCAGGGCTCACACACAGCTGGTAGTATTTACGTGGGACCCCTTTGCCACACACATACTAAATCTGCCTGATGATCTTCTCCCAAGACTTTTCATTTCCATTAAGTTCATAAAGTCCCACTTCCTTTACAAGCAAGAGTTTTGTATAGCCTGGAAAAGACAGGGTTACAGGTTACAAGCATAAAGTAGTTTGCAGCCTTTAAGTGTGCTGTTACAAAGCAAGAGCAAGAAGATTACTCATTGCAGACTACTTTTGTTGGCCAAATCCACAGCTGTGATATTGTGTTTTCTTTCAAACTTGGAAAACAATTGCAAGCCACATGTCGTTCATTCTTGTTTCATGAAATCAAAAGTTGGTACAATGCAGGCGGTGAGCTGTAAAAAGGCAATATTCCGGATTTCCTTTCTAGTAAAATGGGAAAAAAAAAGGAAAGTACTGTTGGCGGTGATGCTGAAATCTTTACAATAATCAGCTATAACTCCACTTTGAGCGAAACATCAGTGCCAAACAATTCTACAATGCACTATAAAATAGCAGTAGTGTTCAAAAAAATAGCAGGGAGTTTAAAAAAAAGCTAATAAAATGCACAATTATAACAACTTAATTTCCATGAATGCAAATGCACTGGAAATATGACAAATTCAATCACCAATCAAAAGAATAACAAAATGTATCCAGTTCGTCTTAAAGGGGTTATCCGGGTTCAGAGCTAAACCCGGACATCCCTCCATTTTCACCCAGGCAGTTCCCCTGACATGAGCATCGCAGCAGTTCGTGCTCCGATGTGCTCCTTTGCCCTGCGCTAAATCGCGCAGGGCAAAGGCATTTTTCAGGAGTTCCGGTGGCAAACCGGGCTCTCCATGGGGATGCCAGGAATCCCGGTGAGGTCACCGGCACTGATGGGCGGGCTTTAGCGCTGCCCTAGCCAGTAAAACAGATTATGGGTGCGGGTGCTGGAAGTAACACCGATCTGATATTGATTAACTATCCTGAGGATAAGGCTACTTTCAAACTGGTGTTTTGGCTTTCCGCTTGTGAGATCCATTCAGGGCTCTCAGAAGCGGTCCAACACGGATCAGTTTTGCCCTAATGCATTCTGAATGGAAAAAGATCCGCTCAGAATGCATCAGTTTAGCTCCGTTCCACCTCCATTCCGCTCTGGAAGCGGACACCAAAACGCTGCTTGCATGACGGATCCGCACCAAACGCGAGTGTGAAAGTAGCTTAAGTCATCAGTATAGGAAACTGGACAATCCCTTTAAATCTTTATAGAAAGTAAAGAAAAAGGAATATGTATAGTTAAAGGAGTTATCCAAGTAATGGGGGGAAAAAACAAACTACTCAGAGCTTACAGGCTGTCATGGAACCATGAACCAGACGTACAACAGAGATGAGTGGAAATAAGAAGGCTTTATTGGAAATCAAGCCGTAGCAAAAGTCCAAACGGATGGCTAAACCGAAGCAGGGTCTTGGGTAGACAGAGGTCAGGAACCAGGAGGGTGGTCAGACGAAGCCAGGATCAGGAACCAACGGGGTAGTCAGACGAAGCCAGGATCAGGAACCAACGGGGTAGTCAGACGAAGCCAGGATCAGGAACCAACGGGGTAGTCAGACGAGGCCAGGATCAGGAACCAGAAGCAGCAGCAGTCTTAGAAGCATGTGAACACAGGAGGACCAAGCAAGGAACTGAAGCCACAGACCTTCTATATATATGAGCTAGGCATCCAGCTCCTCCCAGTGGGAAGGAGAAGCCGCAGGGTGGGAGGCTACAAGAAACCCAGAAACCAAGATGGCCGCCAGCACATGTCAAACGAAGGTAAGACCATGACACAGGCTTACATATACATTAGTTAAGCTTGATTTCTAGAAAGAAAAAAAAAAAAATATATATATATATATATATATATATATATATATATATATATAAAAAAAAAAAAGGCGGCACTGGCTCAACAAGGAAAAAGCGGGTGCACGTCTCAGAGGGAATGGAATGATTTCCCTATTGAAAATAACAAGAAAAATGAGCGGCACTCCAAGGAGTAAAGTGATGAATCCTTTATTCACACCAGTGGTGCAACGTTTCGGCTCTGATCGCGAGCCTTGAGGAAGGCTCGCGATCAGAGCCGAAACGTTGCACCACTGGTGTGAATAAAGGATTCATCACTTTACTCCTTGGAGTGCCGCTCATTTTTCTTGTTATATATATATATATGTATATAAATGATATATATGTATGTTTATAGAGATATTTATTTACCGATCTAAATATCTATATACATTTATATAGATGGTATATATAGATATATACTCTGCCTGTCCCCAAAAAAGTCCCCACCTGGATTTAACTAAGCAAATAGTTATGAGCCTCCTATTGGATGATTACTGCATGGGCGATTATCTTTCAGCTGGCAATAGGTTATTTAACCCCAACTAGTACAATGAGTTGCTTCTTATTTCTTAAACAACCATGTCGAAAAACACATCTCGTGGTCATGGAAAAGATGTTAGTCTGTTTGAGAAGGGTCAAATCATTGGCATACATCAAGCAGAGAAAACATCTAAGGAGATTGCAGAAACTACTAAAATTGGGTTAAGACTTAAGAACTGTCCAACGCATTATTAAAATTTGGAAGGAAGAAATGTGGAGGGAAAAAAATCCTGAATGATCATAATCGGCGATCACTTAAGCGTTTGGTGAAATCAAATCGAAGAAAAACAACAGTAGAACTCAGGGCTATGTTTAATAGTGAAAGTAAGAGCATTTCCACACACACAATGTGAAGGGAACTCAAGGGATTTGGACTGAACAGCTGTGTAGCCGTAAGAAAACCACTAATCAGCGAGGCAAACCAGAAAAGACTTCAATTTTCTAGGGAGCATAAAGATTGGACTCTGGAGCAATGGAAGGTGGGGTCTGATGAGTCCAAATTTACCCTGTTCTAGAGTGATGGGCGCATCAGGGTAAGAAGAGAGGCAGATGAAGTGATGCACCCATCATGCCTAGTACCTACTGTACAAGCCTGTGGGGGCAATGCTATGATATGGGGTTGCTGCAGTTGGTCAGGTCTAGGTTCAGCAACAGTATGTGCTCCGAGAATGAGGTCAGCTGACTACCTGAACATGCTGAATGACCAGGTTATTCCATCAATGGATTTTTTCTTCCCTGATGTCTCGGGGATATTCCAAGATGACAATGCCAGGATTCATTGGGCTCAAATTGTGAAAGAGTGGTTCAGGGAGCATGAGGGTGGGACTTGGGGTTTTTAATTTTTTTTTGTTACCACATAGGAATTTTTTTTATATTTTAATGCTTTATATTTATTGTTTATATATTTTATATGTAAAATTGGGAAAGGGGGGGGGGATTTATACTTAATATTTTATTTTTATTTTTTTAAATAACTGATCTTTTCATTCCTTATGCTATTCACCCTAATAGGACTCCATACTCTCCCTGCTGCCCTGTGCATAGTATACACAGCAGCAGAGAGCTTACCATGACAACCAGGGCTTCAGTAGCGTCCTGGCTGCCATGGTAACCGATTGGAGCCCCAGGATTACACTGCTGGGGTTCCGATCAGAAGCTGCCACTGCACCACCAATGAGGAGTAGGGGAGGGGACCCTGTGGCCACTGCCACCAATGATTTTAATACTGGTGGGGGGTGCACTGCGCTACAAATGTTTTTAATACTGGGGGGGGGGGTTCCACTGCGCCACCAATGATAATTAACCTTTAATACAGATACAGGAGGCGGGTGCGGCAGAATCACATAGCCAGCACCAAACTTCTGACAGGGAGTTAATCCCTCAGGTGCCGCACCCGCCTCCTATAAGAGGACCTTTCATGGGTCCATACTTTACTAACTAAGTAGCAGGACATGTAGATCAGGGCCCAGGGATTTCCCTGCACTTACTATTATATCTGGGTGCCGCTCTGTTCGCCCGTTGTGGACCCATTACCGCCTCCCGCGCTGTATGCTAATTACTACTATTGGAACCCAGGGAGGAGACATCAGCTTTTCTCCCTGGGCGTTCATTCTCCCTGGCTGTAGCGCTGTCCAATCGCAGCGGAGAAGGTGAGTTTTTTCTCCCTGGCTGTGACGCTCTTCGCAGTGATTAGACAGCGCTACAGCCAGGGAGAATGAACGCCCAGGGAGAAAAGTTGATGTCTCCTGCCTGGGTTCCAATAGTAGTAATTAGCATACAGTGCAGAAGACTGTAACGGGGGCCACAGCGGGCGAACGAAGCGGCACCCATATATAATAGTAAGTGCAGGGAGATCCCTGGGCACAGCTCTACATGTCCTGCTACTTAGTTAATAAAGTCCAGACCCATGAAAGGTCCTCTGGCTAATTATCATTGGTGACACAATGGCCACAGTCCCTCCCCTCCTCTGCCCCTCTCTCATCATTGGTGGTAGTGGCTGGCTGGCATCACAGTTGCAAGGAAGGAACCCTCTCCTTCCTTCCCGCTGTACATGCACACGCTGTTTTATGTGCGCGTCATGCGCCTGTCGTCTCCGCGCCTCTGTATTGCCACGGCCCAGCAAACAATCTTTCAGGGCCTGGCAGTTGGGGACCGCTGCTCTATGGGATTGAGGTCAGGGGATTGGGCTGGCCACTCCATTACTTGTTTGTCTGTAACGAAGATGTTGTTCACTTACTGGTGTGTTTTGGGTCATTGTCGTGTTGAATCACTCATTTCAAGGACATTTCTTCTTCAGTATAGGGCAAAATGATCTCCTTAACCACCTCCCGTACGCACGTTGACTATAAACGTTCCAGGAGGTGGTTCTCTATTTCTGAATAGACGTTTCAGAACGTCCGTTCAGAAACTGCAGCTGCACGCTAATAGTGCAGCTGCTAATCTGGTTGCCCGCTGTCAGTGACAGCAGGGCAACCCAGAGAAAAGGCAGGGACAGTGCCCAGGTGTCCCTGCCTTCTGGATCGCTGCATACACATGTGACCGCCGGGACCGGAAGAGTGACCGGAGAGGTCTTTCAGAGACCTTGATCAGCCCTGCACTGAGGCTGTACAGTGCTGTATTGCGCTGTACAGCTTCTCTGGGGGGGGTGTATTTCTCCTGTAACTGGGGCTACTATGTCAGCCCCAGTTACAGGAGAAATCAACAGTGAAAAAAAATAAGAAAAAGTGAAGTAAATGTCCCCCAGAGGTCTTGTATGACCTTATGGGGGATGAAAAGTGTAAAATAAAAAATAAAGTGTTAAAAAAATAAAAAAGGTTTCACATGTAAAAAATAAATAAAATCCCCAAGGAATAAAAAAAGTTAATACAAAAAAATCTAATAAAAGTAGATATATTTGGTATTGCCGCGTCCGTGACGGTCAGCTCTATAAATATATCTCATAAATCGACCCAGTCCAATAAACACCATAAAAAAATTTAATAAATAACTGTAAAAAAAAAAAGCCATTTTTGTCACCTTACATCACAAAAAGTGCAACACCAAGTGAACAAAAAGGCGTATGTCCCACAAAATGGTACCAATAAAACAGTCACCTCATCCCTGCAAAAAATGAGCCCCTACATAAGAAAATCTCTCAAAAAAAATATTAAAAACTATAGCTCTTAGAACATGGAGACACTAAAACGTAATTTTTTGGGTTTCAAAAATGCTATTCTAGTGTAAAACTTAAATGAATAAGAAAAAGTATACATATTAGGTATCGCCACGTCCGTAACAATCTGCTCTATAAAAATGTCACTTGACCGAACACTGTAAAAATAAATAAATAAAAACTGTGCTGAAACAACCAATTTTTTGGTCACCTTGCCCCATAGTGTTCTAATGAATGATCAAAAAATCATATGTACCCAAAAATAGTACAATTAAAACTGGCACCATATCCCCTAGTTTCCAAAATGGGATCACTTCTTGGGAGTTTCTACTGTAAGGGTGCATCAGGGGGGCTTCACATCTAAAAACCATGTGGAGTTCCTTTTCTTCTGCGCCCTGCCATGTGCCCATACAGCAATTTATGACCACATGTGGGGTGTTTCTGTAAACCACAGAATATGGGTAATAAATAGAGTTTTGTTTGGCTGTTAACCATCGATTTGATAAAGAAAAAATTGGATTAAAATTTTAAATTTGATCTCCATTTTCCTTTAATTCTTGTGGAACGCCTAAAGGGTTAACAAAGTTTGTAAAATCGGTTTTAAGTAACTTGAGGGGTGTCGTTTCTACAATGGGGTCATTTATGGGGGTATCCACTATGTAGGCCCCACAAAGTGACTTCAGACCTGAACTGGTCCTTAAAAGTGGGTTTTGGCAATTTTCTCAAAAATTTGAAGAATTGCTTCTTAACTTCTAAGCCTTCTAACATCCTAAAAAAATAAAATGACATTTCCAAAATGATGCCAACATAAAGTAGACATATAGGGAATGTTAAGTAATAAATATTTTATGAGGCATCACTTTCTGTTTTAAAAGCAGAGAAATTTAAATTTAGAAAATTGCGAATTTTTCAAATTTTTTGGTAAATTTGGGATTTTTTCATAAATAAAAGGTGAAATATATTGACTCAAATTTATGACTATCATGAAGTACAATGTGTCACGAGAAAACAATCTCTGAATGACTTGGATAAGTAAAGGCGTTCCAAAGTTATTACCACATAAAGTGAGATATGTCAGATTTGCAAAATTAGGCCTGGTCAGGAAGGGGGCAAATGGCCCAGATGGGAAGTGGTTAAGTGTATTGATATAATAAATCAATTAGAATCTCTTTCATATGTGATAAGGCCGAACACCATGGTATGAGAACCATGGTATGAGAAACATCCCCACGTCATGATTTTTGCACCACCGTGTGGTGCACCACTGTGGCTTGTATTCAGGGCTTTGGGGTCATCTGACGTAGTGCCTGTGGCCACTAGACCTAAAAAGAACAATTTTGCCTTCATCAGTCCACAATATCAGGGTCTCCCCTGAGGAAGCTAACACGAAACACATGTTGGAGTGGGATGTGGAGGTGTCTTTTTCTAGGTCTGTATACTGTGCAATGTTGGGTTAGTGTGGATGCACCACAGTGTGGTTTTATCCGTTTTTATTTACCTCTTATATTCCGCAATACTTGTTATGTGCCCGTGGTTCTGCAACTCCATGTGGTTTTAGAAATCTATACCATGTATATGTTTTTTTGACTATGTGTTATTCAATAAAGATGAGTTTTCTTAAAGGGGATCTCTGGGCTTTTAATATTGATGACCTATCCTCAGTGTGCACGTTCTGTCTGACTTCTCTCTTCCTGTTCGCTGCTGCTCAATGGTGAGCAGGAAGAGAGAAGGGAGATGGCACACACGCACAGCACGTGCCTTCCCTTCATACAGCTGATCGGTGGGGGTGCTGGGTGTCGGACCCCTGAGGATCTGAATAGGTCAAAGCCTAGAGAACCCCTTGAATGAATTTTGGAAGCAGTGTGCCAATATTTGGTTCTTTAGTGTTATCATCAGTCCACAAAATGTTGTACCATTTCTCCTTGTGTCAGTCAATATGTTCCTTGGCAAATTTTAACCTATTCAGGATGTCTTTTTTTCAACAATGAGACTTTGCGTAACTTCTTGCTGCTAACTTGGCTTTACTTAATAATCTTCCGATTGTAGCAGTACTCCCTGGTCACGTAGGTTCTCCATCAGAACAATGTATGGAACAACGCACTATAACCAACATGTACGAATTGTGCCACCCTCTTACTTTAAATAAAGGCTAAAATTTATACCCATCATTCTACAGAATGAATGACTTCACCAATTTAACTCCTCACAGCTATTATTTTGAACACTGCCCTTTCAATTAATAATTCAATTACTCAGAATGAGCGGCATGCATGTCCTAATCGTTGGGCCAGGTTTTTTTTTATTACTCTACTACACTCACAAGTAAATAATTTGCTATGTAGAAATATCTCTCCTACCAAAATCTGTGATTTATCAGGTTACTGATGTTACATAGTTAGGCCTCATGCACACAACCATTGTGTGTTTTGCGGTCCGCAAAACACAAAAGGCGTCCATGGCATTTCGCAATTTGCAGAACAGCGCGGTTAGCCATTGATATAACTGCCTATTCTTGTCCACAAAACGGACAAGAATAGGACAGGTTATATTTGCGGACCAAGGAACGGAGCAACGGATGCAGACAGCACACGGAGTGCTGCCCGCATCTTTTGCGGCCCCATTGAAATGAATAGGTCCGCATCCAAGCCGCAAAAACTGCAGCTCAGATGCAGACAAAAACAACGGTCGTGTGCATGATGCCTTAATGCGGTTGAAAAGTTAAACCAAGAGATAGGGATAGGTGGGGACGCGAATCCCAGAAGGAATTGAGACTCAGATTTCTACATATAAACCTAAAATGTTGTTGAACAAACAACCAAAGAATGCCCAATATATTCAAAAAATATATATACTTTATTTCATAATAAACAGATCATGATTATTCAAGTATTAAAGATAACAAAAATAGTTTGAAAAAGTCAGCAGAAAAGACTGGATGCCATAGTCCCCCGGCCGGTGTCTCTGTAGCCCGCCAAAGAGATGGAACACATGTCAGGTGTGTGTATAATATGCAGTGAGGTGATTCGCAGGAAAGTGGTATATGGTATAACCACTCAAGTATAATAACTGTGATTATCACCCCAATGCATAGCCACAAGGCGATTCTCAGGCCTTGAACCCTTAATAATACACAAACAGCATAAGCAGAGTAATATCAATATGGAATATTCAAATAAGTAGGGCCCCATGCACCAAACCTTTTAATACAGGCTATAAACCGAGCTCATCTGTAGGCACCTGATGGAAAGTTACAACATACCATGAGACATGATGGAGGGCAGAAACAGCAGGCACAGGACAAGCTGAAAACCTCGACGCGCGTTTCGCCTCAGCTTCGTCAGGAGGTCAGATTTCTACACGTTTTCATAAGCATTAATGTCGTTTACATTTAAGAATTCATCTAAACCCTTTTTGAAACTATCCACTGTTCCTGCTGTGACCACGTCCTGAGGAAGTCAATTCCACAGCTTCACAGTTCTTACAGTAAAGAAGCTTTGACGCTTCCAGAGACTGAACTTTTTCTTCTCCAATCGGAGGCAGTGCCCCCTTGTCTTTTGATGGCATTTACATGGAACAGTTTTTCGCCGTATTTTTTGTATGGCCCATTTATATATTTGTATAGTTAATCATGTCTCCCCTTAGACGTCTCTTATCAAGACTAAATACATTCAATTCTTTTAATCTTTCTTCATAACTAAGACCCTCCATGCCCCTTATCAGTTTAGTCGCTCTCCTCTGTACTTTTCCAGCTGCAGAGCATCCTTTCTATGGACTGGTGCCCAGAAATGAACTGTATATTCCTGATCAGGCACGTGTTCAACTGCTCCATTATTTTCTATGGGAGTTCCAGAGATAGCCAAGTACAGCGCTAGGCTATCTCCAAAAGTCCTATAGAAATTAATGGAGTGGCTGAGTGCATTCCTAACTGACCATTCCGTTCATTTTTGGGGCTCTACAGGGTTTGGGGCCATCATTCTCGTGATCTGTGGTGATCCCAGCTGTAGGTCCCCCACTAGTCTAATAGTTATTCCCTATCCTATGGATAAGGGATAACTTAACATAACTGGAATACACATTTAAGCTATAAATGTGGTCATCCGGTTTTTACACCCATCTCCAGCTTTTTTTTTTCTTTTTTTAATCGAAGACGGAATCCACTAACATTTAGACTATTTTAGAAAACACATTCAATGACTTCAGATTCTGAAAGCCATAATCTAGTACATAGAGAACAACATCCATTACACACTAAAAACGAACTAAAGTTCTCACCAGTTTTTTTCTAGAATAAAATGCAGTTGTGGAAAGTCATCATATAGCTAGCTATATAGTCATGAAGGATACAACCTTTACAAACATGTTAGGCTGGCAGAACTGACAGTCACCCATGCTTTGCTCTTCCAGATTAGGCCTACAGAATGTAATGAATCTAACACAATGAATGGATAGATCACTTGGCCCACTTTCCAGCCAGTTCTTACAATAATCATAGCCAGGTTCTGCACGGACTAAGTAACTTCAGTTATACAGGAGAGGACTGGCAACTTAAAACATAAGGACAAACTAGGAGAATGCTCCAAGAAGAGAGATTTTATATATATATATATATATATATATATATTATTATTTATTTATATTATAGTTAGGCTAATTCCACATCGGCACCAGTTATTTTCTGTTAGCTCCGTTATAGGAGCAGAACGACAATTAGGAACATAACTGCCCAGAACAGAACCAAACAGAACCCACCGACTATAATGAGGTCTGTTCCGTTTCCATTTGGATGTCCGATTTTTATTTATTTTTTTTACTGGAAAAAAAAAAAAAAACTCCTGCATGCAGCACTTTTTTTGTCCTCCCTTTTTGATGGAATCTACAACGTAGATGTGAACATGCCCTTCCATTGCTGATAAATCTTGCACTGTCAGAGCATTTTGTCTCTTATGATAAAAAAAATAAACACATCAAGGTGTTGTCAGCATTTGTGGAGAAACATTACAAAATGTAAACCCTAGTAAATACAGTAACATTCCCACAGATCTTTGTAAATTCTGTTGAGCCCTTTTTTTTTTTTTTTTTTTTTAGTTATAACTATTTGTTTCTAGCATTACAACTCCAATGTGGGTTTTCACCCATTTTGCTTTCAGTTTTGAGCCATTCAAAAAATTGAAAGCTGCTGCTAGTGCGAATAGAGCCTTATAAATCACATGCACCAAATATTTACATTTTTGTATAATCTAATGCATCTACTTCTACATAATCTTAAAATATGCTGTAATCTAAAATCTATACCTACCGTGTTTCTCCAAAAATAAGAAAGGGTCTTACATTATTTTTGTCTCCGAAAAAAGGGTTAGGGCTTATTATTGGGGTAGGGCTTATTTTGGCTCCATGAACATATTTTATATAGACACATGCCAATTACAGAACAGTCCCTGGAAAGTGTTTATATTAAATATGTCTATAACCCCCCTCATCCATAGGAATGCACCCATATACTGCAGTACATGGGTGCATTCCTATAGATGAGGGGGGTTATAGTCATATTTGCCACAAATTTTTCATTCTAGTACCTAGGCAGCAATCTACGGTACCAGGGAGAGCAGATACGGCACGGGAGAGATAAAGGGAGCTCCTCCAGGCAGCAGAGAGGAGAAGGAGATCCTCCTGCTGCCTCCTTCGTGTAAGTAAGAACGTACGGGCTGGCGGCAGTACAGGGCATACAGAGAAGCCGCCGCCCAACGTGAAAGTGAAGGGAATCGCGGGCTGCCGGCATAATTTTAGCATTTAGTGAAGCCGCCAGCCTGCCCGTCAGGTGCTGCTTAGTGCCGCGATGTATGCGCGTGCTGGCAGCTTCACTGAAGGCTAATTCACTGAAGCCTGCGCTGCCCACCTGCCCGCCCACAGTTTCATGGCAGTTTAGGAGCCATCAGTGAGCGCTCCTGACCTGCTGCAGCCCGCACATTTCCTCCACCTTCCCTTTTATATAAAATAAAATACGGCTGTATCTAGGGCTTATTTTTGGAGTAGGGCTTATATTTTAAGCCTACTCCAAAAACCCTGCAAAATAGCGCTAGGGCTTATTATCAGGGTAGGGCTTATTTTCGGGGAAACATGGTAGTTGTCTGGGCTATAGAATTAGTCTAAGGGTGCATTTACACGACTATATGCGTTTTTGTGAAGCTCAAATTGCGGATCTTCAAAACACGGATACCGTCCGTGCGCGCTCCGCATTTTGTAGATCTCAACATCCTGCCCTATGATAGAAATGCCTATTCGTGTCCTGAAAGAGGACAAGAAAAAGGACATGTTCTATCTTTTGCGGCCCCATTTAAATGAACGTGTCCGCGTCCGATCCGCAACGGAACGGATACAGAAAGAAAAATACGGTTGTGTGAATGGGCCCTAGGGCATGATTTCTCATAAAGGTACATAAGGGTTTTCAATCTTGTGAAAAGAACCAATTCTGTGGTCACGTATATGGTGGAACGGTTTGATGTACAGTCACATATAAGCCTTGACACTGAAGTTGAGCTTTCTTCCAGGTGCACTGGTAAAATGTTCCTTGCTCTCGCTCCATTCATCTGATTGAGGCAGCTCTGCTTCTACGCAGCTCAAATTATCTTCGTCTGGCAGGAGTTTTCTTTTAATAACCGAGATCACATTTCCATATCACTGATTGTGTTTAAGGGAAAACATGAATAATGCATAACTGCTCATGAAAAGGAAAATGGAAAAAAATAAAATACTGTAGTCCCAGAAGCCTCTGCGCTGAAGCTGCAGTCTGCCAAATCCTGTCTATATTGTTTTGGGGGGGGGTTCCCCAAAAGCAAAATCCCATTATAGCACACCATATTTATATTAGGCACATGAATGTATATGTTCCAATGTCATGTTAGAAGTGCTTGAGCTTTTTTTGGGGCGTTTGTCGCGCGTTCCCGCACATAGATATTCGGGAACGCGCGACAATGTGCGCACGCCTGTCTCTGTATGCGCGATTGTAAACGCCCGTACAATCGCGCATACAGAGCGCTCGTTTCAGAACGCTCAGGTCTGAACCCAGCCTTACGGTATTTGGCCAAAGAAAATACAGCAGCATGCTGCAGTATTTCCTCCGGCCAAAATTCCGGAACACTTGCCATTGAAATGTATTAATGCCGGATACGGTACCAAGAGTTCCGGAAAAACGGATCCGGTTTCCCGGTCTGAGCAAGCGCAGACCTTTAAAAAAAATGTGAAAAAAATAAATACCGGATCCGTTTTTCCGGATGACACCAGAGAGACTGATCCGGTATTTCAATGCATTTGTCAGACAGATCCGCATCCGGAAACAAATGGTATCCGTCTGCACACAAATTTACGGATCCGGCAGGCATTGCCGGATTCCTCTAACGCTAGTGTGAAAGTAGCCTTAATCAGATGTCAGAAGCCAACATTTATATATAGAGGTGAGAGGAGCTACACGAGCTCTGCTTATTTCTGCTCTATCATAGACATCTTTGGTAAAAACTTTTAAAAGGAACAATAAACACAGAAAAAGCACAACAAGGACTCATGCACACAACCGTATTTATTTTGCTGTCCGCAAAAAATACGAACGACGTCTGTGTGCATTCCGTATTTTGCGGAACAGAACAGCTGGCCCTTCATAGAACAGTCCTATCTTTGTTCGTAATGCGGACAATAATAGGACATGTTCTATTTATTTTGCGGAATGAACATACGGAAACGGAATGCACACGGAGTAACTTCCGTTTTTTTGTGCGGACCCAATGAAATTAATGATTCTGCATACGCTCCGCAAAAAAAAAAAAAAAAAAAAAACACGGACTGTTCATGTGCATGAGCCCTAAAGAAAAGAAAAATTGCAGCATTTCCTCAATTCATCTACTGCTTTCCACTGAGCCTATTGTGTTTTACAGCACAATTAAAACTCTTTTGGGGAACGTTTATTAAGACCAGCGGTTTAGATGGCGGAGGACCCACCCATGTTATGAAGAGGTGCAGACCACTCCATAACTTCAGTGCATCCAGCGCCAGTTCCGAGCCGTCTTACATTTAGACCTTTTTCTACACCTAAAACAGTTGTAGAAAATGGTAAAATGAGGCCCATCCCCTTCCCCACAGATAGCTGTGCAAGTAACCGTTGCGCCACCATCTGCACCTGAAATACGCCTAATTTAGGCATATTTCAGTACAATAAGTGACCCCCTCTGTCTCAAAAGCTCAGTCATGTACCCCTCCCTCTCTTCACTGTTGAGTCTGGCAATAAAGCAACTGGCTGAAGCAGGAGCCTCCCTCCTCTACTCATCTGCATTAGGACATTAACCCATCAGTATACTGGTATAACCCAGTATTCATACTGGTGACTCTTGTGCTAGCTAATGACTGCATACACTATTTAAAGGGATCCTTCAGCAGCTGGAAGGTGGAGTTATCATGTTCTGCAGCAGCCGATGCACAGTATCTTATAATACAGACTCCAGACATTCATCTTGACAAGGATGAGGGCATTTAAAAATCAGCTGTGGAGAGGAACCCCCATACATTTAAAACTGAGCTCAATAAAGTGTTATTATTAAATGAAAAGCTCAAGGTTTTAACCTTTTCCGTATCACTACATTTTAAGTGGAGATATTACAAATGTAACACAAATAGAACAAAAACTAAAACAATAAAAAATGTCCTGGAGCACAGCTGTTTATCAGTAATGTATATGGGATCAGTCGCATGGTTTACTTATCATATTCTGCAGCTTTATAATTTCTTAGCACCTCTGTAACTATAACATACAATATTGATGACCTATGCTCAGGATAGTTCATTAATATCTGATTGCCAGGGGTCCGACTCCAGACACTGCTGCTGATCCTGTTTGAAGAGGCCATGCCTCTCCGATGTGCGCACCAGGCCCCTCAAAAAGAGTCATACATTGCATAGTGGCTGTGTATGGTATTGCAGCCCAGGCTCATTCATTTGAATAGGACTGAGCTGCACACAGGCCAGGTGACTGATAATCATGATGTCACTGGCCTAAGAGGCCACATGCCCAATCTAACAGCTGAAATGCAGGGGGGCTGGGAGTCAGAACCCTATCAATCTGATACTGATGACCTATGTTGAGACTAGGTCATCAATACTGTACTTCTGAAAAAAAAGCTTTTAGCATGTATTTTTACATTGTTACTTATATAACGACTCATATGATATGGCAACCATAACATTCACATACAGTAGATCCTTCTAAGGACCCTTTTACACTGACCAAAGATTGGTCGATTATCAGGAACAAACAAATACCAACAATAGTTTACAATAACTAGTGCATGTAAAGGTGCTAGGAAATGGAGGATGAATGATCGCAAGAACACTTTATCAGGCTTTGTGAAAGTCCCTTTAAACAGCGACTGGGCTCGTTAGTGGCCCAGCATTGGTCCATATAAAAGGACCCTTAGCACATTGACCTGTCAACTCCAAACTTTGAGAATAGACCGGAATAATGAATACTGTGTAATGGAGTATAAAATGCGATGCATTAAACACAATGCAGCGCTGTTTTCCATGGAATTGTATACTGTTGGAAACCACCACGGAGGGTTAGGATTACCATAGGTCCAGTAATACTGGATAACATTCAGAGAAATTTCTGCTTTACACCCATGGCTAAAAACACAACTGCAATAAAAACAGCAGTAATTAGCATGCCTGGTAGTGGCAGGAAGTGTTTTTATTGGTACCCTAACAGGTTTTTAGAGTATAACTGTTGTTATATTCCTGTCCTGTGAATGTTCCCACTATGAAGATCCTTCCACTTGTGTCAGAGTCATGTTGATCTAGATGTGATGTCATGTCGCTTTGTTGATGACATCACTCCCATAATAGGTTGGAAGGGGTGGGACAGTAGTGGGAGGGATTTGTGTGTACTAATAGGATGGTGTCCATTTTATTTCTCCTAATGATTGCTCCCTACACAAAACAAGCCATTATCACTAATCATAAGTATTTTGGAATATATTTATAATAAAATAATATTTAAGCATTTTCATTTCTTTTAATTCCCGGAGAACCCCTTTAAGACAGGAAAAGGTTCTCAGGGGAAAATGTCTTGTACGTAAATAATAAAAATCATTTTTGTATAGCGCCAACATATTCCGTAGCCCTTTACAATCATGAAGAATTAGTAAATTAGCTAGGATTTAACACCGTTGCCTTTTCTGTATGCTTGGGGGGGGGAGGGGAGGTGGGACTAGGTAAGGGTGTTCAACAGAGGCATAAATGGCGTGGATCTTTCCACATCCCTGTGTGAAGTGTGAATTTCAACTGCACTGAAACTGGATGCTGTCAGGAGAAAGCAGGAAATATCTCCCAAAGCCATGGGTAAAGGTTTCCCTGCTTTTACCCTGACATCATTCTGTACATTCCCCTTCTCAGCACTAAATAAAAGGGCCATATTATGGATATCTAAATGTGACATTTACTAACACTGGCCTAAGGGTGTGTCCACATGTAAAGAGTCCGCTGGAAAAAAACTAAGCATAGCTGCCAGAATTTTGCAGCAGAAAAAACACTAAATAGAAGTGTTTTGTTGCAGAATTAATAGTGTAAATGTTTCCAGGCATAAATGTTGGGAATTTTGTCAGTGCCTAAGCCCCAGCCTCTGGCACATCCCCGCCATATGCGTTGAATGTGGCATAAAAACGCCAGTCCAACAAAATATTTTTGCACAGGTCTTCAAAAAGTGACAAAAAGGAGGTTGTGGAGTAAAAATGTTTAAAAATGACTTCCCCTCGCTTCTGACCTGTTTGAGGAACTCCTTGGTCTTCACCTTGCTTGCTTGGGGTACTTTTACAGTAGCGTTTCTTTTCCGGCACTGATTTCCGTCACAGGGGCTCTATACCGGAAAAGAACTGATCAGTTTGATCCCCATGCATTCTGAATGGAGAACAATCCGTTCAGGATGCATCAGGATGTCTTCAGTTCAGTAGTTTTGACTGATCAGGAAAGAGATAAAACCACAGCATGCTGCGGTTTTATCTCCGGCCCAAAAACTGAACACTTGCCTGAATGCTGGATCCGGCATTTTTTTCATAGGAATGTATTAGTGCTGGATCCGGCTTTCAAAATACCAGAATGCTGGATCCGTCCTTCCGATCTGCGCAGACCGAAAAAAAAAAAAAGTGGAAAATAAATAAAATGCTGAAATGCATTTGTAAGATGGATCATGATCCTGATCAGTCTTACAAATGCCATCAGTTGGCATACATTTTGACGGAGCCGGCAGGCAGTTCCGGCGAAGGAACTGCTTGCCGGATCACTCTGCCGCAAGTGTGAAAATACCCTTAGCAGTGTTGCAGACTCAGGGGTCTTTCAGAACAGGAGTATTTATACATCAGAGGGGACGTATTCAACTAATTATGTGACTTTTAAAGTTCACTAGTTAGGCCAGACCTTATTTAGGTGTTTCATAGCAAAGGAGCATAGCATAGCAGCAGTAGGATAGGTCATGTGACATCCCATGACCATTTCCCTCTATTTAAAGGGGTTGTCCGGGTTCAGAGCTGAACCCGGACATACCCTTATTTTCACCCCGGCAGCCCTCCTGAGCCTGGCATCGGAGCATCTCATGCTCCGATGCGCTCCTGTGCCCTGCGCTAGATCGCGCAGGGCACAGGCTCTTGTGTTTTCAATAACACACTGCCGGGCGGTAACTTCCGCCCAGCAGTGTGTTCGGTGACGTCACCGGCTCTGAGGAGCGGGCTTTAGCTCTGCCCTAGCCGTTTTACTGGCTAGGGCAGAGCCAAATCCCGCCCATCAGTGCCGGTGACGTCACCGGGCTGCCTGTCAGCCCCATAGAGAGCCCGGTATGTCACCGGAACTCAGAAAAATGCCTTTGCCCTGCGCGATTTAGCGCAGGGCAAAGGAGAGCATCGGAGCATGAACTGCTCCGATGCTCATGTCAGGGGTGCTGCCGGGGTGAAAATGGAGGGATGTCCAGGTTCAGCTCTGGACCTGGACAACCCCTTTAAGCAGGCAACCTGCTGGCCACAGGTTGCCTGTGATACTTAGTGACCACCCACATGTGTTTTTACTGACGTAAACAAAGGAGGTTTTAGCTAAACAGCTTGCTTTAATCAATCATTACATGTACTTAAAATTGTGCATTAAAAACTATAACTTGTCCTGCAAAAAATAAGACCTCATACAAGTACATTTATGAAAAAACTAAAAAGTTCTAGCTCTTGGAATGCAATTTTTAAAAAATGTGCTTGGTCACTAAGGGGTTAAGGTCCTCAGCCAGGTTATCAGCCCTGTGGTCTCCTGGTCTAGGTGTGGAATCTCGGCTCGTGTTTTGTATTCAGTTTTCTTCTTCTTGGATCTTCGCGTATCTCCAGTCTCTCCCTTCCCCCTGTGCCACGCGGCCTATAAAGAGAGAGGGGCGGGCGCACTGTGCCACCAATGTTCCGTATGCTAATTACTACTATCTTCTCCCTGGCTGTAGTGCAGAACGTCACAGCCAGGGAGAAGGAATGCCCAGGAAAGAAGCTTATTTCTCCTCCCCATTGCTCCGATAGTAGTAATTAGCATACGGAGCAAGAGACGGTAACAAGAGATGGGACACAGCGGGCAAACGGAGTGGCGCCCAGGAATAATAGTAAGTGCAGGGAGATCCCGGGGCGCCGCTCTATGTAGCCTGCTACTTAAAGTCCGGACCCATGAAAGGTCGTCTTTAACTTTTAATACAGGAGGCAGGTGCCAGCAGCAGAATCACATAGCCGGCACCCTGCCGCTGACAGGGAGCTGTGATCGGCGGCAGTTAAGCTCCCTGCCATGGTAACATCCCTGATGCTATGTGCACTATGCACGCGGCAGCAGGGAGAGTGTTAAGTCTTATTCACCCTAATACAGCTCTATCAGGGTGAATAGACAAGGGATTAAAAGATCCCAGGTTCTAGCCCCTAAGGGGGAAAAGTTAATAAATAAAAAGTATATCAAAAAAAAAAAAAATATTAAGTATAAAATCACCCCCTTTCCCAATTTTACATATAAAATATGTAAACAATAAATAAACATATCACATATCGCCACGTCCGAAAAGTCCAAACTATTAAAATATTTTAAAAAATCTATGCGGTGAACGCTGGAACAGAATTTTTTTTATAAAAACTGCGTGATTCGCCATTTTTTAAAATGCATAATGCACGTGGATTTTTGGGTGTTTTATTTTTGTCATGTGGTATCGAGTATCGCAATACTTTTTTATGGTATCAAAAATCTAATAAAAAATTGGGTATCGCAACAACTCTAATTTCAGCCATGTATGACAAAAGACAGAACTGTATGTTAACATGCTCCTCATGACAGCACAAGAAAAGTCAGGTCTGAACCAGTGAATCTACTGTGCTTACAAAAAGCTCTCTCATTAAGCCCATGTGTATTACCTAGGTTTGAGGCCTGCCCTCTAAGGTTCTCCTCACTGTGGTCTGTCTCAAAGAGCCATAGAAAAGCAGACTGGCGTTGAGTAAATAACTGTGTGTAGCTGAAATCATATTAAGGGTCCAGTCACACGTCTGCATTCTGCATTCCTTTTAGTGTCTAATATACATGTGGAGTCACTGTTTGTATCCTTCACAGCAATACTTAAGGTAGCTGTTTTAGGGTACTTTCACACTTGCGTTGCTGGATTCTGGCAATCTGTATGCAAACGGAAACCATTTGTAGACGGATCCGGACGTGGATCCGTCTCACAAATGCATTGCAATACCGGATCCATCTCTCCAGTGTCATCCGGAAAAACGGATACAGTATTTATTTTTCTTTACATTTTTAAAGGTCTGCGCATGCGCAGACCGGAAGACCAGATCCGTCAATGCAGCAATTTCAATGCCAGATCCGGCGCTAATACATTCTAATGGAAAAAAATGCCGAATCCAGCATTCCGCCAAGTGTTCAGGATTTTTGGCCGGAGATAAAAATGCAGCATGCTGCGGTTTTTTCTCCGTCCAAATACCGTAAAAGGACTGAACTGGAGACATCCTGATGCATCCTGAACGGTATGCTCTCCATTCAGAATGCATTAGGATAAAACTGATCAGTTCTTTTCCATTATTGAGCCCCTAGGACAGAACTCAATACCCGAAAACGTTGACGCAAGTGTGAAAGTACACTTATTAATGTAGCAAAGTGGTCAATCAATGAGCGATCTGACAGCTACATGTCATTTCTTTGGTATCCACTAGCTTACACTCCTCGCTATTGAATGGGTTATAGCTACCCACTACTGGTCTAAAACATACAGACACATACACTGGCACCCGACATGTTTGGCCAGCAAACCGGCATCCTCAGGGGATCTGGCAGGCATGTCTGATTGGGGGCAGGAACCATATTTTAATATGTTGGTAAATGATGTCAAAATGGATGGAGCCTGTAGCACTTTATTTTGCTCTCAATATCTCCCAAGATTGTTGTGAGGCTTTCCCCAATTGAAATTATATCAGTCAATCATGTAATATGCATTTATTAGTTCGTAGTAAAATTATACCAACCAGGTATGCCTACAACCACCTATATTAGGGTACTTTCACACTAGCGTTATTCTTTTCCGGTATTGAAATCCGGTAAAGGGTCTCAATACCGGAAAAAAAACCTCATCAGTTTTGTCCTAATGCATTCTGAATGGAAAGCAATCCGTTCAGTATGCATCAGGATGTCTTGCATTCTGTCCGGACAAAAACCCGGAACAATACCGCACTTGCCGGATTGTGCATTAATTTCCATAGAGATTTATTAATACCGGATCCGGTACCAAGTGTTCGAAAATTGCTGCATTGTCAGATCTGATTTTCTGGATGATACCGGATGAGACTGATTAAGTATTTCACTGGATCAGTCTAACGGATCCAGAAAAAAAGAATTTCCGTTTGTATACGGATTGTCGAAACTGTCTGCCGGATTCTAACAACGCTAGTGTGAAAGTACCCTTATATTATCCAATGATGTTATTTAAGGGGCATAAAATTACTTCATATACTCTTGATCTTTTAGAATTTATTTCTTATACTATATATATATTTCATATATTTTTCTGATTACCACATTATTTTTTTATTGCCTCTTTAATTCTGCCCCCTATAAATAGGGTATGAATTAAAAGGTGATTGTTTTAAAAGGTTGGGTAAATACCACAAATGTGTCGTTTTAATTTTTTCCATGGGGCCCCTATAAAAGGTAATATGGAAACGTAAAGGATATTGTGAATAGGATGCAAATAAAGGGTACCTGGATAACAAAAAGAAATAAAGAAGTTTATTAATAAATTGGTGGATGATTCCTATATAAGAGGCGCAAAATTACTATAAAAGAAAAATAGATAGTAAAACAAACATCTCCCCAATCAATACATCTAATATTAAAGGGAACCTTTCATCAGGATTTTGTGTATAGAGCCGAGGACATGGGTTGCTGGATAAACATGGGTTGCTAGATGGCTGCTAGCACATCCCCAATACCCAGTCCCCATAGCTCGGTGTGCTTTCATTGTGTAAAAAAAAAACGATTTGATACATATGCAAATTTACCCGACATGAGTCTAGCGTCCGAGCTAGTGCATGCGCAGTTCGTTCCCTGAGGCTGATGCCAGCACAGGGAAGAAACACCAGGACGACACTGCACATCGCAAGATTACGGGGCTCTAGCTTTGTGATGTCGGGGAGCAAGGAGGAGATTCGGAGGACGTGGGGCGGTGCTGGGCTCCTTCACGCTGGACTCATCTCAGGGACAGGACTCATCTAAGGTTAATTTGCATAATATATATATATATATATATATATATATATATATATATATATATATATATACACATATACATACATACACACACACACACACACACACATATATACACACAGTACAGACCAAAAGTTTGGACACACCTCAAAGAGTTTTCTTTATTTTCATGACTATGAAGGCATTACAACTATGAATTAACACATGTGGAATTATATACATAACAAACAACTGTGAAACAACTAAAAATAGGTCATATTCTAGGTTCTTCAAAGTAGCCACCTTTTGCTTTGATTACTGCTTTCAACACTCTTGGCATTCTCTTGATGAGCTTCAAAAGGTAGTCAACTGAAATGGTCTTCCAACAGTCTTGAAGGAGTTCCCAGAGATGCTTAGCACTTGTTGGCCCTTTTGCCTTCACTCTGTGGTCCGGCTCACCCCAAACCATCTCGATTGGGTTCAGGTCCGGTGACTGTGGAGGCCAGGTCATCTGGCGCAGCACCCCATCACTCTCCTTCATGGTCAAATAGCCCTTACTTTAAAAAAGTTTTCCCAATTTTTCGGCTGACTGACTGACCTTCATTTCTTAAAGTAATGATGGCCACTCGTTTTTCTTTACTTAGCTGCTTTTTTCTTGCCATAATACAAATTCTAACAGTCTATTCAGTAGGACTATCAGCTGTGTATCCACCTGACTTCTCCTCAACGCAACTGATGGTCCCAACCCCATTTATAAGGCAAGAAATCCCACTTATTAAACCCTACAGGGCACACCTGTGAAGTGAAAACCATTTCAGTTGACTACCTCTTGAAGCTCATCAAGAGAATGCGAAGAGTGTGCAAAGCAGTAATCAAAGCAAAAGGTGGCTACTTTGAAGAACCTAGAATATGACATATTTTCAGTTGTTTCACACTTTTTTGTTATCTATATAATTCCACATGTGTTAATTCATAGTTTTGATGCCTTCAGTGTGAATCTACAATTTGCATAGTCATGAAAATAAAGAAAACTCTTTGAATGAGAAGGTGTGTCCAAACTTTTGGTCTGTACTGTATATATATTATATATCTATATAAAATCTTTTTTTTTTTTACACAATAAAAGCACACAGAGCTATGGGGACTGGGTATTGCAGATGTGCTAGCGGCGATCTAGCAACCCATGTCCTCAGCTCTATACACAAAATCCCGGTGACAGGTTCCCTTTAAAGTATATGATAATCTATCATGGGAAAAATGAAAACGATACACTTGTGGTATTTACCCAACATTTTAAAACAATCACCATTTAATTCATACCTTATTTATGGGGGGCACAACTAATTAAAGAGGCAATATAAAATAAATAAAGAAATAATAATGTGGTAATCAGAAAAATATATGAAATATAAATAGTATAAGAAATAAATACTAAAAGATCAAGAGTACATCAATTTAATGTATGGCAAAGATTATCAAGCGCTCAATGAATAGTAGACATATAGTCTCAATATGAGACAAGAGCTAGTAGTGATGAACTAAGGCTCCATTCCACGGATCCGCAAAATACGGACACCGGCAATGTGCTTTCCGCAATTTGCAGACCGCACATCGCCGGCACTAATAGAATATGCCTATTCTTGTCCGCAATTGCGAACAAGAATGTGACATGTTCTATTTTTTTCGGGAACGGAATTGCAGACCCGGAAGTGTGGGTCCGCAATTACGGATCCGGGCAGCACATCGTGAAGCCCGATAGAAATGAATGGGTCCGCAATTCCGTTACGCAAAATGTGGAACAGAATTGCAGACGTGTGAATGGGGCCTAAGTCTCGCTACATGCGCAATGCCACTTGGAACCGAACCAGAATTCGGGAAATGTTTTTTTACAGTACAAAGTAATTTATTAAGTTATTAATTGAAGTCTTGCGAGACTTCGAAGAAATAACTTTGGCTCATCGGAGCCAATACATTCTAATACTGTACAAAGCTCCTGCTCCGTATAGTAGTGGAAAGAAGTTTTATGGAAATCGACTTAGGAGGTTTCATTTGAAGTCGATTCACTGATCCCTAATTGTATTCTACAAAATACAATTTCTTCAACAGGAATGTAAAATGGAATTTAAATAGAAGTTGGTGGGAAAAAAAGTATAACGATGGATATGCCCTCCAGGAAATGAACACCGTAAGCAGAACAATAAAGACGATCACTGAAAGTAAAGGGGAGTGCAAATTTGTTAGCTACTTCAATAAAAGCGGCCATAAAACCTGCACAGGAGTAAAGGAGGATGATGAGGAGAGAGGGGAAAAAAATAAAAAATACACAAATCAGGTGGACCTTAGTGAAGGCTTCTACCGAAAAGGTACTTCACCATCTCATTAGACATCATCAGGCGCACACAATGTGAAGCTCTGCTATACAACAATAGTCAAAGCTGTGAAGGGGTTAAGAGACCAGCAAAGCAATTTGCATTTATGACCTAGTTCCTGTTTCCAAAATACAATTTCACTGGTTTTTTTTCTTTCCCCTCAGTCTTTTATGGCAGGACATAAATATCCCCAAACTGTCAAACCCCCAGCTATTCTGTGCTCTACCTCTACAAATAGGTCTGATTTCTGGCAAGCCATAAAACACTTACTGATGAATTCCTGGAGTGGCTTTGATATCCAGAACTGACCCAAGGGAGCTTCAAAAGCTTGCATCTATATACTACATGTCCAACGCTAGAGATGCCCTCAGCCAGCTGCCATACTAGACAGACACACTTATATCCAGGAAGTACATCATGTCTGCCCTGGAAATGGTCAGTCCGTCTGTCACAGGGACACTGCATATACAAAGCTCAATGTCCATCTTCTAGACCAGGGATCAGCAACCTCCGGAACTCCATCTGTTCGGTAACTACAACTCCCAGAATGCCTCATTCACTTCTGTGAGAGTTGGAAGAATAGCCGAGCATGTTTGCATGCTGGGAGTTGTAGTTTCACAGCAGCTGGAGTGCCAAAGGGTGCTGATCCCTGTCCTAGAACATCACAGGCCGGAGGAGAGCATAGTCAGGATAATATAGATCTAACAATACAGCAATAAGGGCTGTAGACTGTACATTCATCACTTGTAAGGCTCTGTTCGCACTCCTGTTTTTGATCTTGTCAGGGGTATTAGTATTGCACAGTCTTCAGTGGAGCCCATTATAAATCAATAGGATCCATAACAGTCATAGCTCTGACATGAGTACACGCCATGAAGCTAGTGTGAACAGAGCCTAGCTGGGCTCCAGAGCAGTACTGCACCTGTGACATTAGTGGCGCACAATCACCATTATATTCGGAGAATCAGCTACCAATAAAGCCAGCATGTGGCATCCCACAAGTCTGTGGCGTATCCGGTCTGCAAGACAACTGATTGATGACTGCATGGCTATTAGGTTACATACTAAGCTACTTTCACATAAAGCTTAATCATTATATTGTCATGGCTAGGGTTTGGCTACACGGAGATCTAGATCGCGCCCATGGATCGCAGTGGGATTGCAGTGTAGCGGATGCTAGCATAGAAATAAATGGGGTGGCATTGCAACTCACATGTTTGCCGCGACTGACTCCATAATTTGTTTGCAATTCTGGGGTCGTAGTCAAGGTTGCGGTTAAAGGGGTTCTGCAGCTTCTTTTTTTTTTTTTTTTTTTCACTGATGATCTATCCTCTGGATAGATCATCAACATCTGATCGGCAGGGGTCCGACACCAGAGAGCCCCGCCGATCAGCTGTTTGAGAAGGCAGCAGCGCTGCGGCCTTCTAGCTGTTTCCCGCAGGTCCAGTGATGCCACGACTACTTATCACTGGCCTGGGAGCAACTCGTATGTCCGTTCCGCAGCTCTACAAAAAAAATAAAAAAATAGGTCCCCAAAAATGCGGATCGGATGTGGACCTAAACTACGTTCATGTGCATGAGCCCTTGGGGTAATTGTGTATAATGCCTGGTAGAGCTTCCTCCCCATATATTATAATCACTCCTTTAGATGCCAAACCCAATCCTGCAATCTTTGGAAAAATGTGCTTTCTTGTCACATGCAAATTACCGTAGCACTTAAATTCTAACCTGCTCAGTGTAGCACAGCTTCAGCCAAGTGCCTTCCTCTCCTGCCTGACAGGACCAGGCCTCCCCCTGCCTCATCATCCTTGGCCCGGAAATCCCATGCCTGTGCCATTAATTTGAATCTCAAGCATAGGCCAAGCAGCTCCCTGACCATCAATGGACAGTTCGCTAGCCTTCTCTCTTCTCATTGCTCCTGGTCCTGAAACCCTGCACCCGCTCTTAGGCCTCTTGCACACGAGCATTTTCATTTCCCGTTTATGTTCCGTTTTTTAAATTCCATATACGGAACCATTCATTTCAATGGATTCGCAAAAAAAACAAAAAACGGAAGGTACTCCGTATGCTTTCCGTTTTTCCATTCAAAGATAGAACATGTCATATTATTGTCCGCATAACGGACAAGGATAGTACTGTTCTATCAGGGGCCATCAGTTCCGTTACGCAAAAAACTGAATGCACATGGACTTCATCCGTATTTTTTGCGGACCACGAATTACTGAAAAAGCCATACTGCCCTGTGCAAGAGGCCTTAGTCTGAATCCTCGTACATGCACAGAAACAGTCTTCTGTCCCAGCATGGCTTGAACGGATTGTACTGGGCATGTGCTTAGGTGCAAGTTAATGTCACAGGCATCCAGCGCCATTAGTTCTCACCTTGGTGCATGGACATGGAGTTTCCTGGACCAGGCGAGAAGGAGGTGGAAGCCTGGACAGTATGGATTGTGACCCCCCTCCTGACAAAATGTTATACTCATGGTTCTGGAACTACATAGAAGATGATCTACACGTAAGGCTTTGTAAGGTTTTCTACGACTTGTAAAACCTAAAAGGCTTCACCAGGATCCGCATACTGATAGCCTATCCTCAGGATAGGCTATCAATATCAGACTGATGGGGGTCCGAGTTCCAGCACCCTACCGATAAGCTGTTTGAAGGGATCTTCATCGTTTAGCTCAGGCCACTTACCTGCACGTGGTACATATAGGAGGAGTAGTGCAGGGTACTGCAGTTTCAGCCCAGTCAATTGAATTTCTGTTTCAGTGACTACAATGTGAGGGGAACAACAGCACTACAGCAGGTTTCTTCTAGAAAAAGTCACACTTTGAGCAATAATTTGTAAAAGTTACAAATTGTGCACAAAGAAATCATTTTTTTACATCGTGTTTGGAAAAAATTGAAAAAGTAAGAATGGTTTACCAGAAGGTGCAGGGCCTAAATGCTTTAAACAGATCTATTAATGCTAAAGTAACAATATGGCGCCTGCACATTTCAATTTTAGGAGAGTCTCTTAATAAATTTGGTACATTTTACTACCTAGAAAATTTGCCTACAAAGACTACGGTATTAATAAATAAAAGTACATAGGGGGAGATTTTTCAAAAGTGGTGCAAAAGAAAACTGGCTTAGTTGCCCACAGCAACCAATTAAATTCCACCTTTCATTTTTCATAGCTCCTTTGGAAAATGAAAGGTGCAATCTGATTGAACTAAGCTGGTACTCCTTTAGGGTCCATTCACACGTCTGCAAAATGGGTCCACATCCGTTCCGCAATTTTGCGGAACAGGTGCGGACCCATTCATTTTCAATGGGGCCAGAATGTGCTGTCTGCATCTGCATTTGCGGATCCGCACTTCCGTTCCGCCAAAAAATACAACGTCCTATTCTTGTCCACAATTGCAGACAAAAAAAAGGCATTTTCTACGAGAGTGCCGGCGATGAGCGGTCCGCAAAATGAGGAACGCACATTGCCAGTGTTTGCGTTTTGCGGATCCGAAAAACACATATGGACGTGTGAATGGACCCTTACACTGGTTTAATAAATCTCCTCCATAATTTTTATTGGGTCACATGAAATATGATAATAAAAAAAAAAAAAAAAACACAAATGTTTTTGTAGGGTAAAACACAAAAACAAGGACTCAGATCTAAATAAGTGATGCTGCTGAGTGATGATGCTATTAACAGTGGCGCAAAGTAATGTACAATTAAAAGGTTTTCCAGGTTCCTGATATTTATGATCTATCCTCAGGATAGGTCATTAATATCAGATCAGTGGGGACTGACACCCTGCACCCCCACGATCAACCGTTCACTGCAGCCTCAGGTGCTGGAACTAGCACTTTGAATGGAGCTGTTCCAACCAAAGTGTAGTGGCCGTTGTGGGGTACTGCAGGTCAGCTCCCTTTCACTTCAATGGTAACTAAGCTGCAGTATCCAGTAGGACAACTATACTTTGAAGTGAGCTGTACTTCCTGTTCCAACCAAAGTGCTAGTTCCAGTGCTGGAGGCTGCAGGGAACAGCTGGGTGTCAGATTCCCCCCCCCCCCCACCAATTGAATATTAATTACCTATCCTGGGGATAGGTCATCAATATCAGGAACCTGGAAAACCCCTTTAAAATATGCAATAATGAAAAACAATCGAATCATAAGAGTATAGGAAAAAGAACCATCACAAGTGCATGGTACATAAAAGTAAATTACATACTCATGTGTAAGAAGAGTCCAGCGCCCACCACCACTCACGTTTCGGCCACCCATCCCACATGTGATTCAGTTGTAGTGGTTCCCGTTAACATTTCAAGGTGGCGAATGAATTGGTGCTACATGGACATGCTGGCTGAGGATTCGGCTACAACCTAGAGGGGTCAGCAACCTCCATCTGCTGTGAAACTACAACTACCAGCACGCATGCTTGCTCGGCTGTTGTTGACACTCCCACAGAAGTGACGGGAGCATGCAGGAAGATGTAGTTTCACAACTAGAGCTGAAGTTCTGGTGGCTGCTGAACCATGACTTAGGCCTCATACACAGAACCATATTTTTCAGTCATGTGGTATCCGCATTTAGTGCGGACATGGACACATTTGCTGATCCATGTGGTCGTTCCACAAATGATAGAACATGCCTTATTCTTGTCCACACTGTGGCCGAGAATAGTAATTGGGAGGTGAGAAAAATGCAGAATGCGTATTAGGCCTTAGATAGAGGACCTCAGGAAAACATCTGCTTAGGTTGGGTTCAAATGACGTTTTTCCTATTCGTTTAACTTATCCAAAAACAGTATACATGAAACAGATGCCTCAGACTGATGCCATACAGTGGCCTCTGTTCACCACAGAGCTCAATTTTAAAACAAAAAAACGCATACTTATTTTTTACCGGACTCGTGGTGTGCTGCGTTTTTGCATCCTTTTTTTTTTTTTTAGAACTTATATGTCCAACGTGCTGCGAGCCCACCCTTTGGTGAATGAAATCTTGGAGACAGAGTTCCATGCAAAAAGTTGAATTTTCATTGCCTTGAGTCAGTGGTGCTGAGGAAAAGTTAACAGGTTATCGTTATCCTGTCAGCGATTATTTTTTTATTTTGGAGGTACACCCTTTAATGAATGGGAATTAGGTCATCACGATCATCACAGGAAACAGAAAAAGAAACCTCCTACAGACTTGATCTACTTATGACTCATTTCTAAATGCATTCATTTCTCAGAAGGCGGACAATGTGTAGGTCTGATGTGCGCAAATGCTGAACACATGTTTATCCAAAAATTCATTGCTTTTAACTGAAGACTCCCTTAAGGGGGCTCATACACAGCGTGGCTGAAGGATTCGCACTGATTGTACATGTACTTGCCATTATGATATGGCCCAGCCAAGGAATTCACATGCAGATCCCGGACCACACTGAGGTTCGTAGGTGGATATTGTAGCTTTCATAATAAGCACAACTAAACTAGAGGATGGAAATTACACTGACACATATATGGGCTGACTTATACAAGAAAGTATTTTACTTGAAATTCCTTTGACAGCTTCACAGTATTGCACGTAAATTCAGCGACATGTGAAACAACCGTGGCTAGAGTTCTACTTTCTATATATATTCTTAAAAGAAAAAAAGTGTCAACTCCAGAAACACTGAAGGCTGAAAACTCCAGCCTTTTAATGTAGCAGCAAACTGGATAGGTTTCAAACAAATGTAATCCACGTTCCATGTAAAAAGGAAAAAATAAAAAAATCAGAGCAGAATCCACACAGAAACGGACATGCAACCAATGTTGATTTATGGTGCAGATTTTTACTTTATATTTCACTCTGCAAAAGTCTGCGGGGACTCGCACGAAACGTGTGTATTTTATTGTGAAATCATTTTGGTGGAAAATCCACAAAATGTGTCTATTCCCCATGATTACGGAGATATCAAATTTAGATGCAACAGAAGGCAGTTATGTTTATTACTTATTTTTATATCTAAAATTGTTAAAAAGGTGGTGATCTGAATTGTTAATACTTTTTTAGCAGTTTTTTTGGTCTCCATAGGGGACCTGAACTTGCGATCTTTTGATCACTTATACCACAGACAACAATAGTTTCCTCTTGCAATCAATGGGCATTCTGTGAATGTCTTATTAAGCTCCACAGAAGTGCCCGTTCCCAGACTCCTCTGGTCTCTGGCGGACTGGAGGTGGCATTGTCATGACTAGGGATGAGCGAATCGACTTCACATAAAACTTTGTTCCAATACTGTAAGGAGCAGGAGCTCCGTACAGTATTAGAATGAATTGGCTCCAATGAGCCAAAGTTATTGCTTTGCGAAGTCTTGTGAGACTGCGTAATAACTTCATAAATAAATTTGTACTGTAAAAAAAACATTTCCCGAACTCGGGTTCGGGTCCAAGTGGTACCTTGGAGTAGGGATCGACCGATATTGATTTTTTAGGGCCGATACCGATAATTTGTGAACTTTCAGGCCGATAGCCGATAATATATATTAGTATATATTTTTTTTGTAAATATTTTTTTCATTTATATTTAATATTTTGGTGTTTTTATTATTTTTTTTGTAACTTTTTTTTTTTTAACTAACTTTTAGCCCCCTTAGGGACTAGAACCCTTGTCCTATTCACCCTGATAGAGATCTATCAGGGTGAATAGGAGCTCACACTGTCCCTGCTGCTCTGTGCTTTGTGCACACAGCAGCATGGAGCTTATCATGGCAGCCAGAGCTTCAATAGCGTCCTGGCTGCCATGGTAACCGATCGGAGCCCCAGCATTACACTGCTGGGGCTCCGATCGGAGGAGCAAGGGAGAGGGGATCCTGTGGAGGGGCGCACTGCGACTGGGGTGGGGGGGCCCTATGCGCCACCACTGGGGGGGGGCGCACTGCGCCACCAATGTCTGATACTGGGGGGCTTGGGGGGGTGCACTGCGCCACCAATGAAGCTTAATCTCACATTTATTCATATACAGGAGGCGGGAGCTGGCTGCAGGATCACATAGCCGGCTCCCGACCTCTATGAGCAGTAGCTGCGATCCGCGGCACCTGAGGAGTTAACTACCGCAGATCGCAGCTACAGCTCATAGAGGCCGGGAGCCGGCTATGTGATCCTGCAGCTCCCGCCTCCTGTATATGAATGAATGATAGATTAATCTTCATTGGTGGAATATCGGTAAATCCGATAATCGGTCGATCCCTACCTTGGAGTATTGGAACTAAGTTTTATGCGAATTAACATCGGATGTTTCAGCCGAAGTCGATTAGCTCATCCTTAGTCATGACCTCTGTAGCTACTCACTCGTCTTTGCTGTCACATGTGAGTGAGTTGTTTTTTCTTACTTGGCCACAGGTTACCACCATTTAAATAGGCAGTTTGCTATCACAGAGCTAGGAGCCTTCACAAAACTCCAGGGTGCCATAAAAGCCAATCAATACTCCAAAATTTCACTGTGGAAGGGAGGGGGCTGGGGTGCATCTAACCGCTCAGATGCCATGGTTGCCATTGGCCATGAAATCTGAGGAGTTTAATGACCTGGACCGGACTTATCCAACATCCCACTCACAGCGGTATAAAGTGGGCTCAGCTACGGAGCCTGCTTCATACATTCCTTGTTCAACTCAGAACTAAAGTTACATTCAGATGTGCACTTAGGTTAGACAGTGACTGGGAGCAATCGAGAGACAACCAATATGAGTACAAATCATGATCTACTGTTTGGAAAAATGACCATCAAAACAAAGCAGAAAGTAAGTAAATCAAGTATAATTAACAAATGTAATTGCCCAACTTCAAATTTATATTTTGGATATCAATGCCTTTAATATCTAATAAACATACCAGCAGCATGCTCTCCATCATTCTTTTATGAAATGCTTTTTCATTTGCCTGCCACCTGCAGGATGCAATTACACGTTTATTGGCTATTCTCTTGTAAAGTAAGTTTCAGAACATGAGGCTTCATTCACATCTATGTTATGAGATGAAGCAGAATGTTCCAGCACAGTGCTTCTGCTGGATCCTCTAAATCACTGCCGGATCCCTATTGACTGCAATGAGATCCGGCAGTGATCCAAAAATCGTTGCATGCAAGGAATGCCACAAAGTACATGTCTACACTAAACCCTAGAGAATTTTGAGACCATGCACAGTTATGCTCCCTGTAAATGTGTGCTGTCTATCCCCCCTCTATGTGTTGTTTGCTGCTCTCTTCACTGCACATTGCTCAGGACACAGACAAAACTATTACAACAAAAGACCTTGGCGTTATGAACTTTAGTTCTTTACAAAAATACTGTAGCACACCTCCTATGGTCCATGATGCAATCTACACAAAGTCTCTCTATCTCTCTAAAGTTGCAATATTCAGAACTGCATTCATACTAATATGTTAACCAAATCTGTTGACATTAAGGGTATGGCCAAACCATGCCCACCAGAAGCTGCCAATGGCTGCACAACTTTGAGGTAAAATTGCTGTGGCTAGGGATGAGCGAGGTGAGCTTCGGAACCTAGATCAGAAGTCGCTCCACTCAAAACTTCGGTTTTGTGCTGTACGGAAATCAGTCTTTATACAGCATTAAAATGTATGGCCTCTGACGAGGCGAAGTCAGTTATTCCTGAAGTCTCGCAAGACTTCGGTAAGTAACTTTGGTATTTGATTTTTAAATTGAAAAAAACATTTAAAAACTTGGATCCAAACTGGACTTCGGCCCCAAGGTACCAGTCGGAATCGAAGCTGAATTCGGATCCAAGTTTTTTAAAATGGGTTTTCAGTTTAAAAATCAAATACTGAAGTTATTCCCTGATGTCTCGCGAAACTTTGGGAATAACTGACTTCGCCTCGTCGGAGGCCATACATTTTAATGCTGTACGGAGACGGACCTCCGTACAGCATTAAACTGAAGTTTTGAGCAAAGCGACTTCGGACCTAGGATCCGAAGCTCGCATCGCTCATCACTGTGGCCATTGGCTGCCGGAGATGACAGATGGTAAGAGAGAAGAGTAGAAAGAGAGGCGTCAGGGATTCAAGTATGGGTGCTGTCCATGTTCTCCATGGACAGCTCATGTATCCATTTTAATGTGTGTATTCACACGTCAGGATTTTAACACCGTCCATGATTTTAACACGGAATCATGTCCTATTTTGCTGTGTTTATAGTTTATGAGTCTGTGAAAAACACGGAAACAATATGGATGTCATCCATGTTTCACGGACCATTAAGAGGAGATGCTCTGAAAATTAATTTTCAACTGTGCAGTGTCTGTGGAACATGGATGACACGTGGAGAGCAAAAAACAGACACACGGACCAAACACCTTTTCTTCACAGAAATTTTTTCAGACGAATCCCCATCTTATCATGGATTTCATCACAGTGATGTGAATAGGGCCTAAAGAAGACAGAAAGAGTAAAGGAGAACAGGTATACTAATGGTCATAAAGACAATACTGAAAAATCACAAGAAGAACACCTAGAAGGAGTTTAGATAAAAAGCCTATTTCATAATAATGTAATGCTTGAGGGTGTTACATGTAATGAACAAAGTTCCAAGATCCTTACTTTACATATAGATGATCCACAGACTTTTTTTTTTGTCTGGCATCACTGTAGTTGTTTTTTCTCTGACAGCACTGTTTTTCATCTTTTTTTCAAGAGTGTTTATTGGGTGTTGATGAAGTGTTCACTTTCACTACACCATTTGTACAATTAACAGACTTTAAGAAGGGCTGAATAGTGGGACCTCAAGAAGATGGATGGTCCATCCATCAAATCTTGGAAAGAGTCAGCAGGGCATCAGTGGTGTTGGCAGTGGTAAGAGGAGGGCATTCACACATGTAGAGATGGTTCTGGAAGGTCAAGACAGACAGATGCACTCCAAGATCATCTTATAAGAAGAGCTGCTGTATCTCAAAGGACAGCCACATCATCACAAATTGGCTCTACAGTAGCCCCTGCAGTGAGCACCCGGACCACATAAAACAAACAGTCTAAATTGTAGCAGAACTGCATTACTGCACTCCATTAGCTTGCTTGCCGCTGACCTCTCATCATCAAGAGTGACTTCACTAGTGCTGCGAGAGCTCACTGGAGGCATGAACAGCAAATGACAAAAGCAGGTTCTGCCTTAGGCTACATGCACACAACCGTAACGCTGGGTTCACACCTAGGCGTTTCTCAAACGCGCGTTTCTATGCGCGTTTTTTTTAATAGTGAACGCGCGTTTGGGTGATTGACAGCAGTGTTGTCCAAAGAGTCTATGGCCCAAACGCGCGTCAAACGCGCCAAAAAAAGCTCCTGTACTTGTTTGAGCGTCGGGCGTTTTACAGCGCGATCGTACGCGCTGTAAAACGCCCAGGCGTGAACCCTTCCCATAGGGAATCATTGGTTCTTGCCGGTTGTGCGCTTTACAGCGCGTAGGAACGCGCTGTAAAACGCTCAGGTGTGAACCCAGCGTAAGTGTTTTGCGGTCTGAAAATTGCGGATCCGCAAAAAAAAAAAAAAAAAAAAAAAGGGTGATATCCGTATGCCGATTTTTTGGCGGATCCATTGTAACCATGCCTAAAACAGAAAAGAATAGGACATGTTCTATTTTTTTTATTTATTTTTTTGCGGGGCTACGGAACGGACATACTGATGCGGACAGAGCACGGTGTGTTGTCCACATTTTTTGTGGACCCATTGAAATGAGTCCGCATTCTATCCGCAAAAAAAAACGGAACGGACACGAAAACAAACAACGTTCGAGTGCATGTAGCCTTACCCTGGGTTCACACCTGAGCGTTTTACAGCGCATTCCTACGCGCTGTAAAACGCTCAACAAGGAGAAACCAATTCTTCCCTATGGGAATGGTTCTCACCTGGGCGTTTTACAGCGCGTACGATCGCGCTGTAAAACGCCCGACGCTCCAAAAAGTTCTTGAGCTTCTTTGGGGCGTTTTGTCGCGCGTTCCCGTACATAGACTTTTGGGAATGCGCGACAATGGGCGTTCGCTTGTCTCTGTATGCGCGATTGTAAACGCCCGTACAATCACGCATACAGAGCGCTCCATAGCGAACGCTCAGGTATGAACCCAGGGTTAGTGCTCACAGAGTTTGCAGGAGGACTGGAGAGCACTTACTGCCATCAAGCATAGTGCAGAGAAACACAGGACCAATGCCAGGTGTCATGGTGTGGGGCACTGTCAGCTACCATGTCTGATCCCGTCTGATATTCGTGGAGGGAACATTGACCAGCCTTTGAAATGTCCAGGGCATTGTAGAACCTGTCTTACTGCCTTTCTGACTCGGGAGATATGGTGTTCCAACAAGATAATGCCTGCCCACACACTGCCAAGGCTACATAACATGCTCTTCAGGGTACCCAGTAGCTCACACGACCAGTTTGATCATTAGATTTCTCCCACCCCCCAGATTGAGAATTTTGGAACTGGATGGGGCGATGAATCTCCCATACAGCACCCAACAACCACCTTGGCTAATTTACGGGCCCAAGCTGAAAGAGCTTGCAATGAAAGATATCCAGCATGTGTATGACCGCTACCATGATAGAGTGGCAGCCTGTATCACGGCAACGGGAGATGCCACCCAGTATTAATGTGACCATGCTTCAACACATACCCTGCTGCAGAACCCAAAATAAAGGGTGCACCACCTTGTTGGTGTGATCATTGACAAAGGACCACTTGCAGTTTATCCTTCTTAGCTCAATTGCGTAAAGTTTTCCAGGTGTTACTTTTTCCATTTTCCG
Source organism: Bufo gargarizans (assembly GCF_014858855.1). Classification (NCBI taxonomy): domain Eukaryota; kingdom Metazoa; phylum Chordata; class Amphibia; order Anura; family Bufonidae; genus Bufo; species Bufo gargarizans. Next base: position 198,939,968 of record NC_058086.1, read on the forward strand.
ATGGTATATGCCAAAAAACAACAGCGTGTTGTTTGGGTAGACAGGAACAAAAATGAAGAAAAGACATTAGACAGAACAGAGAACCAAAATGCAATTTGCTTTCATTGGCGATTTCCATTTCAATGTACATTGGCTCCCACTGTGTAGGAAGCATTTACTTATCAGCATGTCAACCATTTACACCATGGGGAAAAGAAAGAACCCAGGCACAATGCATTGTAGCCTACATTTCCAGTCTGGAAGAGCTACACGCTCAAAAATAGATTTCTCTTTGTTTGTCTTTCCTTCGAGGCTTTTCATTGTATCACTTATTCATTCGGTTTTCTCGACAAAAAGAATGATATTAGGTGTGCAGCCAGGCAGAGGACTGAAAAGCCCACGTCTAACAAGCCCTTTTAAAAATAACTGCAGATTACATGTATTGTTCCTCACAGTGTTCCAAATTTAAAAGGCTGACTGTATGTTATTACTTTTACTATGTCAAAAAAAATAAAAAATCACCCCCTGAGCCCACAAGAATAAAGCTTTCTGCCATCAGTTTTTTTTAATATATTTTTTTTTTTACACACATTTTGCCTCAGCTAGGTGCATGGTTATTAAGAGGCCTGCTGCTGCTACTACATAGATGCATGCTTTATGCCATCTTGTTTCCCTTCTATATAGGGTCTATCTTGACAGAATGAGGGTAGGGCTGATAAAGTACAAAAAACACACACGACCCAGTTAGAGTAGTCTAGGCCAAATACGTTAGCGGTAACAATATTGCCAAACTAATTTCACATAAATAATTCACCGCAATTAAAACTAAACATTTAATGGTATATTGTTAAAAGTCATAAAAAGACCCAAAATATTAGTATACGAACAGAGACAAAGGACAACCCAAAATATGTGTGGATAAATGCGACCTATAACTGCCCTCAGAACAATACAAAACCCAGTAAACAGATGACAGGAGGGAGGATAGACAATTGAGAGACAGGGGTACTGGGACTCTGTCCCTATGTACCCCTGAAAAACTCTCACTTAGGCCTCCTGCACACAAACGTGTGCACCCCGTGGTCGTGCTGCGGTCCGCAATGAACGAACACCGTCAATGGGGCAGCCACAGCGGATCGCGAACCCATTTACTTTAATGGGGCTGCGATCCGGCCGTTCCGCAAAAAGATAGGACATGTTCCATTTATTCTAAACCACACCCACAGGTAGCTTTATATACCATTAAGGCTTAGTTCACACAAAAGTTTTTTTGCGAGTGTACGGGACGTTTTTTTTGTGTTCCGTATACGGAACCATTAATTTCAATGGTTCCGCATTAAAAACGGAATGTGTTCCGTAAGCATTCCGTATTTCCATTCTGTTGAAAGATAGAACATGTCCTATTATTGCCCGCAAATCATGTTCCGTGGCTCCATTCAAGTCAATGGGTCCGCAAAAAAAAACGAACACATCCGGAAATGCATCCATATGTCTTCCATATCAGTTCAGTTTTTGCTGAACCATCTGTATACTGTACATGACATATGGAAAAACAGAACTGAAAAGAAACATAACAGAACAACGGATCCGTGAAAAACGGACCACAAAAAACCCATACGTTCGTGTGAACTAGGCCTAAATGTTACGTTTTAATTGCGGTGAATTACTTATGTGAAATTAGTAGGGCTGATCAAGCAATTTGCATGAAGAACAAATTAAAACAAAGCCCCAACATAATCCACTACAATTCTAGTAGACTGCTACAGGAGTTAAGGACCTCAAACTAAATGGGTTTCCTCCTCTGGCCTGATTCACATGTTTGGTAAGTGATTTTTTCTGTGATTGTAAGCCAAAACACATAACAGGTAGAAATCTTTCCATTACACCTTACCTTTCCCTGAACTTAACTTTGTGTAAGTTCCATTTCTGGTTTTAGTTCACAATTACTGAAAAAAGCCATGTAAGGCCTTAAAAATCTTAAAGGGAATGTGTCATCAGAAAATAACCTATTGAATGAATAATGTTTTTATGTTTAACATATTTTTAAAGAATTTTTGATGATGTTATGTTTAAGTTTCCAAGTAAATAACAATAAGATCCAGCAGTTTTTGTACTGGCTACTTAGGCTACTTTCACACTAGCGTTTAAGTTTTCCGTTATTGAGATCCGTCATAGGTGCTCAACACCAGAAAAAAAAACCACTTCAGGTTTTGTCCCCATTCATTGTCAACAGGGACAAAACTGAACTGAACAGAACAGAATGTACCAAAATGCATTCCATTCCGTTTAGTTGCGTTCCTGGACCGGAGAGCAAACCGTAACATGTTGCATTTTGCTTTCCGTCCTGGGATGTGGAGCAAGACGGATCCGGCGTGACCCCAATGCAAGTCAATGGGGACGGATCCGTTTTCTCTGCCACAATAGAGAACGGATCCATCCCCCATTGACTTTCAATGGAGTTAATGACAGATCGGTCTTGGCAATGTTAAAGATTTGTTAAAGATAATACAACCGGATCCGTTCATAACAGATACAGGCGGTTGTATTATCAGTAACACTAGTGTGAAAGTAGCCTAAAGCCTAATAATAGGCGTCACTTTTTGGTCTGTACAGATCACTTTACTGCAGTTATCTGATTATCTGTCATTCTAATACGGCCTATAACGATATCACCTCTGTGTATAGATAAGACAGGATCCATTCACAATAGGCGATTGTCAAATCTTCTCATCTATTCTTTCCCTGTACAATAACCTCTGTACAGGTCACAGAGCATGCCTAGAAAACTCTCCCATAGACAATGAAATCTTCTCCTGTCCATTGTGTCTATGGCCCATTGGACGTCCGTAAAGACATTTTCTTAATGCTTTCTAAATGCTGTTAAAAACAGCTCAGGCAAAATCTCCGCCCTCATAATAATGTTCAGAAATCGAATAAAAAAAAAAAAAATCTGTAAATCAGGAAATAAAAACATTAGATTAGAAGAAAAAAAAATATTTGATATATATATATATATATATATATATATATATATATATATATATATATAATTGCTATCTGTTTTTTTGTAAAGTAAATCACAAAAGTGTGCAGTCAGTGTACCCCTGAACAGCACACATATCCCTCGAGTTTAATGCGTTTATTCACACATCCTTGTTCTTCCACTGATCATGGGTCAGTGGAAGAACAACAGAAACATCCGTTTTACTTATGGGAGCTAAGTACCTGTACTTGCGGGGTACCACCGGCTGATGCTGCCACCCGGTTGTTTTGTTTTAACATTTCCCCTACGCCCTCCTTCGGTACAGGGAGGAGGAGATGCCAGGGTTTCGCAATGGGTCTCCTCCTCCCTGGCTGTGCATCGATCCAATCACATCGGAGAGCGTCACAGCCAGGGAGTACAGATATTTAGCTCCTATAAGTAAAACAGATGAAACGTCGTCTTCTTTAATGGTCTTTGAAAACCACTGACAGAACACGGGTGGCAGGTTTTCACAGGTTTCTGTGAGTGGTTCTCACTGACCATTGTTAGATGTTCTGGAAATCCCTATTTCAGCCTAGCAGTGCAAGTGAAATATTGCGGATTACAATCGGACCAATCACGGATGAAACTCTGACCTGTCATGCACAAAGATGTGTGAGGAGGCTTTACCTTGCTGCACATGAGGAGAATAGAAAGACACCCGCACTTCAGCCGATTTCTTGAAATTAAATGAAATAGCAGAAATTGTAATGTAGATCTAAAGGAATGAAGAAGAACTGCAGCTGGTGGATAATGCTTAAACACATTAACATTACAAAAATCATATCCATGGACGTCAGATTCCATGAAGGAGACAATCAATCTTCAGCTAAATAATGACAACTTAAAAACTTCTGAAACGGATTTATCCGACATCTCCAAAGAAAGTAGAACTGGCATTCTTGGTGCCTGTGTAGCCTCATCAAATAAAATGTATATTGAACACTGACCTTTCTTATAGACACAGTTGTTGTCAAAACAGGATGGAGATAACGGATATGGACAAAAGTGACAGCGGCAGTGTGAAAGTCACGCTCCCCCTTCTCCCAGCGCGGTCTTACTTTGATATATGACAGCTCAGATCAGCAGCACATTAATAACGCTCAATTTAAAAATCATTTCCCGGTGCACTCAGAGGAATAGCGTAAACCTTGCAGCAGGGCTCTAAGTGCACGTCGCGTGCTTTCATCGTCAGCTTAAAGGATTGCGATGCTAAAGGAAACTAACGATCTGTTAATTAAAATACGCTTGTTTGGTTAAAGTGGCGGTTCTCAAAAAAAGGAGAAAAGCAAACGTGTCAGATAGGTTGTACACTATGCTCAATTAATTTATGAAATGCCACAAAAAGACATGCAAAATTTAAATGATGCATAATTATAGCTTGTTAAAAAAATAGATTAAAAAAAATAACAAATAACCTGGCAAAAAAAGTACAGTACACCACACGCCTTATGGGGGATTAAAATGCAAAATGCTTAGCTTTATATATAAAATCAAGCACATAGCCATGCAGCCTGCCTTTACAATCATTTATGCAAGAATGGGTCGTTCTAAGGGTGCCTGTACACAGTGCGGACTAGGCATGGTTTTTCCATGCAGATTTCGTGCGACAAAACTGCAGGGAATACTGTGCCTATGGTTAATGTCAGATTATTTTTTTTAAACTGGCATAAAGTATTTTAAAGGGGTTGGCCATTTTGCTTCTAAATTATAGTAATGCCATATACTAGTATGTGATAGCATTGGCATCTGCTAATTGGCATCTGGGCTTACCTTGGCCCGCATGGAGATGTCCCCTCCATCAGTTTTCAGGGCAGCGCTATAAACTATCACTGCCGTCTATATTGTTGTCAACTTAGCACTTATCTTTTTGTATTTCGCCTGCAATAAAAGCAGTCAGTGCAGGCACAGGACGTCCAGCGCTCCCATCATATCTGACCCTGTGCTGACCACTTTTCCCATAGGCGCAGTAGAAGAGAAACAGTGCCATCTTGAAAATGATATGGACGCTGGAAACTATTTACATCGCTACCCTAGACACTGAGAGGGCACCGGCTAATGCTATCATACCCCAGTGTATGAGGTTACTGTAATTTGTTATACACACCAACTATTGGTCTGATTGGACAGATATTTGTGTAATAAAGGGTATATTAGATGGATAATTGCTAACGAGCGTTCCTACAAATGCTTGTTAGCGATCATCTGGCAATCTAATATGGCCTCCGATCGCCCGATGAACCAGTAAACACTCGTTCATTGGGCAATCCAGTATGCTGAAAGATCTGGATTTGCCTACGGCAGATTGTGCTGTGTAATCCCGATCTGCCGCTGGCACACCGCTGTCCTGCATGGGGACGAGCAACGGCATAGTGATCACTCCTCCCCATGCTGCGGAGGAGATCGCTGCATCTAATGGCAGCAGTCTCCTGCCATTAGAAAAAACAATGCTCCTCTTAAATTAATACATTTGGTGCATCTTTTGGCTGTCTATGTGCCAGAAAAGCTAATGTATGCCTGCAAAGGGGTAGATTTTCACCATAATACCCACCACGGACAGTGGGATGGCATGCCTCCTCCAGCTAAACCACTCACACGTCATTCCTCGCTTTTGAAAATTGGCAAGGGAAGTGAAAAACAGGCAAAAAGTAGAAAATTTTTGTACAAAAGTGCTTGCACCACAATTTGTGACTTTTTATAATTCCAGAAAACTAGCATTTAAGGAGTAGTACATTCACCCTTAACTGCTTTGCCAAGGCTTTTTTTTTTTTTTTTTTTTTTTTTTTTTTTTTTTTTTTTTAAGAGAACTGGTTAGCTCAGTATGCCCCTTAATATAACAATTCTCTTTTACCACTGCACTGTACCTTTCCTCTATTATTGCTTCTAGAAATGTATTCATGAATTGACAACTGGTTGTTACTAGTTGGGCTGTGTTCCTGCATGGTGAAACTGTCCTATCAGCTCTGACAGTACCAAACTATGGAGGGACAAACCACTTTGACAAGGGTAATGGTAACACCCAGTTGTCAAATTATTCATAATCATTTAGTATGAATAACAGAGGAACCGTGCAGCATAGAGCTATAAGAAAAGATGCTCCAGGATTGTTATATTATGGAGAACACAAGTATTTACTAAAACAGACGGGTGCTCTTTAAGAAGATGGTAGCCCGTAGACTAGAAAGAGGAGAATCCATCGATTACCAGACAACACAGAACTCGGAGATTTAAAAAATTAAATTAAAAAAAGAACATTTGTTTTAAGGTATTCTGCACACATGGCTAGAAGAAACCTCCGTGTACAAGAAGAGTGTGTGAAAGGGTCACAGGCACTCACTCAACCGTAACTCAATTTTGTTTTATGGGTTCTCCTTCAGAAAGAATGTGAACACGACAAGCCCCCTAGAAATGTGCATGCTGCAATGTCTGGAGCAATTACCACCGCCAAATGACCACAACCTGAACACTTATGGAGCGTACACATAGATATACATTAGCGTGACGCATTAAGAGTATTCTGCCCTGAGAACATTGGTCTCGCTCACGTAGGTAGGCAGGCATTTGCAGGGCAGTGTCTGTAGGGGAAGTAGACACTGGGAATAGAGTGGAAATAAAAGGGGTGCACCAATAGGCACAATTTCTGGCAGGTCCCCCTTCATTTTTTACTTGCTCTATCAGAAAAGGAACACGTTTCTTCCACAACTGTGCTATTTCTGCAAAAATCCCTGCAAACCCGAGACCAAACAGCTATCTGTCAGCCCAACCTACATGTATGTTCATTCCATTTAAAGTATTAATGATGCTGGGTATACTGGGAATACAGGTGTTAGGGCGTCATAGTGTCATAGCTGCAACACAAAAGCCTGGAAGTGCAATCTAGAGGACAATGATATTAACGGCCGTCTTTATATACCCCTGAGGACAATAGCCGCCAGCCACTTTTGTCTGCTAGCTGCATACAAGTATAGCAAGGCAAGAGTGAGCTCCGAATAAGAAAACCCACCGCCACCCAGCACAAAACCTAGGAATATGTCATTACAACTGTAACACATATAATGCGGTCCTAAACTAGGACTCACTGGAGGAAACACGAGTGGAATAGTGTGAATAGAGAGACCAAAGTACCAAGGTGCTGGTGTCTACCCTGGCATTCATTAAACTCTAGAGAGGTCAGAAGAAGCAACACACTATACATTCTTTATGTTCGCTTATCGGGCAATCCGAATCTTCTGACATGTTAAATAATTATCGTTTGCAGGCGGCAAATTGCGCTGTCTAATCACAATCTGCCACCCGTAAACCACTATACAGCACGGGGACAAGCAATGGCATAGCATGTAATAGCAGCGGTCTCCTCCGCTAATGAGCAGGCGATTGCCGGGAAGGAGTACTTCCCTCCCAACAATCGTCTGCCAGATCTCGCTGTGTAATACAGCCCTTACATATAACTTATCTATTAAAGCCTGTATCACACAATCTACCACTAGCAAATGATGATCTTTAAGCATGCTTAAAAAAATAAAAATAAAAAATAAATATCACAATTGCCCAATGAATGTGCAATGGGAATGGGTAATCGGCGGCTTTGTAAAAAAAGGTATAATTGGAAGGTATAGTACAGGTTTAAGGCTTTATTCACAGTCAGTGATTTCCATCAGTGACTGTGAGCCAAAACCAGGTGCTGGTCAAAAGCACAGAAAAGGAGCAAACCTTTCAAATATACCTGTGTAGGATCGACCCCTGGTTTTGGCCTATAATCACTGATGGAAATCACTGACTAAACACTAATGTGTAAATGTGCTGCTACGCAGTTAAAATCTATATGGTTTATTTCATTGAACCATTCATATATTCTATATTTGGTTATATGCTCCCGTCTAGTGGCCGTTTTTGGTATTGCACTTGTTTTTCTGCTCGTGATATATGTCATTCATTTCATTGCTCCACCCCTTCTTCTGTGTACCTCACTTCCTGTCTCTCCATACTGCTCCAGCCATTGAACAGGTACACATGTATTCTCATGTAAGCTTACAAAAGCATCATCTTTTGACCGCACAATACCAGAATCCATCTGTTCTGCTGTACTCTGTTATCTGGCTTACAGAATAAAGCAACTTACAACAATCGCGAAGAATAGTAAATAAGGGTTGGCTAATTTTTTATTTTATTTTTATGGTTGGTAGCATTGTGAAGGAAAAAAAAAAAAAAAACTGTTCCACCATTGTTATTTAAATTAGTATAATGTTCACCGTGCGGCATAACTATCACACTCCTTTTATTGTACTGTATGGGTCAGTACAATTATGGTGATACCAAATATATACAGTTTTATTTGATTTTTACTACTTCTGCACAATAATAGCATGCCTCATGCAAAAATATTTTTTTTTTCTTTATTTTGTCACATATTTCAGTACCCATAGATTTATTTTTCCACCAAAGGCGTTTTTCACGGAACGAGATTTAGTTTTGATTGGCATAAGGGATGAGCGAATTTCATGTTACGAAATTTGTTTGCGCTTCGTTTGGTGGTAAAAGCATAATTGCGTTATGGATTCTATTACCACAGACTATAACGCAATTCTATGACGGAATGTATAACGGAATGCCTTAAATGACATTCCGTCCTAATAGAAGTCTATGGCCTACATAACGGATCCGTTCCGTTTCCGTTATGCAGCAGAGGACTCCCCTGATCCATAGTAACGGAATCCATAACGCAATTCTGCTTTTGCCACCAAACAAATTTCAAGATATGAAATTCGCTCATCTCTAATTTGTATCATTCTCAAGTGATGAAAGTCTTTGATTGTATTTTTTTTATTATTTTTTTAGGGGGGAGAGAGACAACTCAATCATTATTTTTTGCGCTTTGTTTTATGCTTTAAATAACATGTTTTTTTTAAAGGGAACCTGTCTGAGCTGAAGGCAGTAAGTTATACAGTGGATTCAGAAAATCTTCAAACCCTTTCACTTTTTCACATTGTGTTACAGCCTTGTGCTAAAATAAAAAATAAAAAAAAAAGTTCATATTTTACTCCATCATTCAGCACTCAGTACCTCATAATGGGAAAGTGAAAACAAAATTTTCAAAATCTTTGTTAAATTTAAAAAGGAAAAATTGAAATTTGAAAAGGAAAAAATAAAATATTGCAGTGACTTAAAGGGGTTCTGCAGTTTTTTTTAGCATCTGATCAGCACGGGTGCGACACCCGGGACACTTGCCGATCAGCTGTTTGAGAAGGCAGCGGCGCTGGCAGTAGCGCCACGGCATTCTCACTGTTTACCACAGGCCCAGTGACGTCACAAATAGAATCAATGGCCTGGGCGGGGCTGAGCTCTGTTCACTTGAATGGAGCTTAGCCGCGCCCAGGCCAGTGATACTAATCGTGACGTCACTGGGCCTGCGGTAAACAGTGAGAATGCCGCGGCACTACTGCCAGTGCTGCTGCCTTCTCACAAACAGCTGATCGGACCCCTGCCGATCAGATGCTGATGATCTTTCCAGAGGATAGATCATCAGTTTAAAAAAACTGCAGAACCCCTTTAAGTATTCAGACCATTTACCAGGAATTAGTTGAAATACACTTGGCAGCGATAAAAGCCTTCAGTTTTCCTGGGTATGATGCCACAAGGTTCCCACACCTGGATTTGGGGATTTACTGCCATTTTTCTGCAGATTCTCCCAAGCGCCGTCAGGTTTGATGGTGGACAGCCATTTCCAGGTCTCTCCGGAGATGTTCAGTTGGGTTCAAGTCAAGCCTTGGCTTGGCCACTCAGGGACATTCACGGAGTAGTTCCTAAGCCACTCCTGTGTTGTCTGGGCTGTGTGCTTAGGGTCATCGTCTTGTTGGAAGGTGAACCTTCAGCCCAGTCTGAGGTCCAGAGCACCCTGGATCAGGTTTTCATTAAGAATATCTCTGTACTTTGCTCTATTCAGAATTCACTCAACTCAGGGTTTCAACAGACCAAAGAATCATGTTTAGTCATGAGTCCTTTATTTTTATTTTTTTGCTAACTTTCATGTGTCTTTTACTGAAGAGAGGCTTCTTTCTGCCCACTTATACCAATACATTATAGAGGTCACTGTAACATACAGTCTAATAGGCAAACATTCATGGCAGGACTGGGAACCTTTGTTAGGCCCCTGGCTGCCATGCCAATGCACCAGCGCCCTGCGATTGTGTTTACGGAAGATGTTGGTGACAAGGAGACCCCTCCCTCTGTGTAACTACCTAGATGCTGCAGTTGACTGCGGCATCTAAGGAGTTAAACAGCAGGGATTGGAGTTATCTCCAATATAGAAGTTACAGATGGAGTCTGGCTACAGTCAGTGCCCGACTCCCCTGGTGATCTGAAGCACTGTATCAGGACATCCTGTGTGAGGGTCTCTTAACTCCCTACCACCCATGCTAGGATAAAGGCTGGACATTGGATCTAACGATTGTCAATGGTGTCGCAATGAAAGAAGCAACAGATGCAAAAAGTCCAGACCTGATGGATTCCGTGTTGCAGGTCGCACTCAGCTTTTACTTCATTGACTTTAATGCAAGTCGCCTGCAACTTGGCAAATTACAGTTCTAAAACAGCGCTAAACTTTTCTGGGACTTGCTTTCGCGCGATACTTGCCCCTGCCTAATGGTGCGGGCTGCAGTTGTGTAGACCCCTTTTACAATACAGTACCAAAACCAATTCATTACATAGATCATTGTGTCTTGCCCAGCACTAGGCTAAGAAGTCTGGTTGAAATGCAGCTCTCTTCGTTCTGACTTCAAGACTACAGAGCACTAGAACAAGAGTATTCCCAAACGTTATTGCACTGGAATCTGTGAATCATTTTGAAGAGGAAAAGATAATGTCTGGCTTCCTAGGATCAGAGAAGCAGAATGAGGTGTTTGAACAATTTTACATTGCTGCTCTGAGTGAACAGGCCAGTCCTCCTCCCCAGGCACGTCTGGCCATAATCCATTCAGTGTGTGGACCTATTCAGTTACACATACTTTGGTCTATTCTTCTTACGGGACTCCACTTGCAAACCATTTGCTTTGGATATTTAAGGGGCTTGGCACTATCTAAATACAATAAGAAAAAAAAAAAAAAAAAAAAATAAAATAAACTAGCATGTATATTACTAAAGGGCTTTTAATACACATCCTTTGGTTAGGCTATAAAAGTGCAAAGTAGGAATTCCCTTTAAAGGGGATGGCCAATGCTAATAAGTGCGGGTTCTACCTATCTCTAGAATGGGACCCCCAAAGTGAAGGAGCGTGTACACTATGCATGTACGGCGTGCTCTTCATTAACTTCTATGGGAGTCCTGAAAAATGAGTGCGCTCAGCTTTTTCCGAAACTCCCATAGAAGTCAATGGAGAGCACACCACGCAAGCATGGCCACCTCTCCATTCACTTCAATGCACAAAGGCTAGAGCCAAAGAGCTACAGAGCCAAGCGAGCAGGCAAAGGGCAGGAGCTCACTTAAGACATCGCTCCTCTGCCTGTAGAGTATATAAAAAGGTATAGGTCCACTTTAACTCTTCACTGCACTTCAGTAGCACAGTTAAGCTCTCAAACAGGCTGTCCATCACAGGTCACTCCTTTTAAAATGCTGTTACAGATTGATGAGTTGCCTTTGCCAGCGGAAGCTTTGGCCTGCCAGGGTTTTCCCATGCAATAACAGCCTCAGGGGAAATGTAATATTACGCCATATTCATACAACAGGGAAAACGACCATGCAACGGCTGTTTTTTTTTCTTTTTAACTTCAGTCATATGGCTGTTATCAGAACAATGACCGTCTACGCGTGTATTCACATGGACCTTGAATACTGGCTGTCAAAAAATAGAAACGCAAAAAACAAACAATGCAACAGCACTCTGCAAACACAAAGTAAATACAACAGTGCCATACTCACTATAGAAGATGTAAAATGCTAATGCTGCGTTATAAATGGGAGAACCGTGGAAAATACATTTTGTACAAAATTATTTGTGTTGTCTGTCCACCACTGGCAAGACGACCTCTTTAGGACAGGAACCTAACACTAAATACCACATTCACTGGTGCCATACCGGCCTCGATTAAATTCAAGGGATGCAGGTTCCACATGCATGCTGAGCCCACACTATATTATACCTCTAGTGGTGCCATAATGGCCTCCAGTAAATTCAGGGGATGCAGGTTCCACATGCATGCTGAGCCCACACTATATTATACCTCTAGTGGTGCCATAATGGCCTCCAGTAAATTCAGGGGATGCAGGTTCCACATGCATGCTGAGCCCACACTATATTATACCTATAGTGGTGCCATACAGGCCTCCAGTAAATTCAGGGGATGCAGGTTCCACATGCATGCTGAGCCCACACTATATTATACCTATAGTGGTGCCATACAGGCCTCCAGTAAATTCAGGGGATGCAGGTTCCACATGCATGCTGAGCCCACACTTTATTGTACCTCTTTGGTGCCACACTGGTCTCCATTACGTCCAAAAAAATAGGACAGGTCTATTTTGTCCATTTTTACGGCAGTGCCCATACAAGTCAAGAGGAAAGTTTTAATGGCCGTTTTTCAGAAAGTTACTTATTTAACCAGTTTAATCACCATTTTCTCTTCACTCATGGGGATGTGGCCTTAGGGTGCCTTCAGACACAGTAGAAATTGTTCCAGAAATTTCTGCAGCTGAAAATCAGTTCCATTCATCTGAACAGGGCTTGCAGAAATCCATGTGCTTCCACTCAAAACAACTCCATTCAGATGAATGGAACTGATTTTTGGTCATAGAAATTTCTGCAAGAAATTCTGCCACATATTATTATTATTTATTTATTATTAATGTGCCATTCATTCCATAGCGCTGTACATATGAGAAGAGGTATACATACATACATAATACAGACAATTGCACTAAACATAAACAAGACACATATGAAGGCAACCTTCTACAGCGCCTATTCAGATGGATGACCATCAATGAAATACAAGAATGGCTCAAGTTGGCCAGAAAAGAGGATGGTGCGGAGTGGTTAGCTCACCTATGATGTCCATATGGCCTTCATGAGACACCCTATAAGGATGGAGGAGCATCTTGAACATTGGCTCCCTCTATAAAGTACATATACACTTCAAGATCCTCCAAGGATCTTTCTAGTAACAAGGTTGTTAACAGATTTCAGACTCTAGTTGAGCTATAACATATTGCCAGTTAATAGTCTTCAGAGGTACAAAGACTGAAGCACTGTTCATACTCAACTCCTTTAAGACTATTCATTTAAAGCCAGACAAACCCTTTAAAGGACTTAAAGTATAAATCATTACGCATTAAGATTAGACTGTTGGACTGGCACACCTAGAAACGATAAAGTGATTTTAGAGAGGTGTCTTTTTGATGTACGGTACTGTAATTCTGCAATCTCTGGAAAATGAGAGAAGCCAGTGCCTTGTTCTATGCATGCTGAACTTCAGTAACAGTTCTCCGTGAATAGAAAATGTTCTGAGTTATGTGTAATTATAATATGACAAGGTCTCAGCAGGGCCATGTAAGCTGGCAAATTTCCCAGCACTTGTCACATCATGGAAACACATACAAACTGAGTAGAAAAACGCAACAGATAGTTAAGTTATAAAGGATGGACGATCAACGTTTGGTTTTTTTCTCCAAGAGAAAGGGAAGCTCATAGGACTTGGCTAAAAGAAATCTAGATGCTATATTTGCCTCGTTATTAGCAAAGCCAGTCTTTGTGAAAGGAGCTGCTTCTCCCCACCTAGCAACAATTTCTAAGCCTGGATGGCAATCACTTCCCTAAGGACAAAAACTGAAATCACAAGGGGAATATTGTCTAAGCAAGGGTTTGGTGCACTGGTGTGTATTGAAAGGCTCTAAAGACTGGCTCAGTGGTTAGCACTGGTGCCGTGCAGCGCTGGGGTCCTGGGTTTGAATCCGATCATGGCAACATCTGCATGGAGTTTGTATGTTCTCCTGGTTCTCTGGTTTCTTCTCACACTCAGGCGCGGATTGGGAACATAAAGTGGCGCTGGAAAAAATACTAAGAGTGGCCCTGTTTTGCAGGAATGCGCAGAGATGTGCGTCTCTGCCGCTAGTCTGAAACTAGCCTAAGCCATCTTTTTTTTACCAGAGTAAACAAACCCAAGTTTGATAACCTGGGCTTTGTGCACACAGCAGTAGGGAGCTTACTATGGCAGCCAGGACTTCAGTAGCATCCTGGCTGCCATGGTAACGGATTGGAGCCCCAGGATTACACTGCTGTGGCTCCGATCGGAACTGCCACTGAGGAGGAGGGGAGGGGACCCTGTGGCCACTGCCACCAATGTTTTTAATACTGGAGAAAGGGGGGGGGGGGGGCGCACTGCACCACCAATGATGTTAACTCACCCATTAATTCAAATACAGGAGGCCGCTGATGGCTGCAGGATAACATAGCCTGCACCCGACCTCTATGACAGGTAGCTGAGATACACGGCAGTTAACCATGTCATAGAGGTCAGGTGCCGGCTATGTGATTCTGCAGGCAGCACCCGCTTACTGTATTTGCATTAGGGTCTATTCACATGTCCATAGAATGGGTCCGCATCCGATCCGCAATTCTGTGGAACGGGTGCGGACCCATTCATTCTCAATGGGGACGGAAAGGATGCTGACAGCACACATTGTGCTGTCCACACACGCATTTCTGGTCCACGGTTCCCGAAAAAAATAGAACATGTCCTATTCTTGTCCGCAATAGCAAACAAGAATAGGCATTTCTATAGGGGTGCCAGCCCGGTGTATTGCGGATCTGCAATACAATACGGACGTGTGAATTGACCCTTAATGTGTGAGTTAACATCATTGGGGGTGCAGTGGCCACAGCCCCTCCCCTCCTCTTCCCCGGTCTTTCCATTGGTAGCAGCGGCAGCAGCACAGGGGGAGGGAGAGACCGCTTCCTTCTCCCCTGTGCTGCTGAGTGAACGTGGACATACATAATAATTCAGGTTATTACAAATGATGCAAAGAAATTCTTGGTGGAGGGAGATTTACTGAACAAACTGATGTTACTGCATCCTTTTCCTTACTACAATTTTGAGAGGATTGCTCCGTATTTTGTATACAATGTGCTAAATTAATGGTAGACTAGTGTGAAAGACACCTTCCATCTCCA
Source organism: Bufo gargarizans (assembly GCF_014858855.1). Lineage (NCBI taxonomy): Eukaryota > Metazoa > Chordata > Amphibia > Anura > Bufonidae > Bufo > Bufo gargarizans. The sequence continues at coordinate 198,955,127 of NC_058086.1, forward strand.
TAAAACCTGCCTCCGATTGGGTTATGACCACACACCTTCACCTCCAGCCCTCCACGTAATTACTCTAGAGCTAGTGAAGAGGAATTTTCATAGCCTATTGTTCAGTGTTAAGGCAGGCACTTTACCATCCTTATGAAATAATATTCAAGAGTAATAAAGAACAAACAGGACACAGAGTGTGCATAATATTTTAGATTAAGATTTTTAGAATAACAACTTTTCATATTAGTTTGATTAGGTTGATTCTGTATTCATAGGTTTTTAGAAGTTGGGATTAAGGTCTTTTTCTCAACTCTGTTCATGTTATAACATTTTTGCTGTGAAGAAGAGGCATGTGATCTCTGCTGAGTCAAATTCAGTTTTGAAAACTGCAAAAGTAAACCAAGCATCTGTGATAATATCTTGTAGGCAGATAAACTGCCCAATAATCTTACAAAAACCTCTGGAAGACCATGACATTGTGAATGGATTAATGGAATTTATTTACCCAAAAAAATTAAACATATACAGCCTTATTCTACATAATTAAAAAACTAATCTTTATTTCATGATGGAAAAACCTTTGGATGGTAATATATTTTCCTCAAAAAGTATTTTATATAAAAAAAATATATATATCAGATTTATTTCTTCTTTTTTTTAAAAAAAAATCATTGATTTTTATCTACTTTGGGACCAACACAGATGCCTTCAACTGCCAAGTGCACATGTAACAGGTCAGCCAGTGTCATAGCTACAATTCTGCTGACAGATGCCCTTTAAATGTAAGGGTCTATTCATACATCTGCAACTACGGAACCGCAAAACACGGACACCAGCCATGTGCGTTCCGCATTTGGTGGAAGAGGAGGTGGCGCTCCATGCGAGCGCTGCTTCCTCTTCCTTATACTGCCTGTTGTGTCGGAAGGGCAGTGTAAATACAACTACTCGCTCCATTCAAGAGCCTCCTCCTCTTCAAACAGCGGATCGGTGGGGGTGCCAGGTGTCGAAGCCTTGGTGACCAGATATTGATAGGTCATCAATATAAACAAGATGCACAACCCATGTAAGGATCCTCCAATAACATAAAAATCCCTAATCTAGATTTTGAACAACTGCAATAATAATTCACAATACTACTAGAAGTTATAATGTGTGGCTTGATGGTAGTTCACGTGTCTGCCATATTATGTTGAGACATGAATATAGCTGTGAAAATGTTCAACAAACCCTATAAAACATCATTATTACTTACAAGGACATGCAGATATCCCACATAAATCAATAGAAGCAAAGAGATTAGAGTTGAGTAGCAGAAACATATACAGACCATGGAGGGACTAATGCATTTCCTGAAGAATCGCACAAATGGGGGCTTAGTGATATCTATTTACACAGAAACTCAAATCAAAGGGTGAAATATGCAATGTATACATTAAATCAAGACAGGAGGTCTGTCTTTCTAAACTCTGGAAGGTAAACATAGTACTGCTCAAGAGTTCCATATGTGAGCTGTAAACGTCTTCATCAGGTTCTCTCCGCGAGCCAATGCTCTAACAGCAATATCATTCAGCAGATATGGAATATGAGAACGCTGGCGAGACGCCAGGGGAACAGCCTTCTGCAGCTCTGTTAATACATTTTATATGTACAAACCGTACAAGGACTACACTTTACAAATGAACACGTCCCAGGTCCCAGGGAAAACACCTCGAACACATGAGGACCAAAGCTGGGGAAAGCAATCTAATAAGCGTGAAGGAAAAACATGAAAACTTGAGAGACCATCATTTGAACACATGCACAACACCCTTATACATATTAAACATATTCAATTCACATCGTCCTTCAATCTGTACGATTAGATAAATAACAGAACATCATCGTCCCAAAACCACTTTCGACAGAATGGCCGATTCATAAACACATACATGGTAAGAAATCTACTATAGCGCGGGGCTATATCACAGGTATCAGACACCTGAAGACGGTCCAGTGGTTCCTTACCTCGTTTCGGTCTTGGAAAGCTTTCGTGCAAGTGAAATACAACTTTCTCCACAAAGTGCTGAATGTTACTGTGCTCCGGGCCTCTGACAAATACCATCCAATCGTGGGTGAATCCCTCAAGTGTTGGTTTCTTCCTAACCTGGGCTCGATGACCCAGTTCTAGCTTTACTTGTACAGCACACTGCAAAGCACAGAACAAAGACACAACCGATCAGCAGGCTAACGTTGAAGAATACAATATGAAACGTATAATGTGCATCTTCATGGTCTTAAAGGGAACCTGTCACCATGAAAATGCAAACAGATTTGCAGGCAGCATGTTATAGAGCAGGAGGAGCTGAGCAGATTTATATATAGTCGTGTGGGAAAAGATTCAGTAAAACCTGTATTTTATTCATGCAAGTTCCTGCTCATTCTGGGCTTTGAAGTCCAGGAGGAGGTCCTATCAGTGACTGACAGCTATCTCTGTATACACAATCATAGAGGGCAGGCTGTCAGTCACTGATAGGACTGTCTCCTTGTCTTCAGTCAGTGACTGACAGCTATCTCTGTATACACAGTCATAGAGGGCAGGCTGTCAGTCACTGATAGGACCTCCTCCTTGTCTTCAGTCAGTGACTGACAGCTATCTCTATATACACAGTCATAGAGGGCAGGCTGTCAGTCACTGATAGGACCGTCTCCTTGTCTTCAGTCAGTGACTGACAGCTATCTCTGTATACACAGTCATAGAGGGCAGGCTGTCAGTCACTGATAGGACTGTCTCCTTGTCTTCAGTCAGTGACTGACAGCTATCTCTGTATACACAGTCATAGAGGGCAGGCTGTCAGTCACTGATAGGACCGTCTCCTTGTCTTCAGTCAGTGACTGACAGCTATCTCTGTATACACAGTCATAGAGGGCAGGCTGTCAGTCACTGATAGGACCGTCTCCTTGTCTTCAGTCAGTGACTGACAGCTATCTCTGTATACACAGTCATAGAGGGCAGGCTGTCAGTCACTGATAGGACCTCCTCCTTGTCTTCAGTCAGTGACTGACAGCTATCTCTGTATACACAGTCATAGAGGGCAGGCTGTCAGTCACTGATAGGACCGTCTGCTTGTCTTCAGTCAGTGACTGACAGCTATCTCTGTATACACAGCCATAGAGGGAAGGCTGTCAATCACTAAAAGGACCGCCTCCTGGACTTCATTCAGTGACTGACAGCTATCTCTGTATACACAGTCATAGAGGGCAGGCTGTCAGTCACTGATAGGACCGTCTCCTTGTCATCAGTCAGTGACTGACAGCTATCTCTGTATACACAGTCATAGAGGGAAGGCTGTCAGTCACTGATAGGACCAACTCCTGGACTTCAAAGCCCAGAATGAGCAGGAACTTAAATAAATAAAAATACAGGCTCTACTAAATCTTTTCCCATAAAACTATATATAAATCTGCTCAGCTCCTCCTGCTCCATAACATGCTGATTGCAGCTCAAACACCATGTTTAATGTGACAGGTTCCCTTAAAGTCATGCAATGAAACCCCTCCAAGAGGTCACCTCTTTGACAAGAACAGGACAGATATTGACCAGATGTTCCTGTGATCAAACCTAACAAATATAGTAAGAGAATATGTATTTAATGTTATTACAATTTGGGGAGTCTTCTCAGACTTAGGGTCCATTCACATGACCGCACTGTATGGACCCATTCATTTTTAATGGGGACCGAAAAGATGCGGACAGCACAAGAATAGGCATTTCTGTTGGGGTGCTGGCGCAGTGTTTTGCGGATCAGCAAAACACTGCGGACGTGTAAACGTGTAGCTGTACTTTTAAAAATAAAAGTAGATTACTGTCAATTGTGCCATATGACCTACCATTACCAAAATAATTGCTTTAGACAGAATGCAAAGAATGCATGCTGTATAAGTGTATGTTCTATGATTATTTTAGGGTCATAGACTTCTTGCCAAACAAATGAGCAGAGTCTCTACGGACCAGCTCATGTATCCTATTTAATGTGTGTGGTCACACATCAGTGGTTTTCCACAGACCATGGGTGAGTGTTGACACAATGGAAGCATGCCCTATGTTGTCCGTGATCACAGTGATCCCTCCCATACATTATATTCTGTGAAAACCACGGACACAAAATGGATGCCATCTGTGTATGGTCCGTGGTTGTTAAAGATCGTTGCTAGGATAGGCTCTGGAAATAATTTTCAGCCTAGCAGAGTCTATGGAATACGGATGGCACATGGAAAGCAAACAATGGATCAAACATGAATTCTTCATGGACATCTTCTTTTTCTTTGATGATCCACTGACTATCTTGTCATGGATGTCATTGTGGATACGGATTTATGATAGAGGCCTAACGCTTATTGGTCAACAGAATATCTGCAATGTCTAAAAAAGTAATGTCAACTGAACGGATGTGATTTAATTACCATGTAATAAACGTATTAGGCAACCATAAAAAGGGACAACTGGATGAACCACATCATGAGAGATAAACATGGGCATCATTCTAACCTGAAATGAAAAATATTGTCAACCCCTCTAAAACGGTCTTTGCCAAGGGGTTTAGACTTGAGGTTCTCCCAGATACACCACTTCATGTATCAAACACCTATGTACTGGAAGTTCTTGGCTTATATGCTCATACTAAAGCAGCATATATTTCATTTGACGGCGACTTGGACAAGTCGATTTCCTAGGTGGATTTCAGGTGGTCATACACATTCAACAGCTGAAGGCCAAATGATCATTCAGCAGGCAGCTCTCTCACGACTCCCACGTACACACTTTATCTGAGCCTGCAAGTGTTGTCAATGAGGAGAAAGCCAATGTGACAGACCTCCGGTGGTGGCTAATCACCTAGGAGAATGAAATGACTGGCCAAAATAAATTGAATCCTTCTCTGACATCATCTGTAGGGGGAGAGTCAGACGATACCCATACATATTAGACAGTTCCTTGCATCAAACGTTCTATCCAAGTACATAAATGGTGTTCATCTGCACAGAGCCTGGAGATCTGAGCTTACACCCAATACACAGGATTATTTTTTTAAACTTCCTTTAATGTAATGTTTAACAAACCATAAAATATTGTTCCAAGGTGCACAAATCTGCATGCGTTTCACAACTCGTTACTACTGTACCTACAGTAAAGTCCATTGATCTGAAAGCATTGTAACTAAACCCAAGTGCACACAGACAGGATTTGCTGGGGACATCTGGAAACAATGTGCAGGGAAATGCACCGAATTGTGCAGACTGTGGTGTGGACTTCCTGCTCTAGATTTTACTTCAAATTATGCAATAAAAGACAAAAATAAAAACATAATAGTAGTTTAAAAAACTGCAGTGAGTTTGGTGCAGATTTACACATACATTTTATTGTGGATTTGACTTTACCCATTGAAGACAAAAGGGAAAATCCATAAACATTCTGAATCGCAAATGGACATCCTGCTAACTTGGGGTATGACCACACGGTGCGGTCATGTTGTGGTTAGGGGACTTCTGAGATGCTGCAGCTCCTAGCAGGACCTCATCACGACTGTCTGTGTGGTTGTACCCTTAAACGTCCACACAGAAGGTCAACTTCCGCTTGTAACCACTTCCACCTGCCTTATACTATATTTTGGTGCAGATCTTTATGGTGCAAAAATCGCATGTCTATAATGTGTGAATTCACACAACAGCAGTGTATTTTATACAGATTTTGGGGCATTTCTGCACCAAACTCTGCATGTGTTACTTGCGGATTTTGTCTCAGATGTTAATGTGAATTTGCCCAATACCTCACCCTTTGTATTGCACTGAAAATTCCCATAAACAATTGATATGCCATGTATTTCAGAATCCACACCACAGGCTAATTTCAACATGGAAAATTTTTATACCGTATACATGAGATTTTGAAAACCTCATCTAATTAGTTAGTATTGGAATATGCTGTGGATTTTCTTCATGAAAATCCATCTGTAATACGCCCTGTGGGGGACATTTATCATCTTTGGTCTATTTGATGTTAGTTTTAAGACTAATGGGGTCATTTACTAACTGATATATACGCCATCTGTCGCAGATTGTGTTGCAAAGGTCATTTGCGTCACAAACTGCAACTTTTCTCCATTCACGCCAGGTCTAAAAAAGGGGGTGAGGCGTGAGCCTGTTTTAGGCGTAGAAAATTTTCTAAATGTATGCCAGCAAGGAAGCTAGTGTAGATTTAGACTGGCGGTGGATGCGCCGCAGTTTTGTAGAGGCTGGTGCCTCTTCATAACTTCAGTGGATCCATCGCCAGCGCAGGGGTTAAGGCTGAGTTCACACGGGCGTGAGGGATTAGGTCCGGATGCGTTCAGTGAAACTCGCACCATTTTGCAAGCAAGTTCAGTCAGTTTTGTCTGCGATTGCGTTCAGTTGTTCAGTTTTTTCCACGTGAGTGCAATGCGTTTTGATGCGTTTTTCACGCGCGTGATAAAAAAACTGAAGGTTTACAAACAACATCTCTTAGCAACCATCAGTGAAAAACGCATCGCACCCGCACTTGCTTGCGAATGCAATACATTTTTCACGCAGCCCCATTCACTTCTATGGAGCCAGGGCTGCGTGAAAAACGCAGAATATAGAACATGCTGCGATTTTCACGCAACGCAGAACTGATGCGTGAAAAACAACAATCATGTACACAGACCCATTGAAATGAATAGGTCAGGATTCAGTGCGGGTGCAATGCAATCACCTCCCGCATTGCACCCGCGCGGAAATCTCGCCCGTGTAAACTCAGCCTTAATAAGGCCAGCATCTAAAACTCTGGTCTTTATAATGCCCCCATAAGTCTTTGGATTTCATTGACACATGAAAAAGGTGATTTTTGCACAGTTAAAAAGGTGGTTGATCACACATTGATGTGGCGTGGGCTAGGTGTATGAAATTATGCCATGGTGCAGACTGGCATGGCAACGTGACATTTTAAATTGTTGAACTACATATTTTATATGATATGAAACCATTCTATATCGCGAACATGAACTAAATTCCACTCCACTTTTGAAAGTGGTGCAGGATACAAAATGTCTCAAAATTTTGAGCAAGAAGTGTGGGACTAAATGTGCGCTGAATTTCTGCATAAAACCAGACTACCACGTTTGAGAAATGTCCCTTAAGTGAATGACTTTGCTGCTCATTTGGGGGGGGGGGGGGGGGGGGGGGGGAGTCCTTTTTGTAAAATGAGAAGGATATCAGAAGTTACCAGAGTCTGGAGGCCTGTTTCAGGTCTTGGGCCTTCAGCCACAGAACTCACAAGAAAACCTTACTGCCCTATATGTAATAGTTGTACGCTCATCATTTAAAGTAGCCTTTCCAAAAAGTAACGTTCAATCATAGTGTTCTTCAAGAGGTAAATAGAAATTGGAAAAATGACATTCTAGGCACATGGATACACTTTGCTTTGCCAAGTGCCAAGGAATTCACTAGGGTTAATTCAGTGTGTTGCCCAGGGTGTTATTAAAGGCTTTATTACATATCTTTAGTGATTGTTTAGATTATGCTCACTCAAATTTTTTTTATTTTTTTTTATGTATAAAGAAATAATTTTGAGCCCCAGATCTAATACACAGCTAAAAGGGATGTCTTTGTTCACATCTCACATTTGCATTGTTCTGCTCCATTATAGGAGCGGAGCAACGAAAATAACAGAGGGGCTAGCCAAGTGCCCTGGTCTGTCGAGTTTCTGTCAAGGAGCATAACATTTTACCGCAGCATTCGTTAACTGAATCTGTGATGGAGGCTCCGAACACAGATGTGAACACAGCCTAAGCTGACAAATCTGCTCATGGCCAATGAAATACCCATCCAGAGAATGCCATGGATCAGGTGAAAAGACTAATATTAAGCAGTGGAGATGAGCAAATTAGTCACAGTTCATCTATCGCCCGATTCAACAGAATCAAATCATGCGATTCGATTCCAAATAAATTGTACCTAAAAAAGTCTCTCTCAGTGTCTCTCTCTCTCTCTCTCAGTGTCTCTCTCTCTCTCTCTCTCTCTCTCAACTGGATCCACAAAAATTCTAATTCAGAATTAGAATTTTTGGAAAGATTTGAGTTGAATTTCAAAATTAGTAAATTGATTAGCTCATCGCTATTAACATACCAATCTGTTCCAACTGGTCACATGTTGATGAGTCACCTGCAAAGTTTCATTTTAAAAAGTGTTTTTTGCTGTCTTATGTAGGTACTTAAAGGGGTATTCTCATCTCAGACAATTGTGGCATATCTCTAGGATGTCAGATGGGTAGTTACCACGTCTGGGACCAGCTCCTATCTCCAAGAGAAGGAGAGCACACTGTGCAAGCGCAGCCACCCTCCATTCATCGGTGCTCTACAGAAATTTTGTTTCAGTACAGTATGAGAAAAAGTACTTGATCTGGCATATGCCTGCCAGATCCCACTGACTGTCGTAGCATCCATCCAATTTGTGTTATGGATTCTGGCTGACAAAATACATGCGATTTTTTTTTTTGCCCAGTATTTTTGCTGAAAGTCAATCATAGATGTGAATCAAAGGCTACATTATCCATATCAAGCCAATACTGATACATGTATCCACATTTCATGACAATCGTTCCAATACCATACCAATGTCAAATATGCAAAGTCTGTGTCTACACGAAGCCTCAAGGCCACGGTGAGTGTCTTTAAAAAAAAAAAAAAACACTAGCTTTGTGTTATCCTAATTGTGATCATGTCTGATCAAGGCCCCAGGGCTTTAACCAATTGTGTATTCAGCCTATTATCACCACTTTCCACACTTCATGGAAAAGGTCTTTGTTCTTGAGTGAAGTCTGAACAAAACAAAGAGGGCATCAGTTACGACACTGATATGTAAACTAGATGTAACCTGACAAGCACTGGCGTCCCCCAAGCAAACAAACAAGACCCATGGCTGGAAGGTGTAATAGTCAGAGGAACGGAACCAGGTTCAGACATGAACTCTGGAAATCCAAGAGTGGGGCCATTCATGTAAGGTTACAACCACCAAGGGAGTAAAGGGGATTCCACAACTGGGGCATCTCACCTGGCCACAAACCAAAGATGAGAAATGTAGGGGTGACTTCACCAGCAGCAGATTTTGCTCCACTGGAAAATCCATTCTAGTCATCTTAATGGAGCTTGCAGAAGTCTATGTGTTTGACACCAAAACAACCCCATTCAGATGAATGGAACTGAGATTTCTGCCAGAAAATCTGCTGCATGTGATAAAGAGATACAGTGTGACAACGTTGTCTACTTAATACTGGCCTAATGTTTTCCTGGAAATCCACAGCAACTAGGCACAATGGGGGGAATTTATCATGAGGGCAATATTAAATTTGGTTTGTTAAATTTGGTGGCATCTTTAAACCTAATGGAGAGATTTACCAAGCACCTGAATGGTGGCCTCAAAAAGTCACAATGTTTTGCACAAGCTTTTGCCCATTTGCCACCATGTTTGTTAAAAGTGGGCAGGGCAGCAGCCTGACACATCTACCATTACTTGTGCCAGTTTTCTGGTGCAAGTAATGCCCGAAGCCTACGCTAGAACCTAGCTGGTGTAGATTTCAGATTGTGGTGCACAGACCTGCGCCTGCACCTCAATAAGGCTACATGCACACGACCGTATGTGTTTTACGGTCCGCAAAAAAACGGATGACATCCATAGGTCATCCATTTATTTTTTGTGGATCCATTGTAACAATGCCTAAAATGGACAAGAATAGGACATGTTATATTTTTTTTGCGGGGCTATGGAATAGACATACAGATGAGGACAGCACACGGTGTGCTATCCGCATTTTTTTGCGGACCCATTGAAATTAATGGGTCTGCATCCTAGCCGCCAAAAAAACGTAACTGACACAGAAACAACATTCGTGTGCATGTAGCCTAACTCTGGCATTTCTCACGTAGCTTGGTATTACAAACGCCAGTCTTGATAATTGTTCCCCTAACGGGACCCTTACACGTGGTGGAAGAATCCGCCAGAAAGGACTTTGGTGTGGAAATTGGTACAGTTTTGGATGTAGATTACATCCCTTTCTGAAACCGAGACATTCTGCAACACATCAGCACTTACACTGTGGAAAGTTTTTCCACAGCAAAACCCAAGGCATTGACATGGGGGGGGGGGGGGGGGGGGGGTCTTCATGAGGCATATTTTCAGGAGCATTTTTCCATCCTAGATGAAGGCACCCTTACACTTTCGTCTAGAAATCCTACTCCAGTTTTTCTTTTATTACGCCCCCACTTACTGGAGTGAGTTTTTTTTTTTTTAAAGTGATACATTTGCCATAAGTCAGTTACCACTAGGGTCAGCTAGGCACTAGTCAGATATGAATGCGGGGCTGGAATCCATTGGCTGACTATGCAGAGTGGAAAGCTCCTGGTGAAGTATGGCGCTATATAGTTATAGAGCGATATACATCATGGCCTTCGGATGGAATACTCTCCACGTATACCTCCAACTGAAGTTTCTAGTACAATGTAAAAAAACGCAAGCACAAATAGATTCAGGCTACTTGCACACGGACGCAGATTTCTGTACGTTTCTACATGTTACTGGCGGATTTTGTCGCCGTTTTCGCCTCGACCCTTTTCATTGCAAAGACTGAAATCCACATTAAAAATCCCAGCAAACAATTGACATGCTGCAGATCTCAAAATCAGCACGGCCGCTCAATTTCTGCAAGGACAATATACCTACATTTGACTTTGCTGGCTCTGTACCACGCGGCGGTTCTTCAGGTAGCCTCAAACTACTTTTTCATGAATCTGGTAAATGAAACCCTTGAAAAACATCCTAGACCTCAACTGTGCGGCCCACATGATAGATCTATGCTACTGACAAAGAAAGAAACTAGCTCCAGGAAAGGCGATTACATCAAGGTTTCCAGTCATTCGGTGCGGGGATGGCATTTACCTCATGTCCTACAGCCCTGCAGTCACATAGAGAGGGATTTCCAGTGTCACCACACAGAGAAGACACCAGTCATACCAAGGAGCCAGGGCATTATATGTACCTAGAAGCACAGGCCCGGCACCTGATCCCTCAGGCCACTTACATTCAGGAGCCAGGGCATTATATGTACCTAGAAGCACAGGCCCGGCACCTGATCCCTCAGGCCACTTACATTCAGGAGCCAGGGCATTATATGTACCTAGAAGCACAGGCCCAGCACCTGATCCCTCAGGCCACTTACATTCAGGAGCCAGGGCATTATATGTACCTAGGAGCACAGGCCCAGCACCTGATCCCTCAGGCCACTTACATTCAGGAGCCAGGGCATTATATGTACCTAGAAGCACAGGCCCGGCACCTGATCCCTCAGGCCACTTACATTCAGGAGCCAGGGCAATATATGTACCTAGAAGCACAGGCCCGGCACCTGATCCCTCAGGCCACTTACATTCAGGAGCCAGGGCATTATATGTACCTAGAAGCACAGGCCCGGCACCTGATCCCTCAGGCCACTTACATTCAGGAGCCAGGGCAGTATATGTACCTAGAAGCACAGGCCCGGCACCTGATCCCTCAGGCCACTTACATTCAGGAGCCAGGGCAGTATATGTACCTAGAAGCACAGGCCCGGCACCTGATCCCTCAGGCCACTTACATTCAGGAGCCAGGGCAGTATATGTACCTAGAAGCACAGGCCCAGCACCTGATCCCTCAGGCCACTTACATTCAGGAGCCAGGGCATTATATGTACCTAGAAGCACAGGCCCGGCACCTGATCCCTCAGGCCACTTACATTCAGGAGCCAGGGCATTATATGTACCTAGAAGCACAGGCCCGGCACCTGATCCCTCAGGCCACTTACATTCAGGAGCCAGGGCAGTATATGTACCTAGAAGCACAGGCCCGGCACCTGATCCCTCAGGCCACTTACATTCAGGAGCCAGGGCAGTATATGTACCTAGAAGCACAGGCCCGGCACCTGATCCCTCAGGCCACTTACATTCAGGAGCCAGGGCAGTATATGTACCTAGAAGCACAGGCCCGGCACCTGATCCCTCAGGCCACTTACTCTAGGTACATATAATGCCAGAGCAGTTTACCACAGCAACCAAGCTGCATTTTTCTGCTACAATGGCTTTTGTTGCTATGGGAAACCGTCCCTCTAATTTGAAGGCATGGCTTCCATATGCTGGCCTGTAAGTGGGCACTGGGGGTGCAGGTAGAATAATGCGGCTAGGTGTATGGGGAAAGGAGTAGTGGGGGGGTGGGGGCTGTCACTGGCGAGGTTTAACCCCTTGTGACCCGCTCTGGCACACACCGCAGACAGACAGAGAACGCACCATGCTAGCGGCGCCTCCTGCAGCAGCTCCTGGAACTCCGGGCTGCCTGTAGATCCACGGTGATCACTCCAGATCCCGATCCACCTCCTGCAGGTGCTTGATTACAATCCACTGTGATCTCCCAGCTCACCAAGCGCTCCCGGTCCCAGGATAATCCAGGTGCCACAAGAAAAGAAATCTACAGAAAGATCCAGTCCTCGGTACCGATCCACTCCGCTCTAATCCAGGTCCATGATTGTGCTGCCCCAGGTGCTGCCGATCCACACCTGGCTCCTACCCTCAGATCATACTGCCCCTCCTATGGGCGCTGCACGGGTAGATCCCTGGGAGGCTTTCAACCCACTTTGCGATGCTGGTCCATATCATGCCCATCTACTTCCCGATCGGCTCCTCCAGCGCATGCCCCTTACTAGCTGCCAGCTGTTATCGGCGAGGGCACAGGGGGGAGAAGAATGGCGCACAATGATAGCAGGCTAGGAAAACGAATGCTAGGAATCCAGGCTGGTGTTGGCAGCAGTAATACATGGATGGCAGTGCTGGGGCTGCAGGCTGAGCCGGTCTGCAGAGGGCTGCATTAAGGAAAAGGGTTTGTTCCTCCCCCTATACTCACCGAGCTGGCCATGCCTAGGGGTTGGGGCAGCCTCTTATTCCTCCTCCTTTAAGTTTTATTTGTGCTGCCCTCACCAACAGGGAGGGGGGTGAGAAGGAGGTGGAGGGTAGCCAGCATTGCTCTCTCCCTCAGCCCTAGCTGTCTGCTTCTCGCTCCCCTTGTCTCAGCACAGTCAGCCCGGTGGCTGGCAGACCCGAGGCGCATGCGCACTGCAGCTGCCGATAGACGAAGAAGAGGGAGGGTTTGGTAGAGAAGAAAGGAAAAAAATGAGACGGCGGAAGAAAAATGTAGAAATCCATATTCTTGTGGAGAAACTGCCCCCCAAAAAAAGAATGGGAGACCTGCCAGTGCGCCGGGGGTGGGGGAGATGAAAGGGAACACGTGAGAGAATTGGGGACATGGGGTACAGGAAACCAGTGAGGAGACTGTGAGTGGAGGACACCTCCCTAACTGGGCCACCTGAGTACCAGAGGATGATGGACCCCCCTGCGGGCTCAGGCTCTGATACTACACTGGGCCCTAAAGTCCAGTAGAAATGAAATCGCTTTGGAGCCAATTACTTGTATCTAGGGTCTTTGGATGAAAATCTATGAGGCTTTTTAGAAGATACGGACCAATCATTTTTTTCTGGAGGGCCCATAGGAAGGAACCCTAATCGCACCCTGCGAGGAACAGTTCACTGGGTGACAAGTGCCTCACGGAAAGAGCAGGAGGAAAATGCGTGGGTGCCAGCTCTCCCCTAAGCGTGCTACTTTGGGTGCTCGCGGTAAAGGGTTGACTAGCGGAGCAGGCTAAACATGTCCCTTCGACAAAACAAACGTGCTGTGACACCTCAATTCTAAAGCTGTGGTTTGGGCTAGGGCTACATGGCGATCTGGCACCCGGATCCATCTACAAATGCTGTCAGTTGTCACACTGATCGGCGGATCCGGCAGGCAGCTCAGACGACGGAACTGCCTGCCGGATCACACTAACGCTAGTGTGAAAGTACCCTAATCCGTTCAGGATGCATCAGCATGTCTTCAGTTCAGTCATTTTGACTGATCAGGCAAAAGATAAAACCGCAACATTCTGCGGTTTTATCTCCGACCCAAAAAACTGAAGACTTGCCTGAATGCCGGATTTTTCCCCCATAAGAATATATTAATGCTTAGACCGAAAAAAAGGTAAAAAATAAATGCCGGATCCGTTTTGCCGGATGACACCGGAAAGACTGATCCGGCATTTCAATGCATTTTACAAACTGATCAAGATCCTGATCAGTCTTACAAATGCCATCAGTTGGCATACGTTTCGGCGACGGAACTGCTTGCCGGTTCACTCTGCCGCAAGTGTGAAAGTAGCCTTGTCCTAACACCTACATATCATATACTCTATGTACTATATGCCAGTTGTAAATAAATCTTGGTGCAACGTCATAAAAAAAAGGCAATGTAAAGATTTTTTTATGGCAGTTTCAGGCGTATGAGGTAATAATAAATGACTTTCTACATATCTACCCTGTACAACGCATAGTAAATCTTCGCCATTGTTCCAACAGCGGCAGAATACCTTTGCAGTGCAAGCTGCAGACACCTTGTTATATAGCAGTAGGAGCTGAGCAGATTTTTCTTTACTATTTTTTTTTAGGAAAAACATTGACTTGTATGACTTGTAATTTATTCCTTTATATCCGGACTAGTGATGATTGAGCATGCTCGGCCAAACACCAGTTCGGCTCAAGCATCGCAATGCTCGGCACATTGCAGTGTTTGGCCGAATACCGCGTGTGCTCAAGCGCCATGCTCGAGTCTCCTCCCCGCACGTTTGTTGGCTGCCACGCAGCCAATAATCGTGCAGGTAAGTGCTGTCAATCAATGTAATGCCGTAGACATGTTGGTTACTGGCATTACAGTGATTGGCTGGCCGCAACGCGTCATCGGGTGCTATAAAGTCTTAGTCAGGGAGAGCTGTGCTGTAGAAGGGACAGATAGTGTAGTGAATAGAATTGTATTTTTTGGTTAGGCAGGGTTGGTGTTAGAGACACAAAAGTCTTTTTAAGGACTATAGTTGTGTCTGGCAGCGATATATATTTTTAGTGCAACCTGCGCTAAATAGCTTGCAATTGTTTGGCCGCTGCCGACAGCGACATTATCTGCACTACATCGCCTGTGTAACGTGCGCGCAGCCTAAAAATATCTGTGACATCCAGGGTACTTTTTACGTAGACGGTGTCCGCTGTGGACAGTTACATTACCTGCGCTACATCTCCTGTATAATGTTTGCACATCCCAAACAGACCCCCCCCCCCCCTCCCCAGTTTGAATATCGTTGGTGGCACAGTGTGCGCCCACCATCGCCCCCCCTTCCTCCCTCTAATGTTAGAAATCGTTGGTGGCACAGTGTGCCCCCACCATCGTCCCCCCCTCCCTCCCTCTATTGTAATAAATCGTTGGTGGCACAGTGTGCCAACCACCATCGCACCCCCCCCCCCCCTCCCTCCCTCTATTGTAATAAATCGTTGGTGGCAGTGTGCGGCCTCCCATTCCCCCCCCCCCCATCATTGGTGGCAGCGGAGTTCCGATCGGAGTCCCAGTTTAATCGCTGGGGCTCCGATCGGTAACCATGGCAACCAGGAAGCTACTGCAGCCCTGGTTGCCATGGTTACTTAGCAATAGTACAACAGTATAAGATTCATACTTACCTGCTTGCTGCTGCGATGTCTGTGAACGGCCGGGAGCTCCTCCTACTGGTAAGTGACAGTTCTTTAGCAATGCGCCGCACAGACCTTTCACTTACCAGTAGGAGGAGCTCCCGGCCGTTCACAGACATCGCAGCAGCAAGCAGGTAAGTATGAATCTTCTACTGTTGTACTATTGCTAAGTAACCATGGCAACCAGGAGTGCAGTAGCGTCCTAGTTGCCATGGTTACCGATCGGAGCCCCAGCGATTAAACTGGGACTCCGATCGGAACTCCGCTGCCACCAATGATGGGGGGGGGGGATGGGAGGCCGCACACTGCCACCAATGTTGTTACTGCTATAGAGGGAGGGGGGGGCCGATGGTGGTTGGCACACTGTGCCACCAACGATTTAATACAATAGAGGGAGGGAGGGGGGGCGATGGTGGGCGCACACTGTGCCACCAATGATTTATTACAATAGAGGGAGGAGGGGGGGGATGGTGGGCGCACACTGTGCCACCAACGATTTCTAACATTAGAGGGAGGAAGGGGGGGGGCCCGATGGGGGGTGCACACTGTGCCACCAACGATATTCAAACTGGGGAGGGGGGGGGGGGGGTCTGCCCCCTGCTGCCTGGCAGCCCTGATCTCTTACAGGGGAATATGATAGTACAATTAACCCCTTTAGGTGCCGCACCTGAAGGGGTTAATTGTGCTATCATATCCCCCTGTAAGAGATCGGGTGCTGCCAGGCAGCAGGGGGCAGTCTTGTACAAAGTTTGTAGTATATTCTAACCTGAAGCGTCCCCATCACCATGGGAACGCCTCTGTGTTAGAATATACTGTCGGATCTGAGGTTCACGAAGTAGCTCATATCCGACAGTATATTCTAACATAGAGGCGTTCCCATGGTGATGGGGACGCTTCAAGTTAAAATATACCATCGGATTGGAGAAAACTCCAATCCGACGGTATAAAAGAACTCCAGACTTTACATTGAAAGTCCATGGGGACGGATCCGTTTGAAATGGCACCATATTGTGTCAACATCAAACGGATCCGTCCCCATTGACTTGCATTGTAATTCAGGACGGATCCGTTTGGCTCCGCACGGCCAGGCGGACACCAAAACGACTTTTTTTTCATGTCCGTGGATCCTCCAAAAATCAAGGAAGACCCACGGACGAAAAAACGGTCACAGATCACGGACCTACGGACCCCGTTTTTGCGGACCGTGAAAAAAAACTGTCGTGTGCAGGAGACCTAATAAATATCTGTGACATTTAGTCTAATTACTTTGCGCATACACTTACAAAACCTGTGCTACTGTACGTGTGACATACTTTTACTTTGTACAAGCATACAATTGTGTTCAAAATAATAGCAGTGTGTTTAAAAAAAGTGAATAAAGCTCAAAATCCTTCTAATAGCTTTTATTTTCATACACACAAATGCATTGGGAACATTACACATTCTATTCCAAATCAAAACATGAAGAAAAATATATCAAATTTGTGTTGTTACTCTAAAAAAAAACCTGAAGAAAAGTGAATATTAGACTGTTCAAAAAAATAGCAATGTTCGTATTCTTCTTTACAAACTCAAACATTCACTATATACCGTATTTTTCGCCCTATAAGACGCACCTAGGTTTTTGGGGAGGAAAATAAGAAAAAAAATATTTTTAACCAAAAGGTGTGCTGTGTGTTTGGTGGGTTTAGAACTAATGGTGGTCTGTGGATGGGACTATTACTGGGGATCTGTGGATGACGGACACTGTTATGGGGGGATCTGTGGATGACGGACACTGTTATGGGGGGCATCTGTGATGGACACTGTTACGGGGGGATCTGTGGCTGGCACTGTTACAGGGGGATCTGTGGCTGGCACTGTTACAGGGGGGGATCTGTGGAGGGCACTGTTATATATGTGCCATCCACAGACTCCCCCACCCCATAACAGTGCCATCCACAGACCCCCCCAGTCCATAACAGTGGCATCCACAGACCCCCCCGGCCCATAACTGTGCCATCCACAGATGTCCCCCATAAAAATGTCATCCACAGATCCCCCGCCGCTCCAGTATACAAATATAAGATGTCTTATTTAATTAATAGTTATTAAACATGCCCCCCCCACAACTCCTAATAGTACCTTACATCCTAACCGCTTCAGTACAATGGAGGCAGGCAGGCCGGGTGGCCGGTGCGTCACTCACTGACGTCACTTGCCTACGCCGCCTGCTTCATTTATAAAGTAGGCGGCGCAGGTACGTGACATCAGGGAGTTTCGCTGCCGCCCGCCCAGCCTGCCTGCATTCTACTGAAGCGGTTAGGATGTAAGGTAATAATAGGAGTGAGGGGGCATGTGTAATAACTATTAATTGAATAAGACATTTTATATTAGTATACCGGCGGGGCGACTGCACCGCCCCGCCGCTATTGCCGGCCCCCAGCTCCTCCTCCCAGTCCCTCCCCGAGTACCCGCTCGCTCGTACATCGCAGCTTGCGATGTAAAACTGGGAGCATTCGCCCCATAAGACGCAGGGGCATTTTCCCCCCATTTTCGGGGGAGAAAAAGTGCGTCTTATGGGGCGAAAAATACGGTAAACTGAAAATGTTTGAAGATTTTGCTTTCCTTTGAACCACTTAACTAATATTTAGTTGTATAACCACAGTTTCTGAGAACTGCTGTACATCTGTGTTGCATGGAGTCAACCACCTTCTGCCACCTGTGAACAGATATTCCAGCCCAGGAGGATTGGACTACAGTCCACAGCTCTTCTCTATTTCTTGGTTTTGCCTCAGAAACTGCATTTTTGATGTCACCCCACAAGTTTTCTATTGGATTAACCTCTTAAGGACGTACCGGTACCTCATGAATGGTTCCGATCACCGCCGCTCGGCGGCGGTGATCGGAACCCAGTGCCTGCTCAAATCATTGAGCAGGCACCTGGGGCAAATGCGCCGGGGGGTCCTGTGACCCCCCCATGTCGGCGATCGCAGAAAACCGCAGGTCAATTCAGACCTGCGGTTTTCTGCGTTTCCGGGTTATTCGGGTCTCTGAAGACCCGATAACCCGGAACAGGATGGTGATGGTGGTGTGATTTCACTCCACCAATAACCATCCAGCGATCCTGAGTGGTGATGGTGACATCACCACTCAGGATCGCTTTCTGATTGGTCAGTGGGCGGTTCAAAAGAGGCAGGCGCTCCTCTCCTCCTCCATTTGTGTTCCGGAGCCGAGGAGAGAGGAGCTGCCTGCACGTGTCTGCCCCCAGGACCCGATCTCTGCCCCCAGCACCCCATCAGGTACATAGAGACAGCATAGGGAAAGTTTGGGTTAGGCAGGGAAAAAAAAGGGAAAGTTAGTTTTTGAACTTTTCATTGCATCACCCTAGTTAGGATGTCTGGGGTCCACAGCACAGCTTTGTGACCCTAGACCCCCCAGGGGTGCTGCCACTTGCCCCCCTCCCCCCCCCCCCCCCCCCACTTTTTTGGACTGCAGGAATTTTTTATTTTTTTTGTGTACGCTGACTGTGGCCGGCACTCTTAGCGTCCGGCCACTGTTAGCGCATCGCACACCCCACCGCTGATCAACTTCGGACGGTTGATCAGCGGTTTTCCATTATTTTTCACATTTTTGGGCCTTTTTTTGTAATTTTTTATTTTTTTTCTGTAAGTTTTAGGGTGAGTTCGTGAACACCCGTGCCCCCACACACACGCACACAAAATAAAGATTTCCACACACGCACATACACACGCACACACACTCCCCTATGGCCCGCCGGACGTTCTCGGCCGAGGAGGCATACGCCCAGCTTGCCTCCGACTCCGAGAGTCCCAGTGAGGACGAGGAAGACCCCACATTCCTGTTATCATCCGCGTCCTCCTCATCATCTAGCGATGATAATGAGCCCCCAAGGCGGCGGAGACGCCGCCAGGCGGAGCAAGGGGACCGCCATGTTAGGGACCCTGTGGCCCAGCCTAGTACGAGCAGCTCTGGGGCTCGTACTGGTTTCCCGGCCCACCAGTTAAATCCACCGGAGCACCCTGCCGGTGAACTTGTCTGGTGTAGCCCAGAGCGATACGAGCCCGTGATTCCTGATTTTGTAGGCCAATCAGGAATCCAGATTTCCACAGTGGGCTACACTGAATATTACTTTTTTCGTCATTTTTTCAGTGACCCACTGGCAAATCTGATGGTGGAGCAGACGAATCTGTACGCCTAACAGTTCGTCGCTCAACACCTGGGCTCCTTTTTGGCCAGGCCCGGTGGCTGGACGCCGGTCAGTGCAGCCGAAATGAGGACATTTTGGTGCCTCGTGCTGCATATGGGCCTGGTCAAGAAACCCAGTGTCAGGCTGTACTGGAGTGGGGACGTCCTATACCAGACCCCACTTTACAGTACGGCCATGAAACGCTCCCAGTTTGAGGCCATCCGGAAATGTCTGCATTATTCCGATAATGCAGCATGTCCCCCCCCGAGGTGATCCTGCCCATGACCGTCTGTATAAGATACGGCCGGTCATCGATCACTTTGGGGCCAAATTCATGGAGGCCTATGTACCTGGAAGGGAGGTCGCAGTTGATGAGTCTCTCATTGCGTTCAAGGGGAGACTCATTTTCCGCCAGTATGTGCCCTCCAAGCGGGCGAGGTATGGCGTGAAGCTATACAAAATTTGTGAGAGTACCTCAGGGTACACTTACAAATTTCGTATATACGAGGGGCGAGATTCCTGGATTCAACCCCCAGAATGTCCCCCCACTCTGGGTGTTACCGGGAAACTTGTGTGGGACCTTATGCACCCACTGCTGGATAAGGGTTACCACCTGTACGTGGATAACTTTTATACCAATATCCCCTTGTTCCAGTCCCTTGCCGCCAGACCCACGTTCGCTTGTGGGACCGTGCAGAAAAATCAACGCGACCTCCCTGCCCTCCCCCTCCAGGTACCTATCCCCAAGGGTGAGACCTGTGCCCTTACCACTGGAAACCTGTTGCTGGTCAGGTATAAGGATAAGAGGGATGTCCTTATGCTGTCCACAATTCATGGTAACGGCATCACCCCTGTCCCTGTGCGAGGTACCGCGGCAACGGTCCTCAAGCCCGATTGTATCGTCGCCTACAATCGGTATTTGGGAGGAGTTGATCTCTCCGATCAAGTCCTCAAGCCATATAACGCCATGCGCAAAACCCGGGCATGGTACAAAAAAGTTGCGGTTCTACTTGGTGCAGGTTGCCATGTACAACTCTTTTGTACTATCCCGAAGCGCTGGCAGCACAGGGACATTCCTCCAGTTCTATGAGGCAGTCCTCAAGGCCCTGATCTTTTCGGACCGGGAAAGAGCAGGCCGGAGTACCTCGGGAACTGTAGGCACCCGGATCGTCCTTGGCCAACACTTTCCAGGTGTGGTGCCCCATACTGGAAAGAAGGGACGAACCCAAAAAAGGTGCAGAGTGTGTCACAGGAGGGGGATACGGAAGGACACCACAACTCAATGTGACACGTGCCCCGATCATCCGGGCCTCTGCATTATTGGTTGCTTCAGGGAGTATCACACTTCCATGGAGTACTAAATTTATATCCCAATTTAGGACTGACATCGGATAAAAAAACTGGTTCTCAAAATACCCAATGACCTAACCCCCCAGATTAACACGGTCAAGAAAAAAAAAGAAAAAAGTGCAATTTTTTTTTTTTTTTGTCACCTTACATAACAAAAAGTTTAATAGCAAGCGATCAAAAACTCATATAGCCCCCAAAATAGTGCCAATAAAACCGTCCGCTTGTCCCGCAAAAAATAAGCCCCCACATAAGATAATCGGATAAGAAAAAAAAAAATAATGACACTTAGACTTTAGAGATACAAAATTATTTTTTTTGTATCAAAAAGGATAATATAGTCTAAAACCTAAAAAAATGTAAAAAAAGTAGACTTATTAGGTATCGCCGCGTCCGTAAGAATCTCCTCTATAAAAATACCCCATGATCCAACCCCCCAGATTAACACGGTCAAAAAAAAAGGTGCAAAAAAAGATTTTTTTTGTCACAAAACATAACAAAAAATTTAATAGCAAGCAATAAAAAAGTCATATAGCCCCCAAAATAGTGCCAATAAAACCGTCCGCTCGTCCCACAAAAAATGAGCCCCCACATAAGATAATCGGATAAAGAATTAATAAATAAATGACACCTAGACTAATTTTTGTATCAAAAAGGATAATATAATCAAAAACCTAAATAGACTTATTAGGTATTGCCGCGTCCTTAAGAATCTCCTCTATAAAAATATCCTATGACCTAACCCCCAAGATTAACACGGTTAAAAAAAAAAAAAGGAAACGGTGCCAAAAACGCAATTTTTGGCACTTTTCCATTTCAATCCTTTTTTTCCGGTAACAAAACAAGGGTTAACAACCAAACATAAGTTAATATTTATTACCATGATACTGCAGTTTACAGAAATGACACATTTGTGGTCCTAAACTGCTGTATCAGTAAAAGGGAGGCCGCAAAAGGAAAGGACCGACATGGTTTCTGGAAGGCCGATTTTGATGGCCTTTTTTATTGACACCATGTCCCTTTTGAAGCCCCCTTGATGCCCCCCTAGAGTAAAAACTCCATAAAAGTGACCCCCATCTAAGAAACTACACCCCTCAAGGTATTCAAAACTGATTATACAAACTTTATTAACCCTTTAGGTGTTCCTCAACAGTTAATGGCAAATGGAGATTAAGTTTCAGAATTTCAATTTTTGGTAACCTTGCCTCACAAAAATGTAATATAGAGCAACCAAAAATCATATGTACAATATCAATAATACAAGCAGTACTAACGAGAGCGTGGACGTCAGCGCATCTCGTACAGCGGACTGCTGGCATTTCCAAACAGTAAGTGCGTGGATGTTAGCGCACGTGTACAGCAGAAGGATACCATCATAGGAGGTAAGACTCCTTTTCCAGGAAGATTTATCTTTCAAAGTAAAAACAGTCATTGAATTGCCATCATTGAACGTAATACAGCCATCAGGCTGAGACATTACAACGGCTGATCTGGCCACTACTTGTTTCGTTCACTCAACACTACAGGAGGAACTTTTGTATCAATTGTTCGGTGCATAGGGTCATTACCAGGTGTCCCATTACTCTGTTCACTTGGTTCACTTATTTGCAATACATTTTGCAATCATTTGTTTATTGTATACTTACAATTTTACTTTAGCACGTTTGAAACACTGATTCTTATTGTATTTCGTATTATACTTCACACGGAGGATTTATTTATTGTATTTATATTTAATTCAATCCACTGTATATTATCACGTTCACTTTTATTTAGGACACCGCTACAACACCATTGACACATGCCCTTCTACCCGGTTGGAATGCGATACTATTCTATGGTGTGAATTTGGTCGACCAATTATATTTTATCTATTATTTATTGTGTTATTGATATTGTATTATTTTAACATTGATTATCATTCTATTTTAATAATAAATCTGAGTATTTTGCCATAGAGTGAGTGCTCAGTCTTCCATTTTTTCAGTTTATCTTTACATTGAGGTGAGGCGTCCTCAATTTAAGCTTGAAGCACCACACCACCCACTAACAGCAGTGAGCCGCGCCATTTTTAAAAAAATCATATGTACCCTAAAAATAGTCCCCCAAAAAATGCCACCTTATCCCGTAGTTTCCAAAATGGGGTCACTTTTAGGGAGTTTCTACTCCAGGGGTTTATCAGGGGGGTTGAAACACGGTGTAAATAAACCGGTCCATAAAAATCAGCCCTCCAAAAACCAAACGACGCACCTTTCACTCTGCGCCCCGCTGTGTGGCCGTACAGTAGTTTACGGCCACATATTGGGTGTTTCTGTAAACGGCAGAGTCAGCGCAATAAAGATACAGTCTTGTTTTGCTGTTAACCCTTGCTTTGTTAGTGGAAAAAATGGGTTAAAATGGAAAATTAGACAAAAAAATGAAATTCTCAAATTTCATCCCCATTTGCCAATAACTCTTGTGCAACACCTAAAGGGTTAACGATGTATGTAAAATCAGTTTTGAATACCTTGAGGGGTGTACTTTCTTAGATGGGGTCCCTTTTAGGGAGTTTCTACTCCAGGGGTGCATCAGGGGGGTTGAAACAGGACACGGTGTAAATAAACCGGTCCATAAAAATCAGCCCTCCAAAAACCAAACGGCGCACCTTTCACTCTACGCCCCGCTGTGTGGCCGTACAGTAGTTTACGGCCACATATTGGGTGTTTCTGTAAGCGGCAGAGTCAGGGCAATAAACATACAGTCTTTTTTGGCTGTTAACCCTTGCTTTGTTAGTGGAAAAAATGGGTTACAATGGAAAATTAGACAAAAAAATGAAATTCTCAAATTTCATCCCCATTTACCAATAACTCTTGTGCAACACCTAAAGGGTTAACGACGTATGTAAAATCAGTTTTGAATACCATGAGGGGTGTACATTCTTAGATGGGGTCACTTTTAGGGAGTTTCTACTCCAGGGGTGCATCAGGGGGGTTGAAACAGGATACGGTGTAAATAAACCGGTCCATAAAAATCAGCCCTCCAAAAACCAAACGGCGCACCTTTCACTCTACGCCCCGCTGTGTGGCCGTACAGTAGTTTACGGCCACATATTGGGTGTTTCTGTAAACGGCAGAGTCAGGGCAATAAAGATACAGTCTTGTTTGGCTGTTAACCCTTGCTTTGTTATTGGAAAAAATGGGTTAAAATGGAAAATTAGACAAAAAAATTAAATTCTCAAATTTCATCCCCATTTGCCAATAACTCTTGTGCAACACCTAAAGGGTTAACGACGTATGTAAAATCAGTTTTGAATACCTTGAGGGGTGTAATTTCTTACTTTTAGGGAGTTTCTGCTCTAGGGGTGCATCAGGGGGCTTCAAATAGGACATGGTGTAAATAAACCAGTCCATAAAAATCAGCCTTCGGCCTCATGCACACTGCCGTGTTTCACGGCCGTATGTGAGCCGTGGAACCGCGGCCTGGATCCCTCCTGAGAGCAGGAGCGCACGGCGTCACTGGTTGCTATGACGCCGTGCGCCCCCTGCTGCCGGCACAGTACAGTAATACACTGGTATAGATCATACCAGTGTATTACTGCATAGCGGCGGCAGCAGGGAGCGCACGGCGTCATAGCAACCAGTGACGCCGTGCGCTCCTGCTCTCAGGAGGGATCCAGGCCGCGGTTCCACGGCCCGCACACGGCCGTGAAACACGGCAGTGTGCATGAGGCCTTCCAAAAACCAAACGGCGCACCTTTCACTCTACACCCCGCTGTGTGGCCGTACAGTAGTTTACGGCCACATATTGGGTGTTTCTGTAAACGGCAGAGTCAGGGCAATAAAGATACAGTCTTGTTTGGCTGTTAACCCTTGCTTTGTTAGTGGAAAAAATGGGTTAAAATGGAAAATTAGAAAAAAAAATGAAATTCTCAACTTTCATCCCCATTTGCCAATAACTCTTGTGCAACATCTAAAGGGTTAACAACGTATGTAAAATCAGTTTTGAATACCTTGAGGGGTGTAGTTTCTTAGATGGGGTCATTTTTGGGTGGTTTCTATTATGTAAGCCTCGCAAAGTGACTTCAGACCTCAACTGGTCCCTAAAAATTGAGTTTTTGTAAATTTCGGAAACATTTCCAGATTTGCTTCTAAACTTCTAAGGCTACATTCACACGTCAGTATTTTCCTATATCCCGATTTTCGGTCCGTTTTTTGCGGATCCGTTGTTCCTGAAAATGTTTCCGTATGTCATCCGTTTTTTGCGGATCCGCAAAAAACGGAAACATGTATAAAGTTCAATAATCAAATAAAGTTGTTTGGATTTCTTTGAAAAAATAAAATAAAAATTTGTTATGTGTTTCCAGGAACGGATTCCGCATAAAACGGATGACATACGGAATGACATCCGAATGTCTTCCGTTTTTTGCGGATCCATTGACTTTGTATTGTACCAGGATCCGAATTTTGCGGACAAGAATAGGACATGTTTTATATTTAAACGGACATGCGGAACGGAACAACGGAAACGGACAGCACACATTCACACGTCCAGATCTGGTCCTGATCTGTTCCGCAAAAAACGGAACAGATCAGGAAAGAAAAAACGGACGTGTGAATGGACCCTAAGGCTCCATTCACACGTCCGCAATGTGTTTTGCGGATACACGGAGACACGGATCCGCAAAACACGGAAAGCGGCAATGTGCGTTCCGCATTTTGCGGACCGCACATTGCCGACATAATAGAATATGCCTGTTCTTGTCCGCAATTGCGGACAAGAATAGGACATGTTCTATTTTTTTGCGGAAACGGAAGCACGGATGCGGAAGTGCGGATCCGCAAATGTGGATGCGGACAGCACATTCCGTCCCCATAGAGAATGAATGGGTCCGCAAAATTGCGGAAAGGATGCGGACCCATTTTGCGGACGTGTGAATGGAGCCTAAGCCTTATAACATCCCGAAAAAATAAAATATCATTCCCAAAATAATTCAAACATGAAGTAGACATATGGGGAATGTAAAGTCATCACAATTTTTGGGGGTATTACTATGTATTACAGAAGTAGACAAACTGAAACTTTGAAATTTGCAAATTTTTCAAATTTTTTGGTAAATTTGGTATTATTTTGTGAAAAAAAATAAAAAAATTTGACTTCATTTTACCAGTGTCATGAAGTACAATATGTGATGAAAAAACAATCTCAGGACGGCCTGGATAAGTCAAAGCGTTTTAAAGTTATCAGCACTTAAAGTGACAGTGGTCAGATTTGCAAAAAATGGCCTGGTCCTTAAGGTGAAATAAGGCTGTGTCCCTATGGGGTTAAGATCCGGGGATTGAGCTGGCCACTCTATAACGTCAATCTTGTTGGTCTGGAACCAAGATGTTCATGTTTACTGGTGTGTTTGGGGTCGTTGTCTTGTTGGAACACCCATTTCAAGGGCGTTTCCTCTTCAGCTTAAGGCAGCATGACCTCTTCAAGTATTCTGATGTATTCAAACTGATCCATGATCCCTGGTATGCAATAAATAGGTCCAACACCTTAGGCCCCCTGCACACGAACGTGTGCACCTCGTTGCCGTATTGTGGACCGCATTTGCGGATCCGCAATACACAGGAGCCGTTCCGTGGGCATTCCGCATCACGGATGCGGACCCATTCACTTGAATGGGTCGCAAATCCGGAGATGCGGAACGGAAGCACGGAACAGAACCCTACGGAAGCACTACGGAGTGCTTCCGTGGGGTTTTGTCCCGTACTTCCGTTCCGCAAAAAGATAGAACATGTCCTATCTTTTTGCGGAAAGGACGGATCGCGGACCCACAGTGTTTGCCCACAGTGTTTTGCGGGCCGCAGCACGACCACGGGGTGCACACGTTTGTGTGCAGGGGGCCTTAGTATGAAAAACATCCCCATATCATGATGCTTGTGCCATTTAATATGCAGAAGGTGAGCAGTAAGGGACGGGGAAGTGGCCGTGCTGCTGATGGTGCATGCAGAGGCCGTGGCCCTGGGCGTGGTGAAACTGTGCCTGCAGCCAGAGCACAAAAAAACACACTCATCCACGATACCTAGCTTCATGTCCCAGTTTGCAGGACGGCGCAGGACACCACTCTCGAAGTCACACCAGTGCGACCAGGTGGTCGGTTGGATTGCAGCAGCTTGTAGTCGGTTAAGCACCACCCTCTCTTCTACAAAGTCCAGTCTCAGTAGCCAATGGTCTGGTCAACAGAATCCTCACCCTGATCCTACTTTCTGCCACCATGGAGAGTCTTGGCAAACAACTGATCCCACACTCGGATATTCTGAGAAGCTCTTTTAAACGCCATTCCTTGATTTGGGCCTCTCGCCAAGCCCGCTTGAAGAGGGACATGAGGACATTGTGTGCACTGATGCCCAAACTCTTGAGCATCCACAGTCACAAGAAGATGATGGTGGGGAACGGCAATTAGTGTTTCACAAGGTGGATGATGATAATGAGACACAGTTGCCAATAAGTCAACGGCAATTAGTGTCTCAAGAGGTTGATAAGGAGGATGAGACACAGTTGTCAATAAGTGAGGTTCTTGTTAGGTCAACAAGTCATGGAGGATGACCAGAGTGAGGAAGTGGAAGAGGAGGTGGTGGACGATGAAATCACTGACCCAACTTGGGAAGGTGGCAAGCAGAGCGAGGACAGCAGTACAGAGGGGGAGGGATCCGCAGCACCGCAACAGGCAGGAAGAGGCATTGGGGTGGCAAAAGGGAGAAGGCAGGCCACACCAAACAGGCCCGCAACTGTTTCCTGGAGCACCCCCTTGCGGCAATCTCCCTTGCCAAGGGTTAGGTGTTCCACAGTCTGGCACTTTTTTGGAGGAACGTGCGGACGATAAAAGAATGCCACATGGCATCAAAGCACCCTGATAGGTGGGCTGAACGCAGTGTACAGATGTCCATACCACAGACCTTTGAAAGAAAGCGCAAATACTCAGCCACCCACCCACAGGCCATAGCACTAAATGTGCACCTTTCCAAATTGCTGGCCCTGGAAATGTTGCCATTTAGGCTTGTGGACACTGAGGCTTTCCGCAGCCTGATGGCGGCGGCGGTCCCTCGTTACTCAGTCCCCAGCCTCCACTATGTTTCCCAGGTGTGTCGTCCCCGCCTTACAACAGCATGTGTCCCGTAACATCACCCATGCCCTGACAAACGCAGTTATTGGGAAGGTCCACTTAACGATTGACACATGGACAAGTGCTTGTGGCCAGGAACGCTACATTTCCCTGACGGCACACTGGGTGAACGTTGTGGAGGCCGGGAGCGAGTCGTACCCTGGGATGGCACAGGTGCTACCGACGCCAAGGATTGCAGGCCCTACTTTCATCAGGATTTCCGCCACCACCTACATTAGTGGCTGCAACCCCCCCTTCTCCTCCTCCACCTCCTCCTACATTTCCACCTCTGAAATATCATCTTGCAGCACCAGTCAGCCATCAGTCAGTAGCTGGCAGCAGTGTAGCACTGCAGTGGGGAAGCGGTAACAGGCCGTGCTTAAACTAATATGTTTAGGTGACAAACAGCACTCCGCCGCAGAGCTGTGGCAGGGCATAAGGGACCAGACTGAGCTGTGGCTCTCGCCACTCAACCTACAACCAGGCATGATTGTGTCTGATAATGGCAGTAACTTGGTGGCGGCTTTGGAGCTCGGCAAGCTCACACACATACCTATGCCTAGCCCACGTGTTCAACTTAGTGGTTCAGCGGTTTCTCAAAACCTACCCCAATTTGCCTGAGCTACTGGTCAAGGTGTGCCGAGTGTGTGCCCATTTCCGAAAGTCATCTACAGCTGCCGCCGGTCTGGGCAACGCTGCAGCAGCGCTTGCAATTGCCAGCTCACTGACTGTTGTATGATGTGAGCACGCGCTGGAACTCCACGTTACACATGTTTGCCAAGCTTTGTGAGCAGCAGAGGGAGGTAGTGGAATACCAGCTGCAACATGGTCGTCGCCTTTCCAGTCAGCTTCTGCTCTTCACAAGCAACGAATGGGCATGGATGTCTGACCTCTGTGAGATTTTACGCAACTTTGAGGAATCAACACAGATGGTACGCGGCGATGCCACTATTATCAGCGTAACCATCCCACTTCTGTGTCTACTGAAATGCTTACTGCTCACAATGAAGGAGGATGCTTTGCATGTGGAAGAGGTGGAAATGGGGGAAGACAATACACAGGGTGATAGCCAGACCACCCTCTGTTCGTCTTTTCAGCATGAATTAAATGATAATGAGGAAGAGGAGCAGGAGACGGTTGCCTCCGCTACAGAGGGTAGTACCCACAGCAGGTTTTATCCATCTGTTCAGCCTGGATGGGCTGTAGAGGAGGAAGAGGATGAGGAGATTGAGAGTCATCCTCCCGATGAGGACAGCGAAGTCTTGTCTGTTGGCACACATGGCTGACTTTATTTTATGCTGCCTTTCCCGTGACCCTCGCTTTATACGCATTTTGGCCAACACTGATTACTGGTTGTTCACCCTTCTTGACCCCTGCTACAAAGAGAACTTCTCATCTCTCATTCCTGTGTTGGAGAGGACTAGCAAAATGGTGTAATACCAGAAGCTCCTTGTGTAAAAATTGCTCTAAATATTTCCAGCTGACAACGCTGGCAGCAGAGTACGTAGTTTCTTGGGCAACCGAGGAGGGGAGACGAGGGGAACACACAGCAGTTCCAACAGAGGCAAGCCAACACTCATGACACCCCGCCAGCAACCTCACCCTGATGCAAGGCCGTGTCAGAAGGAGATAAAAGTTTTGGAAGATGGTGAAGGAGTATATAGCAGACCGTGTCAGCGTCCTCAATGATCCCTCTGTGCCTTACAACTATTGGGTGTCCAAGCTGGACACGTGGCACGAACTGGCGCTCTACGCCTTGGAGGTGCTGGCGGGTATTTAGTGCTGCCAGGGGCATAATAACTGATAAGCGCATCCGACTATCAGCTGAAAATGCTGACAGTTTGACTCTTATCAAAATGAACAAGACCTGGATTGACCATGACTTCTCGACTCCACCAGAGACAAGCGGCTGAACATAAAGGCACTTCAAAAGTGGCTTTTATGGTGTATTGAATACACTGTGTTCCCATGCACCCCTTCCACCACAAAAAAGGGTATATGGTTCAATCTTTCTTTTCTTCTTGTCCTCCTCCTTCACCATATCAACATGCTTATTAGGCTGCCCTCTCTCCTAATGTTTTCGATGGTCATCTCATCAGCAGGCCCTCAACCTTAATTTTTTTGATGGTCAGCTCAGCAGCAGGCCCTCAACCATAATATTTTCGATGGTCATCTCAGCAGCAGGCCCTCAACCATAATTTTTTCGATGGTCAGCTCAGCAGCAGGCACTCGTCCCTAATAGTTTGGATAGTCAGCTCAGCAGCAGACCCTCACTCCATAATGGTTTAGATGGTCAGCTCGGCAGCAGACCCTCACCCCTAATGTTTTAGATGGTCAGCTCGGCAGCAGGACCTCACCCATAATGTTTTAGATGGTCAGCTCGGCAGCAGGCCCTCGTCCCTAATGTTTTAGATGGTCAGCTCAGCAGCAGGCCCTCGCCCATAATGTTTTAGACGGTCAGCTCAGCAGCAGGCCCTCGCCCATAATTTTTTCCATGGTCAAATCAGCAGCAGACCCTCACCTCTAATGTTTTAGAGCAGTGGTTCTCAACCTTTCTAAAGCCGTGACCCCTTAATACAGTTCCTCATGTTGTGGTGACCCCCCAACCATTACATTTTTTTCCTTGCTACGTCATAACTAATTTTTCTACTGTTATGAATTGTAATGTAAATATCTTTTTGACCCACCAAAAACACGCACAGACACCAATACACCAAATGTTATTTCAAATACACAAGTATTCATTCATAACCACAGAACTTTAGCATAAATACAAAATATTTGTAAACCAAATAAATAACTTTAAAATAAATAATAAACAACAAATACCCCCTAAAAAATAAATCAGTGGGGCGCACAGTACCCCTCAAATAAATAACTCAGTGGTGCTCACAGTACCCCCCCCCCCCCCCCCCCCCCCAAAAAATCAAAAAAATCAGTGGTGCTCAGGGAACCCCTTAAATAAATAAATCAGTGATGCTTCAAGTCCCCCCCAAATAAATAAATCAGAAGTGCTCAGGGTCCCCCAAATAAATAAATCAGTGGTGCATCAGGTTTCCCCCAAATAAATAAATCAATGGTGCTCAGGGTCCCCCAAATAAATAAATCAGAAGTACTCAGTGACCCCACATAAATAAATCAGCGGTGCTTCAGGCCCCCCCCCCAAATAAATAAATCAATGGTGCTCAGGGTCCCCCAAATAAATAAATCAGAAGTGCTCAGGGTCCCCCAAATAAATAAATCAGCGGTGCTTCAGGTCTGCTTAAATAAATAAATCAGAAGTGCTCAGGGTCCCCCAAATAAATAAATCAGCGATGCTTCAGGTCTGCTTAAATAAATTAAGCCTTGCTCAGCCAAATAATTAAAATAAAATTAGCCAGGCTCAATTAAATCATTGGTGGCAGTGGTGCTCAGCGGCGGTGTCATTAACAAAAAAACTCGAACCTCAGCAGACAGGTGGCCCGACTTACCCGTCCAGACGTCAGGCTCCTTCAAGCACAGGCAGTGATAGGACATCACTTCCTGTGCGCGAGAATAAGGGGCCACTGCCGTTTTGCGGGCGACCCACAATAGGAAGCCTCAGGCGACCCCCGGAAAGGGCCGATCGACCCCCAAAGGGGTCGCGACCCCTAGGTTGAGAACCGCTGTTTTAGAGAGTCAGCTCACCAGCAGACCCTCAACCATAATTTTTTCGATGGTCAGCTCAGCAGCAGGCCCTCACACCTAATGTTTTAGATGGTCAGCTCAGCAGCAGACCCTCACCCCTAATGTTTTAGATGGTTAGATCAGCAGCAGGCCCTCGCCCCTAATGTTTTAGAGGGTCACCAGTAGGCCCTTGCTCCTAATGTTTTTGAGAGTCATCAGCAGGCCAGCAATCATAATTTTTCAAGGGTGTGTATGATGCCCTCCTTTATGTGTAATAAAGGGTGTTTTGGAGTGCCGGTTCCTTGTAATTTTTGGCAGACCTTTCACTTAGTGCATAGGCTTTATGAGTGTAGGAGTCCCACTACCTGAACAATTGTACCACAATGTGAATGAGGCCCTCCTTTATGTGATATACAGGTTGTATCGGAGTGCCTCTTCCTTGTAATTTTTGGCAGCACTTGCACATTATATACAAGTAAATACACAGGAAAATTATGTTTCCTAACAATTTTTCCTCTAAAATCGATTTTATCTTCGGTTTTGTGCGTATTATTGTGAGTCTGTAAAAGTGACGTACTACTCAGACAACATCGTTTCCAGCAGCGACCTGGGAGTCCAAGATGCATCCAGACATCCTCCCCATGCTGTTCCCGAACCATTTCCGTGGTGTTTTCATCTAATTTCTGACCTTTTCCTGTGAACCAGACACCCTCCCCTCTTCAGAGCAGGGGGTGCCTGGTTTACTGCTCGGGTTCTCCCATTGACTTCCATTGTGCTCGGGTGCTCGGCCGAGCACCCGAGCATCCCAAAGTGTTCTACTCGAGCACTTTGGTGCTCGATCAACCCTAATCCCGACTTATTATATGCTTCGGAGTCCAGTGCGTGATCCCATTCAGTGACAGCCTGCTCAGCTCCTCGACTCATGCTGCCTGTACAACATGCTGCCTGTAGATAAGACACCATGTTCAACGTGATCGGTTTCCTTTGAAAAATTAATATTCAGATCTATGCATCATCATAGTAACAGACTAAACAAGCCTTTTCTGATTCTAAGGCTCCATTCACACGTCTGTGATGTGTTGCGGACCCGCAAATTGCAGGTCCGCAACACACCAGCCTGGCACCCCCATAGAAATGCCTATTCTTGTCCGCAAGCTGCGGACAAGAATAAGAAATGTTCTATCTTTTGCGGAGCTGCGGACCCGAAGATCGGGGCCGCGCTCCACAATTGCGGATGCAGACAGCACACTGTGTGCTGTCCGCATCCATTCCGTCCCCGTAGAGAATTAATGGGTCCGCACCCGTTCCGCAAAATTGCGGAACGGATGCGGAACCATTTTACGGACGTGTGAATGGAGCTTTATAATAATAATAATCTTTTAGAGCACCAACATATTCCACATTGCTTTAAAATTCAGAGGGAACACGTACAAAGTGGACATTACAGAGTGAAAAGTCAGCAATTCAGACAGTAGGAGTGAGGGCCCTGCTCACGAGAGCTTAAAATCTATCAAGAGATAAGCTTATTTTACACTGGCAGATCACACAGGCGATTGTCGGGAGTGTAGCATTCCTTTCAAGTAATCGTCTGCTCGCTAGCGGATGAGACTGCTGCTATTACATGCAGCCAGGGCCGGCGTCATAACCCAGCATCCCCGGGCAAGTGCCGGGGCCCAATGCTCCTGGGGGGGCCCACTGAGCTGCTATGAGCACTTCCATCAATACAGATGGGAGCTCTTACTGCTGTCATTTCACTTACGCAGTACCCCCCTGGTGGGCCCTCTGAGCTGCAGAGACTCAGAACACGCCCCCTCTACACAGGACACGCCCCCCTCTACACAGGACACATGCTGCCTGAGGAGAGAGACCGCAGGGCTGGAGCAGAGAAGTGTGAAGACAGTCTGTGAGTGAGTCTGCACTGTGACTGTCTCTTGTCTGTGGGACAGAAGGGGGGGACTCTTCGATCTGCTGCTGCTTCATTCTATTTAGTCTTGTTACTGTTTCATTAAGCAGTTTGTCTCCATGACACCTGCCCCCCCCCACATCTGCCCCCCCTCACATATCCTGTCCTATCTCATCCTTATGGGGCCCCTGCTGTCTCCTTTCCTCCCTCATGTATCCAGAGCTCCTGTTCCACCCTCCTATCTCCTATTGCTGCCCTGCACAGACCTCCTGCCCCTACTTCTTGTATGAATCCCCCTCAGAGCCCCTTCCACCTACTTGCTGTGTCCACCCCTCCTGTCCATCCAGGGCCCCTGTCTCACTACTCTGCCTCTCATTATGGTGGCATCTGAACAGCATTCACCATAAGGACCTTCTAACGTCACAGGGTCATGTGACTGTGCCCCCCACCCTGTACTGTGCCCCTTTATACCCTGCATTGTGCCCTCTTACCACACCCTGTGCAGTGCCCATAGTCATTCCCTGTACTGTGCCCTCTTATACCCTTTTATCTGGTCACTGTATG
The DNA here is from genome assembly GCF_014858855.1 of Bufo gargarizans. NCBI lineage: Eukaryota > Metazoa > Chordata > Amphibia > Anura > Bufonidae > Bufo > Bufo gargarizans. The sequence goes on from NC_058086.1 coordinate 198,989,526, forward strand.
GTGGTTTTATCATTGTATGGCAGTGTTATCACTATATGGTGGTGGTATCCAATAACTGCATGGCCATAACTGTATCTCCTTCCATGCCCACACCACTTTTTTCAGACCTGGCATGAGCGGGAAAAGATACAGATTGCGGTGCTAAGGACAGGTGCTAAGGAGGCTTGTGTCAGAAATATGCCTAATATAGACGTATTTCTATATAATAATATTATTATTTGGGGGTAGGGCTAATATCTTTATAGTATATAGATTCTAGTGTATTATACTGTGCCCTGTATTTCCCAGTAGAAAATGATCCTTGGGAAGCACAGTCCTAATCCCTGACCACTTGGACCAGGTAGCTCTCTGTCAGTACATGGCGGCCTCCCCTCTCCGCCACGCTGCTCCGCTGTGTACTGGTGCTTATTCTGACACTAGGGCTGGGTTCACATCCCATTTGTGCCATCCATTTAATGTATACAAAAAATGTATGCGTTAACAGATGCCTCAGACTGATGCCGTACAGTGGCGTCCGTTCACCATACAGTTCCATTGTAAAAAAACATATACGTTAACGTATGCATTTTTTACTTGACTCTGCAGGATACAAAAACATGGAGTGCTGCACATTTGTATACATCAAACCGATAGGAAAAACGTGATGTGAACACACATTGGGGGGGAGGGGGCGTACTAAAATTTGCTGTGGGGCCCAGTCAGTTCTAGCTATATCACTGCACATCTCCTTCTCTCCTCCAGGCCTGGCTCACTGCTGCAGCGGGCCGCCGGAGGAGAGAAGGAGCGCAGGGAGCTGCGGTTAGTGAATGACAGGACCGCCGGCTCCCTGCTCTCCAGCAATGATAGGTATGTGAGGGGGCCACTGGGGGGTCATTCATCACACTGTGAGGGCCCCTTACACAGTATAATGACTCCCAGTGCCCCCCATTTAGTATAATGATCCCCATTGACCCTCCATTTAGCATAATGACCACCAGCGCCCCCATTAAATATAATAACCCCTCGTGCCCCCTCCATACAGTATAACCCCCGGTGTGGGGGCGACTGGGGGTCATTATTCTGAATGGAGGGTCACTGTGGGGTCATTATACTGTGAGGGCCCTTTACATAGTATAATGACCCCCAGTGTCCCCCATTTACTATAATGATCACCAATGACCCTCCATTCAGTATAATGACCCCCAGAGCCCCCTCCATACAGTATTCCCCTAGTGTGGGGGCTACTGGGGGTTATTATTCTGAATGCAGGGCCACAGGTGGTCATTATACAGTGTGGGGGGGGGGAATTGGGGGTTCATTATACTGTGTGAAGGGCCACTAGTAGTCATTATACTGTGTGAAGGGCCACTAGTAGTCATTATACTGTATAGGGGCCACTGGGGATCATTATACCGTGTGGGAGCCACAGGGGGACATGTCAATGTAAAAAAATGCCTCATGAGGGCCCACTGGGATTTATCGCCCAAGGGCCCACATGAACCTGGAGCCGGCCCTGCATGCAGCCATCTCCTAATGCCATTGTTCATCCGCATGCTGAATCATTATTTGCCAGCAGCAGACCGTCATTAGACAGCACAATCTGCCACTGGCATATTGAAAGATTCCGATAATGGTTGGAGAAGTGTTCTTTTCATAAAATTCTGTGCCTTTTTTTCTCCAAACATACCTTTGCTCATTGTGGACAACGAGTTCTATTTTAACCTCATCGGTCCACAGGATTTGTTTCCAAAATGTATCAGACTTGTTAAGATGTTCGTTTGCAAGGATGCAGGAGAGGTTTTCTTCTGATGACTCTTCCAGGAAGGCCATATTTATGCAGGTGTCGCTGAACAGTAGAACAATGTACCGCAACTGCAGAGTCTGTTAAATCTTCCTGAAGGTCTTTTGCAGTCAAGTCGGGGATTCTATTTTGCCTCTCTAGGAATCCTAAAAGCATCTAGTCTGAGCCCATACATTTTAATGCTGTATAGAGATGGATCTCCGTACAGCAGTAAAACAAAGTTTTGAATGAATTGACTTCGGATCTTGGATCTGAAGCTCAGTTCGCCCAACACTAGTCACAATGGGCGAGCATTCTTCAGGGATAATAGACAGAACTCTGCTTGTGTCACAATGATCCAGCATCGTACAGAGATAATGGGCATAACACTACACGTGTCACATGGGTTAGCATCATCCAGAGACAATGGACAGAACAGAGTGCATATAAAAATAGGCCAACAGCCTCCAGGGACAGTTGACATAGCATTGCACATGTCACAAAAGGCCAGAATCTCCTAAGGACAATTGGTGGAACACTATGCTTATTACTATGGGCCAACATCCTCTAGGGACAACATACAAAACACAGTGCGTGTTACAGTTGGCTAGGATTTTCAAAAGACAATAGATGGAACATAACTTATCACAATTTGCCATCATCCTCCAGCACAAAACACTACCTGTATCATTATGGACCAGCATATGTCTGAAACACTACGTACAGTGCTGCCCGTAATGATTCATACCCCTGGCAAATTTTGACTTAGTTACTTTCATTCAACCAGCAAGTAATTTTTTTAAGGGAAATGACATACAGTTGCAAGAAAAAGTATGTGAACCCTTTGGAATTCTATGGATTTCTGCACAAATTGGTCATAAAATGTGATCTGATCTTCATCTAAGTCACAACAATAGACAATCACAGTCTGCTTAAACTAATAACACACAAAGAATTAAATGTTACCATGTTTTTATTGAACACACCATGAAAACATTCACAGTGCAGGTTGAAAAAGTAAGTGAACCCCTAGACTAATGACATTTTCAAGAGCTAATTGGAGTGAGGTGTAAGCCAACTGGAGTCCAATCAATAAGATGAGATTGGAGGTGTTGGTTACAGCTGCCCTGCCCTATAACAAACGCACACCAGTTCTGGGTTTGCTTTTCACAAGAAGCATTGCCTGATGTCAATGATGCCTCGCACAAAAGAGCTCTCAGAAGACCTACGATTAAGAATTATTGACTTGCATAAAGCTGGAAAGGGTTATAAAAGTATCTCCAAAAGCCTTGCTGTTCATCAATCCACGGTAAGACAAATTGTCTATAAATGGAGAAAGTTCAGCACTACTGCTACTCTGCCTAGGAGTGGCCGTCCTATAAAGATCACTGCAAGAGCACAGCGCAGACTGCTCAATGAGGTAAAGAAGAATCCTAGAGTGTCAGCTAAAGACTTACAAAAGTCTCTGGCATATGCTAACATCCCTGTTAGCAAATCTACCATACGTAAAACACTAAACAAGAATGGATTTCATGGGAGAATACCACAGAAGAAGCCACTGCTGTCCAAAAAAAACATTGCTGCACGTTTACAGTTTGCACAAGTGCACTTGGATGTTCCACAGCAGTACTGGCAAAATATTCTGTGGACAGATGAAACCAAAGTTGAGTTGTGTAGAGAAAAAGAGGCACAGCATACCAACATCAAAGACTCATCCCAACTGTGAAGTATGGTGGTGGGGAAATCATGGTTTGGGGCTGCTTTGCTCCGTCAGGGCCTGGACAGATTGCGATCATCGAAGGAAAAATGAATTCCCAAGTTTATCATGACATTTTGCAGGAGAACTTAAGGCCATCTGTCCACCAGCTGAAGCTTGACAGAGTATGGGTGTTGCAACAGGACAAAGACCCAAAGCATAGAAGTAAATCAACAACAGAATGGCTTAAACAGAAGAAAATACGCCTTCTGGAGTGGCCCAGTCAGAGTCCTGACCTCAACCCAATTGAGATGCTGTGGAATGACCTCAAAAAAAGCGATTCACACCAGACATCCTAAGAATATTGCTGACCTGAAACTGTTCTGTAAAGAGGAATGGTCAAGAATTACTCCTGACCGTTGTGCATGTCTGATCTGCAACTACAGGAAACATACGGTTGAAGTTATTGCAACCAAAGGAGGTTCAACCAGTTATTAAATCCAAGGGTTCACATACTTTTTCCACCTGCACGGTGAATGTTTACATGGTGTGTTCAATAAAAACATGGTAACATTTAATACTTTGTGTGTTATTATTTTAAGCAGACTGTGATTGTGAATTGTTGTGACTTTGATGAAGATTAGGTCACATTTTATGACCAATTTGTGCAGAAATCCATATCATTTCAAAGGGTTCACATACTTTTTCTTGCAACTGTAGGTTTCTCCCAAAAGATAATAAGACTATGTACAAGAGGCATTATTGTGAAAAAAACAACATTTATCAGCTTTTATTTACATTTGAGCAAAAAATACAAGATGTTCCGCACTGTGGAAAATCTCAGAGGACGTGGTCGGAAGCCAAAAGTGACACCTGTGCTGGCCAGGAGGATAGTTAGAGAAATGAAAAAGAATCCAAGGATCACCACCAAGGCCATCCCATTGTATTAGGAATCTCACTATGGAGGTATGTAGGAGCTTGGCTGTGAGTCGGTCCTTAGCACCTATCCGACCGTGTTCACACACGATAGGTAGTTTAGCGGTGGGACCCATGCTACACTGAGATACCTTGACGGGGTGCGCAGGACTCCGATATGTTCCTGACTGAAATTTATTGGCTAAAGTCTCAGCTTTTAACATCAGCGTGAGGGTCTAGCCAGTATGGTCAGTCGCATATTATTGTGGTGCACCTTTTTAGTGATTTTTGCTTATCACAATGGGCCAGCATTCTCCATGGACAATGGATGGAACACTGTGCTTGTTACAATAGCCCAGTGTCTTCTAGGAACAGTGGATGGAACACTGCACGTGTCACATTTGGCTAGCATTCTCCAGGCACTATGGACGGAACACTGCACGTGTCAGAATGGCCCAGTGACTTCTAGTATATCTGTAAAGAATAAATCAAGGCAACTGGACGTACTGTAGATTTCTTGAAAACGTTTCACTCGTTCTTCCAACGAGCTTTCTCAGTTCTGAGTGAAACATTTTCAAGAAATCTACAGTAAGTCCAGTTGCCTTGATTTATTCTTTACAGATATACCATGACCTGGATAAATGAGAACCTTCACAGACAGTGACTTCTAGGGAAAATGGGCAGAACACTGCTTGTATCACAATGGACTAGCATTCTCCATGGACAATGGAGGGAAGACTTTAATCACACACTGGATCTTGATAAATGAAAGATTTAAGTTCTTTACTGATATTAATGGTGTCATTATTTGAGAACAAAATGTGTCAATGGAAACCCAAAATAATCAACCAACTCAGAGCTGGATTCCAAATCACCCTAAAAATGAAAGCAAAAGATAAAATCACAGGCTGTTACAATTTGTGTGAATTTCATCACAGCAACTCATAATTTGACTCAGTAGTGTGTATGGTCCCCACATGCCTGTATAAACTGCATACACCATCTGGGCATGCTGCTGATGAGACGCTGGATGATGTCCTAGGGGATCTCCTCCAAGATCTGGATCAGGACATCATTGAGTTCCCGGATAGTCCATGGTGCAACTTGGCATTGTCGGATGCACTGATACAGAATATCTAAGAGGTTCTTAATTGGATTCAGGCCTGGGAAATGTCAGGGCCAGTCAATGGCATCAATGTATTTGTTATTCTAGAACTGCCTACACACGCTGGCCTCATTAACCACATAACTGTTCTGCCCGAGCTGAGCTTGGCTATGAGAAAAGTACTTAAAGGAGTTGTCTCATCACAAAAATCAATGGTCCATCAATAAATCATATCAACATCTTCAACTTTGCAAATGCCTTGTCTGTAAATCTTGTTTCTCTATCTAGTTATTTTGAATATCCTAACCCCCTTATCTCTGCTCGTTGACGGGAGATCCGGCCACTACTCTCACACTTACTGCGGTGGCCACGCAAGCATTGTGCCCCCTCTTCTTGCTGCTTATACCTTCGGCCGAGCTGTTCGGCGTGAACGCACATTGCTACCTGCACATGCGCCCTAGCTCCCGAACGCAGAGCCAGTGAAATGAAGGAGGGCGAGCCATGCATGCGTGGCCCTCCTCCATTCACATGGTAGTGCTGAAAATAGCTGAGTGGCGTGCTCGGCTATTTCCGTCAGCCCTCAAGAAATGAATGGGGACACACTCTCCATTTATTCTTATAGATTGCCAGCGCTCCCTCGCCATCATCGTTCTATGGTTCTTCAGCTGGGCTGCAGCGCTGGCAGACGATGCTCTAACGACTCCTGAAGCGCTAGTCACAGATAGCACAGTGAAGAGCAGATCTTGACTGTGTACAGAGCTATCCGTGTCCAGCGCTGCAGGGTGATTACAGCACCACATCTCACCTGCCAACGCTGAATTAGCAGAGAGAGCACAGCAAAGTTAGTTTTTCATATTTGTGAGGGTGAAGATGCGTGGAGAGAACAAACAGATTGGGACAAGCCACTTTCATGGCTTGTCAGAATCTGTGGCAGGGACACTCCAAGACCCCATCAGTATACAGTATGACAATGATTTCTTTTCAGGCGCGTGCACGTACAGATGAAGGGGTGTTAGAGGGCTGGCTCCTCATTGGGTGAAATACACTGTGATGAAAACGCCCATATCAAGCCTGAAAATGCACACTATACTGACTGAGAAAGACTACAACCAACTGAAAGTAGAGGGCTGCTTTAGCTGCTGATATCTCCTGAATGATAGTAGCTAAAAACATGTAGATTCTCTTGTTTGAAAGCTGGCAAGCTGCATATGACAGCATTAGTCCAAGCTGAACAGGAGATATCACTGTTAGAAATCGAGTTGGGAATAATCGTGGGTAAAACAGCTGCCCCCCACCCATCCACTTCAGTCTGGAAGAGGAGGGGGAGCAGTTGCAGAGCTGACAGCCTGCAGGAGAAAAAGAAAAATAGTAAAAATATATAGAAATGTGACATTATCATCATTGTAGTGACCCACATAATAAAGTTATGTTATTTTTACCACTCAGTGAAAGCCGTAAATGAATTCCGTGAGGGGTATGATGAGTTCATGTAAAATTTTATTTTTTGTCACAAGTTAGTGGAATATGAGACTTTGTAAGAAAAAAAAATAATACTTTTTTTTCCGCTAACTTGTGACAAAAAATAAAAACTTCCATGAACTCACTATGCCCATCAGCGAATACCTTAGGGTGTCTACTTTCCGAAATGGGGTCATTTGTGGGGTGTTTCTACTGTCTGGGCATTGTAGAACCTCAGGAAACATGACAGGTGCTCAGAAAGTCAAAGTGTGTACATTCACATTTTTGCACCATAGTTTGTAAACGCTATAACTTTTACCCAAACCAATAAATATACACTTATTGCATTTTTTTATGTAGAACAATAAATTTTGAGAAAAATTTATATAGAAATATAGTTTTAATTGAAAAATTTTACAACAGAAAGTGAAAAATATCTTTTTTTTTGCAAAAATGTAGGTCAATTTTGATTAATATAAAAAAAAGTAAAAATGTCAGCAGCAATGAAATACCACCAAATGAAAGCTCTATTAGTGAGAAGAAAAGGAGGTAAAATTAATTTGGGTGGTAAGTTGTATGACCGAGCAATAAACCGTGAAAGTAGTGTAGTGCAGAATTGTAAAAAGTGGTCTGGTCATTAAGGGGGTTTAAGCTAGGGGAGCTTAGCTGGTTAAGGCCTCATGCACACTTTTTTTAAGGTCCGCAAAAACGGGGTCCGTAGGTCCGTGATCCATGTCCGTTTTTTCTTCCGTGGGTCTTCCTTGATTTTTGGAGGATCCACAGACATGAAGAAAAATCGCTTTGGTGTCCGCCTGGTCGTGCGGACCCAAACGGATCCGTCCTGACTTACAATGCAAGTCAATGGGGACGGATCCGTTTGACTTTGACACAATATGGTGCAATTGCAAACGGATCCGTCCCCCATTGACTTTCAATGTAAAGTCAGGAGTCCCTATTATACCATCAGATCTGAGTTTTCTCCAATCTGATGGTATATTTTAACTTGAAGCGTCCCCATCACCATGGGAACGCCTCTATGTTAGAATATACTGTCGGATATGAGTTAGATCGTGAAACTCAGATTCGACAGTATATTCTAACACAGAGGCGTTCCCATGGTGATGGGGACGCTTCAAGTTAGAATATACTAAGAACTATGTACATGACTGCCCCCTGCTGCCTGGCAGCACCCGATCTCTTACAGGGGGCTGTGATCAGCACAATTTACCCCGCAGGTGCCGCACCTGAGGGGGGTTAATTGTGCGTATCATAGTCCCCTGTAAGAGATCAGGGGTTGCCAGGCAGCAGGGGGCAGACCCCCCTCCCTCCCCAGTTTTAATTTCATTGGTGGCCAGTGCGGCCCCCCGGCCCCCCCCCCCTCTCTCTATTGTATTAATTTAATTAGTGGCCAGTGTGCGGCCCCCCTCCCTCCCTCTATTGTATTAGTTTCATTGGTGGCCAGTGTGCGGCCCCCCCTCCCTCCATTGTATTAGTTTTATTGGTGGCCAGTGTGCGGCCCCCCCTCCCTCCCTCTATTGTATTAGTTTCATTGGTGGCCAGTGTGCGGCCCCTCCCTCTATTGTATTAATTGGTGGCAGCGGAGAGTTCCGATCGGAGTCCCAGTTTAATCGCTGGGGCTCCGATCGGTAACCATGGCAACCAGGACGCTACTGCAGTCCTTTTTGCCATGGTTACTCAGCAATATTAGAAGCATCATACTTAACTGCTGCGCTGTCTGTGACCGGCCGGGAGCTCCTCCTACTGGTAAGTGACAGGTCTGTGCGGCGCATTGCTTAATGATCTGTGACTTACCAGTAGGAGGAGCTCCCGGCCGGTCACAGACAGCGCAGCAGGTAAGTATGATGCTTCTAATATTGCTAAGTAACCATGGCAACCAGGACTGCAGTAACATCCTGGTTGCCATGGTTACCGATCAGAGCCCCAGCGATTAAACTGGGACTCCGATCGGAACTCTCCGCTGCCACCAATGATCGGGGGGGGGGGCGCACACTGACCACCAATGAAACTAATACAATAGAGGGAGGGAGGGGGGCCGGGGGGGCTGCACACTGGCCACCAATGAAATTAATACAATAGAGGGAGGGAGGGGGGCCGGGGGGGCTGCACACTGGCCACCGATGAAACTAATACAATAGAGGGAGGGAGGGGGGGCCGGGGGGGCTGCACACCCCGTAATTGTACGGATCACAGCCCCCTGTAAGAGATCGGGTGCTGCCAGGCAGCAGGGGGCAGTCATGTACACATTTCGTAGTATATTCTAAAAAATAAAAAAAATTCAAAAGTTATGACTGCTGGAACACAAAGGGGGAAAATATTATTGATCCTTAAGGCTGAAATTAATTATGTCCCTAAGGGGTAAAAAATTAGAATAGTGTCCCCTGAGTTGCAAGATTTACTGCAGACACACATTAAAATCCTACAATATTTTGGGGGAGTGCATTGTCCTGCACCAAGAGAAACCTAGGGCCCAGTGCCCCAGTATAAGTACTGACAAGTGGCTCTGAGGATTTCATCATGGTAGCTAAAAGCTGTAAGGCTACCATTGGCTATCATGCCGAGGTTTGTGGGACCCTTCAAGGATATGCCTCCAAAGACACTGACCCACTGCCAAACCAGGTATGCTGGATGATGAGTCTCCATATTCTTTCACATCTGTCACATGTGCGCAGTGTGAACCTGCTCTCATCTATGAAAAGGAAGAGGGCACAAATGGCAATTCTGATGTTCTCTGGCAAATGCAACTTGAGCTGCACAGTACTGGTCTATGAGCACAAGTCCCACTACAGGACCTCAGGCTCACACGGAGTCTGTTTCTGAAAGTTTGCTCAGAAACATGCAGACCAGTAGCCCACTGGAGCCCCCGTGTTCCACCCTTTCCTTCTTACGGAGAGGAGCAGATAACAGTGCATAGCAAACCACCTTGCGATGGCACGTATCCGTGTGCCAGTGCAGCTTGACTAGGCTGCAGGTACCACTTCATGCTACCAGTTGTGACAAGGACACTAAACTAAAGAATCAGTCAGAGAAAACTAAAGAATCAGTCAGGAAAGATAAGGCCAGAGTAAGGCTACTTTCACACTAGCGTTAGGTTTGTCCAGCAGGCTGTTCCGGAAGTCTGGCCCATCCCATTCACAGTAATGGAGACGGGCTGGAGGTCCAGCCGCAGGACAGCAAACATGCCGAGAGGCATGTGAAAGTGTTAGTATGGATCCGGCAGGCTGTTCGCCTGCAGAAACAGCCTGCCGGACAGACCTAACGCTAGTGTGAAAGTAGCTTAACTGTGGCAGGGTGCTGAGTCATGACCGTCATGTAATTTATATTTTCAGATATACAGTATGCTATAGATTCCTTGCCTCTATTTCTTTCTTGATACTTTACAGACCCACATGGAGTCTAATCATTGAAGTCCTCATACAATTTTGGAATTCTCCTTAATCAATTCATGCCATTTTCTAATTTGGCTTAGGGCTCATGCACACGACCGTATGCACTCCAAGACATACGGTCCGTGAGTGGGCCATATGTCCTGGAGCGGCATACATCGTGCACACAGAAGCGCACAGCATCATAGGTTACTATGATGCTGTGCGCATCGGGCTGCCCGTGGGACTATTGTCCTGCACTCATATGATATTATGAGTGCGGGACAATAGCCCCAGGGGCGTCCCGATGAGCACAATGTATGCCGCTCCAGGACATATGGCCCCCTCACGGACCGTATGTCTCGGAGGGCATACGGTCGTGTGCATGAGCCCTTAAGTCTACACTGGCCCTTACCTTGAGAACTGAAGACCAGCATTGATGGATTGCCCTTGCCTTGAAATGTGCCCCTCTAGAGAATGTACCAACTTCATATTACTAGCTCCTAGAAGAACATCATGGTAGGTTTCCAAGATGGCACAAAATACTGTAGTATATCCTGAAGTATGGAGCTGCAGGATTCATACCAGCCAAATAAAGAAAGAAAGTAAATGGATAATGAGAAGCAATGTTAGTGTACTTAAAGGGAATTTTATGCTGCCCTTAGTGAGGGCAGCATAAAGTTAAATACAGAAATGCTGATTTCAGCGGTGTGTCACTCATGAGCTAAAAGTCAGTGGTTGCTGAGAACCAGCATCATCATCATTGCAGCACAGGCCTTGAAAAGAGTCAAATCTACCTGAGAAGAGTCATGGTTATCCATAACCTCCTGCACTCTCACCCATCTGCTGATGATTGGCAGTTCTCTCCTAGACAGAAAGGGAGAAAACTAGGTAGAAGACTGTCCATCAGCAGGTGGGCAGGAGAGCAGGAATTCATAAATAACCAGGACTCTTCTCAGGTGGCCGTGACTCTTTCCCAGGCCCAGTCTGCAATGATTGTGATGTTGGTTCTCGGCAACCACTTACTTTTAGCTCATGAGTGACAGACCGCTGAAATCAACTCACCTGTCTCTACTTTATTCTGCTGTTAGTATGGGCACCATAAAGTTGATGACCGGTTCCCTTTAACCACCTCCGGACCGCCTAACGCAGATTCGCGTTCCGGAGGTGGCAGGCTGGCGCACAGTCACGCATATATGCGTCATCTCGCGAGACGCGAGATTTCCTGTGAACGCGCGCACACAGGCGCGCGCGCTCACAGGAACGGAAGGTAAGCGAGTGGATCTCCAGCATGCCAGCGGCGATCGTTCGCTGGCAGGCTGGAGATCCGAATTTTTTAACCCCTAACAGGTATATTAGATGCTGTTTTCATAACAGCGTCTAATATACCTCCTACCTGGTCCTCTGGTGGTCCCTTTTGTTAGGATCGACCACCAGAGGACTCAGGTAGGTCAGTACAGTCGCACCAAACACCACACTACACTACACTACACCCCCCCCCCGTCACTTATTAACCCCTTATAAACCCCTGATCACCCATGATCACCCCATATAAACTCCCTGATCACCCCCCTGTCATTGATCACCGCCCTGTCATTGATCACCCCCCTGTCAGGCTCCGTTCAGACGTCCGTATGATTTTTACGGATCCACGGATACATGGATCGGATCCGCAAAACGCATACGGACGTCTAAATGGAGCCTTACAGGGGGGTGATCAATGACAGGCGGGTGATCACCCATATACACTCCCTGATCACCCCCTGTCATTGATCACCCCCCTGTCATTGATCACCCCCCTGTAAGGCTCCATTCAGACGTCCGCATGATTTTTACGGATCCATGGATACATGGATCGGATCCGCAAAACACATGCGGACGTCTGAATGGAGCCTTACAGGGGGTGATCAATGACAGGCGGGTGATCACCCATATACACTCCCTGATCACCCCCCTGTCATTGATCACCCCCCTGTAAAGCTCCATTCAGACGTCAGCATGTGTTTTGTGGATCCGATCCATGTATCCATGGATCCGTAAAAAATCATGCGGATGTCTGAATGGAGCCTTACAGGGGGGGTGATCAGTGACAGGGGGGTGATCACCCTGATCACCCCCTGTCATTGATAACCCCCCTGTAAGGCTCCATTCAGACGTCCGCATGTGTTTTGTGGATCCGATCCATGTATCCATGGATCCGTAAAAAATCATGCGGATGTCTGAATGGAGCCTTACAGGGGGGGTGATCAGTGACAGGGGGGTGATCACCCTGATCACCCCCTGTCATTGATAACCCCCCTGTAAGGCTCCATTCAGACGTCCGCATGTGTTTTGTGGATCCGATCCATGTATCCATGGATCCGTAAAAAATCATGCGGATGTCTGAATGGAGCCTTACAGGGGGGGTGATCAGTGACAGGGGGGTGATCACCCTGATCACCCTGATCACCCCCTGTCATTGATAACCCCCCTGTAAGGCTCCATTCAGACGTCCGCATGTGTTTTGTGGATCCGATCCATGTATCCATGGATCCGTAAAAAATCATGCGGATGTCTAAATGGAGCCTTACAGGGGGGGTGATCAGTGACAGGGGGGTGATCACCCTGATCACCCTGATCACCCCCTGTCATTGATAACCCCCCTGTAAGGCTCCATTCAGACGTCCGCATGTGTTTTGTGGATCCGATCCATGTATCCATGGATCCGTAAAAAATCATGCGGATGTCTGAATGGAGCCTTACAGGGGGGGTGATCAGTGACAGGGGGGTGATCACCCTGATCACCCCCTGTCATTGATAACCCCCCTGTAAGGCTCCATTCAGACGTCCGTATGTGTTTTGCGGATCCGATCCATGGATCCGTAAAAATTATACGGACGTCTGAATGGAGCCTTACCAGGGGGGTGATCAATGACAGGGGGGTGATCCGGGAGTCTATATGGGTGATTACCCCCCTGTCATTGATCACCCCCCTGTCATTGATCACCCCCCCTGTCATTGATCAGCCCCCCCCTGTAAGGCTCCATTCAGACATTTTTTTTGGCACAAGTTAGCGGAAATTTTTTTTTTTTTTTTTTTCTTACTAAGTCTCATATTCTACTAACTTGTGTCAAAAAATAAAATCTCCCATGAACTCACCATACCCCTCACGGAATCCAAATGCGTAAACATTTTTAGACATTTATATTCCAGACTTCTTCTCACGCTTTAGGGCCCCTAAAATGCCAGGGCAGTATAAATACCCCACATGTGACCCCATTTCGGAAAGAAGACACCCCAAGGTATTCGCTGAGGGGCATATTGAGTCCATGAAAGATTGAAATTTTTGTCCTAAGTTAGCGGAAAGTGAGACTTTGTGAGAAAAAAAACCAAAAAAATCAATTTCCGCTAACTTATGCAAAAAATAAAAAATTTCTAGGAACTCGCCAGGCACCTCATTGAATACCTTGGGGTGTCTTCTTTCCAAAGTGGGGTCACATGTGGGGTATTTCTACTGCCCTGGCTTTTTAGGGGCCCGAAAGTGTGAGAAGAAGTCTGGGATCCAAATGTCTAAAAATGCCCTCCTAAAAGGAATTTGGGCCCCTTTGCGCATCTAGGCTGCAAAAAAGTGTCACACATCTGGTATCGCCGTACTCAGGAGAAGTTGGAGAATGTGTTTTGGGGTGTCAATTTACGTATACCCATGCTGGGTGAGAGAAATATCTTGGTCAAATGCCAACTTTGTATAAAAAAATAGGAAAAGTTGTCTTTTGCCAAGATATTTCTCTCACCCAGCATGGTTATATGTAAAATGGCACCCCAAAACACATTCCCCAACTTCTCCTGAGTACGGCGATACCAGATGTGTGACACTTTTTTGCAGCCAAGGTGGGCAAAGGGGCACACATTCCAAAGTGCACCTTTCGGATTTCACCGGCCATTTTTTACAGATTTTGATTGCAAGGTACTTCTTACACATTTGGGCCCCTAAATTGCCAGGGCAGTATAACTACGCCACAAGTGACCCCATTTTGGAAAGAAGACACCCCAAGGTATTCTGTGAGGGGCATGGCGAGTTCCTAGAATTATTTTTTTTTTGTCGCAAGTTAGTGGAATATGAGACTTTGTAAGGAAAAAAGAAAAAAAAAGAAAAATCATAATTTTCCGCTAACTTGTGATAAAAAATAAAAAATTCTAGGAACTCGCCGTGCCCCTCACGGAATACCTTAGGGTGTCTTCTTTCCAAAATGGGGTCACTTGTGGCGTAGTTATACTGCCCTGGCAATTTAGGGACCCAAATGTGTGAGAAGAACTTTGCAATCAAAATGTGTAAAAAATGACCGGTGAAATCCGAAAGGTGCACTTTGGAATATGTGCCCCTTTGCCCACCTTGGCAGCAAAAAAGTGTCACACATCTGGTATCGCCGTACTCAGGAGAAGTTGGGGAATGTGTTTTGGGGTGTCATTTTACATATACCCATGCTGGGTGAGAAAAATATCTTGGTCAAATGCCAACTTTGTATAAAAAAATGGGAAAAGTTGTCTTTTGCCAAGATATTTCTCTCATCCAGCATGGGTATATGTAAAATGACACCCCAAAACACATTTCCCAACTTCTCCTGAGTACGGCGATACCAGATGTGTTACACTTTTTTGCTGCCAAGGTGGGCAAAGGGGCACATATTCCAAAGTGCACCTTTCAGATTTTGCAGGCCATTTTTTACAGATTTTGATTGCAAAGTACTTCTCACACATTTGGGCCCCTAAATTGCCAGGGCAGTATAACTACGCCACAAGTGACCCCATTTTGGAAAGAAGACACCCCAAGGTATTCCGTGAGGGGCATGGCGAGTTCCTAGAATTTTTTATTTTTTGTCGCAAGTTAGTGGAATATGAGACTTTGTAAGGAAAAAAGAGAAAAAAAAAAAATCATCATATTCCACTAACTTGCGACAAAAAAAAAAAAATTCTAGGAACTCGCCATGCCCCTCACAGAATACCTTGGGGTGTCTTCTTTCCAAAATGGGGTCACTTGTGGCGTAGTTATACTGCCCTGGCAATTTAGGGACCCAAATGTGTGAGAAGAACTTTGCAATCAAAATGTGTAAAAAATGACCGGTGAAATCCGAAAGGTGCACTTTGGAATATGTGCCCCTTTGCCCACCTTGGCAGCAAAAAAGTGTCACACATCTGGTATCGCCGTACTCAGGAGAAGTTGGGGAATGTGTTTTGGGGTGTCATTTTACATATACCCATGCTGGGTGAGAAAAATATCTTGGTCAAATGCCAACTTTGTATAAAAAAATGGGAAAAGTTGTCTTTTGCCAAGATATTTCTCTCATCCAGCATGGGTATATGTAAAATGACACCCCAAAACACATTTCCCAACTTCTCCTGAGTACGGCGATACCAGATGTGTTACACTTTTTTGCTGCCAAGGTGGGCAAAGGGGCACATATTCCAAAGTGCACCTTTCAGATTTTGCAGGCCATTTTTTACAGATTTTGATTGCAAAGTACTTCTCACACATTTGGGCCCCTAAATTGCCAGGGCAGTATAACTGCGCCACAAGTGACCCCATTTTGGAAAGAAGACACCCCAAGGTATTCCGTGAGGGGCATGGCGAGTTCCTAGAATTTTTTATTTTTTGTCGCAAGTTAGTGGAATATGAGACTTTGTAAGGAAAAAAGAGAAAAAAAAAATCATCATTTTCCGCTAACTTGTGACAAAAAATAAAAAATTATAGGAACTCGCCATGCCCCTCACGGAATACCTTGGGGTGTCTTCTTTCCAAAATGGGGTCACTTGTGGCGTAGTTATACTGCCCTGGCAATTTAGGGGCCCAAATGTGTGAGAAGTACCTTGCAATCAAAATGTGTAAAAAATGGCCTGCAAAATCTGAAAGGTGCACTTTGGAATATGTGCCCCTTTGCCCACCTTGGCAGCAAAAAAGTGTGACACATCTGGTATCGCCGTACTCAGGAGAAGTTGGGGAATGTGTTTTGGGGTGTCATTTTACATATACCCATGCTGGGTGAGAGAAATATCTTGGCAAAAGACAACTTTTCCCATTTTTTTTATACAAAGTTGGCATTTGACCAAGATATTTTTCTCACCCAGCATGGGTATATGTAAAATGACACCCCAAAACACATTCCCCAACTTCTCCTGAGTACGGCGATACCAGATGTGTGACACTTTTTTGCTGCCAAGGTGGGCAAAGGGGCACATATTCCAAAGTGCACCTTTTGGATTTCACCGGTCATTTTTTACACATTTTGATTGCAAAGTTCTTCTCACACATTTGGGCCCCTAAATTGCCAGGGCAGTATAACTGCGCCACAAGTGACCCCATTTTGGAAAGAAGACACCCCAAGGTATTCCGTGAGGGGCATGGCGAGTTCCTAGAATTTTTTATTTTTTGTCGCAAGTTAGTGGAATATGAGACTTTGTAAGAAAAAAAAAAAATTATCATCATTTTCCGCTAACTTGTGACAAAAAATAAAAAGTTCTATGAACTCACTATGCCCATCAGCGAATACCTTAGGGTGTCTACTTTCCGAAATGGGGTCATTTGTGGGGGTTTTCTACTGTTTGGGCATTGTAGAACCTCAGGAATCATGACAGGTGCTCAGAAAGTCAGAGCTGTTTCAAAAAGCGGAAATTCACATTTTTGTACCATAGTTTGTAAATGCTATAACTTTTACCCAAACCATTTTTTTTTTTTGCCCAAACATTTTTTTTTTATCAAAGACATGTAGAACAATAAATTTGGCGAAAAATTTATATATGGATGTCGTTTTTTTTGCAAAATTTTACAGCTGAAAGTGAAAAATGTCATTTTTTTGCAAAAAAATCGTTACATTTTGATTAATAACAAAAAAAGTAAAAATGTCAGCAGCAATAAAATACCACCAAATGAAAGCTCCATTAGTGAGAAGAAAAGGAGGTAAAATTCATTTGGGTGGTAAGTTGCATGACCGAGTGATAAACGGTGAAAGGAGTGTAGTGCCGAAGTGTAAAAAGTGCTCTGGTCATGAAGGGGGTTTCACCTAGCGGGGCTGAAGTGGTTAAAGATGTATGCTCATTATGGATACTAAGTGTGTTTTGAATAGCATTGAACTGGACTGAATGATGGAGCAACACCAGCGTATGTGGATACCCTTTGGGCCCAAATAAATATTATATCAAAGCCCACATGACTTTAGACTCCATGCAGGGTTTTGTATATCCTTGTATGTGAGGCCATTTTGCGGTCCACAAAACACACAAAAAATATGAAAGATGTCCGCGTTGCATCAGTTTTTTTAAGGGGCCATTGTAACAATGAATATTCTTATCTGCAAAACGGACAAAAATAGGACATGTTCTATCTCTTTCTGGGACTGCGGAATGGACATACGGATGTGGACAGCACACAATGTGCTGTCTGCACTTTTTGTGGACCCATTGAAATAAATGTGAATGAATGAAAATGTGGTTCGGATGCGGACCAAAAATATGGTCATGTGAATAGGGCCTTAGAATGACAGACATCACCAATATAATATATGTATACAGTTGCAAGAAAAAGTATGTGAACCCTTTGGAATGATATGGATTTCTGCACAGATTGGTCATAAAATGTGATCTGATCTTCATCTAAGTCACAACAATAGACAATCACAGTCTGCTTAAACTAAGAACACACAGATAATTAAATGTTACCATGTTTTTATTGAACACATCATGTAAACATTCACAGTGCAGGTGGAAAAAGTATGTGAACTCTTGGATTTAATAACTGGTTGAACCTCCTTTGGCAGCAATAACTTCAACCAAACGTTTCCTGTAGTTGCAGATCAGACATGCACAATGGTCTGGTGTGAATCGCTTTCTTGAGGTCATGCCACAGCATCTCAATCGGGTTGAGGTCAGGACTCTGACTGGGCCACTCCAGAAGGCGTATTTTCTTCTGTTTAAGCCATTCTGTTGTTTATTTGCTTCTATGCTTTCGGTTGTTGTCCTGTTGCAACAGCCATCTTCTGTTGAGCTTCAGCTGGTGGACAGATGGCCTTAAGTTCTTCTGCAAAATGCCTTGATAAACTTGGGAATTAATTTCTCCATCATGGTTTGGGGCTGCTTTGCTGCGTCAGGGCCTGAACGGATTGCTATATCCGTTCAGGCCCTTACGCAGCAAAGCAGCCCCAAACCATGATGCCCCCACCACCATACTTGACAGTTGGGATGAGGTTTTGATGTTGGTGGGCTGTGCCTCTTTTTCTCCACACATAGTGTTGTGTGTTTCTTCCAAACAAATCAACTTTGGTTTCATCTGTCCACAGAATATTTGCCAGTACTGCTGTGGAACATCCAGGTGCTCTTGTGCAAACTGTAAACGTGCAGCAATGTTTTTTTTTGTACAGCAGTGGCTTCCTCTGTTGCATCCTCCCATGAAATCCATTCTTGTTTAGTGTTTTACGTATCGTAGATTCGCTAACAGGGATGTTAGCATATGCCAGAGACTTTTGTAAGTCTTTAGCTGACACTCTAGAATTCTTCTTCACCTCATTGAGCAGTCTGCGCTGTGCTCTTGCAGTCATCTTTACAGGATGGCCACTCCTAGGGAGAGTAGCAGCAGTGCTGAACTTTCTCCATTTATAGACAATTTGTCTTACCGTGGACTGATGAACAGCAAGGCTTTTGGAGATACTTTTATAACCCTTTCCAGCTTTATGCAAGTCAACAATTTTTAATCGTAGGTCTTCTGAGGGCTCTTTTGTGCGAGGCATCATTCACATCAGGCAATGCTTCTTGTGAAAAGCAAACCCAGAACTGGTGTGTCTTTTTTATAGGGCAGGGCAGCTGTAACCAACACCTCCAATCTCATCTCATTGATTGGACTCCAGTTGGCTGACACCTCACTCCAATTAGCTCTTGGAGATATCATTAGTCTAGGGGTTCACATACTTTTTCCACCTGCACTGTGAATGTTTACATGGTGTGTTCAATAAAAACATGGTAACATTTAATTATTTGTGTGTTATTAGTTTAAGCAGACTGTGATTGTCTAGTGTTGTGACTTAGATGAAGATCAGATCACATTTTATGACCAATCTGTGCAGAAATCCATATCATTCCAAAGGGTTCACATACTTTTTCTTGCAACTGTATATATCTATAACACAGGATCCACTATTCACAATAGGCGATTGTCAAAGCTTACAGTATCTACTCCCCTCTTACCTCCGTATACAATAGGTCACACAGCATGCCTAGAAAACCCTCCCACAGAAGTCAACGAGGTCCCCTCATGTCTATTGTATCTATGGCTCATGATGTAAAACATATTTCTTAATGCTATTAAGAACATCTCAGGAAAGATGGCCGCCCTCATAATCATGTTCAGGAAATAGAATTAAAAATCAGAAAATAAAGACAGATTAGAAAAATGGATATGTGTCGCTTGTAGTTTTAACTGGTAGACAAAAAATCAGTCACACTTTCCCTTTAAGTGTTTGGGGATTACACCTTTCATCTGTATATTATCTTGGAATATATTGGGCCTCTCTTGTCTCCA
This sequence comes from Bufo gargarizans, assembly GCF_014858855.1. NCBI lineage: Eukaryota > Metazoa > Chordata > Amphibia > Anura > Bufonidae > Bufo > Bufo gargarizans. Next base: position 199,009,380 of record NC_058086.1, read on the forward strand.
AACTGTCTCTATAACTTACCTTGTTATTTACCCATTGTGGGAGATTAGCTCGTGGGGATCACCTTTTTCTGAACAGACAGTCTGTAAGCAGGCAGTTTCCTTGAAAATCTGGCTTGTTGCCAGGTTTATTTAGGCACAAAGGTTTGCACAGCAGAAAACAAACAAAACATAAAGTAAATCCTTGCCGTCCGGCGCTAAGCTATACAGTCGTGTCCTGACTATACGGTGTGGGGCTGCTCCCCAACATCCACAACACAAATGGTGAAGCAAACCTTTTGTTTTTCCCGCATCCAAACATAGCTCTCTCTTCAGCAACACAGGTTACAGTCCTGAGACTCAGCACATGAGAGCCCTGTTGTGCTCTCTTCCTGTTTATTTAAAGTCCACCTGGAGGTGAACTCCAGTGGACCATAATCTCTGGACCGGAACCAAGCCTGCCACAGAGGCTGGAAAAACCCGGGCCGGATTCCGGTTCAGTCCCTGACAACAGAGCGCATGCGAGGTGAAACATACCTATCATCCACCACCTCACCTCGCATACCGTCACATATCCCCCCCCCTCTGCTCTAGCCCCTGCGGCTGAGCAACTGTCCCCAGCATACAATGCATGCGGGAGAGGGCATCTGCATTGTTTTGGAGCTTGCCCGGCCTATGCTCTACCGAAAACTTAAAGGGCTGTAAGGCCAGAAGCCATATTGTCACACGGCTATTCTTTTCCCTGTTGTCACACATCCACTTTAGGGGTGCATGGTCGGTGACGAGCTTAAACGACCTTCCCAATAAGTAATATTTCAGCGAGTCTAGGGCCCATTTAATAGCCAGACACTCCTTCTCAACAATGGCATAGTTCTTTTCATGCTTGTTCAGCTTTCGGCTCAGGTATACCACTGGGTGCTCCTCACCATATCTGGTTTGGGATAGGACAGCCCCTAGGCCCACCTCAGAGGCGTCCGTCTGTACCACAAACTCCTTTGAGAAGTCCGGGGTTACCAACACCGGTAGTACACAAAGGGCCCGCTTTAACTTCTGGAAGGCCTCCTCAGCTTCAGGATTCCATTTAACCATGGCCGACCCTCTGCCCTTTGTCAGGTCGGTCAGAGGGGCGGCAATGGTGGCAAAGTCAGGTATAAACCGCCGGTAATACCCCGTAATGCCAATAAAGGCCCGAACTTGTTTTTTGTTTATCGGTTGGGGCCATTTTTGAATTGCCTCAACCTTATTGGTCTGGGGCTTGACCAGTCCCCGGCCAATAACGTAGCCAAGGTATTTGGCTTCCTCCAGGCCTATGGCACACTTTTTTGGGTTGGCCGTAAGACCTGCTTTCTTAAGGGAATCTACCACTGCTTGTACCCGGAGCAGGTGCGATTCCCAATCTGGGCTGTGGATGACCACATTGTCCAAATAAGCAGCTGCATACGGGCGATGTGGGCTCAAAGTTTTATCCATCATTCGTTGGAATGATGCAGGAACTCCATGCAGACCAAAAGGCATGCGCTTATACTGAAACGAGCCTTCCGGAGTGGAAAAGGCCGTTTTCTCCTTGGCCGATTCAGTTAGGGGTATCTGCCAGTAGCCTTTCGTCAGGTCTAGGGTCGTTATGTAGCGGGCTTGTCCCAACCTGTCCACGAGTTCGTCGACCCGAGGCATCGGGTAGGCATCGAACTTGGAGACACTGTTCAGTTTCCTAAAGTCGTTACAAAACCTAACAGTGCCATCGGGTTTTGGGACCAGCACTATGGGGCTCGACCAATCACTGTGGGACTCTTCTATCACGTCCAATTCTAACATCATTTTTATTTCCTTTGCAACTGCCTCTCGTCTGGCCTCCGGTATTCTATATGGCTTTACATTTACGCGAACCCCAGGTTCTGTCACTATGTCATGCTGAATCACGTTGGTTCGTCCGGGTAAGGGGGAGAAAAAGTCTCTATTTTTGTACAAAAACGCCCTAACGTCACTTTGCTGCACCAGGGATAGGGACTCCGTTATGGGGACGTCAGGGATCACCGGTCGCCGGACTGTTGCGGCCGGAGACGTGGCCAACAAAGTCTCTCTGTCCTTCCAGGGTTTTAAGAGATTTACATGATAAATCTGTTGTGGCTTCCGTTTCCCGGGTTGGTAGACCCTGTAGTTTACCTCTCCTACTTTTTCAACCACCTCAAAGGGACCCTGCCACTTAGCCAGGAACTTGCTTTTAACCGTGGGAACCAGTACCAACACTCGGTCCCCGGGGCTGAAAGTACGGACCTTGGCACCCCGATTGTAGACCCTCCTTTGGGCCTCCTGGGCTCGCTCCATATGTTCACGAACCAGGGGCAAGACAGCTGCGATTCGATCCTGCATCAAGGAGACATGCTCTATGACGCTTCGATACGGGGTGGCCTCTCCTTCCCATGTTTCTTTAGCGACATCTAGCAGCCCCCTGGGATGTCTACCATACAAAAGCTCAAAGGGGGAATAACCTGTGGACACCTGCGGAACCTCGCGTATGGCAAACATGAGATATGGTAGCAAAAAATCAAAATTTTTCCCATCTCTGTCAACCACCTTTTTCAACATACTTTTCAGCGTTTTATTAAATCGCTCCACAAGTCCATCCGTTTGGGGGTGGTAGACAGAAGTGCGGAGATGGGAAATTTTATATACTTTACACAGTTCCTTGGTGACCCTGGACATAAATGGGGTGCCTTGATCGGTTAAGATCTCCTTTGGGATCCCGACTCGACTAAACACCTGGACTAACTCCTTGGCGATAGTCTTAGCGGAGGTGTTACGCAAGGGCCTCAGGGTAGCGTGTCGCGTAGTCCAGGATCACCAGAATATGCTGGTGACCCCGGGCAGACTTCACCACTGGCCCCACCAGGTCCATGCCAATCCGTTCAAAAGGGACCTCAATTATTGGTAGAGCGACCAGGGGACTGCGAAAATGGGGTGCCGGTGCTGACAATTGGCACTCGGGGCACGACCCACAGTACTGCCTGACATCTGCATGCAACCCAGGCCAGAAAAATCTCTGGGCGATTCTCTCCCTGGTCTTTTCAACCCCGAGATGTCCCCCCATCACGTGACTATGTGCCAGGTCTAGTACGACCCTGCGGAAGGGTTTGGGAACCAGTAACTGTTCAACCTCGTCTTCTCCACGTTTTATCACCTGATACAGTAAATTGTTGTTGAGGGCCATGTAGGGGAAGGACACCACCCAGTTAGGGACCACCGGTTCCCCATCCACCATCTTAACATTTTCCCTAGCTCTAATGAGGGCGACATCTCGCAGTTGTTCGGTACAGAAATCCTCTCTCCTGACTTCTAAATCTGGCATAACATTTGGACTACTCTCACTGTCAGGGTCAGAGATGTTCTCCTGTTCATTACACTCAAACTGAGGGCTAGCTTCCCGGTCCTCCGGCTCCCCAGCCAGGACAGGGAAAGGAAGAGGATCTCCTGCTTCTTCAACAATGTCCCCTTCCCTTTGGATAAAAGGATCTGGCGAAAGCTCCCGTGCTTCCCCAGCAGGGGGAGCTCTATCTACCAGTCTCCCCTTGCCTTCCCATAAGCTCCAAAAATGGGGAAAATCTCTCCCCACTAACGCTTCGTGAAGCAGCGACGGCACCACCCCGACTGAATGTGTCACACTGCCCCAAGGGGTATCAACCTCAACCACTGGTAGTCCCGTGTGTCCCCATGAATGCAAATGACCCCGATAGTACTGGGGTGTAGTTTGGTGGGGTTTACACAATCCTTCCTGATTAGTGTCACCACACTACCCGAGTCTAGCAGGGCTGTGAGTGGTTTTCCATCCACAGAAATAGCACACATTTGTACACGCGACCTGTGCAAAAAGAGAAATGTGTCTTTTCCTGTAAGCATAGTCACACTGCATAGGTTCATCATTTAAAGGACAGTTTTCAGCAATATGCCCAAATGCATGGCACCGATAACACTGTATGTGCTCTACCCCCAGTCCTTTGAAGGGTCCCAAAGACCTTCCTGGCTTCTTTGGCCAGTCTCCAGGTCTAGGACCCACAGTCTCATTAGCTGCACAATCAGTCTTAACATTACCCCTGCTTTTGAACACTGGAACAGTCTTACCAGATCCTGGGGGTGATCTTGTGTCCCAAGACGCTCCACAGTGGGGCATAGACGGATTCAGCAAGTCCTCAGAAGCAAGATACCTCTCCACTAGGTCCACCAACTGGGTTGCAGTGTTGGGGTCCCCCTGTCCGACCCACTTCTTCAGTGTCGCAGGGAGCGCACGCAGGTACCGGTCCATTACTACCCGCTCCACGATCTGAGGGCCGGTCAAGGTCTCTGGCTGCAACCACTTCCTGGTGAGATGGATCAGGTCAAACATTTGAGAACGAGGTGGCTTGCTGCTGGAGTAACTCCACTGATGCACACGCTGGGCTCGGACTGCCATGGTGACACCCAAGCGTGCAAGTATCTCCGTCTTCAGTGTCTCATAGTCCTGGGCCTTATCCGGTTCGAGATCAAAGTACGCCTTTTGAGGTTCCCCGGTCAAGAACGGGGCCACTAGACCCGCCCACTGTTCTTTTGGCCACTCCTCGCGGACAGCAACTCTCTCAAAAGTCGCAAGGTAGGCCTCAACATCATCAGTAGGTGTCATCTTCTGTAGGTGGTACGAAGCACGTACCAATTTTGGTTCCCCTGGCGCAGGAGGTGCGAACCCCTTTTTCAGTTCCACAAGAGCCTCTGCGAACTGCCGGTTCATCTCCTGTTGAGCGGCCTGTTGTGCTGCAGCGGCCTCTGCGACTTGGCGGTTGGACTCCCGCTGAGCGGCATTGGCCTGTAGCAGGGCCTTTAACATTTCCTCCATTTTCAGAAAATGCCCGCTGAGTCCACCACGTGTGGGAGATTAGCTCGTGGGGATCACCTTTTTCTGAACAGACAGTCTGTAAGCAGGCAGTTTCCTTGAAAATCTGGTTTGTTGCCAGGTTTATTTAGGCACAAAGGTTTGCACAGCAGAAAACAAACAAAACATAAAGTAAATCCTTGCCGTCCGGCGCTAAGCTATACAGTCGTGCCCTAACTATACGGTGTGGGGCTGCTCCCCAACATCCACAACACAAATGGTGAAGCAAACCTTTTGTTTTTCCCGCATCCAAACATAGCTCTCTCTTCAGCAACACAGGTTACAGTCCTGAGACTCAGCACATGAGAGCCCTGTTGTGCTCTCTTCCTGTTTATTTAAAGTCCACCTGGAGGTGAACTCCAGTGGACCATAATCTCTGGACCGGAACCAAGCCTGCCACAGAGGCTGGAAAAACCCGGGCCGGATTCCGGTTCAGTCCCTGACAACAGAGCGCATGCGAGGTGAAACATACCTATCATCCACCACCTCACCTCGCATACCGTCACACCATGTAATATACTTAAAGGGGTTGTCTCATCATAGACAATGGTGGCATATCGCTAGGATATGCCCCCATTGTCTTACAGGTTCGAGTCCCACCGCTGGGACCCACACCTACAGTCAGGTCCAAAAATATTGGGACATCGACACAATTCTAAAAATGTTGGCTCTATACACCACCACAATGGATTTGAAATGAAACGAACAAGATGTGCTTTAACTGCAGACTGTCAGCTTTAATTTAAGGGTATTTACATCCAAATCAGGTGAACGGTGTAGGAATTACAACAGTTTGCATATATGTCCCTCCCACTTGTTAAGGGACCAAAAGTAATGGGACAATTTTCTTCTCAGCTGTTCCATGGCCAGACATGTGTTATTCCCTCATTATCCCAATTACAATGAGCAGATAAAAGGTTCAGAGTTAATTTCAAGTGTGCTATTTGCATTTGGAATCTGTTGCTGTCAACTCTAGAGATGAGATCCAAAGAGCCATCACTATCAGTGAAGCAAGCCATCATTAGGCTGAAAAAACAAAACAAACCCATCAGAGAGATAGCAAAAACATTAGGCATGGCCAAAACAACTGTTTGGAACATTCTTAAAAAGAAGGCTCCACTTGGTGAGGGGCGAGAGCTGCAGTAATTTCTATATTTGTCTACTTTCAAGTTTACTGGACAGCGTGCACTCCCTCCACCATGGCTGTTATTTTGTTTGTTTCACTTCATTGATCCAGTGTGTTATATGAAAATGTCTGCAGCATTGCGATCCATTGAGGAATATGAGGATCGGCTGAAGAAAATTGATATTTTTAACACATCTGACAAGCCTGTACAGGGCGAAATGGATCTGATTATAAAAATGACATCATTGGAGAGACTTCTCACAAAGGAACTGCGCACATGGTGGGATTTGACTTCCCTGAAAAGTGGCATGATATTTTATCGGAATGTTCTTTTCAATTGATGCGGCTCATTGTAGAATATGAGGAAATCACACTTAAAGAGAACCACGAGGACATCAAAACACTCCAAGAAAGCATTTCAAGTTATGAGTTTGATCCGAAGTTCGTGGATCTCGATTTAAAATTGAAAGATAACCTGAATAAATTGGAAAAGAGTCTTATGGACTTTAAGCAGGGCAAGTTTAATCGAGATTTATTGGACTACTGTACCAACACAGTATACACATGGTCCAACAGTAAATTGGGCCCCCCTCGATCTATTCTGAAAAAGATGAATCGTTCTAGAAGGAGACGAGATTCAAGGGTATCCTTCAGCTCAACAGAAATGGACCCCCAGGACGTGGTTCCTGATCATATGGAGAATCTGGAAGTCTCTGCAGCCCATGGGGGTGAAGATTTGAGAAATCAGGTTCCAGCGGCCAAAGAGAAAGAGAGCGCTGGGCACAGGATGCAGGCAAAAAGCACAGCGGCGGGGAGAAAGCATTACAAAAGATCCACGTTATCCTGCTCGTCGAAAATAGAGTCGGATGATATACAGGTAATTAATCTTCTTCCAAAATTATTTCATCTGTGCAGGAGAAAGTATTATGTAAAGGTCTTTCTTTCTCCCCGTTTTGCCATTTTGACCTTTATCGCACTATTATAGATGTGAGAGAAAGCATTTTGCCCACATGGATGGAGATGTTGATGGGGGCAACCGACAGCCTCGGACGATAATTTACAAGCTAAAACTTCGTCCGATGAAGATATATGTAATCAGAATGTTATTGATTTTTCTGAGCTTGTTCTTGTGTCCTCACTGCAGGGAATGTATCGAGAGCCAGAGGATACACCTCTATAGAATTCTTCTGTTGGTTTAAAAACTCAAATAGGGATTTTTATCCCATACAATCGAGGTCCCCAGCTCTAGATAGATTCCAAGAATTAGTGGAGAAGGATCTTTGCTCTCTTAGGGATCATACCAGAATTAATGATCAACAAAGACATTTTTCAAAGAAAGAATATGTGGCTCTAGCTAGTTTGTCTGATATGAAGGATGTTGTCGTCCGGAGGGCTAATAAGGGGGGGAGCGGTGGTGTTGCTAGACAGTGAGGTTTATAAAGTACAAATAGAGAATATGTTAAAAGACAGTGAAGTATATCTACCTCTGGCAACTACCCCTCTCCCCAATATCAGTCCAGGATGTACGACATCCTTCAAGAAGGGGTGCACCTTGGCATCCTATCCGAAAAGGAGAAAGAATTCATACATGTCAAACATCCAAGTACACCCATATTCCATCCCCTTCTGAAGGTGCATAAGGAGGGTTTTCCTCCACCATTAAGACCGATTGTGGCTGGAATTGGGTCGTATTCGGAACGACTTTCGGAATAGGTTGATTCCCTGTTGCAACCCCTCATACCTCATATACCTTGTTACCTTAGAGGTACATGTAGTGTACTTCAGAATTTCCATCAATTCGTATGGGAGGAGGAGTTTGTGTGGGTTACCGCAGATATTAACTCTTTGTATACCAATATCCCCCATCACCTTGAAATGGTTTTTAGATGTATTCAGCAATTACACCCTGGAACTTCGTGATTATATCTGTATATGTACTGATTTTTTACTTAAACATAACTATTTTATGTTTAATGGTTTATATTACTTACAGATATCCAGAGTTTCAATGGGTGCCAAATTCTCGCCTTCAGTGGCAAATGTGTTCCACTCATGGTAGGAGATTTTTTTCAGACTACAACCCATATGTAAGAAGCGAAAAAAATCGAAAAAATCGAAACAAAAATATTCGGGTCCGCACTCGGGATCTGAGCAACCCTGCGACTTTTGTCACTAATTATAGTGTAGAATATCCCCTTATCTGCAATATTCTGCACAGGCATTTTCTGGTTATAGGCTTTGATAAAGGTTGGGGGGAGATTGCGGAGGCAGGTATCAGATGTATCGCGAAAAAAGCACCAACTATAGGACAAAAAGTCAGCCCCAAAAAGTCAGCAAGGTGTGAACCAGTTTGGCTGAACACTAAAGGAAACTTCAAATGTGGAAGTAAAAAATGTATATGTTGCACGCACATGTCAGTGAGTAAAGAGATTGTATCTACATCAAATAATAGCATACACAAAATGCAGCAATATATAAATTGCAATACAGAGTATGTAGTTTATGTCATCACATGTCGTGCATGCATGTTGCAATATGTGGGATGTACGATCAACCAGCTCAAAATGAGAATTCGGAAGCATCTGAGCGACATCCCACATATCGCAACACGCAATGTTTCAGCGGCTACATCACACTTTGCGATAGTACATAAGGGCGATACCTCTGCGTTTTGTGTGCAGGGAATTGAGAGAGTCACGGCTCCAGTTAGAGGAGGAGACCGTAGGCAAAAATTATACAGTCGTGAAACATACTGGATGTTCAATTTAGGGACATGTATACCTAAAGGACTGAATAGGAAGCATGACCTAACTTTACAATATAAATTAATTTTTTTTCCGGAAATTGTGGATTACTTCCCACCTGATTGGTATTGTTTCTCCCTGGGATTAACAGGTCAGGAACACCTGATACTGTTCTAGGGTATGGAAGCCAACCAATAATGTGGGAGGGATTGTTCCTCACTGTGTATGAAAAGGAGATTTTAAGTTTGTATATTTGTCTTGATGAAGGGCTAAGATGTAACATCCCGAAACGCATCACAGCATACTACTCTGCTCTTGATGTCTGTTTTTAAAGAAGTGGAATAAAGAAGCCTTTTATTGTGAAGAGCTGGAATTAGTTTTCATTTTTAAAAAGAAGGAACGCACCGGTGAGCTTAGCAACATCAAAAGACCCCAAATTATTTCCCTGGTGAAGAAAACATCCTTCACAACAGTTGGCCAGATCTAGAACACTCTCCAGGAGGTAGATGTTTGTGTGTCAAAGTCAACAATCAAGAGAAGACTTCACCAGAGTGAAAACAGAGGGTTCACCACAAGATGTAAACCATTGGTGAGTTTCACGGAAGGTGTACAGGAAACAAGACAACACAAAATGAATATACGACTCACTGGATCCAAAACTAAGGAACAAAAAAAGGAAACCCCTGCATCAGACCTGGCACTCTCCCTGACTGCTCAGCCTATGCGAAAATCCCAATGGTAGATGATCGCATATCCTCGTACCTCGACTGTATAACACCTGAACACCCTATAATAGTGAGGGGACACGACCACCGGCTCCCTACACTAGATACGGAGGGAGTCAGGGTCACCTGGGATCCAGCAAACAGAAAACACAAATGAATGCACAACACTTACTTGTAGAAGACTGGGAAGTAGGATCAGCATGCACACACACTCCAGGAAGAAATTTAAACCGCACACTGATGCACTATGGGGAGGAATTTAAAGGGATGCAATCAGTACAACTACATGACAGCTGAGAGAGGCTAACGAGATGAGGAACTGAAAGCAAAACAAAGGAAGCTCAAGGAGGAGGTTCTGAAAGGCATCTGTCAGAGCTTCTCAGATGTCTGGTGGTGACAGTACCCCTCCTTCTACGAGTGGACTCCGGACACTCAGAGCCCACCTTCTCAGGATGAGACCTATGGAAAGCCCTGATGAGACGAGTGGCCTTAATGTCCGTCACTGGGACCCACATCCTCTCCTCAGGACCATAACCCTCCCAATGAACGAGGTACTGGAGAGAACCGCGGACAACACGAGAATCCACAATCCTAGAGACCTGAAATTCAAGATTACCATCAACCATAATCGGAGGAGGAGGCAAAGACGAGGGTACAATGGGTTGGACATAAGGTTTTAATAAGGACTTATGAAAACATTATGGATCTTCCAAGTCTGAGGAAGATCAAGACGGTAGGCAACAGGATTGATGACAGACAAGATTTTGTAAGGCCCAATAAACTTAGGACCCAACTTCCAGGAGGGAACCTTCAATTTGATATTCTTAGTAGACAACCACACCAGATCACCAACATTCAGGTCCGGACCAGGCACACGTCTCTTATCCGCCACACGCTTATATCTCTCACTCATGCTCTTTAGATTATCCTGAATCTTTTGCCAAATAGATGACAAAGACGAGGAGAATCTGTCCTCATCAGGTAAACCAGAAGACCCCTCTCCCGAGAATGTCCCAAACTGCGGATGAAACCCATATGCACCAAAAAATGGTGACTTATCAGAGGACTCCTGACGACGGTTATTTAAAGCAAACTCAGCAAGGGACAAAAAAGAACACCAATCCTCCTGATTCTCCGCCACAAAACAGCGCAGATATGTCTCCAGATTCTGATTGACGCGCTCTGTCTGGCCATTCGACTGCGGGTGGAAAGCAGAAGAGAATGACAACCGAACCCCCAAGCGAGAACAGAAAGCCTTCCAGAATCTGGAAACAAACTGCGTGCCCCTATCAGAGACTATGTCTGAAGGAATACCATGCAATTTGACAATGTGATCAATAAATGCCTGCGCCAGCGTCTTAGCATTGGGCAAGCCAGGAAAAGGGATGAAATGCACCATTTTGCTAAAACGGTCCACCACCACCAGAATCACAGTCTTCCCCGAGGAACGAGGCAGGTCCGTTATGAAGTCCATGGACAGATGTGTCCAAGGACGGGAAGGAATGGGTAAGGGAAGGAGAGGACCTGATGGCCGTGAATGAGGGACTTTGGCACGAGCGCAGGTCTCGCAGGCTGCCACAAAACCCTCAACCGACTTACGAAGCGCAGGCCACCAGAATCTCCGAGCGATGAGATCCACTGTGGCTCTTGCCCCCGGGTGCCCAGCAAGGACCGTATCGTGGTGTTCCTTAAAAATCTTGTGTCTTAAAGCGAGAGGCACAAACAACCTCCCAGGAGGACAAAGATCAGGAGCCTCTGACTGGGCTACCTGCACCTCTGCCTCCAATTCAGGATAAAGAGCAGAGACCACCACACCTTCAGCCAAAATGGGACCCGGGTCTTCAAAATTCCCACCTCCCGGAAAACAACGTGACAGGGCATCTGCCTTCACATTCTTAACCCCAGGGCGGAACGTGACAACAAAATTAAACCTTGAAAAGAACAAAGACCATCTGGCCTGTCTCGGGTTCAGACGCTTGGCTGACTCCAAGTAGGCTAGATTTTTATGGTCAGTAAACACGGTAATAGGGTGTCTGGCTCCCTCTAGCCAATGGCGCCATTCCTCAAAAGCCAACTTGATGGCCAACAACTCCCTATCTCCCACATCGTAATTTCTCTCTGCGGAGGAGAGTTTCTTCGAGAAAAAGGCACACGGTCGCCATTTGGCAGGAGAGGAACCCTGAGACAATACCGCACCCACACCCACCTCAGAAGCATCAACCTCAACTATGAAGGGTAGAGAAATATCAGGTTGTACCAAGATGGGAGCGGAAGCAAAACTCTCCTTGATATTAGAAAAGGCCTTACGCGCCTCTACCGACCAGGAAGAAAAATCTACCCCCTTTCTGGTCATATCAGTGAGTGGTTTAACAACAGAGGAATAATTCAAAATAAACTTCCTGTAATAATTGGCAAAGCCCAAAAAACGCATCAGCGCCTTCTGATTCTCAGGAAGCTCCCACTCAAGCACAGCGCGGACCTTCTCGGGGTCCATGCGAAAACCAGAAGCGGAGAGAAGAAACCCCAGAAATTGAATTTCTGGAACCGCAAACACACATTTTTCCAGTTTCGCGTACAATTTATTCTCCCGCAGGATGAGCAAGACCTGACGTAAGTGTTCCTTATGAGTTTTGAAATCAGGAGAAAAAATCAAAATGTCATCCAAATACACTAATACAAATTTCCCCATTAAATGATAAAAAATGCTGTTCACAAAATGCTGAAAAACGGCTGGAGCATTCATCAAACCAAAAGGCATAACCAAATTCTCAAAATGGCCCTCAGGGGTATTGAAGGCCGTCTTCCATTCGTCTCCTTCTCTGACCCTGACCAGGTTGTATGCCCCTCTTAGATCTAATTTGGAAAAAACTTTAGCCCCAACAATCTGGTTAAACAGGTCCGGGATCAGAGGAAGCGGATAAGGGTCACGAATTGTGATACTGTTCAGCTCCCTGAAATCCAGACAAGGTCTTAAAGAACCATCTTTTTTCTTAACAAAGAAAAAACCAGCGGCAACAGGTGACTTCGAGGGTCGTATGTGTCCTTTTCTCAGACTCTCAGAGATATAAGCACGCATAGCGACCCTTTCAGGTTGGGAGAGATTGTATAAACGAGATTTAGGCAGCTTGGCGCCTGGGATGAGATTAATAGGGCAATCGTACTCCCTGTGCGGGGGCAAATCCTGAACTCCACTCTCAGAGAAGACATCCGAAAATTCAGAGAGAAAAGATGGTACAGTCTTAGTAGAAACCTCAGAAACAGATGTCGTGAGGCAATTCTCTCTGCAAAAGTCACTCCAACCATTTATTTGCCTCGCTTGCCAATCAATGGTGGGGTTATGTTTAGTGAGCCAGGGTAGCCCCAACACTAGAGGAGTAGGCAATCCGCTAAGGACGAAACATGACACATCCTCAACATGAGCATCACTCACAATTAAACGGATATTGTGAACTATGCCCTTTAATGATTTCTGAGAAAGTGGAGCGGAATCAATAGCAAAAACAGGAATATCCTTTCCCAAAGTGCATACCTGGAAACCATGAGTTATCGCAAATTGATTATCAATGAGATTGACAGCTGCTCCACTATCTACAAAAATCTCACAAAAAATGTTCTTGCTCTCTAGCGCCACCCTGGCAGGCAGGACAAAACGGGAACTACAAGCAAACGGAAAACCTTCAATTTCCGCCTCAACCCTGCCAATGGTAACAGATGGAACATTTTTAAAGGATTTTTTCCTTTTTGTTTCTTTATTACTCCCAAAAAACTGCCTGAATCTCCTAGAGGGACAAACATTTGCCAAATGATTTATACCTCCACAACAAAAACAAACCTTCCCATGCGGGCTGAATCTTCTATTGTCAGAGGCAATCAACCCCAGCTGCATGGGCTCCTGCTCAGAAGGGGTTGACAGCGACTGAGACCCCTGCGCACAGAAAGAGACCGCTGCACTGTCCTGGGATTGAGTATGACAGGAAGGAGTGATCTCTCCTCTCTCTCTAAGACGCCTGTCAATACGAACGGCCCGAGACATAGCAGAGTCCAAGGAGATAGGCCTCTCATGAAAGGCAAATGCATCTTTCAATCCCTCTGAAAGACCATGGCAAAATTGACTTCGGAGTGCAGCATCATTCCAACCAGTATCAGCTGCCCATCTCCGAAATTCTGAGCAGTATATCTCTGCGGATTGTTTACCCTGGCATAACAGACGTAGTCTAGACTCAGCCAAAGCAATACGATCCGGATCATCATATATCTGACCCAGGGCTAAAAAGAATTCATCCACTGAACGGAGGGGCCGTGCCCCCACCGGCAGCGAAAAGGCCCATGACTGAGCGTTACCCCTGAGCAGCGATATAATGATCCCCACCCTCCGTTCCTCATCACCAGAGGAATGGGGAAGAAGGCGAAAATGGAGTTTGCAAGCCTCTCTAAAACGCACAAAATTCTCACTACCCCCGGAGAACGTATCCGGGAGCGAGATCTTAGGCTCAGAACAAACTCCATGAACGCAAGCTGAACCGGTCACTTGAAACTGAGAAAGAGTCTTACGGAGATCAGCTACCTCCAATGAAAGACCCTGGAAGCGTTCAGTCAAAAGTGAAACCGGATCCATGCTTGAGACGGTTTTGGCGGTTTATAATGTCACGGAAGGTGTACAGGAAACAAGACAACACAAAATGAATATACGACTCACTGGATCCAAAACTAAGGAACAAAAAGGGAGACCCCTGCATCAGACCTGGCACTCTCCCTGACTGCTCAGCCTATGCGAAAATCCCAATGGTAGATGATCGCATATCCTCGTACCTCGACTGTATAACACCTGAACACCCTATAATAGTGAGGGGACACGACCACCGGCTCCCTACACTAGATACGGAGGGAGTCAGGGTCACCTGGGATCCAGCAAACAGAAAACACAAATGAATGCACAACACTTATCTTGTAGAAGACTGGGAAGTAGGATCAGCATGCACACACACTCCAGGAAGAAATATAAACCGCACACTGATGCACAATAGGGAGGAATTTAAAGGGATGCAATCAGTACAACTACATGACAGCTGAGAGAGGCTAACGAGGAACTGAAAGCAAAACAAAGGAAGCTCAAGGAGGAGGTTCTGAAAGGCATCTGTCAGAGCTTCTCAGATGTCTGGTGGTGACAGTGAGCTTCAAAAACAGAAAGGCCAGATTAGTGTTTGTCAAACGACATCTAAAAAAGCCTTCACAGTTCAAGAACAATATCCTATTGTCATGCCGGACGGGATATCAGACATACAGATAAACCAGCAAACCAGGTTCTAGGCGAGAAGCAGGGGAAGGGTCAACTCCTGGCAAATCCCTGACTTCTCTCCCTGCTCTGCTCAGCCCACATTCAAACCTTGATGGTAGGAATGATGTGTCCTCGTGCCTGGGCTAAAACACCCTAGATTCCCTGAGATGGTGAAAAGGGGAATAGGAGCAGCCTGCTCGCACAGAACCTGGATGGGAGAGATGACACCAACACAACCAAGATAGCAAACAACAAAAACTGAAACCACACCTATCTTTTCTGAGCTGGAACAGACAACCTTCCTTCCTTGCTTCCAAGGCCAGAATGATTTCTATAACCCGCTCAGAGCACTGGGATAGAGTGCTATTTAAACTAATGACCACACCCAGTGCACCTGATGGGAGGCGGATCCAGCACGGCTCCAAATCAAAACACTAAACACGTGCTGCTATTCTGGCCGACCTCCGCACATAGTCAGAGCATGGCATGACACCTATGGACAGATGAGACCAAGATGAACTTGTACCAGAGTGATGGGAAGAGAAGAGTATGGAGAAGGAAAGGAACTGCTCATGATCCTAAGCATACCACCTCATCAGTGAAGCATGGTGGTGGTAGTGTCATGGCGTTGGTATGTATGGCTGCCAAGGAACTGGTTCTCTTGTATTTATTGATGATGTGACTGCTGACAAAAGCAGCAGGATGAATTCTGAAGTGTTTCAGCCAATATTATTTGCTCATATTCAGCCAAATGCTTCAGAACTCATTGGACGGCGCTTCACAATGCAGATGGACAATGACCCAAAGCATACTGCAAAAGCAACCAAATAATTTTTTAAGGGAAAGAAGTGGAATGTTATGCAATGGCCAAGTCAATCACCTGACCTGAATCCGATTGACCATGCATTTCACTTGCTGAAGACAACACTGAAGGGAAAATGCCCCAAGAACAAGCAGGAACTAAAGACAGTTGCAGTAAAAGCCTGACAGAGCATCACCAGGGATGAAACCCAGCATCTGGTAATGTCTATGCGTTTCAGACTTCAGGCTGTAATTGACTGCAAAGGATTTGCAACCAAGTATTAAAAAATTAAAGTTTGATTTATGATTATTATTCTGTCCCATTACTTTTGGGAGTGAGAGGCACATATGCAAACTGTTGTAATTCCTACACCGTTCACCTGAGTTAGATGTAAATACCCTCAAATTAAAGCTGACAGTCTGCAGTTAAAACACATCTTGTTCGTTTCATTTCAAATACATTGTGGTGATGTATAGATCCCAAAATTTTAAAATTGTGTCGATGTCCCAATATTTATGGACCTGGCTGTATATCGAGAACGGAGCCCCGCAATGTGGTGGCTGGAGGATTCTGGTCCGGCCACCATCAAGCCAGCTCTCCAAAGAAGTGAATGGGAGCGCACCGCTCATGACCAGCCACCGTTCCCAAATACAGTTTCAAGAAAAAGTATGTGAACCCTTTGGAATGATATGGATTTCTGCACAAATTGGTCATAAAATGTGATCTGATCTTCATCTAAGTCATAACAATAGACAATCACAGTCTGCTTAAATTAATAACATATACATAAAGACTGGGCACACCTGAGGGAATTTGGAAACTACGTTTAATGAATAATTACAAGTTTGTAAACATATGACTTAAAAGGGTGGTACGTTAAATCGATTCCAATAAACAATATATGTATCGTGGGTATACCGCCAGAGGTACACACAATGCAGGATATATATAGGTTAATTCAATTAATTGACCTCCTGTAAATAAATAAATTCGATTAAAACATCACATGAAATACAATAAATATAGCAGCGTCAGTTATAGCAGCATCAATATTACACCACAGTGTTAGGTGGCAGTATAAGTCAAATATCTCCAATAGTGTTGGTGTGGTTGCAACACAAGGAATTGGATCCAATGTAAGTACCTAGTTGCAACAAAGGAGTAATATCACAGCATTGAAAATCACTAGATGTTTCCCTGGAATATGTCCATTCCAATAATCATATACAAAGTTCAACACACTTTCTGGTATTGGAAGTGTGGGATATACAACCTGTGCGGTAGGTCAGTGCCAACACCGCAGGTGCATCTGGAGAAACAGTTACTGAGACTGGATGCAGCGGCGTCCCGCTGTAACTGAGCCTAGCGGCGTCCTGCTAGAGGTAAGTGTTTGAGTTTGTGATCACACTCCTATCGAAACAGTCTTACCGGTTTCAGAAGTTTCTTGCCGTCCTGTGGACTCTGATGGGATACTTTCCCTTTTCTCTTACCAGGATTTACGTTAGCCGCGTCAGTGAGTTGCTACACATGGGCCGCCTGTTCCCATTCAGGCCTCGGCTCTCTGTCACTTTCTCCCGCAGACTAAACTGTAAATTTCTCGGCAGATATCCTTCATTAGTTGATTCTGGTGCACTTGCATTCAAGTGGGGGTCTGACCAGACGCGTTTTGGGGTTAAAATATCCCCTTCCTCAGTGGTAATCGGACCCCTGAGAACCATCTCTTTTATAGGAACATAGTGTTTTCTGCAAAACCCGGAATGGGTCCTATTCCGGAAATCATCTGGTTATTTAGTTGGCATAGATATTTATTTCATTCCATTATAATGTATCGATGGTCAAGTATACTATTTCATCAATACTACTACTCCATCGTACTGACCTTCTGCGTAATCATAATTTCATAGCTGCTTATTCAATTACTAATAAAATCGCACACTCCTATTCTAGCAGTATCGGTGCGTTTTTAGTAAAAAATTTTGCTGCTGAGTGCTAAGTTTAACATTTTTTTTGTATAAATCTGCAATGTGTAACGCTATCTAATACAAATCTACAGTATAAGTCACATTATATTAAAAATAAGTCACATTATATTAAAAATAAAAACAAAAAGTTCCAAAAAATATTTTTTTTTATAATTAATTTCTTATTATAATTAATTAATATAATATAAAAGTTATTATTGTAGTGCCAAAGCACACAAAAAAATCACATAATACAGATGCCACTGATGGTATGAAAAAAATATATATATGTGTGTCGTATCTTTATATTTGCTCCAACAGTGTTTCATTGAGTCAAACATAGGTGGGGTCACCATTTAATGTGCTGGTAACACTCCCTAGTCTGATTGTTGGTCCTTGCAGTGTTCTTGGCCCAGGTTTTGTGTATATTGCAGGGGAAAAAAAACGCAACTATCGTCTAAACACTGTCAGTGCGATTATGCTGCATTTGCTGTGTAGTTTAAAAATCACTTAAAATTGCATTAAATAAGGTCTATATTGCAGTCCATTCTATGTTCCATTTAAACATATTACAAACCACAGTTAGTATATGGATCGGTACAGGTAAAATAAAGTGCAGTCTGATAATATTATCTAGTAATTGCTACTATATCCCCTATCCTGCTAGGGACTTGATCCAATGTGGTTTAAAAACTAAGTAGTGCAATAAAATATATAAAAAATATATAAAATGTAATGGGAAATACGAATCTTCATTTGAAAAGATGTTCTCATTGGGGCTTCCTGTAACTCACATCTTTAGATGCAATGAAGGTCCACCGTCCGGGGGGAAGCCCCCCGAGCGAACAAACTACACTCGGCGGGGTTCACCCCCGATGGAAGACCTCCAACCCCATCCTACAGGAACCCAAATAATTAGTACTCTGCCTTTTATCCTCCCGGAATCATAGTTTCCATCTCAAAAAATCCTTTGTGTTTCCAGCCTAGACATTCTGCTAATGTGATTCCCCCCTCTCCAACTCCTGGGTACTTTGTCAATGGCTGCGAATTTTATGCCCGATGGATCACTATTGTGGACAATTTTTAAATTCTTTGAAAGTGAGTGGGTTTCCACCCCTTTCTTAATATTAGCTATGTGCTCTGCAAGACGTTTTTTAAAAGTTCTTTTAGTTCGGCCAATATATTGCCGCTTGCAGGGGCATTCTAAAATATAAATCACATTCTCTGAGGAGCAAGTTAAAAATTCTTTTATATTAGGTTTAAACCCATTAATTGTAGAAATTACTTCTTTAGTTTGTTTTGCGAATGAGGTCACTTTGCAGTTTGCACACTGCCCGCATCTGAAAAATCCATTCAAATTAATCCATTTTTGCACCGACATATTATTTCCTATATCCTCCTTGACAGTTGGTGCTATTTTGTTGCCCAAATTGGGTGCCTTAGTAAACACAATTAGGGGTTTAAGAGGGATAGTTCTTCCCACCTCCTTGTCTTTTTTTTTATTATATCCCAATGTTTTTATAAAATACTTTTTACTTTCTTATAGTCACTACTGTAGGGTAATATCATTTTTACTTAGTTTTCCTTTGATTTGGTACTTTCATTGTCTTTTTCTATAAAGACGTTTTTTCTCTCCATCTTCCTTACCTTATTAAGGGCAAATTCTAGAACATCTTTGGGATATTCTTTATACGGTTATTGACTACAAACAGGGAAAAGAAGCAGTTAAAAAACAACTAATGCAGGAAGGAAGATTAACTATAGAACAAACAGAGTTTTTAATTGAAGGTATTGACTTCATTTTAACCCATAATTATTTTTATTTTAATGGAGCATTTTATCTGCAAACTCGGGGCACTGCCATGGGCACCAGGTTCGCCCCCAGTTATGCAAACTTATTTATGGCCGAACGGGAGGACCAAATAGTGGCCCCCAAACTGGGGACGGACCTGGTGCTCTGGCAGAGATAAATAGACGTGTTTTTTATCTGGCGGTCAGGCCCCGAACAACTAAATACCTTTTTAACCTCTATTAATGATAATTCTTATAATTTTAAGTTTTCAGGCACCACTAGTAGGGAAAATTTGGAATTTTTAGATTTAAGAATTTATGTTGAGGAGAACAAACTAAAAACATGTACCTACATTAAGCCCTCAACACGTAACTGCTACATCCTGTTTAATAGCTGCCATTTACCTAGCTGGCTTATTAACATTCCTCAGGGTCAGTTCCAAAGGCGCAACTGCACAACACCAGATCAATTTGAATTGGAGGCAGACAGGATGAAAGAACAATTCTTGAATAAAGAATATCCCGAAGATGTTCTAGAACTTGCCCTTAATAAAGAAAGGAAGATGGAGAGAAAACACTTCTTTATAGAAAAAGACAATAAAAGTACCAAATCAAAGGAAAACCAAGTAAAAATGATATCACCCTACAGTAGTGACTATAAGAAAGTAAAAAGTATTTTATAAAAACATTGGGATATAATAAAAAAAAACACAAGGAGGTGGGAAGAACTATCCCTCTTAAACCCTTAATTGTGTTTACTAAGGCACCTAATTTGGGCAACAAAATAGCACCAACTGTCAAGGAGGATATAGGAAATAATATGTCGGTGCAAAAATGGATTAATTTGAATGGATTTTTCAGATGCGGGCAGTGTGCAAACTGCAAAGTGACCTCATTCGCAAAACAAACTAAATAAGTCATTTCTGCAATTATTGTGTTTAAACCTAATATAAAAGAATTTTTAACTTGCTCCTCAGAGAATGTGATTTATATTTTAGAATGCCCCTGCAAGTGGCAATATATTGGCCGAACTAAAAGAACTTTTAAAAAACGTCTTGAAGAGCACATAGCTAATATTAAGAAAGGGGTGGAAACCCACTCACTTTCAAAGCATTTTAAAATGGTCCACAATAGTGATCCATCAGGCATAAAATTCGCAGCCATTGACAAAGTACCCAGGAGTTGGAGAGGGGGGAATCACATTAGCAAAATGTCTAGGCTGGAAACACAAAGGATTTTTGAGATGGAAACTATGATTCCGGGAGGATTAAATGCGGAGTACTAATTATTTGGGTTCCTGTAGGATGGGGTTGAGGGTCTCCCGTCAGGGGTGAACCCCGCCGAGTGTAGTTTGTTTGCTCGGCGGGCTTCCCCCCGGACGGTGGACCTTCATTGCATCTAAAGATGTGAGTTACAGGAAGCCCCAATGAGAACATCTTTTCAAATGAAGATTCGTATTTCCCATTATATTTTATATATTTTTTATATATTTTATTGCACTACTTAGTTTTTAAACCACCTTGGATCAAGTCCCTAGCAGGATAGGGGATATAGTAGCAATTACTAGATAATATTATCAGTATTCACTTTATTTTACCTGTACCGATCCATATACTAACTGTGGTTTGTAATATGTTTAAATGGAACATAAAATGGACTGCAATATAGACCTTATTTAATGCAATTTTAAGTGATTTTTAAACTACACAGCAAATGCAGCATAATCGCACTGACAGTGTTTAGACGATAGTTGCGTTTTTTCCCCCTGCAATATACACAAAACCTGGGCCAAGAACACTACAAGGACCGACAATCAGACTAGGGAGTGTTACCAGCACATTAAATGGTGACCCCACCTATGTTCGACTCAATGAAACACTGTTGGAGCAAATATAAAGATACAACATCCATATATATATTTTTTATACAACATTGGCATCTGTATTATGTGATTTTTAAGTGTACTTTGGCACTACAATAATAACTTTATATTATATTAATTAATTATAATAAAAAATGTATTAGAATAAAAAAATTTTTTTTTGAACTTTTTGTTTTTATTTTTACTTTTTAATATAATGTGACTTTTTTTAATATAATGTGAATTATACTGTAGATTTGTATTAGATAGCGTTACACATTGCAGATTTATACTGAAGAATGTTTAAACTTAGGACTCAGCAGCAAAAAAAAGGAACTAAAAACGCACCGATACTGCTAGAATAGGAGTGTGCGATTTTATTAGTAATTGAATAAGCAGCTATGAAATTATGATTACGCAGAAGGTCAGTACGATGGAGTAGTAGTATTGATGAAATAGTATACTTGACCATCGATACATTATAATGGAATGAAATAAATATCTATGCCAACTAAATAACCAGATGATTTCCGGAATAGGACCCATTCCGGGTTTTGCAGCAAACACTATGTTCCTATAAAAGAGATGGTTCTCGGGGGGTCCGATTACCACTGAGGAAGGGGATATTTTAACCCCGAAACACGTCTGGTCAGACCCCCCACCTGAAAGCAAGTGCACCAGAATCTACTAATGAAGGATATCTACAGATAAATTTACAGTTTAGTCCGTGGGAGAAAGTGACAGAGAGCCGAGGCCTGAATGGGAACGGGCGGCCCATGTGTAGCAACTCACTGACGCGGCTAACGTAAATCCTGGAAAGAGAAAAGGGAAAGTATCCCATCAGAGTCCACAGGACAGCAAGAAACTTCAGAGTCCACAGGACGGTAGAAAACTTCTGAAACCGGTAAGACTGTTTCGATAGGAGTGTGATCACAAACTCAAACACTTACCTCTAGCGGGACGCCGCTAGGCTCAGTTACAGAGGGACGCCGCTGCATCCAGTCTCAGTAACAATTTCTCCAGATGCACCTGCGGTGTTGGCACTGACCTACCGCTCAGGTTGTATATCCCACTCTTGCAATACCAGAAAGTGTGTTGAACTTTGTATATGATTATTGGAATGGACATATTCCAGGGAAACAACTAGTGATTTTCACCGCTGTGATATTACTCCTTTGTTGCAACTAGGTACTTACATTGGATCCAATTCCTTGTGTTGCAACCACACCAACACTATTGGAGATATTTGACTTATACTGCCACCTAACACTGTGGTGTAATATTGATGCTGCTATAACTGACGTTGCTATATTTATTGTATTTTATGTGATGTTTTAATTGAATTTATTTATTTACAGAAGGTCAATTAATTTAATTAACCTATATATATATATCCTGCATTGTGTGTACCTCTGGCGGTATACCCACGATACATATATTGTTTATTGGAATCAATTTAACGTACCACTCTTTTAAGTCATATGTTTACAAACTTGTAATTATTCATTCAACGTAGTATCCAAATTTCCTCAGGTGTGCCCAGTCTTTATGTACAAACCGGATTCCAAAAAAGTTGGGACACTATACAAATCGTGAATAAAAACTGAATGCAATGATGTGGAGGTGCCAACTTCTAATATTTTATTCAGAATAGAACATAAATCACGGAACATAAGTTTAAACTGAGAAAATGTACCATTTTAAGGGGAAAATATGTTGAATCAGAATTTCATGGTGTCAACAAATCCCCAAAAAGTTGGGACATGGCCATTTTCACCACTGTGTGGTATCTCCCCTTCTTCTTACAACACTCAACAGACGTCTGGGGGCCGAGGAGACCAGTTTCTCAAGTTTAGAAATAGGAATGCTCTCCCATTCTTGTCTAATACAGGCCTCTAACTGTTCAATCGTCTTGGGTCTTCTTTGTTGCACCTTCCTCTTTATGATGCGTTAAATGTTCTCTATAGGTGAAAGATCTGGACTGCAGACTGGCCATTTCAGTAGCCGGATCCTTCTCCTACGCAGCCATGATGTTGTGATTGATGCAGAATGTGGTCTGGCATTATCTTGTTGAAAGATGCAGGGTCTTCCCTGAAAGAGATGACGTCTGGATGGGAGCATATGTTGTTCTAGAACCTGAATATATTTTTCTGCATTGATGGTGCCTTTCCAGACATGCAAGCTGCCCATGCCACACGCACTCATGCAACCCCATACCATCAGAGATGCAGGCTTCTGAACTGAGCGTTGATAACAACTTGGGTTGTCCTTGTCCTCTTTGGTCCGGATGACATGGCGTCCCAGATTTCCAAAAAGAACTTCGAATCGTGACTCGTCTTACCACAGAACAGTCTTCCATTTTACCACACTCCATTTTAAATGATCCCTGGCCCAGTGAAAACGCCTGAGCTTGTGGATCTTGCTTAGAAATGGCTTCTTCTTTGCACTGTAGAGTTTTAGCTGGCAACGGCGGATGGCACGGTGGATTGTGTTCACTGACAATGGTTTCTGGAAGTATTCCTGAGCCCATTCTGTGATTTCCTTTACAGTAGCATTCCTGTTTGTGGTGCAGTGTCGTTTAAGGGCCCGGAGATCACGGGCATCCAGTATGGTTTTACGGCCTTGACCCTTACGCACAGAGATTGTTCCAGATTCTCTGAATCTTCGGATGATGTTATGCACAGTTGATGATAATAGATGCAAAGTCTTTGCAATTTTTCGCTGGGTAACACCTTTCTGATATTGCTCCACTATCTTTCTGCGCAACATTGTGGGAATTGGTGATCCTCTACCCATCTTGGCTTCTGAGAGACACTGCCACTCTGAGAAGCTCTTTTTATACCCAATCATGTTGCCAATTGACCTAATTAGTGTTAATTGGTCTTCCAGCTCTTCGTTATGCTCAAATTTACTTTTTCCAGCCTCTTATTGCTACTTGTCCCAACTTTTTTGGGATTTGTTGACACCGTGAAAATATGAATCAACGTATTTTTCCTTTAAAATTATACATTTACTCGGATTAAACGTTTGATCTGTCATCTACGTTCTATTACAAATAAAATATTGACATTTGCCATCTCCACATCATTGCATTCAGTTTTTATTCACAATTTGTTTAGTGTCCCAACTTTTTGGGAATTCGGTTTGTATATTTATATCTCGGTTTATTGAGTAGTGGGGTGAGACTACTGGACTGTGAGCACCCTGGTTGGTGACTAGTAGCCCTGTGCATACTACTATTCTATATTTCCTTAAACTAATAACACACAAAGAATTAAATGTTACCATGTTTTTATTGAACACACCATGTAAATATTCACAGTGGAGGTGGAAAAAGTATATGAACCCCTAGACTAATGACATCTCTAAGAGCTAATTGGAGTGAGGTGTCAGCGAACTGGAGTCCAATCAATGAGATGAGATTGGAGGTGTTGGTTACAGCTGCCCTGCCTTTTAAAAAACACATACCAGTTCTGGGTTTGCTTTTCACAAGAAGCATTGCCTGATGTGAATGATGCCTCGCACAAAAGAACTCTCAGAAGACCTACGTTTAATAATTGTTGACTTGCATAAAGCTGGAAAGGGTTATAAAAGTATCTCCAAAAGCCTTGCTGTTCACCAGTCCACGGTAAGACAAATTGTCTTTAAATGGAGAAAGTTCAGCACTGCTGCTACTCTCCCTAGGAGTGGCCACCCTGTAAAGATGACTGCAAGAGCACAGCGCAGACTGCTCAATGAGGTGAAGAAGAATCCTAGAGTGTCAGCTAAAGACTTTCAAAAGTCTCTGGCATATGCTAAGATCCCTGTTAGCGAATCTACGATGCGTAAAACACTAAACAAGACTGGATTTCATGGGAGGATACCACAGAGGAAGCCACTGCTGTCCAAAAAAACCATTGCTGCACTTTTACAGTTTGCACAAGAGCACCTGGATGATCCACAGCAGTACTGGCAAATATTCTGTGGACAGATGAAACCAAAGTTGAGTTGTTTGGAAGAAACATACAACACTATGTGTGGAGAAAAAGAGGCACAGCACACCAACATCAAAACCTCATCCAAACTGTGAAGTATGGTGGTGGGGGCATCATGTTTTGGGGCAGATTTGCTACGTCAGGGCCTGGACGGATTGCTATCATCGAAGGAAACATGAATTCCCAGGTTTATCAAGACATTTTGCAGGAGAACTTAAGGCCATCTGTCCACCAGCTGAAGCTCAACAGATGATTGATATGTTGCAACAGGATAACGACCGAAAGCATAGAAGTAAATCAACAACAGAATGGCTTAAACAGAAGAAAATACGCCTTCTGGAGTGGCCCAGACAGAGTCCTGACCTCAACCTGATTGAGATGCTGTGGCATGACCTCAAGAAAGTGATTCACACCAGACATCCCAAGAATATTGCTGAACTGAAACAGTTCTGTAAAGAGGAATGGTCAAGAATTACTCCTGACCTTTGTGCAAGTCTGATCTGCAACTACAGGAAATGTTTTTGTTGAAGTTATTGTTGCCAAAGGAGGTTCAACCAGTTATTAAATCCAAGGGTTCACATTCTTTTTCCACCTGCACTGTGAATGTTTACATGTTGTGTTCAATAAAAACATGGTAACATTTAATTCTTTGTGTGTTATTAGTTTAAGCAGACTGTGATTGTCTATTGTTGTGACTTAGATGAAAATCAGATCACATTTTATGACCAATTTGTGCAGAAATCCATATAATTCCAAAGGGTTCACAAACTTTTTCTTGCAACTGTATATCTCTGGCTTTAATTATCTCTTCTAGTAATAATATAGAGGTCTCTGGGACTCATCATCAAAAATATTTAAAACATCTCAGTATATTAAATATTGAGTATGGGGACTACAAGCAGAAATACATGCACTTACATCGCTTGGCATGCTATAAGTAAGGTTATTAATGGTTGTCTGAATAAACGTTCTGTCACACTGAACGCACTTGGGCATGCAAATTGTTAAGATCTGCTGCTGGCAGCTCCCTTTGTAATTTATGACCAGTGATGTACCAGAAGTGCTAGCAACATATGCCTGACACTGTCCTGTTGAAAAACGGCTCCTAGGACACTTTGAAGAAATAGCAATACCACTGGTTCAATGACCAAATCAATGTAACACCAAGCTGTTATTGTGCCTGAAATGAAGACTACAGAGGTCCACCTACCATACATTATGCCACCCCATACCATAATGCCAGGAATAGGACTGGCGTGACATTCCGTAGGGAAGGCCCCTTTATGGCATTTCCCATGTGGTCTCTGGACCAACCACCAGCTATCATTGCATCCGAGACAAAAGCGGGACTCATAGACCTCCATCTCAGCCTCCCCTGTATCTTGCTGTGCACTGTGATAATAACCTTTGAAAGCAGTGGCATGAGATCAATGGAACACCTATAGCTGGACATCTTGCTGTACAGAAGACAGCCGGCGGCCAGGTTTTCTAGGAGAAGAGGTACCGGCCCTTCTGTCTGATGCAAGAGAGGCGGCTGCCACAGTAAGAATTGCTGACAGCCTCTCCTCTAAACAGACTCAGGAGGTCAGGGAGTTCGTTAGTCGGAACACGGATGTGTTCTCGGACCTCCCTGGACGCACTTCCATAATCCAGCATGACATTGTCACTGTCACAGCGTGGTGTGGGAGGGGAAGTCGACACCAAACACAAAAGGGAGGGAGAAGGTACCAGGCCTGCAAACTAGAGAAAGGGGGAAGGTGACCACCTAATAAATCCCAACCCGAGCCCTGACTGCTAACAGAATGAACAGACCCCGATGGTAGGATTGTTCATCCGCAGGAACCTTAGCCTGTCTCACCCTAGAAGGCCCTAAAGATAGTGACCTGATAGTGACGGACGACCTGTTCCTTTCCAGCTGAATAAACAAGAGTCTGCCTCGGGTCTGGTACCAAGAGACAGGGAAATAAACACAATACAAAAAGGAAAGACACTTTACTCTGGGTAAATGGAAAGCAGGAACTCAGCCGAGATCTAGACACCAAACGATCCACAACCAGAATGAGCTATCAACCGCAAGGAGTGATGGGTAAAGCCAGACTAAGAAGGGAGTAGTAATGGTCACATGATCTACACCTGAAAAGGAGGTGTGGACATCCCAGCAACACATAGACAAAGTTAAACCTAAAGAAACTGTCAGATCACTGACGTGCAGCCAGTCTTTTAGATCTTCTACCACCTGTCACGGGTGTGACAGACACTGAGCCACAGGCAAAAGTCTGATTAAAACCATACCAGGTACCCGAGGCTCGGTGACAATCCATTTCGGAGGAGCTGCAGCTAATGTTGCAGCTAGACGTCATTGAGGAGTCAAAAAGTGAGAGGGCCAGTCCTATAGTATTGATAAAAGAAAACAGAGAACTGAAAGCTCTTAGATGTCCAATAGTGAAAAAATATTAAGCTTTATTAAATACTCAATCAGTGAATCATAAAATGCCATAAAAACAAGGGGAGTAGGGAGCACAGACGCCATCCCAGCTCTACAGTGTCGACATAGAAAATCACTGTTAAGTTGAACATAGATGAAATTACATGTGAGTCCAGAATATATGGTATGGCGAGATATAAGTAGTAACCAGAGGATAATACACACACACATACAGCCCGTGCACCCGGCGATGGTGTGACCTGACTGGACCTATATCCTGTCTGTGTAACAGATGGCCAGACCAAAAGATGAATAATAAACAGGGACTCACCAAGATAAATGCGAACTGGATGTCTGGGATGGCGTTACCCCTATAGTATTGATACCCAAGCCGGACGGGACGTTGCGGTTTCGTAACGACATTCGAAAACTAAACGAGGTTTCCAAATTCGATGTGCATCCCATGCCCGGTGGATGAGTTCATTGAGAGGTTAGGACAAGCCCTGTATTTTCCTGTTTTGTACCTCACAAAAGGGTACTGGCAGGTGCCCTTAACGGAGGCTGCCAAAAAGAAAACTGCCTTCATCACAGTGAGGAATTGTGTCTGGCAAGGCAGGTATTTTTCTCCGAGCATGTGCGGCTGGCTTGGTTTCCAGCCAGGTGAGGTCAAGTACCAGAGTGTCTGTCCAGGTTTTGGCAGCATCTGGCTGTCCTTAAATAGGCAGCTGGGCTCAGCAGAGATGTCTCTGTTTTGGGGATCTGAGGCTTTGTGCCGTGCTGGAGGGATGAGAGCCGCAGGCTGGGTAAACAGGCCCCCTAAAGCCTGCTGTGGACTACTGCAGGCAGAATTGCCAGCAAGGTGACTTGTGTTATATGAACTTTCCATTGTGTGTGAATTAACACCAAGACTGGAGAAAGGGGGAAGGTGACCACCTAATAAATCCCAACCCGAGCCCTTACTGCTAACAGAATGAACAGACCCAGATGGTTGGATTGCTCATCCGCAGGAACCTAAGCCTGTCTCACCCTAGAAGGCCCTAAAGATAGTGACCTGATAGTGACGGACGACCTGTTCCTTTCCAGCTGAATAAACAAGAGTCTGCCTCGGGTCTGGTACCAAGAGACAGGGAAATAAACACAATACAAAAAGGAAAGACACTTTACTCTGGGTAAATGGAAAGCAGGAACTCAGCCGAGATCTAGACACCAAACGATCCACAACCAGAATGAGCTATCAACCGCAAGGAGTGATGGGTAAAGCCAGACTAAGAAGGGAGTAGTAATGGTCACATGATCTACACCTGAAAAGAAGGTGTGGACATCCCAGCAACACATAGACAAAGTTAAACCTAAAGAAACTGTCAGATCACTGACGTGCAGCCAGTCTTTTAGATCTTCTACCACCTGTCACGGGTGTGACAGACACTGAGCCACAGGCAAAAGTCTGATTAAAACCATACCAGGTACCCGAGGCTCAGCGACAATCCATTTCGGAGGAGCTGCAGCTAATGTTGCAGCTAGACGTCATTGAGGAGTCAAAAAGTGAGAGGGCCAGTCCTATAGTATTGATAAAAGAAAACAGAGAACTGAAAGCTCTTAGACGTCCAATAGTGAAAAAATATTAAGCTTTATTAAATACTCAATCAGTGAATCATAAAATGCCATAAAAACAAGGGGAGTAGGGAGCACAGACGCCATCCCAGCTCTACAGTGTCGACATAGAAAATCACTGTTAAGTTGAATATAGATGAAATTACATGTGAGTCCAGAATATATGGTATGGCGAGATATAAGTAGTAACCAGAGGATAATACACACACACATACAGCCCGTGCACCCGGCGATGGTGTGACCTGACTGGACCTATATCCTGTCTGTGTAACAGATGGCCAGACCAAAGGATGAATAATAAACAGGGACTCACCAAGATAAATGCGAACTGGATGTCTGGGATGGCGTTACCCCTATAGTATTGATACCCAAGCCGGACGGGACGTTGCGGTTTCGTAACGACATTCGAAAACTAAACAAGGTTTCCAAATTCGATGTGCATCCCATGC
The DNA here is from genome assembly GCF_014858855.1 of Bufo gargarizans. NCBI lineage: Eukaryota > Metazoa > Chordata > Amphibia > Anura > Bufonidae > Bufo > Bufo gargarizans. The sequence continues at coordinate 199,038,994 of NC_058086.1, forward strand.
CCCGGTGGATGAGTTCATTGAGAGGTTAGGACAAGCCCTGTATTTTCCTGTTTTGTACCTCACAAAAGGGTACTGGCAGGTGCCCTTAACGGAGGCTGCCAAAAAGAAAAATGCCTTCATCACAGTGAGGAATTGTGTCTGGCAAGGCAGGTATTTTCCTCCGAGCATGTGCGGCTGGCCTGGTTTACAGCCAGGTGAGGTCAAGTACCAGACTGGAGTTTAAGTGTCTGTCCAGGTTTTGGCAGCATCTGGCTGTCCTTAAATAGGCAGCTGGGCTCAGCAGAGATGTCTCTGTTTTGGGGATCTGAGGCTTTGTGCCGTGCTGGAGGGCTGAGAGCCGCACACTGGGGAAACAGGCCCCCTAAAGCCTGCTGTGGACTACTGCAGGCAGAATTGCCAGCAAGGTGACTTGTGTTATATGAACTTTCCATTGTGTGTGAATTAACACCAAGACTGCAAAGTTACGTGCTGTTTTGTGCAATTGCCTCAAGTGTGAATAAACACTGACGTTTTGAGTTAAGAACTTGTATTTTGCCTCTGTACTGCGCCCGCTTACCCTATCTACCAGAGCGAAACCCCACAATATACACATATATACTGTATATATACAGTATATATAGACACATAGATATATATATACTAGACATTAAGCCTGTAATGGGCACTAGAACAGTAGTGCATAAACATTAGTAGTAACAGTCTATATTAAATAGCAAGGGAATTTGACCACATTGTATTTCTTGTTTTATTTTTGGTTTTGTCAAAAATATTTTGTCAAGAACTCAAAGTTAAAATAATAATAAAAATAAAATGGAAACGTATATATCACAATACAGTAAGTACAATTATTATTGTCTTAGTGTAAAACTTTGTAACAATCTGCAATATACAATATCTGAAGCAAATAATCAGGAAATATGTATTTTTTTACATCTTGAAATCTTGTTCAGGACCATCTACAACCTTTACAACAATATCTGAAAAAGTTCTAACTCTTGATAATGCAACATATAACTGACCGTGGCTGTATACTGGTTCTGGCAAATAAATGCCAACTTTTTTTATGCTCAGATGACTGTCACTGACTGGAGACTGCTGGCACTGTGACTGGTGACACTGACTGATCGCTGAGACAGCTGGCACTGACTGGTGGCTGAGACGGCTGGCACTGACTGGTGGCTGAGACGGCTGGCACTGACTGGTGGCTGAGACTGCGGGCACTGTGACTGGTGGCTGAGGCGACTGGCACTGACTGGTGTCTGAGACTGCGGGCACTGTGGCTGGTGTCTGAGACAGCTGGCACTGACTGGTGTCTGAGATAGCTGGCACTGACTGGTGGTGCTGAGACTGCAGCTGTGGCTGACTGTTGACTGCGGTTAATTGCTGAGATGGCTGGCACTGACTGGTGGTGCTGAGACTGCTGGCACTGTGACTGGTGGCACTGACCGATGGCTGAGACGGCTGACACTGACTGGTGGCTGAGATGGCTGACTGGTAGCTGAGACAGCTGACACTGACTGGTGGCTGAGATGGCTGGCACTAACTGGTGGCTGAGACTGCGGGCACTGTGAATGGTGGCTGAGTCAGCTGGCACTGACTGGTGGCTGAGATTACTGGCACTGACTAGTGGCTGAGACTGCGGACACTGTGACTGGTGGCTGAGACGACTGACACTGACTGGTGGCTGATACTGCGGGCACTGTGACTGGTGGCTGAGACAGCTGGCACTGACTGATGGTGCTATCAGTCAGTGCCAGTTGTTTTGGCCACGCCTGATGTTTTTGCTATCTGACTGATGCATTTGTTTAGTTTTATCAGCCTAATGATGGCTTGCTTCACTGATAGTTAACAGATTCCAAATGCAAATAGCACACTTGAAATGAACTCAGGACATTTTATCTGCTCATTGTAATTGGGATAATGAGGGAATAACACACACCTGGCCATGGAACAGCTGAGAAGCCAATTGTCCCCTTACTTTTGGTCCCTTAACAAGTGGGAGGCACATATATGCAAACTGTTGTAATTCCTACACCGTTCACCTGATTTGGATGTAAATACCCTCAAATGAAAGCTGACAGTCTGCAGTTAAAGCACATCTTGTTCGTTTCATTTCAAATCCATTGTGGTGGTATATAGAGTCATAAATGTTAGAATTGTGTCCATGTCCCAATTTTTAGGGACCTGACTTTATATATACATAAAATGTAAAAAATCTGCAGCACTCGCCAATGTAGAAAATCCAATGGTGGTTTTATTTAAAAAAAACAGCAAGGTTGCATCACCTTGCTGTTTTTTTTTATAAAACCACCATTGGATTTTCTACATTGGCGAGTGCTGCAGATTTTTTGCATTTTATTTGACGTTGGGACCACTATCCAAGATCCTCATCTGCTTGCACCACCATCACCTTTAAAGGTAGTTTTTATGGTTTCCCCTATCTTTTGGGCTCAGTAGTGCTGCCAAACCTCTGCGTATACTGTATATATACATATATATGTATATATATATATATATATATATATAAAAAACTAAATATATATATATATATATATATATATATACAGTCATGGCCGTAAATGTTTGCACCCCTGAAATTTTTCAAGAAAATGAAGTATTTCTCACAGAAATGTATTGCAGTAACACATGTTTTGCTAACATGAAACTAAACATGTCACGCCAAACTGGCACACTTTCAAAATTGTGGATAAATAAGATTGTTTTAAGCATGTGATGCTCCTTTAAACTCACCTGGGGCAAGTAACAGGTGTGGGCAATATAAAAATCACACATGAAAGCAGATAAAAAGGAGAGAAGTTCACTTAGGGCTGTTTCACATGAGCGAGTCCATTGCGGGAATCACGCTCCGCGTTTGAGTGTGATCCTCTGCTCTGGACTTGCTAGGAGCGCACGGCATTATCATGATTTATAATGCTATGTGTCTCTGCATGGCCTTTTTTCCACAGAATCATAGTGACATAAAGCTGTCAGTATTATTCTGTAGAAATAAGGTCAAACAGAAGCACATAGCAAGTCCAGAGCAGAGGATCACACTCACACACAGAGCGTGATTCCCGCAATGGACTCGCTCGGGTGAAACAGCCCTTAGTCTTTGCATTTTGTGTCTGTGTGCGCCACACTAAGCATGGACAACAGAAAGAGGAGAAGAGAACTGTCTGAGGACTTGAGAACCAAAATTGTGGAAAAATATCAACAATCTCAAGGTTACAAGTCCATCTCCACAGATCTAGATTTGCCTTTGTCCACAGTGTGCAACATTATCAAGAAGTTTGCAACCCATGGCACTGTAGCTAATCTCCCTGGGCGTGGATGGAAGAGACAAATTGATGAAAGGTGTCAACGTAGGATAGTTCGGATGGTGGATAAGCAGCCCCAAACAAGTTCCAAAGATATTTAAGCTGTCCTGCAGGCTCAGGGAGCATCAGTGTCAGGGGCGAACTATCCATCGACATTTAAATAAAATGAAACTCTATGGCAGGAGAACCAGGAGGAGCCCACTGCTGACACAGAGACATAAAAAAGCAAGACTACATTTTGCAAAAATGAACTTGAGTAAGCCAAAATCATTCTGGGAAAACGTCTTGTGGACAGATGAGACCAAGATAGAGCTTTTTGGTAAAAAACATCTGAAAACAGAATGAGGCCTACAAAGAAAAGAACAAAGTACCTACAGTGAAATATAGTGGAGGTTCATTTATGTTTTGGGGTTGTTTTGCTGCCTCTGGCACTGGGTGCCTTGAATGTGTGCAAGGCATCATGAAATCTGAGGATAACCAACGAATTTTGGGTCGCACTGTAGAGCCCAGTGTCAGAAAGCTGGTTTTGCGTCCGAGATCAGCAGGACAATGACCCCAAACATACGTCAAAAAGCACCCAGAAATGGATGGCAACAAAGCACTGGAGAGTTCTGAAGTGGCCAGCAATGAGTCCAGATCTAAATCCCATTGAACACCTGTGGAGAGATCTTAAAATTGCTGTTGGGAAAAGGCGCCCTTCTAATAAGAGAGACATGGAGCAGTTTGCTAGGGAAGAGTGGTCCAAAATTCCGGGTGAGAGGTGTGAGAAGCTTATTGATGGTTATAGGAAGCGACTGATTTCAGTTATTTTTCCAAAGGGTGTGCAACCAAATATTAAGTTAAGGGTACCAATAATTTTGTCCAGTCCATTTTTGGAGTTTGGTGTGGCATTATTTCAAATCTGCTTTTTTTCCTCCCTTTTTTGGTTTGGTTCCAATACACACAAAGTGAATAAACATGTCTATAGCAAAACATGTGTTATTGCAATACTTTTCTGTGAGAAATACTTAATTTTCTTGAAATATTTCAGGGGCGCCAACATTTACGGCTATGACTGTACACACATACTGTGTGTATATATATATATATATATATATATATACGTATATACAGTACAGACCAAAAGTTTGGACACACCTTCTCATTCAAAGAGTTTTCTTTATTTTCATGACTATGAAAATTGTAGATTCACACTGAAGGCATCAAAACTATGAATTAACACATCTGGAATTATATACATAACAGAAAAGTGTGAAACAACTGAAAATGTCATATTCTAGGTTCTTCAAAGTAGCCACCTTTTGCTTTGATTACTGCTTTGCACACTCTTGGCATTCTCTTGATGAGCTTCAAGAGGTAGTCACCTGAAATGGTTTTCCCTTCACAGGTGTGCCCTGTCAGGTTTAATAAGTGGGATTTCTTGCCTTATAAATGGGGTTGGGACCATCAGTTGCGTTGTGGAGAAGTCAGGTGGATACACAGCTGATAGTCCTACTGAATAGACTGTTAGAATTTGTATTATGGCAAGAAAAAAGCAGCTAAGTAAAGAAAAACAAGTGGCCATCATTACTTTAAGAAATGAAGGTCAGTCAGTCCGAAAAATTGAGAAAACTTTGAAAGTGTCCCCAAGTGCAGTCACAAAAACCATCAAGCGCTACAAAAAAACTGGCTCACACTCGGACCGCCCCAGGAAAGGAAGACCAAGAGTCACCTCTGCTGTGGAGGATAAGTTCATCCGAGTCACCAGCCTCAGAAATCACAGGTTAACAGCAGCTCAGATTAGAGACCAGGTCAATGCCACACAGAGTTCTAGCAGCAGACACATCTCTAGAACAACTGTTAAGAGGAGACTGTGTGAATCAGGCCTTCATGGTAGAATATCTGCTAGGAAACCACTGCTAAGGACAGGCAACAAGCAGAAGAGCTTGGGCTAAAGAACACAAGGAATGGACATTAGACCAGTGGAAATCTGTGCTTTGGTCTGATGAGTCCAAATTTGAGATCTTTGGTTTTAACCACCGTGTCTTTGTGCGACGCAGAAAAGGTGAACGGATGGACTCTACATGCCTGGTTCCCACCGTGAAGCACGGAAGAGGAGGTGTGGGGGTGACTTGCTGGTTACGCTGTTGGGGAGTTATTCAAAATTGAAGGCATACTGAACCAGCATGGCTATCACAGCATCTTGCAGCGGCATGCTATTCCATCCGGTTTGCGTTTAGTTGGACCATCATTTATTTTTCAACAGGACAATGACCCCAAACACACCTCCAGGCTGTGTAAGGGCTATTTGACCATAAAGGAGAGTGATGGGGTGCTGCGCCAGATGACCTGGCCTCCACAGTCACCGGACCTGAACCCAATCGAGATGGTTTGGGGTGAGCTGGACCGCAGTGAAGGCAAAAGGGCCAACAAGTGCTAAGCATCTCTGGGAACTCCTTCAAGACTGTTGGAAGACCATTTGAGGTGACTACCTCTTGAAGCTCACCAAGAGAATGCCAAGCGTGTGCAAAGCAGTAATCAAAGCAAAAGGTGGCTACTTTGAAGAACCTAGAATATGACATATTTTCAGTTGCTTCACACTTTTTTGTTATGTATATAATTCCACATGTGTTAATTCATAATTTTGATGCCTTCAGTGTGAATCTACAATTTTCATAGTCATGAAAATAAAGAAAACTCTTGGAATGAGAAGGTGTGTCCAAACTTTTGGTCTGTACTGTATATATACACACAGGTGAAACTCGAAAAATTTGAATATTATGCAAAGTTCATTTATTTCAGTAATGCAACTTAAAAGGTGAAACTAACATATGAGATAGACTCATTACATGCGAAGTGAGATATTTCAAGCCTTTATTTGTTATAATTTGGATGATTATGGCTTACAGCTTATGAAACCCCAAAGTCTCAATTTTGAGATACCCTTTGTTCTGTGGGTATGGATTAATTAGCTGACTAGAGTGTGACACTTTGAGCCTAGAATATTGAACCTTTTCACAGAATTCTAATTTTAAGTTGCATTACTGAATTAAATTGAACTTTTGCACGATATTCTAATTTTTTGAGTTTCACCTGTATGTGTATGTACAGTACAGACCAAAAGTTTGGACACACCTTCTCATTTAAAGAGTTTTCTTTATTTTCATGACTATGAAAATTGCAGATTCACACTGAAGGCATCAAAACTATGAATTAACACAAAATTCTTTAAAAATATGTTTAACATAAAAACATGATTTAAGCACTAGGTTGTTTCCTGATGACACATTCCCTTTAACAGAAATTGAGTCTGGAAGGCATTCTTTTTTTTTTTTTTTCTATTCAAGCACCAGAGGGCGCACAATGCTTTTTCCTAATGTCCTTATTTGACCTTCTCAAAAAATAGGTTAAATGGATTTTTAATAGTTTTCTAAAAACCACTGTATACGGTAGACTTCTCACATGTTTGCTGTTTATCATTAATGAAAAAAAATAGACTCTAGTAAAAAAAAAAGAAAAGAAAGCCTTACCATTAGTGACATTATTATTGAATGATGTATAAGCAGAATATAATTTGCTGAAGTTGGTGTAGGGTGAGTGTAAGCTATTAAATCTTGCCTATTGTAAAGTATATGTTTATGCATTTTCCTTTTATTTCGTAGGTATGTAGGGATCAAATGTTTGATAAATGCACAGTTATTAATGTAGGGCAGAGAAGCCCAGAAGCAATTGCCAACTGTTCAACTTAGGTTTGGCAAAGATGTTATAAACAACATAGAGTGATAAGAGATGTATGAGTTTAGTTTACATTTGCAATGGTTTTTATTAGTCTACATGCACACGAACGTGGTTTGGTTCCGCATCCGAGCTGCATTTTATGCAGCTTGGGTGCAAACCCATTCACTTCAATGGGGCCACAAAAGATGCGGACAGCACTCCGTGTGATGTCCGTATCCGTTGCTCCGTTCCGTAGGCCCTCAAATAAAATAGAACATGTCCTATTCTCATACTGCTGCAAAGATTATTGGGAGTGCCTGTTTTCTTTCATTCTTCTGATTTTGGTATTACGTCCACACCAACCGAGCACCCCTTGACCAGTACGCTGTGCTGCCTGACTTTATCACACAATGTCCTATTCTTGTTCATTTTGCGGATTGCAAAACACAAACGTTCGTGTGCATGTAGGCTTATTTGCAATGAAACATTGGCATCGCTTACCTTCAGAACACCGAACACATGACCTAACATGACAATTCAGAAAAGAACATGCAGGGTCCTGCTTGATTATTGGTTAATTATGATAATATTATTTACATTGCTTTCTCTAACAACCAGTGTTGCTTGGATTTATCCCTCTGCTCTGAATTAAATCGGAGAGGCAATATATATTAGCACAAATCCAGAACCCCTACAGTTTTTAAAATGAATTTCAATCAGCTCAGAAATGTAATCTAAGGTACTTCCAAATGTCAAATTTTGTAAAAAAAAAAAAAAAAGGAACGGCACACTTGCGTACAAGCACGCAGCAAGACAGCAAGAGACACAGCCCTATATGCTAACTGAACTCTTTCAACAAGAATTTCACAGCATGAGACGCAGGTCATTGTACCTAGTTTATAGCAATTTTCAGTCAATGATTTTGTCTAGAGGAAAAGAGTGCCATTTCTCTAAGTGGAAATGAGCTCTACAATTTCATGTTGATCTAAGTCGGTGTTACAAGTCTGCTTCCTGAAGTGGTCAGTTTAAAGTTTCTGTGTGCACAGGTATTCATGCTGTCAACCTCCGCTTTAGGCCTTCTCGTGTCTCTTCAGTTTTTCACAATCACATACCCAGTATACTTACCGCTATTTCTTAGGCCACTTTTACACAGTGTTTGGACAGTAATTTCTATCAGTGATTGTGAGGCAAAACTAGGTGCGGGTCAAAAACACAGAAGGCAGTTTGCAGGAGAAGTCAGCAGCATCCTGGACACACAGGTGCCAATCTTTCCATTATTCCTTATCCCTGTGTAGGATCCACTCCTGGTTTTGGGCCACAACCATGATGGAAATCGCTGATCAAACATTGACTGTGTAAAAGCAGCATTAACTGACAAGCAAGTATAGTTACTGTATTTTACGCACCTATTTTTTTTTTTTTTTTGAGGAGGAAAATAAGAAAAACAATATTTTGAACCAAAAGGTGTGCTTTTGGTGGGTTTTGAACTAATGGTGGTCAGTGGATGACACTATTATGGGGGATCTGTGGATGACACACTGTTATGGGGGCATCTGTGGATAACGCACTGTTATGGGGGCATCTGTGGATGACGCACTGTTATGGGGGCATCTGTGGATGACGCACTGTTATGGGGGCATCTGTGGATGACGCACTGTTATGAGGCATCTGTGGATGAAGCAATGGTATGGGGGCACCTGTGGATGCCGCAATGGTATGGGGGCATCTGTGAATGACGCACTGTTATGGGGGATCTGTGGATGACTGTTGGGGGATCTGTGGATGACACTGTTATGGGGGATCTGTGGATGACACTGTTATGGGGGATCTGTGGATGACACTGTTATGAGGGGGTTCTCTGGATGACACTGTTATGGGGGGATCTGTGGATGACACTGTTATGGGGGGATCTGTGGATGACACTGTTATGGGGGGATCTGTGGATGACACTGTTATGGGGGGGATCTGTGGATGACACTGTTATGGGGGGGATCTGTGGATGACACTGTTATGGGGGGGATCTGTGGATGACACTGTTATGGGGGGGATCTGTGGATGACACTGTTATGGGGGGATCTGTGGATGACACTGTTATGGGGGGGATCTGTGGATGACACTGTTATGGGGGGGATCTGTGGATGACACTGTTATGGGGGGGATCTGTGGATGACACTGTTATGGGGGGGATCTGTGGATGACACTGTTATGGGGGGGATCTGTGGATGACACTGTTATAGGGGGGATCTGTGGATGACACTGTTATGGGGGGATCTGTGGATGACAATGTTATGGGGGGATCTGTGGATGACACTGTTATGGGGGATCTGTGGCTGACACTGTTATGGGGGGAATCTGTGGATGACACATATATATCATCTTATGCTATATATGTGTCATCCACAGATCCCACCCATAAGTGTCTCTGTGTAAATAGTGACCCCAATACACTGGGCCCCGCACAGCAATCTTCATATGTAAAGTGTAGTCATGTAATCCTAATTAAAGTAGCGCAATCCTCTGCAGTAGTACTTACTATCAAACTACTGTAGCAGGCAGACCAGCCCGCAGCGTAACGTCACTCACTCCGTCACGCGCCTGCTCCTCCCACTTTATTAATGAAGCAGGAGGAGCAGGTGCGTGACGGAGCGAGTGACATTACGCTTCCGGCCAGCCTGCTACAGTAGTTTGATAGTAAGTACTACTGCAGAGGATTGTGCTACTTTTATTAGGATTACATGACTACACTTTACATATGAAGATTGCTGTGCGGGGCCAGGTGTAATAGAGTACAGTGACTGCACAGGGCCCTGTGCTGTGCTGCATAGCGGCCGGCGATGTATCAGTGTCAGCAAAGTAAAAATGGCAGCATTCGCTTTATAAGACGCACTGCCATTTCCCATTGAGAAAAAGCTAAACGTCGGATCCGGCAATGCACCGAAACGACGTTTAGCTTAAGGCCGGATCCGGATCAATGCCTTTCAATGGGCATTAATTCCGGATCCGGCCTTGCGGCAAGTCTTCAGGATTTTGGTCCGGAGCAAAAAGCGCAGCATGCTGCGGTATTTTCTCCGGCCAAAAAACGTTCCGTTCCGGAACTGAAGACATCCTGATGCATCCTGAACGGATTTCTCTCCATTCAGAATGCATGGGGATAATCCTGATCAGGATTCTTCCGGCATAGAGCCCCGACGACGGAACTCTATGCCAGAAGAAAAGAACGCAGGTGTGAAAGAGCCCTAAGCCCCTGTGACAGAACTCTATACCGGAAAAAAAAACGCTAGTGTGAAAGTACCCTTATAAAGCAAAAAATACAGGTATATATATGTTTAAAGACCACACTTATGTTGCCTCAAGCACACCATGGCTGCATGATCGCTTGTGAGTTTTACACTGCTATCTAGAACCAAATATCACTCTATGCCCACTTTTGGCACGTAAAAACATATTCTTACATGTGCTGTGGTTACCTTCAATGAAACAAAGGTTGCGCTAAGTTCACTCTGCAGTCTTCATTCCTTTATTTATTTGTAGACCTCCATCCATACTTTTCTTATTTGGCTGTGTACCTCCCAGTAACGAATGCTGTATCTGTGCATCCAAGATACCGCTTACTTCTGCTGCAAACTGCCTTGGGTGTGATCTCCTCACTATCTGCAGCCTTTGTGAGCTGCATCTTTGGGTTCTCTGTCTGCCCCCCTTCACTCTTTCAGCTGCCCTGCTGCTATCTCTAAAGATGCCTATACACAAAAGCTAGGTGAAATGACCGAAGTCTGGGAAAAATGTGATCGGCCAGGCTGGAAAATTCATTTATATGGAATGATCATCCAAATTCAACCATTTTCCATTTTACTCAAGGACCAGGAAGCCATTTTTTTTAAGATGTAATGTTCCTGCTGCGATAGTTTATATGAATGATCTCCACAAACGACTGATCGGATGCAATGTGGATGGTCATTGTCTCATATGTATAGCTAGCTTAAAGGGAACCTGTCACCGGGATTTTGTGTATAGAGCTGAGGACATGGGTTGCTAGATAGCCGCTAGTACATCCCCAATACCCAGTCCCCATAGCTCTGTGTGCTTTTATTGTGTAAAAAAAAAAAGATTTGATACATATGCAAATTAACCTGAGATGAGTCCTGTATGTGAGATGAGTCAGAGACAGCTCAGGTTAATTTGCATATCTATCAAATCGTTTTTTTGTTTGTTTTTTACACAATAAATTTAGGAAACAAATGAAAAAATAAATAAAAAATCATTGCCAAGGTGTCCATAAGCTTTAAGCTAAATAAATATAAGTATTAATAGTAAAGATGTTGCACTAGAGAAACCTGGACACCAAGGGAGGTGCACCTGTCCAAACGAGAACACTCACTCGAATAAAGGGGGGAAAATTGTATAATAATGGACAGAGCACTCAAAGAAAGCAGGGACCATGTGATTGAACAATACACTGATATTTATTGTGCTAAGGTCAGCACTAAAAATGCAATAAAACAAAAAGAAGGTAGCGGCATAGAGTGTATACAATATATGGCGCTATGCTATTACCATAGCAACACAGTAAAAGTAGCAACAGTACATATAATAACAGCCCAAATTGCAAGGGATAAGTGACAGGAAGAAATAGCAGTTGTTATTCGATAAATATTTGATGGAATAATCGACCCAATGTCCATATAGAGGGTATAAAACCCTAAAGAAAATCGGTGGATACCGATCCTATCAAAGTTCTTACAAAGCAACGTTCAATTAGCTCCACTAGATTTCGAGACCACAACCAGTGTTCATAGAATAACTACCCCACACCTGAACAGCGGCGTCCCGCTGAAGCGGGGTAGGTAGCGGCGTCCCGCTACTAAACAACTTGCAAGTGATTTTTACCTTTGGATCGACTTGAACTTCAGCCAGACCTCGGGATATTGTCGCTCCCCATACGTGCCTCCGTTAATGCAGCACTGTTTTATTGGGAGGTTCTTGTTGGTAAAGGACTCCACTGGTGGGTTTTTCGTCACCACCCTAGGGCCTAGGCCAATAACTACCGGCCTTCTGTTGGTTAGTCCGCAGTAATGCTGTACTGATGACTTTCGTCGATTTGAACAGCTCACCACCGGTCACTGGCAGTCGATAGTTGGTAATGGGTCTTTCAATGCAACAAAAGTGTGGGATGTAGCACCAGATGCGTTTCGGGGTTATAATTCTCACCCCTTCCTCAGATACCACTGACGAAGGGGTGAGAATTAGGACCCCGAAATGCAAATATAAGTATTAGGCTACTTTCACACTCGCGTTTGTTGCAGATCCGTCATGTATCTGCATAGACGGATCCGTTCAGATAATACAACCATCTGCATCCGTTCAGAACGGATCCGTTTGTATTATCTGTAACATTGCCAAAACAGATCCATCTTGAACACCATTAAAAGACAATGGAGAATGGATACGTTTTCTATTGTGTCATAGAAAACGGATCCGTCCCCATTGACTTACATTGTGTGTCAGGACGGATCCGTTTGGTGGCAAGCAGCGTTTTGGGTGTCTGCCTCCACAGCGGAACGGAGACTGAACTGATACATTCTGAGCGGATCCTTTTCCATTCAGAATGCATTAGAATGCAAACTGATCTGTTTTGGACCGCTTCTGAGAGCCCTGAACGGATCTCACTAACGGACACCAAAACGCCAGTGTGAAAGTAGCCTTAGCCTGAATGTTGCTGAACAATCATCTATGGAATCCTTCGTACAAAAAATCTGACAATGACCATTTGGAAAACTCCAAGCTCACAGGTCTCACAGAGAAAAGTCTTCCAGCAGCCTCTACTTATAATTTCTAAATGATCATAGCTGATCAAAAACTAGTCAAAATAAATAATGAAATCAACAAAAATAGACACGGCTCATTCCTAGTCTCAGGAGAATCACTGGAATTTCCCAGGGTCCTTCTGGGGAGCAAAAAATGAGTAAATAAATCTAGTCACTATACAACATTGCAGAATATTGTCTCTAGGGAAATGGCCGCTGATCTTCTATGCTCGGGACATAGTGATTTGATGACACTTTCCCTCTGGCGCATGGTCACGTGATCTCCAGCGACTCAGCCTGCAGAAAGGGAGAACGCATCAGACTAGTCACTTCGCGCTTCTCCACATGACTATTCACGCCCCTCCAATCGCCCAGGCCAATCACAGTGCCGAAAATTAAATGAGATCCGCCCCTTTTGTCTCCCGGGCCAGGTCTACAGCCAATGTGAGCGTGAGTGAGTGGTGACGTCATGTTCAGGCCTCACTAGTTGCTGCATCCTGGAGTTCATGTGGACTTGAGAGGTATCGTGCACACATGACAGGTTTACGTATTGATAGTGGCGGGTTTGTGTGACGTCATGCTGCATGGCTTGGTCATCTCCCTGACAGTATATACATGTACATAGCATGCGCTTATCTCCTCGGGTCATGTAGTTAAAGACTTCCCTGCATGAGCGGTGCTTTTATTACTGCTGTGCCTGTCCTGCAGTGGAAGCCATATGTGGGAGCAAAGTAACGCACAATGTGTATATTGCTGTACAGCATGATTTCTAATTGGATATAGATTTAGTCGGTCTGTCACTCTTAGAGTTCAGTGAGACCTCCATGCCCGCCAACTGCCGTTTGACAGGTTTCTCTGCCAACACACCCCATCAGGTTTCTTGGGCCATCTAGGACATTTATGGCATGATGATTGTTCAAACAAAAATCCTTACTTCGTTAAAATACCTTACCCCTCGTGACTTCTGAGGGTGTGCGCCTCAGTGCAAGCGCAGTACCATGGCACGGGTAAGATAAAATTACATTGATCGCTGACTCACGGACACCGCGCATGTCAGGGGTAAGGAGATCTGGCGGTCTTTTCTCCTTACCCTCACACTGCACATGTGCGGATTGTGAAATCTCCTTTTGCTCCCAGCACTATCTGGGTGCAGCATATTGGGGGGCATAACCCTAAACCCTAACCCTTGTGAGGGTAAGGAGATTTCACAATCTGCGCAGTGTGAGTGTAAGGCGAAAAGACCGTCAGATCTCCTTACCCCTGATGGCGCGGTGTCCGGTTAAGGTATTTTGACGAGGTAAGGATTTTTGGCCTGCATGGAGCTCTACAATTACTTCTGTAGCACTTCCAAAAACGCCAGGGCCACACTCTGGAGATACCTGCCTCTATCTGACATTTATGGCATTTCCTGTCCCCCGATGGGAATTACCCCTTTAAATGCCACTACAGAAATCCACTCAGGTGCCCTCTGTGAATGGGGTGGTGGTGCACATGCGGGACCACTGCTCGGTGCACTTCTGTGGGACTGCAGAGTACAGTGTTTGACTTCTAACAGTCCCATAGACAGTGAATGGAACAGCAGAATACACCTGAGGTCGGGGGAAGCCACAGGCAGCCATTCTAAGGGCTCAGGCACACGACCGTATGTATTTTGCGGTCCGCAAAAAATACGGATGACATCTGCGTGCATTCTGTATTTTGCGGAACGGAACAGCTGGCCCCTAATAGAACAGTTCTATCCTTGTCTGTAATGCAGACAATAATAGGACATGTTCTATTTTTTGCGGAACGGAGATACGGAATGTGGACCCATTGAAGAGAATGGTTTCGTATAACGTTTGTGTGCAAGAGGCCGAAGGCAGTTTTGGTAAATGGTGGTATTTGATGAAATACAAGTGAAACTTGAAAAATTTGAATATCGTACAAAGTTAATTTATTTCAGTAATGCAACTTAACCCCTTAGTGACCACCCATACGTGTGTTTACTGACGTAAACAAAGGTGGTTTTAGCTAAACGGCTGGCTTTAATCAATCATTACATGTACTTAAAATTGTGCATTAAAAACTATAACTTGTCCTGCAAAAAATAAGACCTCATACAAGTACTTTTATGATCTCCTCCGGCCGGCCGGCCCTGTCAGCATTTCAAAAATCGCGCGCCTGTGTTGATTCGGCGCAGGCGCTCTGAGATAAGGAGGCTCGCCTCCTCAGCACTACCTCAGTGCGCCTGCGCCGATGACGGGAGGAGATCGCGGCTGGCCCTGTCAATCAACAAGAGGAGGGGGCGGTTTTCTGCGGCTGCTACCAGCAGGTAGACTCCCTACTTGCTGGTAGAAAGGTAATTAACATATCATAAAAGTATGTTTTTTGCAAAATCTACTGAACGAAAATTATTAATAACATAAGGTATAGCTATATCGCCAGATAGGGATTATAAGTACACACAAAAAAAAAAAATCAGTTTAGTGGGGTGACAGAAGCCCTTTAAAAGGTGAAGCTAACATATGATAGAGACTCATTACATGCAAAGTGAGATATTTCAAGCCTTTATTTGGTATAATTTGGATGATTATGGCCTACAGCTTATAAGACCCCAAAGTCACAATCTCGGGTAGCCTTTGCTCAGGGGGTATGGATTAATTAGCTGACTAGAGTGTGACACTTTGAGCCTAGAATATTAAACCTTTTCACAAAATTCTTTAAGTTGCATTACAAAAATAAATTAACTTTTGCACGATATTCAAATTTTGTGAGTTTAACCTGTATAACAGCAATATCTGTCGTGCGACATACATTTATATTAGTGGCACCAGTCCTTTAACACCCATGTGGCCTTTAGACCTGCTCTACACTGCGACTTTTTGTAGCGCGATTGATTGTAAGCCCTCTCTCCTTCTGTACCAGTTTGACTTGTCTTGTTCATGCTTAGTGCAATTCAAACATAAAGTAGACAGATGGGAAACGTTAAGTAATAACTATTATATGAGGTATGACTATCTGTTTTAAAAGCAGAGAAATTGAAATTTGGAAAGTTGAGAATTTTTCCAAATGTTTGGTAAATTTGGTATTTTTTTTATAAATAAAAATTAAATATTTTGATTGAAACTTACCAGTGTCATGAAGTACAATATGTTACAAGAAAACAATCTCAGAATGGCCTGGATAAGTAAAAGCGTTTTAAAGTTATCAGCACATAAAGTGACACATGTCAGATTTGCAAAGATCAGTCTGGTCCTTAAAGGGTTTCTGTCACCAGATGTAAACCTATTAAGCTAGTTGAGATTAGCGATGTGCTAATGTCAGCTAAAATTAACTAGCCTATTCCTACTTTTATCTATGCCCTGATTACTCCAGAAACATAACTTTTATAATATGCTAATTAGCCTCTAGGAGCAGGGGGGTGTTGTTCCTGCTCCTAGAGGCTCCGTTCTCCCACCTTTGTCGTCTCCCTCCAAGTTCTAATTGACAGGACCAGGCAGTGCTCGCATCTGTCTGCCAGCCCTGTGCTCTGGTGAAATCTCGGGCCAGTGCATGCGCGTTGAGGAAGCTGGCAGCCTGCGAGTGTCTTTCCCTCACCGCACCTGTGCCGAGATTTCACCAGAGCACACGGCAGGCAGACAGATGCGAGCACTGCCTGGCCTGGTCGATCAAGAATTGGAGGGAGACGACAAAGGTGGGAGAACGGAGCCTCTAGGAGCAGGAACAACACCCCCCCGCTCCTAGAGGCTAATTAGCATATTATAAAAGTTAGATTTCTGGCGTAACGGGGGCATAGATAAAAGTAGTAATGGTCTGGTTAGGTTCAGCTGACATTATCACATCGCTAATGTCAGCTAGCTTAATGGGGCTAAATCTAGTGACAGAATTCCTTTAAGGTGAAAAAGTGGGTTTTGGAAAAGTGTCACACATGTGGTATCGCCGTACTCAGAAGAAGTAGGGCAATGTGTTTTGGGGTGTATTTTTACATATACCCATGCTGGGTGAGAGAAATATCTCTGTAAATTGACAACTTTGTATAAAAAAATATGGAAAAAGTTGTCTTTTACAGAGATATTTCTCACACACAGGATGGGTATATGTAAAAATACACCCCAAAACACATTGCCCTACTTCTGAGTACGGCGATACTACATGTGTGACACTTTTTTGCAGCCTAGGTGCGCAAAGGGGCGGTGATAAGGGACCCTTAGGCCCCATTCACACGTCTGCAATTCTGTTCCGCATTTTGTGGACCGGAATTGCGGACCCATTCATTTCTATGGGGACAGACTTTGTCCCGCTCGGATCCGAAATTGCGGATCTGCACTTCCGGGTCCGCACTTCCGTTCCGCAAAAATATAGAACATGTCCTATTCTTGTCCGCAATTGCGGACAAGAAAAGGCATTTTCTATATAGTTCTGGCAATGTGCAGATCGGCAGCGAATGATCATCGCTGGCAGGCTGTAGTTCAACTTCTCAGCTGCGCGTGCTGTGAACGCGCGTTCACGTGAAATCTCGGGTCTCACGAGATGACGCCAATAGGCGTCGCTGAGAGTGCCGCCGCACTGACGCCTTTCGGCGTTAGTGTGACGGCAGGAGGTTAAAGTTATCACCACATAAAGTGACACATGTCAGATTTGCAAAAAATGGCCTGGTCCTTAAGGTGAAAAATGAGTCCTGAAGGGGTTGATGATAGGGTTGTTGCGGGTATCAAAATTTCGATACCCAATCAATACTTTTGTCCCGGTACGATACCGGGATTTCCATTTTTTTCAATACTGGCCTAGTATCTCTGAACATGTTCCCTCAGCAGCACAGGGGAGAAGGAAGCAGTCTCTCCCTCTTCCCCCCCGTGCCTCTACTGCTGCCACCAATGGGGAGAGAGGGGCGGAGGAGGGGATAGGACGACCTTTTTTATGGGTTCCGACTTAGTTAAGTTACCAGGCTATATAGAGCGGCGCCCCGGGATCTCCCTGCACCTATTATTCCTGGGCGCCGCCCCGTTCGCCCCGCTGTGCCCCTGTTACAGTCTCCTGCTCCGTATGCTAATTATTACTATCGAAGCATTGGGGAGGAGACATCAGCTTCTCTCCTGGGCGTTCCGAGAAGGCACAGTGCACCCGCTCCCACTCCCTCAACCCCCACAGGGTCCCCTCCCCTCCTCATTGGTGGCAGTGGCAGCTTCTGATCGGAGCTCCAGCAGTGTAATCCTGGGGCTCCGATCAGTTACCATGGCAGCCAGGACGCTACTCAAGCCCTGGCTGCCATAGTCGGCTCCCTGCTGCTGTGTGTACTATGCACAGGGCAGCAGGGACAGTGTGAGGTCCTATTTACCCTAATAGACCTCTATCAGGGTGAATAGGACAAGGGATGAAAAGATCAGAGGTTCTAGCCCCTATCATTTGACACATTGTCTGATCCTTTATTTCCCTAAAAGATAATGATAATGGGCACCAAAGGCTTATTACGAGCAAATATGTCTAGACATGTTATCTCAACTCTTCCAAGCTCGGAGCAGGCATCATTAGGCACTTTCAGACATCTCCCACTATGAGCTGGTCTTTAGCTGAAGCCACAGGAGCTCTGTTCCACGAATGTCCCACGTTACATAAGACAGTACTTTACCTTGGCAAGAGGCATCTATGTGGATGCTGGAGAATTATTGCTTCTGAACTATGGGAAGAGCAGAATAAGCTGCTCCAAATATGTGTGATCAGATCTGGTAGAATCCTGCCGCTAGAACCGTGAACCACGAAAAGACGTGAGGACAGCCTCAAATGAATTAACAGATACCAGATAGTATATCTGGTATCTGATTTCATGTTCTTTAGCTGTTTCTTAGTCAAAAGGGTTTTCCAGGATTTTTTATTTTTTTTTTACTGATGACTTATTCTAAGGATAGGTGATCAGTATCTGATCGGTGGGGATCCGACACCTGAGACCCCGGCTTATCAGCTGCTTGAGAAGGCACCGGCACTCCTGTGAGGGCTGCTGCCTTCTCTGTGCTCACCAGGCACAGCACCGCATGTGGTATAGCGCAGCGGTCCCCAACCGCCGGGCCGCGGCCCAGGACCGGGCCGCGGAGGATTGTTAGCCGGGCCGCGGCGATCATGGCAGTCTTTAACTCTGTACTAATGAAGCGCTTCCATTATGGAAGCGCTTCATTAGTACAGAAGGACCAGGAAGCGGTGAAGGATCTGTACTCACCACTTCCTGGTCCACGGCTCGACTATCGGCTGTGCAGGGCTGCGCACAGCGTGAGGTCTCTCTGTGACCTCACGCTGTGCACCGCTATACACAGCCGACAGCAGAATGAAGAGGATCGCGATGGTGACCAGGAGCAGGAGAGGTAAGAGATTTTTTTATTTTATTTTATTTTATTTTATTTGCGCTAGGGGCTGACATGAGGGGCTAATGGGGCTGACATGAGGGGCTAATGGGGCTGACATGAGGGGCTAATGGGGCTGACATGAGGGGCTAATGGGGCTGACATGAGGGGCTAATGGGGCTGACATGAGGGGCTAATGGGGGCTGACATGAGGGGCTAATGGGGGCTGACATGAGGGGCTAATGGGGGCTGACATGAGGGGCTAATGGGGGCTGACATGAGGGGCTAATGGGGGCTGACATGAGGGGCTAATGGGGGCTGACATGAGGGGCTAATGGGGGCTGACATGAGGGGCTAATGGGGGCTGACATGAGGGGCTAATGGGGGCTGACATGAGGGGCTAATGGGGGCTGACATGAGGGGCTAATGGGGGCTGACATGAGGGGCTAATGGGGGCTGACATGAGGGGCTAATGGGGGCTGATGGCTGACCTGGGGGACATGGGGCTGACATGAGGGGCTAATGGGGGCTGATGGCTGACCTGGGGGACATGGGGCTGACATGAGGGGCTAATGGGGCTGACATGAGGGGCTAATGGGGCTGACATGAGGGGCTAATGGGGGCTGACATGAGGGGCTAATGGGGGCTGACATGAGGGGCTAATGGGGGCTGACATGAGGGGCTAATGGGGGCTGACATGAGGGGCTAATGGGGGCTGACATGAGGGGCTAATGGGGGCTGACATGAGGGGCTAATGGGGGCTGACATGAGGGGCTAATGGGGGCTGACATGAGGGGCTAATGGGGGCTGACATGAGGGGCTAATGGGGGCTGACATGAGGGGCTAATGGGGGCTGATGGCTGACCTGGGGGACATGGGGCTGACATGAGGGGCTAATGGGGGCTGATGGCTGACCTGGGGGACATGGGGCTGACATGAGGGGCTAATGGGGGCTGATGGCTGACATGAGGGGCTAATGGGGCTGACATGAGGGGCTAATGGGGCTGACATGAGGGGCTAATGGGGCTGACATGAGGGGCTAATGGGGCTGACATGAGGGGCTAATGGGGCTGACATGAGGGGCTAATGGGGCTGACATGAGGGGCTAATGGGGGCTGACATGAGGGGCTAATGGGGGCTGACATGAGGGGCTAATGGGGGCTGACATGAGGGGCTAATGGGGGCTGACATGAGGGGCTAATGGGGGCTGATGGCTGACCTGGGGGACATGGGGCTGACATGAGGGGCTGACCTGGGGGACATGGGGCTGACATGAGGGGCTGACCTGGGGGACATGGGGCTGACATGAGGGGCTAATGGGGCTGACATGAGGGCTAATGGGGCTGACATGAGGGGCTAATGGGGCTGACATGAGGGGCTAATGGGGCTGACATGAGGGGCTAATGGGGCTGACATGAGGGGCTAATGGGGCTGACATGAGGGGCTAATGGGGCTGACATGAGGGGCTAATGGGGCTGACATGAGGGGCTAATGGGGGCTGACATGAGGGGCTAATGGGGGCTGACATGAGGGGCTAATGGGGGCTGATGGCTGACCTGGGGGACATGGGGCTGACATGAGGGGCTAATGGGGGCTGATGGCTGACCTGGGGGACATGGGGCTGACATGAGGGGCTAATGGGGGCTGATGGCTGACCTGGGGGGCTAATGGGGGGCTTATGGCTGACATGAGGGGCTAATGGGGGGCTTATGGCTGACATGAGGGGGCAATGGGGAGCTTATGGCTGACGAGGGGCTAATGGGGGGCTTATGGCTGACATGAGGGGGCAATGGGGAGCTTATGGCTGACGAGGGGCTAATGGGGGGCTTATGGCTGACATTGGGGGGCTTATGGCTGACATTGGGGGGGGGGTATGGCTGACATTGGGGGGGTTTATGGCTGACATTGGGGGCTGATAGCTAAAGGTTTGGGGGTTGATCTGAGCCATTGGGGGTCTGATCTGAGGTGTAATGAATTTTTTTCTTTTCTTATTGTTCTCCTCTAAAACTAGGTGCATCTTATAGGGCGAAAAATATGGTCCAGTGCAGCAGAGACCAGTGCAGCAGAGACCAGTGCAGCAGAGACCAGTGCAGCAGAGACCAGTGCAGCAGAGACCAGTGCAGCAGAGACCAGTGCATGCAGAGACCAGTGCCAGCAGAGACCAGTGCAGCAGAGACCAGTGCAGCAGAGACCAGTGCAGCAGAGACCAGTGCAGCAGAGACCAGTGCAGCAGAGACCAGTGCAGGCAGAGACCAGTGCAGCAGAGACCAGTGCAGCAGAGACCAGTGCAGCAGAGACCAGTGCAGCAGAGACCAGTGCAGCAGAGACCAGTTGCAGCAGAGACCAGTGCAGCAGAGACAGTGCAGAGACCAGTGCAGCAGAGACCAGTGCAGCAGAGACCAGTGCAGCAGAGACCAGTGCAGCAGAGACCAGTGCAGCAGAGACCAGTGCAGCAGAGACCAGTGCAGCAGAGACCAGTGCAGCAGAGACCAGTGCAGCAGAGACCAGTGCAGCAGAGACCAGTGCAGCAGAGACCAGTGCAGCAGAGACCAGTGCAGCAGAGACCATAGTCAGTTTATATAGTGTTATATATTTTAATATGCACCTTGTGTTTTGTTATGTGCGTGAATCAGTCAGCCCCGCCCCAGAACCCCCGCCCCCCTTTCTCCCCCCACCCGGTCCCTGGGAAAATTGTCTCGCATGAAACCGGTCCTTGGTGCAAAAAAGGTTGGGGACCACTGGTATAGCGGATGTGCTTGGTATCGCGCTCAGCTCTATTAACTTGAATGGGGCTGAGCTGCTCCTAGGCCACGTGACCTATAAATGTCATCACTCGGCCTAGGGAAAGCTGAGAGAAGGCTGCGGCCTTCTCAAACAGCTGATTGGCGGGGTCCTGGTTGTCGGACCACCACTGATCAGATACTGATGACCTGTCCCGAGAATAGGCTATCGGTAATAAAATCTCAAAAATCCCTTTAAACTCTTTTCTGGAAAGTTGTATAACGGCAGATACGGTGCCATCATAGCTCCTAGCAGATATTAGGCTCCAGAATGGTAAATATGCCTTTATTTGCAGAGTGTGAGAGTAGGAGGTGAATCACTATTTGACAGCCAGGTAGGAAAGCTGACATTCCCCAAGGGGTGGGATTAGTGGCCGCTTGCATTGGTTGTCACCCAGCTTTCCCAGAAACAAATATAACTAAGAAGCAGCATTATAGAGTTTAACCGAGGAGGACAACTCAATTCAAGGATTTTATGTACTGGTGATATACAGGGTGAGGTGAAAGTCTGGACTTGCTAAGGGTCATTCATCATCGTTGTTTGTGCCTTTTTTTTTTTTTTTGTCTAGTTTTGGGTGTTTTCGGCTGTTATTATTATTTAGTTGCATGTACTGTCATGTTTGCCCCTGGTTTTTCATCTATTTTTCCAGGTGCAACAGTTTTTTTTTGTTTTTGACTGATTTTGCGGGCGTGGTTTATTTGTTGTGTCTGAGTTAGGGCTCATTTACACGACCGTGTTTTGATTCCACATTTTTTGTGGCTCTGATGTGGACCCATTCACAAAAAAAAAAAAAAAAAATGCAAACAGCACTCAGTGTGCTGTTCGCATTCGTTGGCCCCGCAAAAATGATCATGGCCTATTCTTGTCCGTTTTGTGGACAAGAATAGGCATTTCTATAAAGGGCAGTATGTTCCTTTCCACAAATTGCGGAAGGCACATGGGCAGCATCCGTGTTTTGCGGATCCGCAATTTGCGGACCGCAAAATACAGCACGTTCGCTTGAACAAGCCCTTAGTGTGATTTATGTAGGTAATTTTCCTGGGTTGGTCTAAGAAGTATTGTGTGACTTTTTCTTGTTCTTAATTCTCAAAGTCTCAATTAGGTCATAAGATGCACCTTTTTTTTTATTTTACCTAATTTGGGACTTTTTCATACCTAGATGTTCCAAATCAGGCTACTTTCACACTAGCGTTCGGGTATCCGCTTGTGAGCTCCGTTTGAAGGGGCTCACAAGTGGCCCCGAACGCATCCGTCCAGCACTAATGCATTCTGAGTGGACGCGGATCCGCTCAGAATGCATCAGTCTGGCAGCGTTTGGCCTCCGCTCCGCTCAGCAGGCGGACGTCCACCTGGCCATGCGGAGGCGTGCAGATCCGTCCAGACTTACAATGTAAGTCAATGAGGAAGGATCTGTTTAAAGATGACACACTATGGCTCAATCTTCAAACGGATCCGTCCCCCATTGACTTTCAATGTAAAAGTCTGGACGGATCCGTTCAGGCTACTTTGACACTTAGAAATTTTTTTAAAATATAATGCAGACGGATCCGTTCTGACTGGAGCCACCGTCTGCATTATATGAGCGGGTCCGTCTCAGAAGGATCCGCTCTGAACGCTAGTGTGAAAGTAGCCTTAGACTTTTTGGAATCGGCTGGACACAAACCACAGTGTCCAGCCAACTCTCATAATTTTTGCCGGATTGCGGCTGGATATTCTAGTTAATGGGGCCAGCGGTATTCTGGTTGTATCCGGCAGTGCTGGATCCAGAGAACTCCGGTAGGCTGTTCTCTGCCAGAAAGCCTGCTGGAGTTGCTCCCGCATATCTAAAACTAGCCTTAGACAAAAACCATTAGACACACCTTAAAACTCACAATTAAAAACACACCACGACTAATTCAAAACCAGTCCTCATGATAAATACTTTACACAGGTGAATCAAGTACGTCGGCAAAAAAAAATTATCTAAAAAACAGACGCTCTTTATAAATTACCTCCTGGAAAATTTACTTCTAATGTGTGAAAGTATTGACTGGGAGGGAGGCTGCATTATTTGGTAGTGGAAACGTTTTCGGCCTCTTTTTTGAAATCCGCCATATTGAATTCAGCTCCGGTTTTTCCAATGAAAAGAGGGTCATGTGATATATCAGTCTTGGCTAGAATTTACTCAGAAACACAATGGAAGTGACAGATTTGACCTATCTTTACCTTTTTAGGAGTTAAGGGAGGTCAGTGTTTTCTAAAGTGCTTTACATGACGTTTTCTCTGTGTCCACCATTCTGCCCTGTATTTAGTTTGCCCAGAATCGTCTGTTTATGCAGATTTTATCTTTTACTGGGGACACCCATAAAACTAGTATAATAGTACATATCATAAGGTAGTGACTCACTGTGGCTGAAATTCCTCTGCTCTGGTGTGCATCAAGCTCCAGCAGCTGCCGCTCCTTCACATATGGACATACAAGTCCGTGGTGGCCTCCGCTTCCCTGTTGTGTAGACAGAAGGCCAGCATCGTCTAATTAACCCTTCTTTTAAAAGGAGCTGAAGTAGTGGGTGGCATACGCACAAAAGTGAAGACACCCATGCTGCGGCATTTAGATAAGGACTTGTAGAGGGAGGGTTTCATCGTCCTGCTGCTCACACATAGCCAGGTTGCTTTTGATCTGATTATTTTCCTTACTCTGCATCCAATAATGCTTCTTTTAAGAGCCTGGTCACTATGCTTACATGTGTAGTAGTGCGTCCTTTCATCATCCGGATTATGCAGAATCGAACATAAAGCGTTTCCTTTTATCATATTGTTTCAGTGATTGCACAAAATGTCAGAAGATTTGAAGAAAAGATTAGAATTTCCAAACTCGCTTATTCAGACACAGGTAGGACTTTTTCTGTTATTTTCATTGGCACTAATTTATTATTTTCTTTCCGATTTTTGGACACAAATCTGCACAGTGTGCAGGTACCCTAACAGTAGATTTAGGGGCTGAATGTGTTTTATGTCCATGTTACTTATGTGTTGTAGTCCGACTAGGGTTTTCACTAACCTGAGCTCATAAGTAAGGGTACATGCACAAGGACGGATTTTTTTTGCACATTTCACTGTATTTATGCACCAAAATCTGCATGTGTTGACATATATTTGCATTACAAAGGGTGAAATCTGCACTGAAAACCCGCACAAACAATTGACACTCTGCGGATTTTAAAAGCCACACCACAGTTCTATTTCTGCATGTAAAAAAAAATGCCCTGTATATGAGATCTGGAAAATATCATGAACTTTGCTGGTACTGTATTGTGCTACAGTTTTTTTGCACCATGGGCATGACTACCAGGTAGCAGGCGTAGCAGCTGCTATAGGGCACAACAACTAAGGGGTCCATGTCCACTCAAACATATCGTATTGCGATGGCAGTGCGCGCCCGATCACTGCAGGGGTCCGGCAGTCCCTAGTAGCCGGGCCCCTACTGTATCCGCCGACATCGCTGTTTACCTCAGGCTGGGTCTCCTAGGCAACCTGTTGACTCAGTGTCACTAACAGGCAATGCATTACAATACAGATGTATTGTAATGCATTGCAGAGGGGATCAGACCCCCAAAAGAGTGGGACAGAAATAAAGTTTAAAAAAAAAAAAAAGTAAAAAAAAGTGTTTTGAATAAAAAATAAAGTTTAAAGTAAAAAAAAAAAAATCAAAAAACACCCCATTCCCCTGATTTTCTAATAAAAATAAGAAAAACCGCACATATTAGGTATCGCCGCGTCCGGAACGAACGGCTCTATAAATATATCACATGATCCACCCCATCCGATAGACACCATTAAAAAAAAAAAAAAACTGTTAAAAAAAAATGCCATTTTTGTCAACGTACATCACTAAAAGTGCAACACCAAGCGATCAAAAATAGTACCAATCTAACCGTCACCTTATCCCGCAAAAAATGAGCCGCTACATAGGACAATCGCCCCCCAAAAAAAGTGTAAAAAAAGTGTAAAAAAAAGCTATTTTTTGTCCCCTTATATCACAAAAAGTATAATAGCAAGCGATCAAAAAGTCAAACGCATCCCAAAATAGTGCCAATCAAACCGTAATCTCATCCCGCAAAAATCATACCCTACCCAAGATAATCGCCCAAAAACTGAAAAAACTATGGCTCTCAGAATATGGAGAAACTAAAACCATGATTATTATTTTTTTTGTTTCAAAAATTAAATCATTGTTTAAAACTTGCATAAATAAAAAAAAGTATATATATTAGGTATCGCCGGGTCCGTAATAACCTGCTCTATAGAAATATCACATAACCTAACCCCTCAGGTGAATACCGTAAAAAATGAGCTATTTTTTGTCACCTTAGATCACAAAAAGTGTAATAGCAAGCAATCAAAAATTCATACGCACCCCAAAATAGTGCCAATCAAACCGTTATCTCATCCTGAAAAAAATGAGCCCATAAACAAGACAGTCGCCCAAAAAATAAATAAAACTATGGCTTTCAGAATGTGGAGACACTAAAGAATCTTTATTTTTCATATTTGGTATTGTCGCGTTCGTGACAACATTCTCTATAAAAATACCACATGATCTAACCTGTCAGATGAATGTTGTAAATAACAAAAAATAAAAACTGTGCCAAAACAGCTATTTCTTGTTACCTTGCCTCACAAAAAGTGTAATATATAGAGCAAACAAAAATCATATGTACCCTAAAATAGTACAAACAATACTGCCACCCTATCCCGTAGTTTCTAAAATAGGGTCACTTTTTTGGAGTTTCTACTCTAGGGGTGCATCAGGGGGGCTTCAAATGGGACATGGTGTCAAAAAACCAGTCCAGCAAAATCTGCCTTCCAAAAACCGTATGGCATTCCTTTCCTTCTGCGCCCTGCCATGTGCCCGTACAGCAGTTTACGACCACATATGGGGTGTTTCTGTAAACGACAGAATCAGGGCAATAAATATAGAGTTTTGTTTGTCTGTTAACCCTTGTTTTGTGACTGGAAAAAAAAAATTTTTAAATGGAAAATCTGCAAGAAAGTGAAATTTTGATATTTTTTTCTCTATTTTCCATTAATTCTTGTGGAACATTTAAAGGGTTAACAACGTTTGTAAAACAAGTTTTGAATACCTTGAGGGGTGTAGTTTCTTAGATGGGGTCACTTTTATGGAGTTTCTACTCTAGGGGTGCATCAGGGGGGCTTCAAATGGGACATGGTGTAAATACAGGTCCTTCTCAAAAAATTAGCATATTGTGATAAAGTTCATTATTTTCTGTAATGTACTGATAAACATTAGACTTTCATATATTATAGATTCATTACACACCAACTGAAGTAGTTCAAGCCTTTTATTGTTTTAATATTGATGATTTTGGCATACAGCTCATGAAAACCCAAAATTCCTATCTAAAAAAATTAGCATATCATGAAAAGGTTCTCTAAACGAGCTATTAACCTAATCATCTGAATCAACTAATTAACTCTAAACACCTGCAAAAGATTCCTGATGCTTTTAAAAACTCCCAGCCTGGTTCATTACTCAAAACCGCAATCATGGGTAAGACTGGCGACCTGACTGCTGTCCAGAAGGCCATCATTGACACCCTCAAGCAAGAGGGTAAGACACAGAAAGAAATTTCTGAACGAATAGGCTGTTCCCAGAGTGCTGTATCAAGGCACCTCAGTGGGAAGTCTGTGGGAAGGAAAAAGTGTGGCAGAAAACGCTGCACAACGAGAAGAGGTGACCGGACCCTGAGGAAGATTGTGGAGAAGGACCGATTCCAGACCTTGGGGGACCTGCGGAAGCAGTGGACTGAGTCTGGAGTAGAAACATCCAGAGCCACCGTGTACAGGCGTGTGCAGGAAATGGGCTACAGGTGCCGCATTCCCCAGGTCGAGCCACTTTTGAACCAGAAACAGCGGCAGAAGCGTCTGACCTGGGCTACAGAGAAGCAGCACTGGACTGTTGCTCAGTGGTCCAAAGTACTTTTTTCGGATGAAAGCAAATTTTGCATGTCATTTGGAAATCAAGGTGCCAGAGTCTGGAGGAAGACTGGGGAGAGGGAAATGCCAAAATGCCTGAAGTCCAGTGTCAAGTACCCATAGTCAGTGATGGTCTGGGGTGCCATGTCAGCTGCTGGTGTTGGTCCACTGTGTTTTATCAAGGGCAGGGTCAATGCAGCTAGCTATCAGGAGATTTTGGAGCACTTCATGCTTCCATCTGCTGAAAAGCTTTATGGAGATGAAGATTTCATTTTTCAGCACGACCTGGCACCTGCTCACAGTGCCAAAACCACTGGTAAATGGTTTACTGACCATGGTATTACTGTGCTCAATTGGCCTGCCAACTCTCCTGACCTGAACCCCATAGAGAATCTGTGGGATATTGGGAAGAGAAAGTTGAGAGACGCAAGACCCAACACTCTGGATGAGCTTAAGGCCGCTATCGAAGCATCCTGGGCCTCCATAACTCCTCAGCAGTGCCACAGGCTGATTGCCTCCATGCCACGCCGCATTGACGCAGTCATTTCTGCAAAAGGATTCCCGACCAAGTATTGAGTGCATAACTGAACATAATTATTTGAAGGTTGACTTTTTTTGTATTAAAACACTTTTCTTTTATTGGTCGGATGAAATATGCTAATTTTTTGAGATAGGAAATTTGGGTTTTCATGAGCTGTATTCCAAAATCATCAATATTAAAACAATAAAAGGCTTGAACTACTTCAGTTGGTGTGTAATGAATCTAAAATATATGAAAGTCTAATGTTTATCAGTACATTACAGAAAATAATGAACTTTATCACAATATGCTAATTTTTTGAGAAGGACCTGTAAACCAGTCCAGCAAAATCTGCCTTCCAAAAACCACATGGTACACCTTTCCCTCTACGCCCTACCGTGTGCCCATACAGTAGTTTACGGCCACATATGGGGTGTTTCTGCAAACTACAGAATTAGGGCAATAAATATAGAGTTTTGTTTGGCTGTTAACCCTTGCTTTGTTACTGGAAAAAATTGATTAAAATAGAAAATTTGCCACAAAATTGAAATTCTAAAATTTCATCTCCATTTGCCAATAACTCTTGTGGAACACCTAAAGTTTGTAAAACCAGTTTTGAATACCTTGAGGGGTGTATTTTCTAGAATAGGGTCATTTTTGGGTGGTTTCTATTATGTAAGCCTCACAAAGTGACTTCAGACCTGAACTGGTCCTTTTAAAAAGTGTGTTTTTAAAAATTTCTGAAAAATTTTAAGATTTGCTTCTAAACTTCTAAGCCTTGTAACGTCCCCAAAAAATAAAATGTCATTCCCAAAATGATCCAAACGTAAAGTAGACATATGGGGAATGTAAAGTAATAACTATTTTTGGCGGTATTACTATGTATTATAGAACACACCAAAGATTAGCACCAAACACGTGTATATATAAACATGAGTCTTTATTTAACATATATAAAAATATACTTTGTAAAAACAGCAGCAAGGAAGGGGCAAACCTTTTAGTGAGGAAAAAACAACCCTAGAGGAGGCTGAGGGGTCAACACACAAGGGTATATAGATTGCAGAGAGAAGCCACACACAAGCAAGCCAGTAAGACAATAGAAGCCGTAAGGCATAAACAAACCTATGTGTGGAAAGGATAAGCAAATAACTACCCAAGAATGCGTGTGGAACCCTCAGCCGCCTCCTCCCGACGTCGTTTCACCAGTAACACCTGGCTTCTTCCGGGAATTGTTTGGGCTGCTCTCAGCACTATATATTTATTGTAACCAGGTGATCAAATCTAGTGGGTATGTATTATAGAAGTAGAGAAACTGAAACTTGGAAATTTGCAAATTTTTCCAAATTTGGGGTAAATTTGGTATTTATTTATTTTTTTTAAATAAAAATGATTTTTTTTTTACTCCATTTTACCAGTGTCATGAAGTACAATATGTGACGAAAAAACTATCCCAGAATGACCTGGATAAGAAAAAGCGTTTTAAAGTTATTCACACATAAAGTGACACTGGTCAGATTTGCAAAAAAATGGCCTGGTCCTTAAGGTGAAAATGAGCCCGGTCCTTAAGGGGTTAAAGGGGTTTTCCCTACCTGCAGAATAGGTAATCAGTATTTGATCAGTGGGGGTCAGTGCCCCCCCCCCCCCCCCCCCCCCGATCAGCTGTTTGAGAAGGCAGCCGGGCTCCTGTAAGCGCCGCAGCCTTCACTCTGCTTTTCATCAGCCAGTGACTACATGTTCATTGTTCACGTGGCCTAGGAACAGCTCAACCCCATTCAAGTTAATGGAGCTGGGCACAATACCAGACATAGCCGCTATACACTGTACAGAGCTGTGCTTGGTAAGCTGTAAGAAGGCAGCAGCGCTCACAGGAGTGTTGGTGCCTCCTCAAACAGCTGATCGTCAGGGATCCCGGGTGTCAGATCCCCCACCAATCGGATACTGATGACCTATCCAGAGAATAGGTCATCAGTTAGAATATCCTGATAAACCCTTTTAAGTATGAACTAATACTATATTTACTATATAAATGAATATGAAGTACTTAGCAAATATATTTTGATAAAAATAATTTGTGCCCATCCTCCACAGAAAGCTGACCTCCTTTTAATGAGTTCCAGCACTATATTAACTTCTCTCTTTGCGCTGCCAAATGGCCTCAAATGAATTCAAGAAGAGCAGGTTCTAGCTATATACTGGACCAATTGAAAACAGCCAGTGGGAAAAATGGGTTAGTCAGGAGTGCACGGCCATCATAGAGGCAACCATACTTCAACTATATCCCGCAAAAAAAAAAAAAAAGCATGTTAGTCAGCACATCCTTTTAAAATGAAATGAATGCTCATCAGCTCGTTTCTGTGGCTTAAAATTCAAAACCAAACACAATGAAACTGCACTCTGCACTCTGTTAACGATGACTATATGAACTAGTGCTGTATTCACTATATTAATGAATGTGAGGTACTTGGCAAATATATTTTCATCACATTCATTTGTGCCCATCCACCCCAGCAAGGTCACCGATTTTAGATGGTCTCTACTGGTCTCGACTGGTTTGCAGAGTCTGTTGCATTGTTTGGTTTTGTATTTTCAGCAATTTGTTGCACCTGCGCATTAATTTCACTTTACAGGATGTGCTGACTAAGGCTTCATGCACACGACCATATTTTACATCTGCATCCGATCTACATTTATTTGCGGATTGCACACGGACCCGTTAATTTCTGTGGGTTCGCAAACAAAACAAACAGCACATGGTTGTCATCCCTGTGCTGTCCACATCCGTATGTCCATTCCGCAAATTATAGAACATGTTCTATTCTTGCCCTTATTTCTAGTGATGGACATGATAAAAATACGGACATGGGAAATAGCCTTATTTTGCGAATCTGTTGTTTGTGGACCACAATACAGACAAAGACTTGTACATGAGGCCTAACTTTAGGTTTAGTGTTTGCGTTTGGAGGTGTGACTGTCTCCGTTTGGTTGTGCACTCCTAACAAAACCAGTCTTTTCCACAAATTGGTGAATTCATTTGGACACATGATTTTGATCAAATATATTTGATATGTACCTCATATTTATTTATATAGTTAATATATGCAATGTTTGCAGACTGCCTGTACATTGTGTTAGATTTTTTCCTGGAGATAGGTACGGGTCTGTCATCTGTCAGGCCTACACAATGACAATTGCTTTATAATCAGCTGGTGGAGATGGGGTACCTGTTATAATTTTGCAGCTTGTTGAGTGCAGAGGTGCTTTTTTTTAAAGGGAACCTGTCATCATTTTCATTCTACAATAACCTTAGACAGCATGAAACAGTGACAGCCTCCCTCTTTACACTGAACTTCATTTTACTTTGAAATGCTGTAGTGTTTCAGAGAAAATGTAGGGGAGATTTACCGTATCGCGAGTGAGCATTATGAGCATTTTTGAAAATAACTTAGTTACTCCAATTTTTTACACCACCCTTTACTGTAGTGAGACTGCAACATGTGCTGCGACTTTAAAAAAAAAAGTTGAAGGGGTTTTCCGCAATTTTGATAGTGGTGACCTATCCTCAGGATAGGTCATCAGTATCTGATCGGTGGAGGTCTGCCACCCGGGACCCCCGCCGATCAGCTGTTTGGGAGAGCACTGGGGCTTGTGTGAGCGCAGCTCCCTTCTCCGTGCTTAGCAATCACAGTGTCGTACATTGTGAAGTAAATGGGGCTGAGCGCAATACCAAGCACAGTTGTTATACTTTGTACGGTGCTGTGCTTGGTAAGCACAGGTAAGGCCGCAACGCACATAGGAGCACCGGTGCCTTCCCAAACAGCTGATCGGTGGGGGTCCCGGTTGTCCGACCCCCATCGATCAGATACTGATGACCTATCCTGAGGAGAGGGCATCAGTATCAAAATCCCAGAAAACCTGTTTAAGTTGATAAATCTGGCTTACACCTACTCACCCAGCTAACTATGCCAACTTTTCAAAAGTAGCAAGAGTAGGAAGTCGCACATTTTTTGATCAAAAATGGTGTGCCAAATTAGCAGCTTTTTTTATTTTTATTTTTTTAACGTTAATAAATTTTGCGAATCCGTAGTTTTAAAACGAGCCAGACACAGCTGGGTGTCTTCTCTCCGCCGCTCTGTGATGTATATAAATTGACACTTGCCCTATTTTATTGATGAATGAAAGCTAAGAATGTGATCCTAGCAGAAGGGAAAAATAATGTAAGGAAGTTGAACCTCTCTGTTTATGGGTACATTCAGTCCTTCATCTTGATGTTGACTGTATCTCTTACAGGCGGTTGCCCACTTGGTTGCTTCTGTACTGAAAGAAAATGCTTCTTCTGGGATTATCAAACAATCTTCAAATCAGGTAAGAGTAATGTTACAAATTATATTACAACCTGAATGCTGACATTTTCCTAAGTGTTAAACTGAAAGGTTAGATATTGAAACTTCAGTCTATTATTATGTTTAATGGAAAGTGTATCTGTTGTATTACATATTATTCATTGTTCTATGGGATTTCCCCCCCTAACAACACTTATCCCCTGGATAGGGCATATAGCTGATCACTGTGGATCCAACTGCTGGGATCTCAAATGATCACAGATTAGATATAAGAATGGAGTGGCAAGACCACTGCTTTATTTACCTCTATTGGACACTGTAGCACCAGCACCCCATTCTCAGAGGGGACTCTGGGACCTCAGAGGGGGGAAGCACCACCTCTGGGGCACTTACAGGAGCAGATCCTTGCAGAGTAAATATTCACACTACTCCTGATGAGAAAAGAACCACAAAAGGTTTGTTTGTTCTTCCCTGCCCAAATTCTACCTAGTAGATTTAAAACAACTTCTCTTTGGCTGTGTTTCTCAGTAAAATTACATAAGAGCTTGATCTGCATATTGTAGGATTCAAAGCATATTCCCAACCCATACTATAAAAATGAAAAAAGATTTCCCACTGAAAAGGTAGACTTGACCATCTATTAGTAAATGAGAAGTTAGAGCTAAACGTGGATAAGTATGTTTATTTTCTAGTTTTTCTATTTAGCTGCAACAGAAACTTTCTCAACAATGACAGTAGGAAGGTAACCCATTGATTTTCCCCTTTTGAATTATCTTGAAGGTCAAAATGGGCGAAAATCTGACATGATGGTTTTGCTATCTATTTGAGTGGATAATTCAAAAATGACAGTCAGTATGGATGCACGTCTTATTTACTGTATTTTCCGCTTTATAAGACGCACCTAATTATAATATCCTTAGATTTTAGTGGAGAAAAATAAGAAAAAAAATATTTTTCATCAGAGCAGAGCAGACCTCAGCTTTCACCCCCAATCTTCAGCAGACTTCCAAGTCAGACCCGCCGGCCTGGCCTTGAAGTCTCTCTATTGCTCGACCTCACTGTTTGGCGCAGGAGCAGTACAGTACAGAAGATCACCAGCTGATGGATTCTGTACTATGCGTGCTCTTAAATGAAATATTATCTAAATCAAATATGAATAATTATTATTAACGAATGGGTGACTGCTACTTCTGAATCCGCCTTCTATCTATAACTCTGTTCCCTTACTATCGTGAAGTGCGTGCGTTCACTGCACTATAGCTGTGAATGAAAACTCTATACACTGTGGTATTTATAAAATAGGATTTTATTAAACACTACAAAAGCTTACAGTCTATTATTTCTAATATATAACACTACAACACAACTAATACGATAATACTAAGGCTACTTTCACACTAGCGTTCGGGCGGATCCGTTCTGAACGGATCCGCTCATAATAATGCAGACGGAGGCTCCGTTCAGAGCGGATCCGTCTGCATTATATTAGCAAAAAAAAGCTAAGTGTGAAAATAGCCTCGGACGGATCCGTCCAGACTTTCAATGTAAAGTCAATGGGGGACGGATCCGCTTGAAGATTGAGCCACATTGTGGCATCTTCAAACGGATCCGTCCCCATTGACTTACATTGAAAGTCTGGACGGATCCGCACGGATCCGCACGCCTCCGAACGGCCAGGCGGACACCTGAACGCTGCAAGCAGCGTTCAGCTGTCCGCCTGTCCGTGCGGAGGCGAGCGGAGCGGAGGCTGAACGCCGCCAGACTGATGCAGTCTGAGCGGATCCGCCTCCATTCAGACTGCATCAGGGCTGGACGGCTGCGTTCGGGTCCGCTCGTGAGCTCCTTCAAACGGAGCTCACGAACGGAAACCCGAACGCTAGTGTGAAAGTAGCCTAAGACTATGCAAAACCCACAGTCCCTCTAAATATTATTAAATATTATTCACACCCAAAATACCTAAAGTACATACACACACATATAACAGCAGCCCCTCCCCACCTAACACTAAACTGGCAATATGGGCAATGAAAGGGTTAATCCCCAAAGCAGCAGTGAAGAGGTTAACACTGCAGAGATATAATGGCAGGCTAGGATAGGTAAATTCTCTAAAGGGTTAACCTTATTGCAGGGCTAGTGGAGTTGGGGACAATTCTCAGCCAGGGGCTAGTAGTGATCCTCGCTTGTGGGGCCGCTCAGCTGATCTAATGTCAAGTCCCATGTATCTAGTCCCTGTGTTCCTGGGTTGGGCTATTTAAGCCCAAAGTACTCTGCCCCCCACCTCCCCAACCTAAGGCGCAGGGATATGACTTCATCTTGTGCATGTAACGGATGGCATGTCTCAGACTGTAACTTATAACTGCCAGTAGACTCTTCCCCCCCCCCCCCCTTTTGGCTTGAACAAAAGGTCTCAGGATCTGTACAGCCTAAGGTACAAAATAATTCCTGTCCAATGTGTAAATGACAGCATGCCCCAAGTACACAATGGCACACACGCCATAAACAGAACTTCCCTTTACGGGGACACTATTAAAGGGGGAGAGCATGATAACTAGGGGGGTATGTGTGTGTGTGTATATAATATACACACACACCAAATATGTCCACTTCCCTCTGCACGTGCACTGAACAGTGAAGTGAACAAGTAAAAGCAAGACTTCAGGGTCAGGCATGAGTATGTCTTCACTGTCTGGCCCTGTCCGTCAAAGTGATGGGAGGCGTGGCCAGGATGGAAAACAAGTGGCGCCTCACATACAGCGAGGTGCAAGGGCACCGCCTTTGTTGCATCCAGGGGCTAATTAGCATAACATAAAGCCTAATTACACAGTGGGGTCACTGATGGAAACTGGACAAACACCATTAGAATGTACAGAGAAGCGTGCATCTGGCATGTAAGATGGTTTCATAGAGAGCTATGTGGTGACATATTCCCTTTAGTAGTAATAATAAATCTATGACTTCGTCCTCTGAAAAAGTAAAAAAAAAACTGCAGACGTATGTCCTGGAAATGCAGTGAATCATGTGCAAGTTTAAATGGGAATAAAAGAAAAACATTTAAGGGCTCTTTCACATCTGCGTTCTTTTCTTCCGGCATAGAGTTCCGTCGTCGGGGCTCTATGCCGGAAGAATACTGATCAGGATTATCCTAATGCATTCTAAATGGACAGTCCGTCCTTCAGGATGCACCAGGATGTCTTCCGGAACGGAACGTTTTTTGGCCGCAGCAAATAGCGCAGCATGCTGCGCTTTTTGCTCCGGCCAAAAATCCGGAACACTTGCCGCAAGGCCGGATCCGGAATGAATGCCCATTGAAAGGCCTTAAGCTAAACGTCGTTTCGGCGCATTGCCGGATGCGACGTTTAGCTTTTTCTCAATGGTTACCATGGCTGCCGGGACACTAAAGTCCTGGCAGCCATGGTAAAGTGTAGTGGGGAGCGGGGAGCAGCATACTTACCATCCGTGCGGCTCCCGGAGCGCTCCAGAGTGACGTCAGGGCGCCCCAAGCGCATGGATGACGTGATCGCATGGATCACATGATCCATGCGCATGGGGCGCTCTGACGTCATTCTGGAGCGCCCCGGGAGCCGCACGGACTGTAAGTATACTGCTCCCCCGCTCCCCACTACTACTATGGCAACCAGGACTTTAATAGCGTCCTGGCTGCCATAGTAACACTGAACGCATTTTGAAGACGGACCCGTCTTCAAATGCTTTCAGTACACTTGCGTTTTTCCGGATCCGGCGTGTAATTCCGGCAAGTGGAGTACATGCCGGATCCGGACAACGCAAGTGTGAAAGAGGCCTAAAACGTGTAGCTTTTATATTCAGTACCTGCCATAAATAACTTTTCATAGGTGCCCGCAGCCTGCCTCCACTATGGAAAGATTCATATTTACCTGCTATCTACAGGTCTGGTCCTGTGCATTGGCTTCTGTTTGTCTATATTCTAGTCCACGGCTTGTTTAGTTGCTCTCTGACATGGGCGGCCTCTCCATCTGTTCTTTAACCACCTCAGCCCCCCTAGCTTAAACACCCTTAATGACCAGAGCACTTTTTACAATTCTGCACTACACTACTTTCACCGTTTATTGCTCGGTCATGCAAGTTACCACCCAAATGAATTTTACCTCCTTTTCTTCTCACTAATAGAGCTTTCATTTGGTGGTATTTCATTGCTGCTGACATTTTTCCTTTTTTTGTTATTAATCGAAATGTAACGAAATTTTTGCAAAAAAATGACATTTTTCACTTTCAGTTGCAATTTCTTTTTAAAAAAACGACATCCATATATAAATTTTTTGCTAAATTTATTGTTCTACATGTCTTTGATTAAAAAAAAATGTTTGGGTAAAACAAAAAATGGTTTGGGTAAAAGTTATAGCGTTTACAAACTATGGTACAAAAATGTGAATTTCCGCTTTTTGAAGCAGCTCTGACTTTCTGAACACCTGTCATGTTTCTTGAGGTTCTACAATGCCCAGACAGTAGAAAAACCCCACAAATGACCCCATTTCGGAAAGTAGACACCCTAAGGTATTCGCTGATGGGCATAGTGAGTTCATAGAACTTTTTATTTTTTGTCACAAGTTAGCGGAAAATGATTTTTTTATTTTTTATTTTTTATTTTTTCCTTACAAAGTCTCATATTCCACTAACTTGTGACAAAAAATAAAAACTTCCATGAACTCACTATGCCCATCATGAAATACCTTGGGGTGTCTTCTTTCCAAAATGGGGTCACTTGTGGGGTAGTTACACTGCCCGGTCATTTTAGGGGCCCAAATGAGTGCAAAGTAGTTTGAAATCTGTAAAAAATGGCCTGTGAAATCCGAAAGGTGCTCTTTGGAATGTGGGCCCCTTTGACCACCTAGGCTGCAAAAAAGTGTCACACATGTGGTATCGCCGTACTCAGAAGAAGTAGGGCAATGTGTTTTGGGGTGTCTTTTTACATATACCCATGCTGGGTGAGATAAATATTTCGGCAAAAGACAACTTTTCCCGTTTTTTTTTTTTTTTTTATACAAAGTTGGCATTTGACCAAGATATTTATCTCACCCAGCATGGGTATATGTAAAATGACACCCCAAAACACTTTCCCCAAATTCTCCTGAGTACGGCGATGCCACATGTGTCACACTTTTTTGCAGCCTAGATTCGCAAAGGGGCCCATATTCCTTTTAGGAGGGCATTTTTAGACATTTGGATCCCAGACTTCTTTTCACGCTTTAGGGCCCCTAAAAAGCCAGGGCACTATAAATACCCCACATGTGACACCATTTTGGAAAGAAGACACCCCAAGGTATTCAATGAGGGGCATGCAGAGTTCATAGAAAAAAAAAAAGTTTTGGGCACAAGTTAGCGGAAATTGATTATTAATTTTTTTTTTTTTCTCACAAAGTCTCCCTTTCCGCTAACTTGAGACAGAAATTTCAATCTTTCATGGACTCAATATGCCCCTCAGCGAATACCTTGGGGTGTCTTCTTTCCAAAATGGGGTCATTTGTGGGGTGTTTGTACTGCCCTGGCATTTGAGGGTCTCCGCAATCATTACATGTATGGCCAGCTAGGGGTGCACCGAAATGAAAATTCTGGTCCGAAACCGAAAATTCAGGATACCCCTTGACCGAAACCGAAACTGCCTTTTTGCCCAAATACTTTTAAAAGACCCCCACCCACCCCATAACAGTGCCATCCACAGACCCCCACCCACCCCATAACAGTGCCATCCACAGACCCCCACCCACCCCATAACAGTGCCATCCACAGACCCCCACCCACCCCATAACAGTGCCATCCACAGACCCCCACCCACCCCATAACAGTGCCATCCACAGACCCCCACCCACCCCATAACAGTGCCATCCACAGACCCCCACCCACCTCATAACAGTGCCATCCACAGACCCCCCCACCTCATAACAGTGCCATCCACAGACCCCCACCCACCCCATAACGGTGCCATCCACAGACCCCCACCCCATAACAGTGCCATCCACAGCCCCCCCCCCCATTGTACAATTAATAGAAAATAGCAGGGAGGGACTGGGAGGTGGAGCTGGGGGCCGGTGCGTTCACTGTTCTCCGGCCCCCAGCTCCAGTAGTTATAAAATGTTGTACAATTAATAAGCATTCTATTCATGAGGCCCCCTCTGCAGTATTACATTCAATACAGCCACATCATACTCACAGGGCTGTCATCTTAATGCTGGCCGGCCGGGCAGAGGAGCGGCAGCGTCACAACTGACGTCATGTGCCCGGCCTACTTTCTGAATGAAGGAGGCGGCGCAGGCATGTGACGTCAGTCGTGACGCTGCCGCTCGTCTGCCCGGCCGGCCAGCACAGCCCTGTGAGTAGGATGTGGCTGTATTGAATGTAATACTGCAGAGGGGGGCCTCATGAATAGAATGCTTATTAATTGTACAACATTTTATAACTACTGGAGCTGGGGGCCGGAGCACAGTGAACGCACCGTCCCCCAGCTCCTCCTCCCAGTCCCTCCCCGCTATTTCCGGCCGATATGTAAAAATATCGGCAGAAACAGATTAGGTGCATTCTCGGCCGATATTTTCGGCCGCCGAAATTTCGGTGCACCCCTATGGCCAGCATTAGGAGTTTCTGCTATTCTCCTTATATTGAGCATACGCCCAACATCCATACCCACTTAGCTCGTATGCCCTGGCAAACCCGATTTCTCCATTCACATCAATCGATGTGGATGAATAAATCATTGCCGGGATTTTCTTTTCTTTTTTTTTTTTTATATATACAAAGTGTTTGCCAAAGCATATGAACACCGCCGCCTCCTCAGCTCATATGCCTCGGCAAACTTATCTTTTACTGCACAGGAGAAATCTCGTCTTGCAGCGCCGCATACACTGACTTTTGTGTAATCTGACAGCAGCGCAATGCTTCTGTCAGAATGCACATCAGTGCTGCAGCTAGTCGATTGGTTGGTCCACCTGGAAGGTAAAAAAAAAAAAGAAAAAACCAGGCCGCAACGCAATAAATTTATTAACTTTATAATAACTTTTGAACAGAACATATAAACTTTATTTAACTTTTTGAACATAACGTTAACTTTTTTGCTTACTGGTGATTTTTTTTTTTTTTTTTACCTTTATAGGACAAACCTCTCCTTCCCCATGGGACAATGTGCAAAGCGCCCAAAGATGTGGCGAAGTACATTATGCACTTTGTCCCAGGTGAAAGGAGGGGTTTGCAGCAGCTCTGTGTGAATGGGCCCTAATAGCCCTGTGTACCTGTCCTGTGAGATGTGATCCCTATGCTAAGTGTACCTGTGTGTGTGTTACTTCCGGAAACACTCCCCTAAGCATAGGGCAGGGTGGTCAGGACAGAAATAGCGGGTGTCTTATTCCACTCCTGCTACAGACACGACATCTTTTTCGGGGTAACGGTTGGGTTGAGGTACCAGCAACGACATTGGGGAAATGTCTCTTGTGTAGACGGCTCACTACACTGGTGGATGGGGCCACGGAACCTCCTGGATACAGGAGGTTCTCGATCTCTTCCTGAAATTTGAGGAAGGATCCTGTTTTCCCAGCCTTACTGTAGAGAACTAAACTATTATATGAAGCCAATTGAATTAAATATACAGACACCTTCTTATACCAGCGTCTGGTGCGTCGGGAAACTAAATACGGAGCCGACATCTGGTCATTGAAGTCCACCCCTCCCATGAGCGAATTATAGTCGTGGACACAGAGGGGCTTTTTTTTAATGACACTGGTTGCTCGTTCAATTTGTATTGTCGTGTCTGCGTGAATGGAGGAGAGCATGTAAACGTCACGCTTGTCTCTCCATTTCACCGCAAGCAGTTCTTTATTACACAAGACCCTTGCAAAACGGGTGGTAACGAGCCGTTGGGGGAAGCCCCTGCGACTAGGTCGCGCGGTGCCACAGCAGCCAATCTGTTCTAGGAACAAATGCCTGAAGAGGGGCACACTTGTGTAGAAATTGTCCACATAAAGATGGTACCCTTTGCCAAATAAGGGTGACACC
Organism: Bufo gargarizans; assembly: GCF_014858855.1. Classification (NCBI taxonomy): domain Eukaryota; kingdom Metazoa; phylum Chordata; class Amphibia; order Anura; family Bufonidae; genus Bufo; species Bufo gargarizans. The sequence goes on from NC_058086.1 coordinate 199,079,752, forward strand.
AAGTCCCAGACTGTCTTCCCACTGCTCCCCAGGTAGTCAGGGCAACCGACCGGCTCCAGGGTCTGATCTTTACCCTCATAGATCCGAAATTTGTGGGTATAGCCTGTGGCCCTTTCACAGAGCTTATACAATTTGACCCCATACCGGGCGCGCTTGCTTGGGATGTATTGTTTGAAGCCAAGGCGCCCGGTAAAATGTATAAGGGACTCGTCTACGCAGATGTTTTGCTCAGGGGTATACAAATCTGCAAATTTCTGGTTGAAGTGGTCTATGAGGGGCCGAATTTTGTGGAGCCGGTCAAAAGCTGGGTGGCCTCTGGGACGGGAGGTGGTGTTGTCGCTAAAATGCAGGAAACGCAGGATGGCCTCAAATCGTGCCCTCGACATGGCAGCAGAGAACATGGGCATGTGATGAATTGGGTTCGTGGACCAATATGACCGCAATTCATGCTTTTTGGTTAGACCCATGTTGAGGAGAAGGCCCAGAATTTTTTTTAATTCGGAAACTTGGACAGGTTTCCACCGGAAAGGCTGGGCATAATTGCTTCCCGGGTTGGCGGCTATAAATTGAGTGGCATAATGATTTGTTTCTGCCACGACTATGTCCAAGAGCTCCGCAGTCAAGAACAGCTCAAAAAAATCCCAGGGCCGAACCGATCTGAGCTGTCTCAACCCGAACTCCAGACTGGGCAGTGAAAGAGGGAACTAATGGTGCGGCTGAAGTTGGGGACTGCCAATCAGGGTTTGCCAGCACCTCAGGGACTCTAGGGGGTTTACGGGCCTGTCTGTGCGGTGGCTGTGACGGGGTAACTATTGCACGTGCCACCGTACCAGCTTCAACTGCCCTTCTGGTGCTCGCTACTTCACCATGTTGTACGGCAGTGCTGGTACTAGGTCCAGGGTGCTGGTGTATGCCTCACCACGTAATCCGACAGCGCCAGCCCCACTCTGCTGCCCTTGAAGCGGATCCTGCGCAACCTGTGGTGTAGCAACACGGGGCCGGGTACGCCTGGTGCTATCGGGGACCTTAACCTCCTCGTACGAACTTTGTGTCAGACTGCCACTGCTTTCTACAGGTTCATAGTCTGACCTGCTAGATTTGTCAGATGAGGGTTCCCATTCCTCATCCGACTGGGTCAGAATCCTGTAGGCCTCTTCAGAAGAATACACCTTGTTTGACATTTGGACTACTAAATTTAGGGGGTATTCAGTGAGACTACCCAAGAAAAAAAGCAAGCCTGTCTTACAAATGGGAGGCTAGCGAAGTACCGGAGGCCGCTGCGATTGATAAAAAATATCAAAACTGATTTTTTTTTTTTTCTATCGCTGCAGCGCTTGGAAAGTGATTGTGCAGTGATAAAAAAATAAATACATTTTTTGTCACTGGGGCGGGGCGGGCGTGGGTGAACGCACGTGTGGGCGACCGATCAGGCCTGATCGGGCAAACACTGCGTTTTGGGTGGAGGGCGAGCTAAGGTGACACTAATACTATTATAGATCGGACTGTGATGAGTTTTGATCACTTACAGATACTATAAAAGTACAAATGCTGATTAGCGATATGCTAATCAGCGAGTGCGGTTGGCTGGGCGCTAACCGATTGCTAACTACCTAACCAAGGGGCCTAAACTATCCTAAAACCTAACGGCCAATACCAGTGAAAAAAAAAATGTGACCGTTTGCACTGATCACTTTTTTCCCTTTCACTTGGTGATTGACAGGGGCGATAAAGGGGTAAATTGGGGTGATGGAGGGTGATCTGGGGGCTAAGTGTTGTGTCTTGTGTACTCATTGTGAACTGTGCTCCTCTGCTGAGACCAACCGACGAAAAGAATCAGCAGAGGAGCACAGCAGCCATTTAACACCTTACATTTATAAATATAAGGTGTTAAATGGCCTGTGATTCTTTTTTTTTTAAATCATCAGCCTGCCAGCGATGATCATTGGCTGGCAGGCTGATTATGCAACCCCTCTTGAACTTTTGCCGGCCCGCAATGTGCATGCGCGGGCCGGCTGTGAGCGAGATGACTCATCCCTGCGTGACTCTGCCTGACACTGCCGCCTCCGGACAGCGATCCTGCGTTAGGCGGTTAAAGGACTCAGAGGTTTGTTAGTGAACATTAGTGATCAAACAGCATCGTGAAAACCAAGGAACACACCAGACAGGTCAGGAATAAAGTTGTGGAGAAGTGTAAAGCAGGGTTATGTTATAAAGAAAATATCCCAAGCTCTGAACATCTCACAGAGCAGTGTTCAATTCATCATCCGAAAATTGAAGGAATATGGCACAACACCAAACCTACCATGGCATGACTGTCCACCTAAAAGTGACAGCCCAGGCAAGGAGAAAACTAATTAGAGAAGCAGCCAAGAGGGCCATGGTCACTCTGGAGGAGCTTCAGAGATCCACAGCTCAAGTGGGAGAATCTGTCCAACGTACAACTATTAGTCGTGTACTCCACAAATCTGGCCTTTATGGAAGAGAATCAAGAAGAAAGCCATAAGTCCCGTTAGCAGTTTGCCACAAGCCATGTAGGGGAGACGGCAAACATGTGGAAGAAGGTTCTCTGGTCAGATGAAACACTAAATGCAAAACGCTATGTGTGATGCAAAACTAACCATGTACATCACCCTGAACACACCATCCTCACTGTAAAAATGGTGATGGCAGCATCATGCTGTGAGGATAATTTTCTTCAGCAGGGACAGGAAAGCTGGTCAGAATTAATGGGAAGATGGATAGAGCTAAATACAGGGCCATCCTGGAAAACCTGGTAGAGGCTGCAAAAGACTTGAGACTGGGACGGAGATTCACCTTCCAGTAGGACAATGACCCTAAACATACAGCCAAAGTTAAAGTGTAATGTTTTTTTTCTTTTTTACTTTGCACATACATACTACTTTCTGTCGGTCTATCACATAAAATCCCAATAAAATTATTTTGAAGGGGTTCTGCAGTTTGTTTAAACTGATGATCTAGCCTTTGGATAAATCATCAGCATCTGATCGGTGGGGGTCCGACACCCGGGACCCCCCCGCTGATCAGCTGTTTGAGAAGGCAACGGCGCTCCAGTAGCACCTCGGCCTTCTCACTGTTTACCGCAAGCCTAGTGACCCCCGCCAATCAGATGCTGATGATCTATCGAGAGGATAGGTCATGGATGTCAAACTCATGGCCCTCCAGATATTGCAAAACTACAACTCCCATCATTCCCTGATAGCTGTAGTATGCCCAGGCATGATGGGAGTTGTAGTTTTGCAGCAGCTGGAGGGCCACGAGTTTGACATCCCTGTGATAGGTCATCAGTTTAAACAAACTGCAGAACCCCTTTAAGTTTGTGGATGTAACATGAAAAAATGTGGAAAAGTTAAAGGGGTATGAACTGATTATCAACTAGAACACCCAGCTTATCACGGTTTATAGTATAGGGGCAGGATAGAACACAGGAGAGGGGAGAACTGATTATCTATCACCACTAGAACACCGTGATAGATACTAACAGCTGAGGCAAAATGGCATCCCCTATAATTGTGTACAATCAGAAGATAAAAACTAAGGATTAGAAAAAAAAAGGATGTTTATCATTATCTGGTTTGAAACTGGCAGAAAAAATTGTAGCTGACACATTCCCTTTAATTATACTAATGGAGCATTGCTACCCTTCTGATTTTGTGAGTGTTGAGGGTCCCTGAAATCAGACCCACTCTCATCAAATACTGATTACAAAGTATTGTGATATTGATTATTTTCCCTAATGCCTCCACACTGGCATTGCTAGGCAGATGATCCCGCCTCCCGAGGACAGGAAACAGCAGCGAAAGTCCCAATAAAAAGACACCTCCTTCTACCTGCTTCAGTTGTTGTTGTTTCCTGTCCCTCAGCTGGTAGACTCTGCCAGTGCTCTGGCTAAATCTTTGCTCACCCTTGACTATTCCCCTTCTTGGGAGGGCTGTGCAGGGGACAGAGGCTTCAGGTGGAGTGTGGACTCTACTTCTCTGTCCCTTGGAGTAAGTTTTGCTGAAGGCATTCCGGGCTGTGTGCCATGCAAGTACGGGGGATCGGCGCCGCTTACGTCCGGTAGATTTGAGGATTCCAATCACACTGCACCCTGCCACTTCCGCCAAAGAGTGATGCACTTCCAGTAGCCGGCTGAAGTCACGTGGGAGCGTGCGTCGGCTAGCCAAAGGTAGTTTAGTGCAGCCAGTGGAAGCGCATATTGTGCACCTGACATCCAAGCGTAAAATGGAAACTGCAGTTTCAGGAAGGCGTAGTCTTCTCTACTGGCTACAATATGTCCTCTGCTGATGCTGGAGATGTTCCACGCATATCTGCAGATGCCTCAATGCAGAACACTACAGAAATTCAGAACACTACAAAAAGTTCAAGATGGAGTTAATAACATCTACAATAAATCTTCTCAGCCAGGCATACGCCTGTTAGCATGCCCCAATTCACAGGGAGAGTTAGAAATTCTTGAGGCTCGCCATTTACATGAAGGGCGAGCTATGCCATTTCCAATATCAGGCTTCACCGTTCGGCCTCTCCAATGCACCTCAAATTTTTACAAAAATCATTTATTATTTTTTATTTTTTTTAAATCTGGAGGGGATTCTTGTGATCCCTTATCTGGACGATCTGATTGCCGCAGACTCAGCTCAACACCTCTTAGTTCATCAAAATGGTGGAGACTCTATCCTCGCCTGGCTGCATAATCAATCCCGACAAATCGAGTCTAGTTCCCAGTCAACAAAAATCTTTTTGGGAATTCTCCTGGACTCTCGCCGTCTATCATTTTTTCTTCCCCAAAATAAACAGGAGGCATTGGTAAACTCAGTGACAACATTTTGTTCCAAGAAGATGTCACGGATGGTGTAACAGAAAACAAGAAGTTACAAATAAGGATCCGACTGGCTTGATCCGAAACTAAGGAACAAAAGGGTGACCCCTATTTAAGCCCTGAAACTCTCCGTCTTGTCAGCCCATGCAAAGATCTCTATGATAGAAAATTGCATGCCCTCGTGCCTCGACTGTATGACACCTGAACACCCTATAATAGTGAGGGGACACGACCACCGGCTCCCTACACTTAATACGGAGGGAGTCGGGTCACCTAGGATCAAGCAAACAGGAAAACGCAAATCAATGAACAGACTTATCTGTAGAAGGATCAGTTGTAGCATCCAGCATGTACACACTCCAGGAAGTTGTATAAACCGCAAAGTGATGCAGTATGGGAATGGATTTAAAGGGATGCAATCAGTGCAACTACATGACAGCTGAGAGAGGCTAATGAGATGACAAAACGAAAGCAAAACAAAAGAACCTCAAGCAGGAGGTTCTGAAGAACGTCTGTCAGAGCTTCTCAGATGTCTGGCGGTGACAGAAGACTGCCTTGATAAGGGAGATCATGCGATTGCTTGGCCTTCTAACATCGACAATACCCTCGGTAAATACACAAGAATATTGCAGTCTTTCCTTCTCTCGTCTTGGGACAAACAGTTCCTTGGAAGAAAAGACATTCGATAAGTGGCGATGTTTGCCACTATCATCTACGGTCCTTATTCCTAAGAGAATCACAGCTGCAATGGCAGCACTCCCCTGTGTAGCTGGCAGCCTGACACCCGGGGCAGTGGCCAGCAGGGCTCAAGAGGCAGCTGTCTTGGGCCCCACAGGAGCAACTGGGCCCCGGGCAGCTGCCCCTTTTGCCCCTTGTTAAAGACGGCCCTGAGAGTTTGACACTTTGAGCCTAGAATATTGAACCTTTTCATAATATTCAAATTTTAAGCTGCATTTATGCAATTCCTTTTAATTTGCATTACAAAAATAAATGGTCTTTTGTACAATATTCTAATTTTTCAAGTTTCTCCTGTAGATGTTTTTTTCACACGCATGTAATCCGGATGCAACCTGGATGGAAAAAACGGAAACATTGAACTCAATCACAGACAAAACTGATTGAACTTACATGCAAAACATCACTTTTCCCTGAACGAATCCTGACACAATCCGTATCACTTGATGTGAAGAGATCTTCATAGTTTAATTTTACTAAGTAGCAAAATATAAAGTGAATGAACAAAAGAGAAATCTAAACCCACGACGACCTTTTGCCTTCTATACATTAGCAGTTCTTCTAGGTACACCTGCACACAGATTTTGATGGAACTTGGCAGGCAGAACTAATCACAGATCCTATGTAGGTGTAGGCTTGCTCAAATCCTTCTGTCTTCATGTAATCCCAGACAGATTGGATGATGATGAGATTAGGGCTCTGTGGCAGCCATATCATCACTTCCAGGATTCCTTGTTCTTCTGAAGACAGAACTTAAAGGGGTTCTGCACTTTCAGCTTCTGATCGGCAGGGTCCGACACCCGGGACCCCCGCCGATCAGCTGTTTGAGAAGGCAGCGGCAGCGGCGCTCTCTCTATTTACCGCCGGGCCGCCCGCCCACTGACGTCACGACTAGTATCAACTAGCGTGGGCACGGCTAAGCTCCATTCAAGTGAAAAGAGCTTAGCCCCGCCCACGCTAGTTGATACTAGTCGTGACGTCAGTGGGCGGGCGGCCGGCCCGGCGGTAAACAGTCAGAAGGCCGCGGCGCTGCTGGAGTGCCGCTGCCTTCTCAAACAGCTGATCGGCGGGGGTCCCAGTGTCGGACCCCTGCTGATCAGAAGCTGATGATCTATCCAGAGGATAGATCATCAGTTAAATGAAAGTGCAGAACCCCTGTAATGATGTTGGTTGTATTTTTGAGGCTGTTGTCCTACCTCAGAATAAATTTAAACTATGAACACTTCTATTTTTAAAAGCATGTACTGTATTTTATTAATAGTGTTTGATTGGTATAGGGATAGTAGAGATGACGTGGCAGATCTGGGGGGAGATTTATCAAAACTAATGTAAATGAAAACTGGCTTAGTTGCCCATAGCAGACAATCAGATTCCAACTTTCATTTTCCAAAGCAGCTCTGAAAAATGAAAGTCTCCCCAGTTTTCCTTTACACCAGTTTTAATAAATCTATTATTTCTGTGAAAGAGAACCCACTTAGAAAACTGAAGCCAAATATCACGTTCTAATAGAACAAAGCAGAAATGGCTTAAGTATAGTGCATCTCTGCAGTGATGGCATGACTAGAGAAAATTACCAGCGTCTTTCTGTCTGAGGATGAAATATGAGCTTGGCTTCCAGATACAATAAAAAAGCGTTTACTGTAGAAGACTTACACAATGCTTATAAACCCAAATTGTTTAATGCATTTAGAGCACAAGATCTGGTTATTTTCAGCCAAGCGTAATAATATATGGAGGGCAGGCAAGCCCTGTTATGTTTAAAGCCTAGGGGGGCATTTATCATGAGGGTAATATTTGAAGTAAGTTTTCTTTGCGACTGTGAGTATTTAGCACCAAAATGATCCAACACATGTTTTATAAATTTGAGGTATCTGTAAATGTATACTTTAGTCTAGAAATGCTACTCCAGTTTTTCATTTATTTATTTTTTTAAGTTATATTTTCACAACTTTTGCCGACAGAATTCTTGAGTGCAGGGCTTAATAAATCCACCCTTTATAACTTCTATGTGTATTTTCAAAATGCAGTAAGGTCCTTATACCTGCGGTGGTATTTTAAATGCTTTATTTAGTGCACCGGTACAGCCTGGGTGTTGGTGATTGTGACAATTTCATTATTTTTATTTTTTTTTTGTGACTGTAGTGTTCAGACATCATAGGACTTGTTATATCTTTTGTCGAATGGAGGCACGGATCGGAAGCCCGCTAAAGGCTTTGTATTATTTGAAAGCTGACATTCCAAGCTTTCAAACAATACCAAAATTATAGCATTATCCTCAGTACATGGGAAGATATCACTGTTTGACACTCGCTTTTTAACAGTGATATCTCCTGTTTCTGTTGGGCTAATGCTGTCATCGTGCTAATGCCTGGAATACCAGCTTTCAAACAAGACCAGTTCCATGTCTGTAGCTGCTACCAGTCAGGAGCTATGAGCAGCTAAAGAACAGTTAAGTACTTTTCCCACAGCCCGAACTGAGCTTGGGCAAAACAGTTAAGAAGATTAAAGGGAATGTGACAGAATTTTTTTTCTGGCAATTAAAACCAGATAGCAAAACCTATTCTTTATGTTTCTAGCCTGCTTTTATTTTCTGGTAGCAGATTTTCTTATTCTAAGTTTTAAACATGATTATGGGGCTGCGATCTTCCCTGGGCTGTTCTTAACAGCATTTAGGAATATGCTTTACAGCAGCCACTTTGGGCCATATATACAATAGACAAGGAGTTTTCTAGGCATGCTCTGTGATCTTTGCTGAGGTCATTGCACAAGGAAAGGATAAACTGTGACCAGAAGTCGAACTGCATTTTTTATGGAAGAATAAAAATACTCCTCTTACCATTTTGGAGGAGTATTTTTACTGATCCTGAAAAAATGCATTAGTTGTCAACCGATGTTTTCCATCAGTTGTGAAAAAACCCTCTGTCATTGTAATGTTTTAATTTTTTGGGCACCAGAAAGAAACATCCTTGCATACACCTTCTTTTTTTTATTTTTTTTGTCATTCCCAAATATTCCTTTCTCAAATAATACTTTTGCAGACAACGTTGACCAAGGTCTGAAAATAGCACTGAATCTGATGAAAGCAATAAAGCCTGTTCACAGGCTGTTGACTGTTTCCGGTAGCAGCCAGCAGAATTCTCACACTGCGCACTGCAATACTTGCTGTACCTCTGGATCCATGCTGCAAAGTTAATCAGCCCTTGTGTTTACATGTATGTTATACCAGAATATAGGATGTTGATTCTTCTTTGTACTGTGACGATAGATGCTCTAATAATGCGTTATAAGTCTACAACCTGGAATTGTTTATACCTTTTCTTTCTTGAAATCCCTTCTTCCAGACTCCATCCCTGAATGTCCTCTGGGAGAAGTGCTGCTGTGACAATGTTGTAGTGAGGACAGCCTGTTGTGACGCCCTGGTAACATTAGTAGAACAGAAACATGCATGTTTCACCTATGTTCTCAATGGTGTCCTAAACCTTATCCCTTCTGCCAGGTTAGTATAGTTTCTGTAGTGTCTTTCTTTTTATTAAAGTTCCAGTTGTTCTGTCTTGATTAAAGGGGATGTCTTAACATTTATTATTAATATTCCTAAAATAAATGAGCGCTAACAGAAGGAGCCTCTAGAACAAACAAACAAAAGACAGCCCATAAGGGCCTAAACAAGACATACACAGTATGGTGACTGAAAAAGAGAAATATGGAAAAAAACAGGAACGTTCTCACCCATATATGCAGTAAAACTGGATGTTGAATTCTCTTCCGTATTGCGGATGTCAGACGGTAGACATTGTTGATGTGTCACCATACCGAATCATAATCGTCACCACAGCATAGACAGGAATCGGGAGCAGCAGACCCTAGAATACCCTACTAGAGGGGCAGGGGCTGTAACACCCTACCTGTCTATACGAGGTACTTGCCCCGCAAGGAGCGTCCCCGTCCGGATACCTATCCCTATGTGGGGCGGAATCCCTAGTGCACCCTATTCAGGTAACTCCCGACGTGTCACGTTTCATTCAGCGAACTAATCAGGGGAGATGTACATATGTAATAACAAGCAATGGATGGGGCTTGTGTTACAAAAACAACAAATAGTAAGGGGGAATGAGTACAAGCTAATGGTTAAGGATATTCCAGAAAAACAGGGGGTTGGTCAGTCGGACTCGAACCACCTAGAATAAATAACCCAAATAGCTAGATTGCAGGTGCACCAGTGGGTAATGCCTGCCAGAGTCCAGGTGTGACCCTAGGATACGTGCTATCAAAATTGGCTGTCAGCAAGGAGTGCCTACCTGTCAGCGCCTTTTAAAAGTAGCAAGTCGCGCGCCAGTGTTCCCGATCCTACATCACGTATAATGTATACAAATTTATGCTACCTACTCATCCCCCGTTTGGCAAACTTTTATTGTCTTCCAAAGTTACACAAGGGGACGCACCCTCTTAAGGGGCGTCCCATTGTGTCGGGGGTGGGCAGCCTCTGCCAAAATGTGGGGATTTATGTGGACCGGGTTTTGGCGCCCTTCGTCACTGCGCTTCCCTCTTATACCCGAGACACCACGCATCTGTTGAAACAGTTAGAAGGGATCCACATCGAGGAGGCGAGTATGCTAGCTAGCATCGATGTGGAAGCTTTGTATTCCAGCATTCCCCACACCTTGGGTATTAGGGCAGTTGAACACTTGTTGAGCACCCGTGAATGTCAGTACCGCGCCCACAGCTTGTTTGTCCTCTCCCTATTGGAATTCACTCTGACCAGTAATGTGTTCTCTTTTAATGGGAGGATCTACCACTAGCTCAGGGGCACAGCAATGGGGAGTTAATGTTCCCCATCGTATGCTAATTTGTTCCTGGGCTGGTGCGAAGAGACCTTGGTTTTCAGGGAGGACTGGTCTGTACTTATGGACCAGGTAGGCTTGGGGGCGCGGTACATTGATGACATATTCATCATATGGAGCGGAAGCGTATCTTCGTTCCGTTCATTGGTTGAGATGCTCAATGACAATAGCATTGGTATGCACTTTACCTGTGAGGTGGATGGTAAATGGCTGCCCTTTCTTGATGTCCTTGTTTCCAAGACAGATACTGGTGAACTTGAGACTTCTGTATACAGAAAACCAACATCCACTAATACCTTACTCAGGTGGGAGAGTAGTCATCCTCTCCCGCTTAAGCGAGGAATCCCTAATGGACAGTACCTCCATCTCAGGAGGAACTGTTCCACTAAACGTGAGTTTATTAGGCAGGCGGCTGACCTACGTGTTAGGTTTTGCCAGCGGGGATATCCAGACAAAGTTCTGAGGAGAGCGTTTAGGTCTGCACTTCATGTACATAGAACGACTCTTTTAACCCCTAAACTGAGTTCATTGCAGACCTCAAAACTTATCCGTCCAATTACCACTTATGATAGGGCGTCACATGAAATCGGAGAGATTTTCCCCAAAAATTGGGGTATTCTCTTGCTGGACCCCGACTTCAGAGAGGTGGTGGGTGAATAACCACACCTCACTTATCGTCGTGGCCGTAGTCTCCGTGACAGGCTGGTTTCCAGTGAGTTTATACCCCCTTCCCCATCCGGTTCCACATGGTTAAAATCTAATGTGAAAGGCTGCTATAGGTGCAGTGGTTGTATCTCCTGCACCTATATGAAAACTAGGAAGGTTTTCAGCAGTACAGTCACAGGCAAAGAGTACTCTATTCACCATTTCATTAACTGTCGAACGCGCGGAGTGATATATCTTCTGACCTGTGAATGTGGCAGAGGATATGTGGGCAAGACCATCCGCGAGTTTGGCTGAAGAATTGGGCAACGTCTAAATGCTATATCTGAGGCCAAAGACACACCTGTGGCTAATCACATCCATAATTACCGTATTGGGACCGCACGATTCTTCAGCGCGAGACCCGTTGGATTTATTATCTAAAAACTATGGCCCCTATGGGCTTAAATGAGCTGAATAACTGAATTTTAGTTGTTATATTTGAATTCTTCAAAATTCTTGACCCCTTTTTCTGGGAAGTCTTTATCGCCTACTGACTCCAATTAGGATAATGAATCAACACCTTTGACCCAATGCTGGGTATAATTACCAGATATTGATTCAGTTACATATTTATTCCCAGAATTTTTGTAGTCACTCAGAATTGAGAAAGCTCGTTGGAAGAACGAGTGAAGCGTTTTCAAGAAATCTACAGTACGTCCAGTTGCCTTGATTTATTCTTTACAGATATACCATGACCTGGATAAATGAGAACCTTCACAGACAAGTCTTTGGATCTTTTTGTGTGTATGACCTAAGGTTTATCACATTCTTTCCTTGGAGGGAAAAAACTATAATGGCAGCAGGCCGTAAAAGAGACCCAGTTTGGCAATATTTTAATGAAGTTCCTTTACCTATCAGTAAGGCAGGCATGCGTGCAAAATGCATACACTGCAACAAAGAAATGCAAGGCCTGGTGGCCCGAATGAGACAACATCATGAGATGTGCTGTGATGAAGATGACCAGAGAAACACATTTTTATCCTTCCTAAGTACAACAGAAAAATTGTCCATATATGAATCTTTATGTAAAAAACTATGATTTTAAATCAAGCCTTACTAACTAGTGATTTAAATCGGTTTGATTTAAATCAAATCCACCCTAGTTGCTAAGTACATCGTCGCGCCTCCTGATTATACATGTAACCGTCCCTGCTAGGGGTGTGGCCCTCCAGGGCCTGCTTGGTCCGACCATGTGGCGTGGCACGCCACGTGATTGGCACGCCACGTGATTTGCGTCATCATACCTTGGCATTGCGGGCTCTGGGGTGCGTCGCCGGTGCGCCGGCCTACTTCCGTGCGTTCCACTGGTCACGTGACTTCCTGTATCCGGCGTCACGTGACCGGAAGTAGGGCGGATCGGGAACACTGGCGCGCGACTTGTTACTTTTAAAAGTCTCTGACAGGTAGGCACTCCTTGCTGATGGCCAATTTGGATAGCACGTATCCTAGGGTCACACCTGGACTCTGGCAGGCATCACCCACCGGTGCGCCTGCAATCTAGCTATTTGGGTTATTCATTCTAGGTGGTTCGAGTCCGACTGACCAACCCCCTGTTTTTCTGGAATATCCTTAACCATTAGCTTGTACTCATTCCCCCTTACTATTTGTTGTTTTTGTAATACAAGCCCCATCCATTGCTTGTTATTACATGTGTACATCTCCCCTGGGAGTTACCTGAATAGGGTGTACTAGGGATTCCGCCCCACATAGGGATAGGTATCCGGACAGGTACGCTCCTTGCGGGGCAAGTACCTCGTATAGACAGGTAGGGTGTTACAGCCCCTGCCCCTCTAGTAGTGTATTCTAGGGCATGCTGCTCCCAATTCCTGTCTATGCTGTGGTGACGATTATGATTCGGTATGGTGACACATCAACAATGTCTACCGTCTGACATCCGCAATACGGAAGAGACTTCAACATCCAGTTTTACTGCATATATGGGTGAGAACGTTCCTGTTTTTCCATATTTCTCTTTTTCGGTCACCATACTGTGTATGTCTTGTTTAGGCCCTTATGGGGTGTATTTTGTTTGTTTGTTCTAGAGGCTCCTTATGTTAGCGCTCATTTATTTTTAAGTTTTACCCCTTTGTCCCCTAGGGGATCAGTACATTTGCCATTTAACTTTTGGGAGTAATTGGTCTAGTTTGTCCACTTCACCTTACAGTTTGTCTCTTAAAGGGGATGGCTCACTTCAGTAAGTAGCATTTATCATGTAGAGAAAGTTGATACAAGCCACTTACTAATGTATTGTTATTGTCCATATTGCTTCCTTTGCTGGCTGGATTCATTTTTCTATCACATTATACACTGCTTGTTTCCATGGTTACAGACCACCCTGCAATCCATCAGTGGTGGTCGTACTTGCACACTATAGGAAAAAGCACTAGCCTAAATGCGCTCCCATGGTCCCGGTCACCAGAAAGGCTGGCGCTTTATCCTATAGTGTACAAGAACGACCACCACTTATGGATTGCAGGGTGGTCTGTAACCATGGAAACGAGCAGTGTATACTGTGATGGAAAAAGGAATCCAGCCAGCAAAGGAAGCAATATGGATAATAACAATACATTAGTAACTGGCTTGTATTAACTCCCTCTACATGATAAATGTCACTTACTGAAGTGAGACAACCCCTTTAATGGGTAAATAAACTTTTATTTAAAAAGAACACACACACAAAGGGGCAAAAGCACTGCTCAGAACGCTGTGCCCTTTCCGCTTTCATTGCCTCTCCTCAGCTCTCTGAGTGTGTGGTGTATTTATTTTATTTTATGCACTTATATAGCGCTACTATATCCCGCAGCGCTTTGCAGACATTATGGACCCCACATACATTTTATGGATCCATACTCCACAAGCTCAGAGAGCCTGGCAGAGGCGAAGCAATTTGTAGGGGCAAATTTTTTTTTAACCTAGTGTAGAGATACCATTAAAACCTAACCTAAACCTAGTATTTAAACGATTTTATTGTAGGAAAGGAAATGGTTGTTGTTAGTGTTCTTTCTTTTATTATACTGTACACTTGTCATCTATATTTTTCTGGTTAACGGTTTGCCATTAATAAAACTAACAGGAATTTTGGCAGGTTATCATACTAATGGCATGATATGAAATTTCCAGTACATCAATCTAGGAGTTGAGTACTATTAGAAGAAAAACTGTTCACAGTCTGTGTGGTATCGTGGCTCAGCCCCATATCTTGGATTATTATCCAAAATACAACCAGGACAGGTTTGGTGCTGTTTATGAAAGAAAGCAGCCATGTTTTTTTATCCTGTACTACCTGTTCCAGCATTCAGCCTCAGATCCTTCTATCTACAAGAGGCAGTTGTCTCATGACCCCAGGGCTCATTTTACTGCTTGACTTCCCCGTTTCCTTCTTGTCACATAACAACTTTCATTATGGGTGTCTTAAACATCCCCATTCGCATCCCAATCTCCTCATCTACCTCTCAGTGTCCATAACCTCCTTTTTAGGGCTTTTGAATTCTCTGACACATAAAGATCGGAATGAAACTCTCATTACAACCTACAATTTTCACTCTTCTCGAAAAACTCCAGAAATCTACACGAACCCAATCATTTCCCGCTCTTGTCCCAATTGACACTAAAGTGAAACTCTTAATACCGCCCTGGATGAAGCAGTTCACACTTCACGCCGAACCTACTGACACAGTTGTCAACTCTAGCACATGCCTCAAACACATTTTCTCCAGCGGTGCTCTTAGGGAGTCAAATGTCTATAGAGGAAATCGCATATAGCAGAAGACTTCTTTCATTATAAGTTCATGCTCAGAAACTATAACTCCACCCTTCACCGCCTATTGCAGGCCTCTGTGCCACTTATTTTAAAGTCAAAATTAAAGGGGTTCTCTGGGAATTTAAGAAAATTAAAATACTTAAAGGTGTTGTCTCACTTCAGCAAATAGCATTTATCATGTAGAGAAAGTGAATACCAGCCACTTATTAATGTATTGTTATTATACATATTGCTTCCTTTGCTAGCTGGATTAATTTTTCCATTGCGTTATACACTGCTCCTTTCCATTGTTATGACCATCCTGCAATACATCAGTGGTGCTTGGGCTTGCATACTATAGGAAAAAGTGCCAGCCTCTCCGGTGATTGAGACATAAGAGCTCACATAGGCTGGTGCTTTTTTTATAGTATGTAAGCACAGCCATGCTGCTGGACTTGCGGGGTGGTCGTAACCATGGCAATAAGCAGTGTATAATGTGATAGAAAAGTTAATCCAGCCAGAAAAGGAAGCAATATGGGTAATAACAATACAAACCACTTCCTAATGTATTAACTTTCTCTACATTAATAAATGCTATTTGATGACGTGACAAAACCCCTTTAAATATTACTTTATTATAAACCTATATCCCCAAATACCATTCATTAGTTATATTGGCTCATTTTGTCTGGTATTTTTCCTTCCTCTTTTAAACACGTTATTAGTACCCCATTACCTAGCAACTGTCTATAATGTTCCCCTTTTTCTAAGGTTGTGGAATATCGGGCCTTCTCTTGCCTAATCTGCCATCTCTGTGCTAACTCTTTCTGACCTCTTTCTGCACTCTACGGAATCTGCCCTTATCAAGTTTTAAATGACCTCCTGATGACTAAATGTAATGGTGACTACTCTCTACTTATTCTCCTGGATCTCTCTGCACTATTCACCAACAGTTCCAACTCGGCATGCTTCAGTCTATTTGCCTTAAAGGTGTTGGCCACTTCCTGGTTACTGTTGGCCAGTGTGTTTATAAGATGACAATATGTCACTTGCTAATATCAGCTTTGTTGATAATCTGCAGTGTTTTCTATATTTCATAAAGTATGCCCCCTGGTCATGTGACCAGTCAAATCACCTCCTTGTGATGTGTCCTTCATTCAAATACACCACACCGGCCATCCACACTTGTTCTGTTGGGAGTTTCCTGCAGGTGCAGTGTGTTTGAATAGAGGAGACCAAGTGTTGTCTGGTCACCCCCTAATTAACAATGGAAAACAAAACCCATACTTTGTAGTAATACATATCTTTATATTTTGTTATCTTGATATCTCTCATCCCTAAGGCTGCTACACAGCGACTTTTGCTGTGACAAGTGTCACGGTCTACCTGTACACCCACACAGCTGGATTTCTTTGCGATTTGGGTCTTGCGGCAACTTCAGAGTCATACTGCAACCCCATTCATTTCAGTGACTGCACTTCTACACAGCGATCTTTGGTCGCACAACTGTTTTCACGGCTGAGATCACCATGTAGCTTCAGCTTTAACCCCACACTGCCATTTTACTTTACATAGCATCAGGAAAGCTGTGTGCATATTATATACACATTGTTGAATGGATTGCATTACACATGAAAATGGCAAAGAATTAGCATAAAACCAAAATAATACATTTCCATTCATCGTAATACACTATATACCATTATATTTCATAGTTGTGATATATGAAGTTCAGCGGAGTAATATCACATGTCTGCCGTGGATATACTGAGGACTATTAAGGGTTGATAAGTGTTATGAAGATAAATATGATTTCATTTCCAAGTGATGTGATTGATATTTTGTTACTATTACAATCTCATTGTATGCTTTATTCATTCCTCTTTTTCTTTTCTCTAGTTATTTGCAGGGATTGGTAAGGTGTGTTTGGCGGCTGCTTCAAACTGAAGCACGGAATGCAGATCAAGATAGAGACCAAACCTACAAGTGCGCTTATAAGATCTGGTAAGCAGTTAACGGCCAGCTTTGTGTAGTTCACAGTAATTACTAGATTTTTCATTCTAAAGTACTTACGTTTTCGTCTTCTAGAGCAGGGATGCTCAACCTGCGGCCCTCCAGCTGTTGCAAAACTACAACTCCCAGCATGCCCTAATAGCTGTAGACCGTCCAGGCATGCTGGGAGTTGTAGTTTGGTAACAGCTGGAGGGCTGCAAGTTGAGCATCCCTGTTCTAGAGGAATGACTTATTATCGCTTAGGGTCCACTATAATGTACATAACATATAACAGTCCCGGAAGACTCAGAATACAGTTAATGGCAACCGGCATGTTTAGTTATTGCTTTCAATAGTACTAGCATGTTTCCTTCTCAAATTTTTTTAAATATAAATTCTGTAAAAAAAAATTCAGCTTGCATAGTCTGTGCTGAGCAGCGGGGAGACACTATCACTACCTTCTTCCCTCATCTGCATTTTTATTGCAGCTCTACTGACCCTTAGCAAACCCTATTCTAGATGGACTGGGGATGAGTAGGGGGTTTTCTTTGTAGTCTAGTTTAGGCTAAGGGTTCATTCAGACGAGTGATGGCCAACTATAGTCAGTGGGCCATTTAGATGTGTGGTTTTCCGCAAAGGACCATCAGTCCATGCAGAGAAAATCGCAGCATGCACCATTTAGGTCCAATTTTTCTGAAAGACTCTCCTTTTCTAGTGAATGGGTACATGGAAAAAAAAGGACAATTTATAAAAATATAAAAAATCATCCATTTTTTTTTTTTTCCCAGCCGGTGCTTTATAGGTTGCATAGTATAATTTACTTGCTAGCATGGAAAACGGTTCTAAATTAAATTGCAATATTACAAATGTATTGTGATTGTACATATTGCCTCCTTTAATGGCTAGATTCATTAATACAAGCCACTTACAAATGTATTGTGATTGTACATATTGCCTCGTTTGGCTAGATTCATTCTTCCGTCACATTATGCAATGCTCGTTTCCATGGTTACGACCACCCTACAATCCATCAGTGGTGGCTGTGGTTGCACATTATAAGAAAGAGCGCCAGCCTATGCGCCCTCCCATGGTCCCAGCCACCAGAGAGTTTGGTGTTTTTTCCTGTATTACACAATTGTGTCCACCACTGCTGGATTGATGGGTGGGCGTAACCATGGAAACGAGTAGTGTATAATGTGATGGAAAAATGAATCCAGCCATCAAAGAAAATAATATGGACACACAATACATTAGTAAGTGTCTTGTATTATCTTTCTCTACATGATAAATGCTATTTGCTGAAGTGAGACAGCCCCTTTAAGTTTACTTTCTGACGTGTGATACCACCAGACAGAAATGATTAGCTGTGCTCGCAAATCTTCCAGACTAGCTGCAGTCCGTGATGTCTTGATTGACTATGTTCTTATCTTCCTGCATAACGTACATGCAGCTAAAAAGGAAGACATGAGCATATCCAGTTGAGGCATCAGTGGAAGAGCCCCCAGCAAGTCAGGTGGTCACGTGAGCACAGCCCAGATTGCAGAATTGGTGGCACCACAGAATTGTAAGTAGTTGTGAAACTATCTTAGGGCTGTATGAGACAGTCCAATTTAACAGGCGATTGTCAGGAAGGAAGTGTTCCTTCCTGGCAATCTGCTGCTCACTAGTGGAGGAGACCACTGCTATTACATGCAGCAATCTCCTCCTCAGTATGGGGAGGAGCTATAGTTATGCCATCGCTCTTCCCTTTACTGACTCATTGTTTACTGGCAGCAAATCGTGATTAGAGACAATGATCTGCCACCTGCAAACGATGATTTTTTTTTTAACCTGTCAAAAGATTTGGATTACCTGATGGAGTGTTTGCTCGTTCATCAGGCATTCGGTGGCAGTGTTAGTACGAATGTTAGCGATCATCTGCTGAAAATTTGTTAGGTGTAATTTAGTATTTAGTCAAGACCCTGAGAGCCACAGAAGTGGCTCAGATGAGATTGAGAAGAATGGTGCATTCTAGGTGAAGATGGAGCTAACTGTGTATTTAAATAGATTTCTTTTTTCTTTTTAGGAACCCCCCACATCCATTTATCACCATGCTTGAAAACAGACCTAGCTGTTGGCCCGTCCTTTTGCAGCAGATCTCTGCTATGTCTCCACTCTCTTCACACTGGTAATATCATCTGAAACCACACTTGTTATATGTGTTGAAAGTTTTTGAATCCGTTTCCTTTAAACACAGTCTCCCGCTGCATCCTGCAATGTTATCACAGGGGTCCAGGAAGAAAAAAAATTCTGCACACAGTGAGGCTTGCATTAGATTTTGTGATCAACCAAGTGATTGTTGGTAGGAAAGCGTTTCTTCCCGGCAATTGCTTGCTTGACAGGAGCGCCCTCCTCCACAGTAGGGGAAGAAGTGATCGCTAATGCCATCACTCATCCCCATACTGAATCATTGTTTGCCAGCAGCAGATCTGCCGCTGGCAAACGTTGATTTTTAGGCCTGCTAAAAATCTTGATTTTTGAGTTTGCTTGTTTATCGGGTAATTGGCGGCAGTATTACACTGCCAGATCATTGCTAACGAGCGACTGTACGAACACTCGTTAGCTATAATCTGGATGACCATCAGCCAGTTTAATATAATTAATTAATATTTAGGTTACTGGCTATATTGTTCCTGATCATTGTCCTCTTGTTATCTGAATTTACATGCAGTAGTAGTCACTGCTGTATGAGGATGAATGACCGTTCGTACGCTTGTTTATCCCCACACAGTTTAATTGTTTATCGGCAGAACGTCCCTGCTTACACAGGGCAATGTTTTTCTAGCAAGCAATTTTTCTTGTGCTGCATAAATGATCAGATCACCTTCCTTTCGGTCATTAGTCGGTTGATCTCCAGGACATTTACACAGGACAGTTATCGGGAATGAGTGCTTATGTGAAGATTTGTTCTCAATAATTGGACTGTTCATCTGCCCATGTGAAATGGACCTTAAATGTCTACCTGGCTAACCTGTAAGTCAACAAACCAGTATTCTTTCTGTAGACAGTACTGTTTAATAGGGGACACCTAAATTCTTTAAAATTATAAAATTCTGCTACTAGGTGACTATAACGAAGTTACAGAATTCTGCTTTTGTTTTTCAAGTGGGTCTGCCAACTTAAGATGTTGCACTATATAAGAGCAGCATATTATAGGAACCGATGTGTACAGTTATTAGCCAGAATGGTGCAAAATGTTGTACCTTTTTGCTAATAACAGTGCTAAAGATTACACAGTCTGGCTATATTCATAGCCGGGAGCTCCTCCCGCCCATTAGGGCAGTGATTCACAAGCTGCTGTGTATAAATGCATACACAACCTGTCAGTCAGCCCCCAAGGACCTGGGGGAGGCAAGGAGAGTGCTCTCCTCTTCAATATACCGGACCAGTGCGTTCTTTCAGTGCTCTTAGTAGCGAGACAGTACTACATTTTGGCTTCTAGTAGTACGCCCCTGTAGCTATAATGTGGTGCCCTTGTATAGTGCAGCGCTTTAAGTAAGCTGACAGATTCACTTTAAATTCATTACATAAGTTGAATGCTCCTCTTATGGATAGCAGTAACATAATTTGCAAGGCTGAAAAAAGACATTTGTCCATCCAGTTCGGCCTGTTATCCTGCAAGTTGATCCAGAGGAAGGCAAAAAAAAAAAAAAAAAAAAAAAAAAACTGAGGTAGAAGCCAATTTTCCTCATTTTAGGGGGAAAAAATTCCTTCCCGACTCCAATCAGGCAATCAGAATAACTCCCTGGATCAACGACCCCTCTCTAGTAGCTGTAGCCTGTAATATTATTACACTCCAGAAATACATCCAGGCCCCTCTTGAATTCCTTTATTGTACTCACCATCACCACCTCCTCAGGCAGAGAGTTCCATAGTCTCACTGCTCTTACCGTAAAGAATCCTCTTCTATGTTTGTGTACAAACCTTCTTTCCTCCAGACGCAGAGGATGTCCCCTCGTCACAGTCACCGTCCTGGGAATAAATAGATGACGGGATAGATCTCTGTACTGACCCCTGATATATTTATACATAGTAATTAGACCTCCCCTCAGTTGTCCTTTTTCCTAAAGTGAATAACCCTAATTTTGATATTCATTCAGGGTACTGTAGTCTGCCCATTCCAGTTATTACTTTAGTTGCCCTCCTCTGGACCCTCCCCAGCTCTGCTATGTCTGCCTTGTTCACAGGAGCCCAAAACTGCACACAGTACTCCATGGGTGGCCTGACTAATGATTTGTGAAGTAGTAGGACTATGTTCTCATCACGGCACCTATGCCCCTTTTGATGCAACCCATTATCTTATTGGCCTTGGCAGCAGCTGCCTGACACTGGTTTCTACAGTTAGGAATTATAGTGGACAGCAAACTTCCATGTCAGTTGTGAGCCAGTGACCTGGAAAGTGGAAGAAAATTTCTCCTAGGTTTCTTTCGTACACAATGTACTAGGCTACAGAAAGTGGATATTTCATCAAGGAAAGCCGAATTAGATATCAGAAATCCAGGAAAGATGGTTTGCCTTAGCAAAGCATTATTTTCTAAGGACTTTGGTTAATAGTGTTGTCGGGCCTAGATTTTTATGGAATGATGAGCAGGTTGGTAGTGGAGCTCATCATTCCCTTCCTGTTCAGTACAGGTTTTCCTTACAGCCCTGTGATGGAGCCCAGCTCATTTGGTTATAAAGGTCTGCACTATGTGCATGTGTGTGTTGGGACTTGAGTATAGACTGTCTTGCACTGCTGAAGTCTCCTAAAACCACAAAAGTTTGCTTTGTGTTGTGTGTGGCTGGTAGTAAGCCACCCGTATAGAAAGGGCGATCTTGTGTTTAGTTAGTGCTCAGCCAAGCAGGAATTTATTTTAATATTTTGCCTGAATGTGGCCTTTTTTTTTTGTTTGTTTGTTTGTTTGATTGTTTATGCTCGAAAATAAAATGGGCAAAGCCTTGAATGAACTGTCATTCTGTGTCACTGTCTCTGACTGCTGTGCCTACCAAGATTGATTTGCTCTCCACACAGTTACCCAGTGTTTTACTCGTATGTACAGGTAACTTGCATTATTCCTTCCTATGTGCATAACCTTACATTTGTCAGTGTTAAACCTCATCTGCCACTTCTCTGCCCAAGCCTCCAATCCATCCAGATCCATCTGTAGCCGCATATTGTCCCCTTCTGTGTTAATTACTTTACTCAGTTCATCTGCAAAAATGTATATTTTACTGTGCAAGCCTCCTACAAGATCATTAATAAATATATTGAAGAGAATAGGGCCCAATACTGACCCCTGAGGTACTCCGCTAGTGACCCAATCTGAGTGTGTGCCATTAATAACCACCCTCTGTTTTCTATCACTGAGACAGTTTCTTACCCACATACAGACATTTTCTCCCAGTCCAAGCATTCTCATTTTATATGCTAACTTTTATGTGACTTTGGAGAAGTCAAGATATATAATGTCACGTTTCGGATGTCCCCAGGAGGACCTCCGGGACGTCATAGGAGCAGGACCAGGCAAACAGGCCAAGGACTACGGAACACAAAACTTATTACAAAGGAACCAAGACACGTGACAATAACTATAACCGAAGACCTCAATGTACTGAAACGGATCAGTGGGTGTGAACCCACTGCGCCACTGACTAGCAATACTCTGGAGGGGCGTAACTAAGCAGTTTGGGGATTCGCTCTGGTAGTTGGAATAATCTGGTGCAGTACAGAGGCAAAGTAAGTACAAGTTCGTAATTCAAATGTCCGTGTTTATTCACACATAAGGTCAAACAAAAAACACTCTTTGCAGGGTTGGTGTTTGTTCACACAGAGTAGAAAAAGTGGGGGACAAACCGCATATAATATCCCACCATTCCCAGGAACGACTTTACTTGCCTAGTAGTGACAGGTCGGGGCCAATTCCGTATCGCCTCTATTTTGTTCACTTGGGGTTTGATGACTCCGCACCCAATGACATACCCCAGGTATTTCGTCTCCTCTAACCCTATCGCACATTTTTGGGAGTTAGCTGTTAGTCCAGCCTTTTGAAGGGAGTCCACTACAGCCTGTACCTTGGGTAGGTGACTTTTCCAGTTGGTATTGTGAATGACAATATTGTCCAGGTAAGCCGAAGTGTTCCAATGGTGTGGACGTAGCACAATGTCTATGAGCTGTTGAATGGAGGCGGGTAACATCTTGTACTGATACAGCCCCTCTGGTGTAATGAAGGCAGTTTTCTCTTTGGCAGGCTCTGTTAAGGGCACCTGCCAGTACCCTTTGGTAAGGTACAAAACAGAAAAATACCTGGCCTAACCTCTCAATAAGCTCCGCCCGAGGCATGGGATACACATCAAATTTGGAGATCTCATTTAGTTTGCGGAAATCGTTACAGAACCGTAACGTCCCATCTGGCTTGGGAATCAAGACTATTGGACTGGTTCATTCACTTTTGGACTCCTCACTTATGTCTAGTTCTAGCATTTGCTGCACTTCTTCCGAGATGGCTTGTCGCTGAGCCTCGGGTACCCGGTATGGTTTCAACCGTACTCTGGTCTGAGGCTCAGTGACATTGTCATGTTGGATGATGCAAGTGCAACCAGGGAGGTCCGAGAACACGTTTGTGTTCCTGCTGATGAACTCGCTGGCCTCCTGAGTCTGTTTAGAGGAAAGGCTGTCAGCAATCTTCACTGTGACAACTGCTTCCCTTGTATCAGACCATGGGGTTCGAACCTCTTCCCCTAGAAAACTCGGCCGCGGGCTGTCGTCTGTACTGGTCTCCCTATCTTTTCAAGGTTTGAGTAAATTCACATGGTACACCTGCTCCGACTTTCACTGCCCTGGCTGGTGTACCTTGTAGTTTACCTCACCAACTTTTTCGAGTACTTAATAGGGTCCCTGCCACCTAGCCAGGAACTTACTGTCGACCGTTGGTACCAGAACCAAAGCCCGATCTCCCGGGTTAAAGATCCGGACCTGAGCCTGCCGATTATAGACCCTACTCTGGGCTCGCTGGGCTGTCTCCATATGTTTCCTAACAAGCGGCAACACTGTATCTATCTGCTCTTGCATCTGGGTGACATATTCCATTACACTTTTATATGGTGTGGGTTGTTGTTCCCACGTCTCTTTGGCTATGTCCAAATTACCGTGAGGATGTTGGCCATATAGTAGTTTGAAGGGCGAGAAACCAGTAGAAGCCTGGGGCACCTCTCGCACTGCGAACATGAGATAGGGCAGAAGAAGGTCCCAATCCCTCCCATCCTCAGACATCACTCTTTTTAACATGTTTTTTTTAAAGTTTGATTAACCCCTTAAGGACCTGGCCATTTTTTGCAAATCTGACCAGTGTCACTTTAAGTGCTGATAACTTTAAAACGCTTTGACTTACCCAGGCTGTTCTGAGATTTTTTTGTCACATATTGTACTTCATGACACTGCTATAATTGGCTCAAAGTAATTATTTTTTTTTTGCATAAAAAAATACCAAATTAACCAAAATTTGGAAAAATTTGCAAATTTCAAAGTTTCAGTTTCTCTACTTCTGTAATACATAGTAATACCCCCCAAAATTGTGATGACTTTACATTCCCCATATGTCTACTTCATGTTTGTATCATTTTATTTTTTTGGAGATGTTACATAGCTTAGAAGTTTAGAAGCAAATTTTGAAATTTTTCTGAAATTTTCCAAATCCCACTTTTTATGGACCAGTCCATAATAGAAACCACTCAAAAATGACCCCATTTTAGAAACTACACCCCTCAAGGTTTTCAATACGGATTTTACAAACTTCGTTAACCCTTTAGGTCTTCCACAAGACTTCATGGCAAATGGACATAAAATTTTACGAATTTTGATATTTATTTTTTTCCCCCCAATATAATCAATTTTTTCCAGGAACAAAGCAAAGTTTAACTGCCAAACAAAACTCAGTATGGGTTGCCCTGATTCTGTACTTTGCAGAAACACCCCATATGTGGTCTTAAACTACTGTTTGGCCAAACGGGAGGACATAGGAGGGTAACGCCATATGGGTTTTGGAAGGCAGATTTTGCTGGACTGGTTTTGTTTATACCATGTCCCATTTCAAGCCCCCCCCCCCCCCGTTGCACCCCTAGAATAGATATTCCAAAAAAGTGACTCCATCTAAGAAAGTACACCCCTCAAGGTATTCAAAACTGGGTTTGCATACTTTATTAACCCTTTAGGTGTTCCACAAGAGTTAATGGCAGATGGAGAAACAATTTAGGAATTTCTATTTTTTGGAAAATTTTCCATTTTAACCCTTAATTTATTACTGGAAAAAATGGGTTAACAGCCAAACAAAACTCAATATGGGTTGCCCTGATTCTGTAGTTTGCAGAAACACCCCATATGTGGTCGTAAACTCCTATTTGGCTAAACGGTAGGACATAGAAGAACGGGAACGCCATATGGTTTTTGGAAGGCAGATTTTGCTGTACTAGTTTATTTACACCGTGTACCCTTTCAAGCCCCCTGCTGCACCCCTAGAGTAGAACCTCCATAAAAGTGACCCCATCTAGGAAACTACGGGATAAGGTGGTTGTTGTTTTGGGACTATTTTAGGGTAAATATGATTTTTGGTTGCTCTATAATTGAGTGATTATGCCTGCACTAAAACTTATATTTTCTGGGGAAAAATATTGTTTCCGTGTCTCCAAAGTATGAGAGCCATAGTTTTTTATGTTTTCTAGGGGACTGTTGGGGAATATAAAAATTTTACTCCATGGAAGTGTGATACTCCCTGAAGCAATCGATAACGCAGAGGCCCGGATGATCGGGGCAAGTGTCACATTGAGTGGTGGTGTCCTTCGGTATCCCCCTCCTGTCACACACTGTGCATCTTTTTGGGGTTTGTCCCTTCTTTCCAGGGAAAATGTTGGCCAGGGACGATCTGGGCGCCTCCAATTCCCGAGGTTCTCCGGCCTGCTCTTTTCTGGTCTGAAATAATCAGGTCCTTGTTGTACAAGGCAACCTGTACCAAGTAGACCGCAACTTTTTTGTACCATGCCCTGGTTTTGCGCATGGCATTATATGGCTTGAGGGCTTGATCAGAGATCAACTCCTCCCATATACCAATTGTAGTCGACGATACAATCGGGCTTGAGGACCGTTGCCGCGGTATCTCGCACAGGGACAGGGATGATGCTGTTACCGTGGATTGTGGACAGTATAAGGACATCCCTCTTGTCCTTATACCTGACCAGCAACAGGTTTCCACTGGTAAGAGCACGGGTCTCACCCCTGGGGAATAGGTACCTGGAGGGGGTGGGCAGGGAGGCCACGCTGATTTTTCCGCATGGTCCCACAAGCGGACGTGGATCTGTCGGCAAGGGACCTGAACAAGGGAATGCTAGTATAAAAGTGTCAGCACTTTTGGGTGGGTCTAGGGTCTCACAGCTAAGTGCTGCAATGTAGTTTTAAATTTATGACGTACCGGTACATCATGGGTCCTTAAGGACTCGGCAAACATGCCGTACCTTCACGTCCTAAGTCCTTAAGGGGTTAAACCTTTCTTCCAGGCCGTCCATTTGCAGATGATAAACTAATGTCCGTAGCTGTTTTATGTGCAGTAAATTACAGAGTTCCCTCATACCTTTGACATAAAAGAGGTCCCTTGGTCGGTCAGAACCTCTTTAAAAAAATCTCCATTACTACTTTTCTATGAGTTTGGCCGATGTATGTCGCAAGAGCACCGCCTCCGGGTACAGAGTGGCATAGTCTAGGTACAACCAAGATGTGTTGGTGCCCTCGAGCTAACCTCTGTACTGGGCCTATGAGATTCATAGCGATTCGCTCGAACTGAAGCTCGATAATTGGGAGAGGTACCAGGGGACTACGGAAATGTGGCTGGGGGCTAGTTATCTGGCAGGTTGGGCAAGACTTAAAAAAAATTCTTCCACCTCTCTGAACACACTGAGCCAGTAAAACCGCTGTAGTATCCGGTCCTGCGTTTTCTGCCATCCCAGGTGTCCCCCAAGAACATGTTGGTGGGCTTTCTCCAACACGAGCTTGCGATATGCCTTGTGAATGCTCACCCCGTTGTTTTACCCGATACAGCATCTTCTGATGAACCACAAAATGGGGAAACATCGAGACGAGATCGAGACGTTGAGGTCTGCCAACCCAGGACCCGGCGGCAAATCCTCCACGTCTCCCACCATTACACTCAGCAGGGTTGTCTCCCCCCTCTTCCACTGAAGTGGCCGCCACCCCTACCGTTGGCTGTTCGGTTTCGGGTTCACAGGGTTCTGGCCTCCCCCCTGAGCAAGGCCACTCTACTGGGGTTACGCTAGGGTTGGAAGAGATCAAAAATATTCCCACAATAACGATATTAAGAAATTTATCGCGATAACGATATATATCGCAATAAATACCCATTTAGCAGACAAAAACACTTGGGGCTGAAAGGAGACATTATACTGTATGGGGCAGCCACAAGGAGACGTTGCACTGTATGGAGTGGTGGGCCACAAGGAGACGTTGCACTGTATGGAGTGGTGGGCCACAAGGAGACGTTGCACTGTATGGCGTGGTGGGCCACAAGGAGACGTTGCACTGTATGGGGCGGTGTGTGTCAGTGTAGGGAAGCCTCTTACGATCCATCTAACTGGGGTAAAATCCTATTAGGATAATTTGTGGAGGAAGTCTTCTTTGGAACACAGGCTATAAGTGACAACTGGTATGGGGGGGGGGGGGGGGGGGGGTTTGGTCACTCTCCACCCCCAAAATAGCAGTACATGAGGAAGCTGACTTCATAATATGAAGTTCTCCTACCCCTATAAATCACCCCAATGGACAGTGACTGCAGTCATTACCTGAAGGAGTAGTGAAATAGCCAGGGGTTATGCTAGCAGTCAGTAGCGGGCTGTCTGTCACAAAGGGCAACGCAGATGAAAACACCATCAATGTAAACCATCAGTCTACCGGAGCCCAGTACACACGATATATACAGATATACACGTCATGTATGTAAACAATGACATCTCTATTTATATGTGTATCACATTAAGACACATGCGTTTGTGACACATATTAAAGAGGATCTTTCATGGGTCCAAAGAATATGAACTTAGTAGCAGGCTGCATAGAGAGGCGCCCAGGGATTTAAGTGCACTTACTATTATTTCTGGGTGCCGCTCCGTTCGTCCGCTGTGGCCCCCCGGTAATTTCTCAACATTCGGTGCAAGTAGGAGGAGACGCCAGGGTCTCTCCTTCTCCCTGACAGCAGCGCTGTCCGATCACAGCTCAGAGCCAGCGCTGCTGTCAGGGAGAAGGAGATAAATTACCGGGGGCCACAGCGGACGAACGGAGCGGCGCCCAGGAATAATAGTAAGTGCAATAATAGTTAGGTCCCTGGGCGCCGCTCTATGCAGCCTGCTACTAAGTTCATATTCTTTGGACCCATAAAAGGTCCTCTTTATTGTTTGTACAAAGTCTTGGTAAAGTTGCAGCAGATGGCAGCAATATCACTTACTGCTTTATATGTTGGCTGCCCCATGGGTCAGAGAAAAGTCTATTTGTTAGGTCCCACCGAGTTCTAGTCATATGTCACTCAAACTACTGCACTGACCAGAGGCGGAGGAGGAGCATAGCAAGGTGAAAGGCGGCGGCTGCGAAGCACCAGACTTGTGCGGCAGTATATGACAGGTTTATATACAGTGAAGAAAAAAAAGAAAAAAGCCTGCTCGTCCCTGCAGCCAGGTTCAGCCCTCCGCGTGCTAGTCGTAATGCAGGAGGCAGAGGCCGTTGACCGGGGAACATAAGCAGGTGGAATCAGACATTTTAGAAGTAGGTCAGCACACATGCGACCACTCCTATGACGTCATTAAATACCGCGGTTTTTCGGAAAGGCCTCATGCACACGACAGTTTTTTTTCACGGCCCGCAAAAACGGGGTCCGTGGGTCCGTGATCCGTGACCGTTTTTTCGTCCGTGGGTCTTCCTTGATTTTTGGAGGATCCACGGACATGAAAAAAAAGTCGTTTTGGCGTCCGCCTGGCCGTGCGGAGCCAAACGGATCCGTCCTGAATTACAATGCAAGTCAATGGGGACGGATCCGTTTGATGTTGACACAATATGGTGCCATTTCAAACGGATCCGTCCCCATTGACTTTCAATGTAAAGTCTGGAGTTCTGTTATACCATCGGATTGGAGTTTTCTCCAATCCGATGGTATATTTTAACTTGTAGCGTCCCCATCACCATGGGAACGCCTCTATGTTAGAATATACTGTCGGATATGAGCTACATCGTGAAACTCATTTCCGACAGTATATTCTAACACAGAGGCGTTCCCATGGTGATGGAGACGCTTCAGGTTAGAATATACAAAACAACTGTGTACATGACTGCCCCCTGCTGCCTGGCAGGTGCTGCCAGGCAGCAGGGGGCAGACCCCCCCCCCTGTTTTTAACTCATTGGTGGCCAGTGGGCCCCCCCTCCCCTGTTGTTAACTCGTTGGTGGCCAGTGTGCGCACCCCCCTCCCTCCCTCTATTGTTTTAATACATTGGGGCCAGTGTGCGCGCGCCCCCCAACCCCCCCTCTATTATTTTAATACATTGGGGCCAGTGTGCGCGCGCCCCCCCAACCCCCCCCCCCTCCCTCTATTGTTTTAATACATTGGGGCCAGTGTGCGCGCGCCCCCCAACCCCCCCTCCCTCCCTCTCTCTATTGTTTTAATACATTGGGGCCAGTGTGCGCCCCCCCCCAACCCCCCCCCCCCCCCCCCCCCCCTCCCTCTATTGTAATCATCATCGGTGGCAGCGGAGTAGAAGATTTTCATACTTACCTGCTTCTTGCTGCTGCGATGTCTGCGTCCGGCCGGGAGCTCCTCCTACTGGTAAGTGACAGCAATGCGCCGCACAGACCTGTCACTTACCAGTAGGAGGAGCTCCCGGCCGGACGCAGACATCGCAGCAGCAAGAAGCAGGTAAGTATGAAAATCTTCTACTCCGCTGCCACCGATGATGATTACAATAGAGGGAGGGAGGGGGGGGGGGTTGGGGGGGTGCGCACACTGGCCCCAATGTATTAAAACAATAGAGGGAGGGAGGGGGGGTTGGGGGGGCGCGCGCACACTGGCCCCAATGTATTAAAACAATAGAGGGAGGGAGGGGGGGTTGGGGGGGGGGCGCGCACACTGGCCCCAATGTATTAAAACAATAGAGGGAGGGAGGGAGGGGGGTGCGCACACTGGCCACCAACGAGTTAACAACAGGGGAGGGGGGGGGCCGCACAATGATATTCAAACTGGGGAGGGGGGGGGGGTCTGCCCCCTGCTGCCTGGCAGCCCTGATCTCTTACAGGGGGATATGATGGGGTTAATTGTACTATCATATCCCCCTGTAAGAGATCGGGTGCTGCCAGGCAGCAGGGGGCAGTCTTGTACAAAGTTTGCAGTGTATTCTAACTAGAAGCGTCCCCATCACCATGGGAACGCTTCTGTGTTAGAATATACTGTCGGAAATGAGTTTTCACGAAGTGAAAACTTAGATCAGAAAAAGCTTTTATGCAGACGGATCTTCGGATCCGTCTGTATGAAACTAAAACCTACGGCCAGGGATCACGGACACGGATGCCAATCTTGTGTGCATCCGTGTTCTTTCACGGACCCATTGACTTGAATGGGCCCGTGAACCGTTGGCCGTGAAAAAAATAGGACAGGTCATATTTTTTTCACGGCCAGGAAACACGGCTCACGGATGCGGCTGCCAAACGGTGCATTTTCCGATTTTTCCACGGACCCATTGAAAGTCAATAGGTCCGTGAAAAAAAACGGAAAACGGCACAACGGCCACGGATGCACACAACGGTCGTGTGCATGAGGCCAAACTGTGATATCGCTGTGTTTTTTTATATCAGTATATCGCTCTACCCTAGGTTACGCCACTCTCAAGGGTATTGGTAACTTTCATATCAGGCCACAGTGCCAGGAAACCTGGGAAGTCTCGCCCAATAATAAGTTCATAATGTAAATTGGTGGCAACGGCCACCTCGTGGGTCCACCTGCCGGCCACCGTGGACAGAGACCCCAGGGTGGTGGGAGATAGTCCTTTTAAGTTTCCATGGATGCACACGACCCCGACTTTTCAGCCAGTATACTCGGCGGGCAGCTCTTACCAGGGACACCAGACTCCCTGAGTCCAGCAGAGCCACCGCCAGAGTGTCTCCCACTTCCATCTGGCACAGGTGGCCGTTATCTATAGTCTCGGGGGTACCTTTTGCACACAGCTTCCTGGCATACAATGAGTGGCGGTAGCCATAGTTAGTATCCATGGGTTCACCCCGATGGGGAGTCGGACCTTATCTGGCCAGGCTCCTGACACCGCCAACAGACCATCGGAGCTGGGTCTGCAGGGGGTACATCCCGGGTGGGTTTTGCTGACACCAGCCGCCGGGTCTGGGGTGGTGATTTCCAGGGTTTGACTGCCCCCCTCCCAAAAGAACCCCATTGTAGATTCCTGGTAGCCTCATAGCGCTCCACCAGGTCGACCATATCAAGGGCATTTCCAGGAGACTCCTGGCTGATCCAGTGCTGGAAAAGCCCTCCAAAATACATCAGCCACAGATGGTCCAGCATAACAGTGGAACTCAGCACATCGGGCTGCAGCCATTTTTGCAACCGTTGTAACAGATCATAATACTGAGGTCTCGTGGGTTCAGCCAGGTCAAATTCCCACTCATGCACCCGCTGGGCCTGGACCAACACATTGACCCCCAATCTTGCCAGAATCTCACCCTTTACTGTCGTGTAATCGCCTGCTTGATCATCTGGTAAGTCGAAAAACACCTGCTGGGGTCCGGATGCCAGGAACAGGGCGACGACTTCAGCCCACTGATCTCGGGGTAGTTTCTCCCTCACGGCCACCTCTTCGAACACCGCCAGATAGGTCTCAACGTTGTCCGAGGGCGTCATCTTAGGGATCGCCTTGCGGACCGCTTTTTGGGCATCATGGATGCTCTGGGATGCTGCAATAGCAGCTGGTTGGTTTCCTGCTGCTGCCTATTAGCCTCCAGCCGTTGCAAGTTACCCTCCACAAGGGCTTTCACGACAGCTTCCATTTTGTCGAGAGGCACGGGTGGTAATCTCGCTGGTTTGATGTAAGACATACAACCGTATCCGTAAAAACTAAAATATTTCGGCCTTTACGCCATCCTCCCTGCACTTGCCCGCATTCTCCACCAATTGTGGGGATTCGCTCTGGTAGTTGGGCTAAGCGGGTGCAGTACAGAGGCAAAGTACAAGTTCGTAGTTCAAATGTCTGTGTTTATTCACACATAAGGTCAAACAAAAAACGAAAGTTCATGCATAACAAAAAAGTCACCTTTTCGGCGGTTCTGCCTCCAGCAGTCTAAATGCAGGCTTTAGGTGGCCTGCTCTCCCAACACACAGGGCTCAGATCACAACACACAGGGCGTTCTATGCTGCTGATCCCAGCTGCCTTTTTAAGAATAGCCAGGTGCTGTCAAAACCCGGCCTGGAACGTGGGGAGTAGTCACCCACCCCGCACTTTGACTACTCCCAATAAGAGCCATCCCGGATCAGCTTTTTACAGCCATACTAAATAGAAAAAGTGTCAATCAGCATTAGCTGCCACTGACACATGAAAATACTGACTCTTACTTCACAGAGTCCAGGAACCTCAGTGACACATACCTACCATCAATGATGACCCCTTGTACCTACCTACAGCAGCTTCCTGGTCTTTACTTGAGCCTCAGGTGGTGAGGATAGGCTTAGGCCAGTAGGGTAGTTGCCAGGGGCTACTCCAGAGCGTAAACAGAGTCAGTGGCAGCAGGATAATGCGGCACGGAGATAACAGACAAGGTACAGACAGTACATTGAGTCCACAGTCAGGCAAGCAGAACGGAACAGAGACAGAAGCAGGTACCTGCGCCCCAAGCACAATAGAAGCAAGGTAACCCCAGGAAGAGCTGCACAGAACAGGCAGAGCAGAGACAGAAGCAGTTACCTGCGCCGCAAGCAATAGAAGCTATGCGGCCCTAGGAAAAGCTGCACATAGACAGATAATGGGCATTCCCCCTCCGGGAACACAGGAACCCTCTTCCGAAGGCGGGACACAACAGACAACAAGCGGAAGCAGTTAAGCACTGCCAGGCTATCGGACGCAATTACACACTGCTAGTCGAACAGGGGACAGACTAGAAACATAACATAACATAATACAGGGCAGGTACAGACAGAACAGGACGTGGCAAAAAACACCAGAACAGAGCAGGTACAGATGAACAAAGACTAACAATGAAAAACCAGGTGACACCACGCAGAAGGGTATCAGGAACCCCAGGAGAGAAGTGAGGTGCAACACCTAGCCAGGCACAAACAAGACTGACCGCAGACCCACGGTTCACAGGTCTATATAGCTGGGTAACGAGGCACATGGTAAGCCCCACCCGGCACAGCAGACAGGGGAAGATAACCCCATTAGAACTGGAGTACAGATTAAAAGACAGGCAGGTACAGAACCAGGTGTTGCACTTGGCAGCCAAAATGCACGGCAACACCCGACACGGACAAACAGAAGCATCACGGGGAAAGCCAACATCCTGTGACACAGCAGACATACAGACACGGGGAGAGA
This sequence comes from Bufo gargarizans, assembly GCF_014858855.1. NCBI lineage: Eukaryota > Metazoa > Chordata > Amphibia > Anura > Bufonidae > Bufo > Bufo gargarizans. The sequence continues at coordinate 199,113,243 of NC_058086.1, forward strand.
AACCTACACAGGCGAGTTCACTGACACCGCAGCCAGCACTCGGCCCCAAGCAACAAGCCTGCACAGGTTACAACCAGTACCCAAGGGCACATGCAGCCAGCCTACACGGACAACTGTCACAGTGAACCGCACTGTGACATATAATATCCGTTGACTCTTCCTTATCTCCTCATAGAAACTGATTAAATTAGTTTGACTTGACCAATCCCTCATGAAGCCATGCTGATATGGCGTTATTTGTTTATTTTCATTGAGGTACTCCAATATAGCATCTCTTAGAAAACCTTCAGATTACCCACGACAGATGTTAAACTTGCTGGCCTATAGTTTCCGGGCTCTGTTTTTGACCCCTTTTTGAATATTGGCACCACATTTGCTATGTGCCAATCCTGTGGAACACTGCTTGTCAATATAGAGTCCTTAAATATCAGAAATAATGGTCTATAACAGGCATGCTCAACCTGCGGCCCTCCAGCTGTTGCAAAACTACAACTCCTAGCATGCCTGAACAGCTTACAGCTATCAGCCTACAGCAGGGCATTGTGGGAATTGTAGTTTTACAACAGCTGGAGGGCCGCAGGTTGAGCATGCCTGGTCTATAACATTACTTATTTCTCTTAGGATAGAGGGGTGTATGCCATCTGGTCCTGGTGATTTGTCTATTTTAATCTTTTTAAGATGCCGCTGCACTTTCTGGGTCAGACAGGACACTTTTAATAGGAATTTTACTTTTACATTCTGCATTTCATCTGACAGTTTATTTTCCTCCGTGAACTCGCCCTTCATCACTATGTAAAGGGCAGACACTTTCAGGTTTATACTTTTTACAATTTATATAATTGAAGAACATTTTAGGGTTAGTTTTACTCTTTGGAAATGAATCTCTCTGTCTCTAGTTTTGATGCTTTTATTTGTCTTTTACATATTCTATTTTTTCCCTTTCATCCTTCATGACGTTATACCATGAGATGACCCGCCTCCATCCAGGTAGGGACAGGAAGAATAAATTTGACCCTCCTCCAGCTCCTCCTCAGTGTCTTCCTGTCCCTTCCAGGTGGGAGACGAGTTATTCCTCATGGCAGTTGCTATGGATCCGCGTCTGTGGAGGCAAACAGAGGCGGCTGTTTTTTATTGTTTTACCTTTTATGCCTTGGCCACATAAGGAAAGCAAGCAACACTAGTTCCCTAGTTGGGTTTCTGAAGTGCTGGGGGGTCTGCAAAGTACCGGGCATCTCCTCCTTGCCTCCTGCTCTGCGTGTTGCACGTGGAGGTCCATGTGGTGACCAGACACTTACCCTGTGTTCACACCTGAGCGTTTCTGAGATGCGCGTTTTACGCGCGTATTTGTCGCACGGTTTTTGCAATAGTAAACGCGTGTTTGACGCGCGTTTGTGTGATTGACTGCAGTGTTGTCCAATGAGTCTATAGCTAAAACGCGCGACAAACGCCCCAAAAAAAGCTCAAGAACTTGTTTATGTGTCGGGCGTTTTACAGCGCGTTCAAACGCGCTGTAAAACGCTCAAGTGTGAACCAGGGCTATAGGGAAGCATTGGTTTTCACGTGTTGAGCGTTTTACAATCGATTCCTCTGGGTCCGATATGGAATTCAAAAGTTTTCTTTTTTCCTCTGAGGATACAAAAGAATTGATAAAAGAGGTCAGAGCGACCATTAACCTCTCAGATAAGAAGGTTCAAAGGTCAGTCCAAGATGAGATGTTTAGTGGACTGGAATAGAGGAAAAATAGTTTTTCAAGTCCATAAAAACACGCATGAATTGATAAAAAGGGAATGGAAGGCTCCAGATAGGAAGCTATTTATTCCAAAAACAATCAGACGTACACTTCGCTTAGTGAAGAGAACAAAGCATTGTTAATCTCCTGTCCAAAAGTGGATGTGTCCCTTTCAAAATTAAAGGATCTAATGCACTTTCTTTTAAAGACATGGGGTCCTTAACCTGTTGGGGACGCATGAAGTACCGGTACGTCATGTGTGTTTACGATTGTCGGCGCGTGGTGATCGGAACTGAGTGCCTGCTGAAATTGTTCAGCAGGCACTCTGTCACAACCCCCCCCCCCGTATCAGCGATCGCGGCAAACCGCAGGTCAATTCAGACCTGCGGTTTGCTGCGTTTACGGGTTATTCGTGTCTCTGGTGACCCGATAACCTGGAATAGGATGGTGGTCGGTGGGGTGGTAATACACCACCAATCACCATCCTGCGATCCTAAGAGGTGATGGTGACATGACCTCTCAGGATCGCTTGCATTGGCTGCGTGGGCGGAGGTTAACGCCACCCAGCTTTCCTCTCCTCCTCCATCCTGTGTCCAGGAGTGAGGAGAGAGAGCAGCCTGCGTCGGATCTGTGCCCAGCACCCACCTTCTGACCGTCCACAGTGCCATCTGGCACTAAAAGGTACTTTAGGGAAAGGTTAGGTTAGGTTAGGCAGGGATATTCAGGGAAAGTTAAAAAAAAAAAAAAAAAAAAAAAAAAGTTTTACTGTTGCATCACCCTGATCGAATGTCTGGGTTCCACAGCACAGCTTTGTGACCCTAGACCCCCCAGGAGTGCTGCAGCTTGCCCTCCTGACCATCCCCCCACACATTTTTTTGGGAGCATTTTTTTTTATTTTATTTTTGTGTACGCTGACTGTGGCCGGCACTCTTATCGTCTGGCCACTGTTAGAGCATCTCCCCCCCCCCCCCCCCGCTAATCAGATCAAAATTTTTAAATTTTTTCTTTTTTCATTTTTTTTTCCTGTTAGGTTTAATGCAAAGTCCACGGACACCCATGCCCCCACACACACACTAAAGTTTTCCACGCACACACACACCCACACCCCTACGGCCCGCTGGATGTTCTCGGGCGAGGAGGCATACGCCCAGCTTGCCTCTGACTCTAAGAGCCCCAGTGAGGACGAGGATGACCCCACTTTCTTCTTGTCATCCGCATCCTCTCTATCATCTAGCGATGATGATGAGCCCCCAAGGAGGCGGAGACAGTGGGCTTCACTGAATACGACTATTTTAGTATTTTTTTTCAGTGACCACTTTGTGAATCTCATGGTGGAGCAAACTAACTTGTTCGCCCAACAGTTCATTGCTCAACACCCGGGCTCCTTTTTGGCTAGGGACGGTGGCTGGACTCCGGTCAGTGCAGCCGAGATGAGGACGTTTTGGGGCCTCGTGCTGCACATGAGCCTAGTCAAAAATCCAAGGGTCAGGCTGTACTGGAGTGGGGACGTCCTCTACCAGACCCCACTTTACAGTACGGCCATGACACGCTCCTGTTTTGAGGCCATTCGGAAATGCCTGCATTATGCAGATAATGCAGCATGTCCCCCCCAAGATTATCCTGCCTATGATTGCCTGTACAAAATCAGGCCGGTCATCGATCACTTTGGGGCCAAATTTTTGGATGCTTATGTACCTGGAAGGGAGGTCGCGGTTGATGAGTCTCTCATTGCTTTAAAGGGTAGACTCATTTTCCGCCAGTATGTTCCCTCTATGCAGGCGAGGTATGGCGTAAAGCTGTACAAACTTTGTGAGAGTACCTCAGGGTACACTTACAAGTTTTGTGTGTACAAAGGGTGAGATTCCCGTATTGAACCCCCAGAATGTCCCCCCACTCTGGGTGTTAGCGGGAAACTTGTGTGGGACCTTATGACCTTATACCCACTACTAGATAAGGATTACCACCATTACGTGGACAACTTTTATACTAGTATCCCCTTGTTCGAGTCCCTCGCCGACAGATCCACATCCACTTGTGGGACCTTGCGGAAAAATCAATGCGGCCTACCTACCCACCCCCGCCAGGTACCTATCCCCAGGGGTGCGACCCGTGCCCTTACCAGTGGAAACCTGTTGCTGGTCAGATATAAGGACAAGAGGGATGTCCTTGCACTGACCACAATTCACTGTAACGGCATGACCCCTGTCCCTGTGCGAGGTACCGCGGCAACGTTCCTCAAGCCAGATTGCGTCGTCAACTACAATCGGTATATGGGAGGAGTTGATCTCCAAGTTCTCAAGCCATACAATGCCATGCGCAAAACCCGGGCATGGTACAAAAAAGTTGCGGTCTGCTTGGTGCAGGTTGCCTTGTACAACTCTTTTGTGCTGTTCCTGAGCGCTGGCAACACAGGGACATTCCTTCAGTTCTATGAGGCAGTCTTCAAGGCCCTGATCTTTTCTGACCGGGAAAGAGCAGGCCGGAGTACCTCGGGAACTGGAGGCGCCTGGATTGTCCCTGGCCAACATTTTCCAGGTGTGGTCCCCCATGCTGGAGAGAAGGTACGGTCCCCAAAAAAGTGCAGTGTGTGTCACAGCAGGGGGCTACGGAAGGACACCACCACTCAGTGTGACACGTGCCCCGATCATCCGGGCCTCTGCATTGACGGTTGCTTCAGTGAGTACCACACTTCCATGGAGTAATAAATTTATAATCCCCTTCCCCAAGTTTAATTATATTTGGCCACAGACAATCGCCCAGAAAAAAAAAAACTATGGCTCTCAGACTTTGGAGACACTAAAACAAAAAAATAATTTTTTTCAAAAATGATATTATTTTGTAAAACTAAAATAAATAAAAAAAAGTATACTTATTAGGTATCGCTGCGTCCGTAAAAAGTTGATCTATAAAAATACCACATGACCTAACCCCTCAGATGAACACAGTTAAATTTTTTTAATAAAAACGGTGTAAAAAAAGCTATTTTTTGTCCCCTTACATCACAAAAAGTGTAGTAGCAAGCGATCAAAAGGTCATATGCACCCCAAAATAGTGCCAATAAAACCGCCCTCTCATCCCGCAAAAAATAGAATCTGCATATTAATTTGCACTAAAAAATACCTGAAGGTGCCTTTATGTAAATGTATTATTGTTAGCTCCAGGAGACCAGGGGATGGTTATTTAGAGGGAAATGCTCGATATGTTCGGCACTACATGCCTGGGTTTGTTACTATTGGCTTCATTTCCCTTGTCAGAGGCTTCACATATGCACCTAACAGTGACAGCAGGAGTAGTGTACACAGCCGGGGGATAACAAGGAGGGGCCCTGAAAGCTACTGCCGTGTTATTGTCACAAGCTGCCAAAATCAACTTCACATATATTGTGCAAATTGGCACAATCTACAAAGCCGCCTGAGAGCTGTCTTGGAATCATACTCCTCTGCATGACAGCATGTGAAATATTAGCGCTGAGTAATGTTGAGGACTTGAGAGCTGCTAAAAGGTTACACATCAATCAAGATAAATTTCAAAATTACATGCGTTTTCTCCTAATGTATTTGTTGAATAGAGCTGGTGATTGAAGGTGTGTTGCGGTCTTTTAATTTTCAGCAAATGCACTGCAATGCTTTGTTTGAATATATGAATTAAAGTGGGTCTGTTAGCTGAAATGGCTGCCTTAGGTATGGGCAGTGTGTTTCAGATGCAGGACTGTACACCTGTCAGAAAATGTGTGCGCCATTTGACTTATAGGAGTGATTGAAGAACTGGCGGGCACAGAGTTATGAGTGCACTGTATTCAGGATCTGCCTTTTTTGCCGTGACTATTGTGCTGCTGTGTATATTCAGATTTCTGCCACAGATCGGCCAGTGGATTTATACGTGACTTGGCTCCATTGTAGTTCAGTGGAACTAATCTGCTGTTTAATCAACACTAGTAAACGTACTGTGGACTTTAAAGGGGTTATCCAAGACCTCTAATGCCCCCCCCCCCCCCTCTATTTGTCCAGGCCCCTCATACAGATAGTACTTACCTCGCTCCCCGGCGTTGGGCCACGATTGGAACGAGCCTCCCTGCGTCACCCACAATGCTAGGGAGGCTCGTTCCCGTCGCGGCCTTCTATTGGCTGCCCCCAGTCCCCGCCATGAGGAGATGCAGCAACGCCCCTGCCGGCATCAGAAGCAACGCAGGTGTCGGGGAGCGAGGTAAGTACTGTCTGTGTGAGGGGCCCGGGCATATGGGGGGGCATTGTTGGATTCCTAAAAATAATGTTATTATATCTTATGCCTGTCAGTGTTACCCTAACAGGCAGCCTTTTAGGTCCTAATGGACATACAGCCATTGTTTTATTATGACTACCTCTTGAAGCTCATCAAGAGAATGCCAAGAGTGTGCAAAGCAGTAATCAAAGCAAAAGGTGGCTACTTTGAAGAACCTAGAATATGACATATTTTCAGTTGTTTCACACTTTTTTGTTATGTATATAATTCCACATGTGTTAATTCATAGTTTTGATGCCTTCAGTGTGAATCTACAATTTTCATAGTCATGAAAATAAAGAAAACTCTTTGAATGAGAAGGTGTGTCCAAACTTTTGGTCTGTACTGTATGTAGCAGTAGGATGTCCTGCGCCTATCACTGACCTGTTAGTGTTCCTCGTATCAATACTAGAGATGACCGACTGTTGTATGTGATAGCTCCTCAGATTATCACACCATTGGTTGGGGCAATGTGTCTCTCTGCAGCAAAGGCAGGATTAAAGCGCTCACCACCATACCTCCACACTTGAATCCGACTGTTGTGGGATCCCAAGCAGAAACTGGATTTGTCTCTTAATATGATACGGTTCCATTTCGTAGTAGTCCAGTTTTCTTGTTTTCAACACCACTGCAAATGAAGGCAATGGCAGGACTAGTAATGGATGCTGTGACACCAAATTTCCTTCTGCCAAGTGCCTGAAAATGGTCCAGGCAGAGACAAGAGTGAGTAATGAAAGTGCACCTTTGTCTGGATAGTAGACAGCAAAACTGTGTGAACTGCTCATGTTTGTCGGCGGATCAAACGATCCTGTCTTCTCATGGTCTGTCTGGGCCGCTCGGAGCCTGTTCGCCATGTGAGCTTCCAACACCTCCTAACAGCTATGTCAGAAGGGCCTAGATCAGGGATGGCCAACCTGCAGCTCTCCATCTGTTGTAAAACTACAATTCCCACATGCCCTGCTGTAGGCTAAAAGTTGTAGACAGTCTGGGCATGTCTAATCAGACAACACCTGTAATCATAACTTCCACTTTACAATAATATCACAGTTGATCATGGAATATCTAAGAGGGAAGAAGTTAATTGAACTGACATCTGTGGCATCCCATTACAGGACCATGCTCTAATTCTGTGAGATCTTTAGAACGAACCATTCTTTCACATATGTTTGTAAAGACAAACTGCATGGCTAGATGCTGGATTTTATACACCTGTCGCAATGGAGCTGAATCAAACATCTGAGTTCAAAGAAGAGCCGTATCCCAATACTTTTATCCCTGTAGTTTATTATTTAAAAGAACCAAAAATTGTATAAAAATTTTGAAGAAGAGTATTGTGATGCTACATGTTCTTTAAATGTTTTCTCAATCTAGTTCAAGCTGACGTTTTTCATAAATGTGTTTTGTTCTGTCTTTCGTTCTACTGTGTGCATCTCAGAAACCGTAGCATAGTAGATGGACCTTAAAGGGAACCTATCACAATAAAAAGCAAAATAATCTGCAGGCAGCACGTTATAGAGCAGGAGATGCTGAGCAGATTGATATATAGTTTTGTGGGATAAGATTCAGTATAACTTCTATTTCATTCATTTAAATTCCTGAAGTCCAGGAGGGGGTCCTATCAGTGACTGACAGCTATCACTGTATACACAATCATAGTGGCAAGCCTGTCAATCACTGATAGGACCGCCTCCTTGACTTCAAAGCCCAGAATGAGCACAGATATGAATGATTAAATTACAGCGTATACTAAATCTTTGCCTATAAAACTATATATCAATCTGCTCAGCTTCTCTTGCTCTATAACATTTTGTAGCTGAGACACCATGTTCAACATGACAGGTTCCCTTTAACATTTGTCATCTTGGCCTTCATTTCCCATAATACAGTGGCACCTTAAGTTATTATGGCTCCAGGTTACAATACTTTGAACATACTGTTTCTTGGGCCATCATAACTTGAAACCACATTACCTCAAACAGTGCAGAACTGTGGTAACATTTATCCCCTCAACATGGCCATTTTGTTTTTAAGCGATTTTTGGGTATTTGGAGCAAGTTACTAGTTTTCCATGGAACTTAGTTATAATGGTTGTCCCAGAAATATATTGTTAGGTACTGTTTTTGAAAATCTGGCAAACCGTTTTATAGATGCTGTCATAACTGGAAATCCAACATCTAGAGCAAGATAAGCTAGAAATGAGTGCTTACCTGTAGAATATTTAAAGTTCTCCACGCGTTTTTAATAACGTTGCTTTTCTCATAGCTCACAATAACAATCCATTCATTTAACTGTTTTGTATATTCTTGCAGGGATGACCCATCTACTATTAACATGCTGACACCTTTTCTGAGATACTTGTTTTGCGAGCCTTCACAAGTTCAGGAGTTGTGTGCCTTCCGATTGGGCATAAGGAAAGCTTTACTTCTTTCAGATCCAAGTTCCATTAAAGCTAGCAGGCCATTAGCTGCAGAAGAACAAGTTGTCCGCCTGTTATTTGATTTAATAAGCTACATGCAGGTAAGTGGCACTCTGTTTTCTGACTGTAGATGGAAATCTGTGGCATATACTTCATGATCATTCTCAATCTCTGCACATTCATCTCTGTGTAACTTAGGGTAAATGAGGTCAATCTTTGAAAGGGAATCAGTCAACCTACCTCAAAGATAGAGGACCTCCGCTAAAGGAGGACTAGAAATCTCCTTTCTTCATTTAACATAGCTGTGCCGATTCTTTCACAAGGCTTTTTGTAATTTAATCTTTATTCCTGAGTAGTTTCACGTGCTGAAGGTAGTAATGGATAACACACATGGAACATAACATAGCTGGTGTGATTTCATCTTGTGCATGATCTTTCTTCAGCTTAATGCAGACTGCCATTACAGAGTGTGAAAAGTGTGGAGGTCTCTTATCAACTTCCAGTTATGTTTGGGGTTTACTTTCCATGGAACTTTTCTTCTTCTGTCATCATTTCTGGCTCTGCAAGAGTTAATGTTTTTAGAGATGAAGGGGGTGTTGGGTAAAGAGTGCATAGCATCCAGTCCTGATTTCCCAGCAGAGCAGCTGGTCCCAGACTGAGCAGTCCAACTTGGAAGGCAGGAGATCTTACCATGGAGCATATTGGTCTGATGGTTGTCATTGCCAGACATATCTTTGACTGTTCTACTTCAGTGCCAACTGCATAAGAAATCTGCGCAGCTTCAGACAAAGCGACCGTTTCATGGACAGTGACATCTGTGCAGTGTAAAAACTGGGGCGCTCAAACACAATAAATATGAGCGTGCTTGGCATGTAAGATGTGGCAATGTTAGTCCTTCCACGTTCAGCTGATATGTTAACCTTTAGGATTATGCTCGCTGATATACTGAGGTGATATGATAATGCAAAAATTATTTCATGCGCCATGTCCCACCGAGAATTTTTATATTTTTTAAAACATCACCAATTTTCCGACACTTCCAAGGTTCCCCACTAGTTTTTACTTCCTGATCTCATTTGACAGAGAAAATGAGACCGCCTATCCATTCACTCGCTAATCTTGATTAGCGCTGCAGCCAGTGATTAGATGAACAGTCACATTTCCTGTTTCCGCCACAATCATGGGTTCGGATTCAATCAGGAATACATTTATGCATGCGCCACTACTCACAGTAATGGCACATAAACAGACTGAGAAAGTCTTGTGAGATGTATATAATGGTACTGTGCAAAAGTTTTAGGTTGGTGTGGAAAAATTGCTGCAAAGTAGGAGTGCTTTCAAAAATATGATTTTTTTTTTGTTTTATTTTTTATCAAATCACAAAATACAAAGTGAATGAACAAAAGAGAACGCTAAGACCCCTTTCACACGAGCAAGTTTTCCGCACAGGTGCAATGCGTGACGTGAACGTCTGTGTACATTTTTCATGCATCAGTTCTGCGTTGCGTGAAAAACGCAGCATGTTCCATATTCTGTGTTTTTCACACAGCCCTGGCCCCATAGAAGTAAATGGGGCTTCAGTGAAAAGCGCATCGCATCCGGAAGCAAGTGCAGGTGCGATGCGTTTGTCCCTGATGATTGCTAAGAGATGTTGTTTCTAAACCTTCAGTTTTTTTTTATCACGCTCGTGAAAAACGCATCAAAACGCATTGCACCCGTGGGGAAAACAACAACAAATGAAAGCAATCGCTGACAAAACTGACTGAACTTGCTTGCAAAATGGTGCGAGTTTCACTGAACGCATCCGGAGCCAATCGGTATCGCTTGTGTGAAAGAGGCCTAAATCAAGTTATTATTTGGTATGCCATGCTTTGCCTTCATAACAGCATCAATTATTTTAGGTATGCTTTAACACAATTTTTGAAGGAACACGGCAGGGAGGTTGTTCTAGTCATTTTGGAGAATGAACCACATAACTTCTGTGGATTTTAGGCTTGTTCAAATCCTTTTGTTTCTTCATGTAATCCCATACAGACTGGGTGATGTTGAGATCAGGGCTCTGTGGGGGCCATGTCAACACATTCAGGACTCCTTTTCTTCTTTATTATGAAGATAGTTCATAATGACATGTTTGGGGTCGTTGTCCTGCTGCAGAATACATTTTAAGCCAATCAGAGACCTCCTTTATGGTACTGCATGATAGACAAGTATCTGCTGGACATTTTCTGATTTTGAAGGGAAAAAAACATGATGTGTCTTTCATCTGCTGCATTAAAGGGACACTGACAGGCCCAATAACCATAATTAGCTGTACATATCCATGCACAGGTCTTCTAATGTGTATTAAAAACATATAAGTATCCCCCCTGTCCACATTATGAATACAGTTAACTCACGTTTTATAACCTGAACTAATCGCTGTTCTTTCTGCCCAAGGGGCAGGGTTTCAGCTTCTCTTGCGCCCAGCCAGCATCAGGTTATAGTTTTTAGTTCAGGTTATAAAACGTGAGTTAACTGTATTCATAATGTGGACAGGGGGGATACTTATATGTTTTTAATACACATTAGAAGACCTGTGCATGGACATGTACAGCTAATTATGGTTATTGGGCCTGTCAGTGTCCCTTTTAAATTTCCACTGTGTCTACAGTCTTCAGTGCTGCCAGTTTCTTTGTGCTTCTTCAAAAGAGCTTGAACAGCACATCTGGAAACATCAGTCTGCTTTGACACCTTTGCCTGGGAGAGAGCTTGCCGATGCGGTGTAACTACCTTGTGTTTTGTTGCCCTGCTCATTCTTGCCGTGGTGTGTGACCTGTGACATGAAACTGCCTTCCGTAGCCTCACCTTTGTAGCAGAGTTTGGCTGTTCCTCACCCAATTTTAAGCCTCGTACATAGCTGTTTCTGTTTCAGGTAATGACTGTGTTTCAACCTACATATAAAAATGAAGATTATGATCACCTGGTTAATCATACACCTGACTATAATCCTACAAAATCCCTGACACTGTGCAAATGTACCTAGAAGAAACTATGCTGTATTGAAGGCAGTGGGTCATCACACCCAATACTGATTTGATTTAGATTTCTCTTTTGCTCATTCACTTTGCAGTTTGCTAATTGATAAAAATAAACTATTAACACCTCCTGTTTTTGAAAGCATTCTTACTTTGCAGCATTTTTTCCACACCTGCCTAAAATGTTTGCTCAGTACTGTGTGTGTGTGTGTGTGTGTGTGTGTATATTTATCCAAGGAAAACTGCAGCATTCCAATGGCTTGAATAAAAGTGCAAAAAGTTTACTCAACCATATCTCAGCTGAAACATGGCTGAAAATACTTTTTGCACTTTGAGTGCTAGCGTTTTCCTTGGATATTGTTGGGTTGCCTAATTGGGATTAAAGGGGTTATTCAACCCTGATAATGTCCCCCGTATTGCCCGGGCCCCTCATGTAAGTTAGCGGCCCGTCGCTCATGATGCCCGCACGGCCGCCGCTGCACATTTAAAAACGTTTTGTGGTGGTGGTGGTGGGGAATCGATTGGGATAGCCAATAGCAGGCTATGACGAGGATAAGCCTCCCCAGCATCATAGGTGACACTAGGGAGGATCGTCCCTGTTGCAGCCTGCTATTGGCTGTCCACCCCCAACGCCAGATGTTTTATCCGAGCGACAGAGACATGCAGCGGTAGATGGGCGGTGATCAGTAGCGACTAGGGCTGCACGATAAATCAAAAAAATAATCGAATCGCGATAATTGGCAAATGCGATATGGCGATTTGGCAGACCTGAAAATGCAGCGATTATATATAAAGGGGCCCCGCGCACATAACTGCCTTTGCGTGTAAAGTATTTTACTAGTGTGTGAAACAAGCTCTCTCCTATTGATAACAGGTCCGGCCTCTGTACTCACTGTCATGATGAATGCAATGCACTGCAGCGAACGGCAGCGAGCTGGCCGGCCGGCGCGTGACTGACGTCACTTAGTAACGCTCCTGCTTCCTGAAGTGGGAGGAGCGTTACTAAGTGATGTCAGTCACGCGCCGGCCAGCCAGCTCCCACTCGCTGTAGTGCATTCATCGTGACAGTGAGTACAGAGGTTATCAATATTATACTGTTATCAATAGGAGAAAGATTGTTTCACACACTAGTAAAATACTTTACACACAAAGCCAGTTATGTGCGCAGTTTAGGACACATGAGGGGACACATAGGGCCATGAGGGGGACCAGCATAAGATGCTATATGTCTTATGCTGGCCCCCCTCATGGCCCTATGTGTCATAGCACACATCCCCTATAACACTGTCCTCCACAGATCCCCCATAACACTGTCCTCCACAGATCCCCATAACACTGTCCTCCACAGATCTCCCCCATAACACTGTCCTCCACAGATTCCCCATAACACTGTCCTCCACAGATTCCCCATAACGGCGTCCTCCACAGATCCCCCATATAACAGCGTCCTCCACAGAAACCCCCATATAACAGCGCCCTCCACAGAAACCCCCATATAACAGCGCCCTCCACAGAAACCCCCATATAACAGCGTCCTCCACAGATCCCCCACAACACAGCGCCCTCCACAGATCCCCCACAACACAGCGCCCTCCACAGATCCCCCACAACACAGCGCCCTCCACAGATCCCCCCCACAACACAGCGCCCTCCACAGATCCCCCCCACAACACAGCGCCCTCCACAGATCCCCCCCACAACACAGCGCCCTCCACAGATCCCCCCCACAACACAGCGCCCTCCACAGATCCCCCCCACAACACAGCGCCCTCCACAGATCCCCCCCACAACACAGCGCCCTCCACAGATCCCCCCCACAACACAGCGCCCTCCACAGATCCCCCCCACAACACAGCGCCCTCCACAGATCCCCCCCACAACACAGCGCCCTCCACAGATCCCCCCCACAACACAGCGCCCTCCACAGATCCCCCCCACAACACAGCGCCCTCCACAGATCCCCCCCACAACACAGCGCCCTCCACAGATCCCCCCCACAACACAGCGCCCTCCACAGATCCCCCCCACAACACAGCGCCCTCCACAGATCCCCCCCACAACACAGCGCCCTCCACAGATCCCCCCCACAACACAGCGCCCTCCACAGATCCCCCACAACACAGCGTCATCCACAGATCCCCCACAACTATGTCATACCCAGCCGCATCAGCGGCTCATATGGGAAAATCCAAGCAAATAGACCTCTAGCACAATTCCCTTTAAAATATCGCATCGCATACCGTTATCGCAATTTTTTGGGCCCTAATCGCAATCGCACAAAATTCCCATATCGTGCAGCCCTAGTAGCGACATTGCGGAAGTATAACCTACATGAAGGGCCCAAGCATAGGGGGGGATTATAGGGGTTGGATAACCATTCAAGTATGTTGGCACCCTGTTTTATTTGACATTTTGGAGTTCTGGCTGGTTTTCTTTCTCTACCATGCCCCCCCCCCCAAACTGGTAAACACTAGCTGCAATAATGTGTAATGTAGCCCACAACCTACTGTGATCACAAAGTGCTATAATAACCACCTGCAAAAACGCCATGGTTCATGGGCTTAATAGTGTCCAATTATAAAAATAGCAGGTAAGTAAGCTAAGGGACTCAGGTCTAAGTTACTTCTTAAAATACCATCTGTAGTTTTGTGAGGCGCCCTGGATGAGAGGAGGAGGTTGAGGCATTCAGCAGATGTGAAATGTCAGAGGCATCACAGACAGATTTCATCAAGCAGCGGTGATTTCTCATAACAACTGCACAGGCTCTTCTTCCCTTCTTGCACTTGTTTTACATATCTGTGAACTTCATTATCCAAGGCTTACCATCTGGCCTCCAGTGTGTGTGTATATATATCTCTGATATATATAAAAATGAGTTTCTGTCTGTCTGCCTGGGCGTTCTTTATGCGCGACCAAACGACTGGACCGATCTTCACCAATTTTGGCACACAGGTACACCAGGTGTCCGGGAAGGTTTTAGACCGGGTCTCGGCTCTCTAGGACCTACCGTTCCTGAGATATTCCCCAAATGACCCACATTAGCCAATACAAGCCTGCAAGTCTTTCTCTTCAAATCCCAACTGCTATAAACACAGTTTTACTCCAGGTTTCCATAACAACCCAGCTATTTTTCTTTACTGCTTAAAGAGGCAGGGCCTGTGGAGGTCACAGTTTTTAAAGGGGCGGGCACTGTGGAGGTCACTGTTATTAAATGGGCGGGCACTGTGGAGGTCATGGTTTTTAAAGGGGTGGGCGCTATGAAGGTCCCTGTTAAAGGGGCGGTCACTGTGAAAGTAACACTTAAAGGGGCGGTCACTAGGAAAGTCACTGTTAAAGGGGCGGTTACTGTTAAAAGGGCAGTCATTGTGAAAGTCACTGTTAAAGGGGCGGCCACTGTGAAAGTCACTGTTAAAAGGGCCGGCCACTGTGAAAGTCACCTGTTAAAGAGGACCTTTCACCTGAAAATGAAAGTTAAACTAAAGATATAGCCTTACTTACATGCCCCCGGTATTGCTTATTCAGTCATTCATTTTTAAATCAGTGCCCCCGTTTGTCTGCGCTGCCCCCGGAATATTTGCCGCCTTGTATGCTGATGAGCCATTCGGCTCAACTGGGCGGGCCTTCAAAAGTTCTCCCGGGTGTGTCATTCTTCTCCCTGGCACGGAGTGCACCCAATCAGCGCGCTCCGCTCTTAGCCAGGGAGAAGACGCTCCAGTTCTCGCGAGATGGCGCCGGCTCCGGATGGATGAAATCCCTCCAGTTCTCGGCGCGCTGATTGGGTGCGCTGCGTGCCAGGGAGAAGAATGACACGCCCGGGAGAACTTTTGAAGGCCCGCCCAGTTGAGCAGAATGGCTCATTAGCATACAAGGCGGCAAATATTCCGGGGGGCAGCGCGGACAAACAGGGGCACTGATTGAAAAATGAATGACTGAATAAGCAATACATGGGGCATGTAAGTAAGGCTATGGGCCAGATTTATCATTACTATGACAGCTCACTCCACTTTCACATATGGCTAAAGTCAGCTTTAGCCAAGTCAGATTTATGATCGGCCCTTTAAGACTGTGTAATAAATGTGGTTTGATGGTAGCTGTTTATACGTCAGTAAGCAGCTTTACAAAAGTCGCACATCTTTACGAAAAAGTTGCACGTCTTTACGAAAAAGTTGCATGTTCTATTAAAAAGTCTCATAAGATAAGCATGGTCCTCACTGGAGTGAAATTGCGCATTTTTTTTTGTGACTTTTTAAATAGTCCCAATAGTAAATCTGTCTAGAGATTCATTTACATAATAAAACACGCCCACTTTCAGAAAACTGGCGAGCATAGTGCAGAGCAGAAAAAAGTCGCAAATTTTTGCGCAGTTTTAGTGATTGCGCAAAAATTTGCGACTTTTTCACTCCATTATTCTGACTTGAGCTAATGATAAATCTGGGCCATTATGTTTAGTTTAACTTTCATTTTCAGATGAAAGGTCCTCTTTAAAGGGACGGTCACTGTGAAGGTTTCTGTTAAAGGGGCGGCCATTGTGAAAGTCACTGTTAAAGGGGTCGGCCACCGTGAAAGTCACTGTGACCGCCCCTTTAACAGTGTTTTTAACAGTGACTGCCCAGTCACTGTGAAAGTCACTTTTAAAGGGGCGGTCACTGTGGAGGTCTCTGTTAAAGGGGCGAACAATGTGGAAGTCACTGTTAAAGTGGTGTCAATGCTAAAGGGGCGGGCACTGTTAAAGGGGCTGCCACTGTGGAGGTCAATGTTAAAGGGGCGAGTACTGTAGAGGTAACTGGGGAAATTGTCGATATCTTTTTTATGACACACGAAAACATAAAATGAAATAGATGAAATATACCCTTGCAAAGCCGGGTCCTTCTGCTAGTACTTTATAAATGTTGGAGCTCCATTGATAAAACTCTGCTCCTACAGCACTAGGGTTGCAAAGAGCTTTTTTCCCTAAAGCTCCTGTCTAACTATATAACAAATTTATATGCAGTGATCCCCCTAGTCATTATTATTTAAGTCTCCTGAATTGCTCTTAGGCCTCCTGCACACAATGGTGTGAGCCCCGTGGCCATGCTGCGGCTCGCAAATTGCGGGCCGCAATGCAGGAACACTGACCGTAGTGCAGCCACAGCGGATCATGCACCCATTCACTAGGACATGTTGTATCTTTTTGCTGAACGGAACTACGGGACGAAACCCCACGGAAGCACTCTGTAGTGCTTCCGTAGGGTTCAGTTCCGTGCTTCCGTTCCGCACCATTCCAGATTTGCGAACGGAATGGTGCCCGTGTATTGTGAATCCGCTTATGCGGTCCGCGATAGGCAACAGGACACCTACGGTCGTGTGTAATAGGCCTTAGAGAGGGGATTATGTGTCTCTAGCTTCCCCCTTGTGCGCCTTTAACATTAGCACAAGTCCCACTTTTTTTACAGTGTGCAGTCGTGAAAATAGTAACAGCATTCACTCTTTATCTTTCACAAATTGATTGAACCTTTAAAGGGTTTGTCCCATCAAAAATATTCTACATTTTGTAACCAGCACCTGGATCTAAATGCGTTTGTATTTGCAGTAAATATTCACAAAGTCATTTAATAAGATGTATCTGTATAGCCTCATCTGCCGTTTGTTCTTTTACTTATTTCTCTGTCCATCTTAGGCTACTTTCACACTAGCGTTCGGGGCTCCGCTTGTGAGTTCCGTTTAACCACTTCAACCCCGCTAGCTAAAACCCCCTTCATGACCAGGCCACTTTTTACACTTCTGCACTACACTACTTTAACCGTTTATTGCTCGGTCATGCAACTTACCACCCAAATGAATTTTACCTCCTTTTCTTCTCACTAATAGAGCTTTCATTTGGTGGTATTTCATTGCTGCTGACATTTTTACTTTTTTTGTTATTAATCGAAATTTAACGATTTTTTTGCAAAAAAAATGACATTTTTCACTTTCAGCTGTAAAATTTTGCAAAAAAAAACGACATCCATATATAAATTTTTCGCTAAATTTATTGTTCTACATGTCTTTGATTTAAAAAAAATGTTTGGGCAAAAAAAAATGGTTTGGGTAAAAGTTATAGCGTTTACAAACTATGGTACAAAAATGTGAATTTCCGCTTTTTGAAGCAGCTCTGACTTTCTGAGCACCTGTCATGATTCCTGAGGTTCTACAATGCCCAGACAGTAGAAAACCCCCACAAATGACCCCATTTCGGAAAGTAGACACCCTAAGGTATTCGCTGATGGGCATAGTGAGTTCATGGAACTTTTTTATTTTCTGTCACAAGTTAGCGGAAAATGATGATTTTTATTTAATTTTTTTTTTTTCTTACAAAGTCTCATATTCCACTAACTTGCGACAAAAAATAAAAAATTCTAGGAACTCTCCATGCCCCTCACGGAATACCTTGGGGTGTCTTCTTTCTAAAATGGGGTCACTTGTGGGGTAGTTATACTGCCCTGGCAATTTAGGGGCCCAAATGTGTGAGAAGTACTTTGCAATCAAAATGTGTAAAAAATGGCCTGCGAAATCCGAAAGGTGCACTTTGGAATATGTGCCCCTTTGCCCACCTTGGCTGCAAAAAAGTGTCACACATCTGGTATCGCCGTACTCAGGAGAAGTTGGGGAATGTGTTTTGGGGTGTCATTTTACATATAACCATGCTGGGTGAGAGAAATATCTTGGCAAAAGACAACTTTTCAAATTTTGTTATACAAAGTTGGCACTTGACCAAGATATTTTTCTCACCCAGCATGGGTATATGTAAAATGACACCCCAAAACACATTGCCCAACTTCTCCTGAGTACGGCGATACCAGATGTGTGACACTTTTTTGAAGCCAAGGTGGGCAAAGGGGCACATATTCCAAAGTGCACCTTTCGGATTTCGCAGGCCATTTTTTACACATTTTGATTGCAAACTACTACTCACACATTTGGGCCCCTAAATTGCCAGGGCAGTATAACTACGCCACAAGTGACCCCATTTTGGAAAGAAGACACCCCAAGGTATTCCGTGAGGGGCACGGCGAGTTCCTAGAATTTTTTATTTTTTTTGTCGCAAGTTAGTGGAATATGAGACTTTGTAAGGAAAAAAGAAAAAAAAAAATCATCATTTTCCGCTAACTTGTGACAAAAAATAAAAAATTATAGGAACTCTCCATGCCCCTCACGGAATAACTTGGGGTGTCTTCTTTCCAAAATGGGGTCACTTGTGGGGTAGTTATACTGCCCTGGCAATTTAGGGGCCCAAATGTGTGAGAAGTAGTTTGCAATCAAAATGTGTAAAAAATGGCCTGCGAAATCCGAAAGGTGCTCTTTGGAATGTGTGCCCCTTTGCCCACCTAGGCTGCAAAAAAGTGTCACACATCTGGTATCGCCGTACTCAGGAGAAGTTGGGGAATGTGTTTTGGGGTGTCATTTTACATATACCCATGCTGGGTGAGAGAAATATCTTGGCAAAAGATAACTTTTCCCATTTTTTTTTATACAAAGTTGGCATTTGACAAAGATATTTTTCTCACCCAGCATGGGTATATGTAAAATGACACCCCAAAACACATTCCCCAACTTCTCCTGAGTACGGCGATACCAGATGTGTGACACTTTTTTGCAGCCTAGATGCGCAAAGGTGCCCAAATTCCTTTTAGGAGGGCATTTTTAGACATTTGGATCCCAGACTTCTTCTCACGCTTTAGGGCCCCTAAAAAGCCAGGGCAGTATAAATACCCCACATGTGACCCCACTTTGGAAAGAAGACACCCCAAGGTATTCAATGAGGGGCCTGGCGAGTTCATAGAATTTTTTTTTTTTTTATTTGCATAAGTTAGCGGAAATAGATTTTTTTTTTTTTGTTTTTTTCTCACAAAGTCTCACTTTCCGCTAACTTAGGACAAAAATTTAAATCTTTCATGGACTCAATATGCCCCTCAGCGAATACCTTGGGGTGTCTTCTTTCTGAAATGGGGTCACATGTGGGGTATTTATACTGCCCTGGTATTTTAGGAGCCCTAAAGCGTGAGAAGAAGTCTGGAATATAAATGTCTAAAAAAAATTTACGCATTTGGATTCCGTGAGGGGTATGGTGAGTTCATGTGAGATTTTATTTTTTGACACAAGTTAGTGGAATAAGAGACTTTGTAAGAAAAAACAAACAAAAAAAAAAATATATATATATATATATATATATATATATATATATATATATATATATATATATATATATATATATATTTCCGCTAACTTGGGCCAAAAAACTGTCTGAATGACAGGGGGGTGATCAATGACAAGGGGGTGATCAATGACAGGGGGGTGATCACCCATATAGACTTCCTGATCACCCCCCTGTAAGGCTCCATTCAGACGTCCGTATGATTTTTACGGATCCACGGATACATGGATCGGATCCGCAAAACACATGCGGACGTCTGAATGGAGCCTTACAGGGGGGTGATCAATGACAGGGGGGTGATCAATGACTGAGGGGTGATCAGGGAGTCTATATGGGGTGATCAGTGGTTCATAAAGGGTTAATAAGTCACAGGGGGGGGGGGGGGTGTAGTGTAGTGGTGTTTGGTGCGACTTTACTGAGCTACCTGTGTCCTCTGGTGGTCGATCCAAACAAAAGGGACCACCAGAGGACCAGGTAGCGGGTATATTAGACGCTGTTATCAAAACAGCGTCTAATATAAAAAATCACATCTCCAGCCTGCCAGCGTGCGATCGCCGCTGGCAGGCTGGAGATCCATTCGCTTACCTTCAGTTCCTGTGAGCGCGCGCGCGTTCACAGGAAATCTCGGCTCTCGCGGGAGGACGCGTATATGCGTCCACCCAGAAGAGCAGGGCTGCCGGCAGGACGCAATCCTGCGTACGGCGGTCCTGAGGCGGTTAAAGGCTCTCACAAGCGGCCCCGAACGCATTCGTCCAGCCCTAATGCATTCGGAGTGGATGCGGATCCGCTCAAAATGCATCAGTCTGGCAGCGTTTGGCTTCCGCTCCGCTCAGCAGGCGGACACCTGAACGCTGCTTGCAGTGTTTGGGTGTCCGCCTGGCCGTGCGGAGGCAAACGGATCCGTCCAGACTTACAATGTAAGTCAATGGGGACGGATCCGTTTGAATTTGACACTATGTGGCTCAATTTTCAAACTGATCCGTCCCCCATTGACTTTCAATGTAAAGTCTGGACGGATCCGTCTGAAGCTACTTTCACACTGAACGGATCCCATCGTCTGCATTATATGAGCGGATCCGTCTGGGCGGATCCGCTCTGAACGCAAGTGTGAAAGTAGCCTTAGTAACATCCCTGAGGTGAGCAAACATGCTCAGTTCTATCTTTTAACTCACACCAGCTGTATCTACTCTTAGAAGCTGTGACAGGTGAAGGGAGAGAGCTGCACCAGAATGAACATGCCCTTGAGCTATGATAGGGAGGGAGCTACAACAGAAAGTATACACCCCCTGCGACAGAGCATGCCCTGAGCTATAATAGGGAGAAAGCTACCTAACAGAAAGGACATGCTCACTGAGAAAGAGCGTGCCCTGAGCTGTGAGAGAGAGATGCAGCAGAAAGGATAATTCTCCTGAGGAAGGACTGTCCCTGAGCTGAGATAGGAAGAGTGCTACAACCGAAAGGACATGCCCCCTGAGAAAGAGCATGCCCTGAGCTGTCAGAGAGAGCTTCAGCAGAAAGGTTAGGGAGAGAGCTGTAGCAGAAAGGACATGCCCTCTGAGAAAGGATACAGCCCTTGATCTGTCAGTTTAAAATAAATATTGGAGAGCAATTAATGGAGATATCTCTGGATCCATGTGAGGTAGAGATGGTTCTAGCTAATGTGGGGCTGTGGTAATGGAGACTGCAAACAAGTTTTGCTTCTCATTAGCCACATCCTACATTCTCTGTAGTTCATGACTCTTCATGAACTCCATTCCTAATGAGAGTTAGCTGAAGATCATATTAAATTGTATTCAGGATCATAATCCCTGACAAGCGGAGCAGAGGGAACGATGAGGCAGCTCTTAAGCTCAGTGTTGTGAAGTAACTTTTTCCTCATGTGATTTCTTCCCAGACAAAACGAGCCATTATAACAAATGAAAGGTATTTGGGAATATATATTTTTAATTAAGTAATATTTAGTTATTTTCATGTTCTTAATTTCCAAAGAACCCTTTTAAGAATATTGGCACTGTCCTACTGTAAAATGTATGGCCTCTGTGGAGGTCTTTCCAAAGTTTCAGCAAATATCGCGAGTAACTTTGTCACGTGTCACTTCATTTATTGGCATAAATTGCTGTATCAGAATACGAAGCTGAACTCGGAAAGACCTCCGCAGAGGCAATACATTTTACAGGACTGAGACAATATTATCAAGAATTCCCATCCAGATTCGCTGAACCCTACTCTACACCGGAAAATCAAATCTACAACACCTATAAGGTGATGTGTGAGGCAAGGTGCAAATGGTGCTTGTTTCTTTATGCAAAGCCTGTGAAATTCCCCCCATTACACCTTTATTTTGGACCTGTTACTGTATTTCCAGCTTAGTCTGTCTGTTCAAGCCACTTGACATTATGTCTTGGTAATGTAGATTTTACTATTGAAGATTAATGCATTTAGAAGTGCAAATTGAAACTTTTCACTATAGTAGTTTGACATTTTATATTCAAATCATTTGACTGTTGAAATAACTTGTAGTAAAGGAATAAATGCAGCTAATATTATTTTATACATAATGTATACACCTGGAGGAAATCTTGAATACTAAGCTCTCCAGAAAGCACCTCTACCCTAGTCATAGAGGGGACTCCTCTATTAGCCAAAACAGAAAATCGTTGATAATCTTGACCCAGACATTGCATGGTCACTCTTGAATTGTAATATTAGCCATGTACTGCCATGCAACTGCTGCAGCTTAAATGGATAGTGAGCCACAGCTGGTGACATCACATTAGATCTTTGCCAGCTGAAGCCACCCATCTCGGCAGGTTTGGCTGATTATCTGATGTATATGGCATCCTCTCCCTTGAATGCTGATGTCAGGGGAGATGAGGATCAAGCATGTTGGATTTCAAATGCTTGATCGTTTTGTTCTTGGAAAGGTGTTTGGCAGCAGCTTTCTCCCCTCTCCCTCATTGAGTATGCATGTTTTGGAGGATTTTAGAGAGAGGTGTTGGCCGGATGAGTATTCAGCTGATTGTACTGCTTTGTTATCTTATATGTATAACCACCTTAAAGGGGTTATCCAGGAAAAGATATTTATGACTTATCCTCAGGATTGTACATTGGTCATGTGGCCTACTTGCAGCTGAGCCCCATTCAAGTTAATGGAGTTGAGCTGCAATACCAAGCACTGCGACTATACGATGTACTGCTGGGAGACAATTATTCTTACCAGTGCTCCAGTGAGTGCAGCGGCTCGCAAAAACAGCTTATTGGAGGGGAAGGGTGGGCTAGGACTTGGACCACCGCTGATGTGATAATGATAACCTATCCTGAGCATAAATGATCATTTCTCGGATAACCAGTTTAACCACATAACTGTTATGCCCAAGCTCAGCTCAGGCAGTGGGAAAAGTATGTTAAAGTAGCCCTAAATTAGAGCATTTGAGATGCACTCTGGTGCTCCAAATCAATGTACCCCCAAGGGGTTAATATCCACGTGTGGTTGAGAGACTGGACACTGACTCAGACGTTGGTCAAAGCAATCTCTAATTTATTACAGAAAGTAAGTGGTATATGTATCTTCAGAAAAGGGCAGTACTTTCTGAGGCCCAGGCATTATTTCAATGGCTCAAAAGGAAGAAGAGATAAGAGAGAGGAGATAACACCCTGGCTTCTGCGTACTGGGCACTACTTTGGAATGTGAACTAATGTAAACATCTGGTTATCAATCGCCATTATGTAATGGCGTTTATCCTAACAATAATACTGCATGCGTCATATGTGACACTTCAAGGAGGTGCTTCTCTATAGGCAGTGTATACATATCATCAAGTCATATGATTGGCTTATGCATTCCTCCACAATCTACAGGGAGTGCAGAATTATTAGGCAAGTTGTATTTTTGAGGATTAATTTTATTATTGAACAACAACCATGTTTTTAATGAGCCCAAAAAACTCATTAATATCAAAGCTGACTATTTTTGGAAGTAGTTTTTAGTTTGTTTTTAGATTTAGCTATTTTAGGGGGATATCTGTGTGTGCAGGTGACTATTACTGTGCATAATTATTAGGCAACTTAACAAAAAACAAATATATACCCATTTCAATTATTTATTTTTACCAGTGAAACCAATATAACATCTCAACATTCACAAATATACATTTCTGACATTCAAAAACAAAACAAAAACAAATCGGTGACCAATATAGCCACCTTTCTTTGCAAGGACACTCAAAAGCCTGCCATCCATGGATTCTGTCAGTGTTTTGATCTGTTCACCATCAACATTGCGTGCAGCAGCAACCACAGCCTCCCAGACACTGTTCAGAGAGGTGTACTGTTTTCCCTCCTTGTAAATCTCACATTTGATGATGGACCACAGGTTCTCAATGGGGTTCAGATCAGGTGAACAAGGAGGCCATGTCATTAGATTTTCTTCTTTTATACCCTTTCTTGCCAGCCACGCTGTGGAGTACTTGGACGCGTGTGATGGAGCATTGTCCTGCATGAAAATCATGTTTTTCTTGAAGGATGCAGACTTCTTCCTGTACCACTGCTTGAAGAAGGTGTCTTCCAGAAACTGGCAGTAGGACTGGGAGTTGAGCTTGACTCCATCCTCAACCCGAAAAGGCCCCACAAGCTCATCTTCGATGATACCAGCCCAAACCAGTACTCCACCTCCACCTTGCTGGCGTCTGAGTCGGACTGGAGCTCTCTGCCCTTTACCAATCCAGCCACGGGCCCATCCATCTGGCCCATCAAGACTCACTCTCATTTCATCAGTCCATAAAACCTTAGAAAAATCAGTCTTGAGATATTTCTTAGCCCAGTCTTGACGTTTCAGCTTGTGTGTCTTGTTCAGTGGTGGTCGTCTTTCAGCCTTTCTTACCTTGGCCATGTCTCCGAGTATTGCACACCTTGGGCTTTTGGGCACTCCAGTGATGTTGCAGCTCTGAAATATGGCCAAACTGGTGGCAAGTGGCATCTTGGCAGCTGCACGCTGGACTTTTCTCAGTTCATGGGCAGTTATTTTGCGCCTTGGTTTTTCCACACGCTTCTTGCGACCCTGTTGACTATTTTGAATGAAACGCTTGATTGTTCGATGATCACGCTTCAGAAGCTTTGCAATTTTAAGAGTGCTGCATCCCTCGGCAAGATATCTCACTATTTTTGACTTTTCTGAGCCTGTCAAGTCCTTCTTTTGACCCATTTTGCCAAAGGAAAGTAAGTTGCCTAATAATTATGCACAACTGATATAGGGTGTTGATGTCATTAGACCACACCCCTTCTCATTACAGAGATGCACATCACCTAATATGCTTAATTGGTAGTAGGCTTTAGAGCCTATTCAGCTTGGAGTAAGACAACATGCATAAAGAGGATGATGTGGTCAAAATACTCATTTGCCTAATAATTCTGCACTCCCTGTATACACCTGTACAAAGATGAGAAAACAGACCCTTCCCACAGCACAGCTCTTTGCCCCCCCCCCCCCCCTCTTCTCCAGTCTTGAAACAGAGGGGGTGGGAGGCACTTGAAGAAGAAAAAGTTAAAGGGAGTCTGTCAGCAGATTTACCCCTTTTTAACAGTTGCCATTCCGCTGTAGCTGCAAAACAGATTATTAACACAGTACCTTTATACGCTTTGGTGGACTTTTAAATCTGCCAAAAACAAACTTTGATGAGGGCTCGCAAGTGCCCAGGGCGGAGTCCACCGGGTTGGAGCCCAGGCAGCTCTGCCTCTTCGGCTCTTATCCCCGCCCAGCCTCCTCCTCTGCTCGCCTATCTGTTGTCTCTCCCCCTCAGCGAGATCCCGCGCCGATGCGATAACTTCCTTGGCCGGGGCATGCGCACTGCAATGCCCATTGCTGACACGGCATCGCAGTAGCTTATGCGCATGCCCCGACCAAGCAAGTCATTGCGTCGGCGCGGGATCTCGCTGAGGGGGAGAGACAACAGATAGGCGAGCAGAGGAGGAGGCTGGGCGGGGATAAGAGCCGAAGAGGCAGAGCTGCCTGGGCTCCAACCCGGTGGACTCCGCCCTGGGCACTTGCGAGCCCTCATCAAAGTTCGTTTTTGGCATATTTAAAAGTCCACCAAAGCGTATAAAGGTACTGTGTTAATCGTCTGTTTTGCGGCTACAGCGGAATGGCAACTGTTAAAAAGGGGTAAATCTGCTGACAGACTCCCTTTAATTCATTACAGTCCTAGAGATACAAAATATAGAATAAAATTCACACATCTTAAACAAGTACTTAACTGTTCTGCATCTGAATGGTAGCAGCTAGAAACATGCAACTGGTCTTGTTTTGAAAGTTTGGCATTCCAGGCTTTCATACAAGATCAAAATGCTTTAGTACAAGTTGAATAGGAGATATCACTAGCCATAAAAATCGAGTCGTGAATAATTGCGGATAAAACCTGCTTTTACTTTCACTTTCAGCTGCATTCACTGCTTCCCAATTTCTAACAGTGATATCTTCCCCTGTACTGAAGATATTGCTGTCATTGTTTGGCATGCCAGCTTTCAAACAATACAAGGGGGAGCAGTTGCAGAGCTGACAGGGTGCAGGAGGAAAGGCAAATTAATAAAATATATAAAAAAAATATATAGAAATGTGGCATTATCATCATTTTAGTGAGCCACATAATAAAATTGTTATCTTTATCACACGGTGAACGCCATAAATAAATTCCACAAAATAATGTAAACATAGCAGTTTTTTCTTTCCCCCTAAAAATAAAATAATAAAAGTTATTTAATACACTATATATAGCTCAAAATGGTTCCTAAAAAAAATACAACTAATCCGACAAAATAAAAAAATAAAAAATTTGAAGAAAAAATTTAAAAAGTTATGACTGCTGGAACACAAGGGGGAAATATTATTGGTCCATAAGGCTAAAATGAATGATGTCACTAGGGGGTTAGAAAAATGCAATAGTGTCCCCGGAGTTGTGCACCAAAAAGATTTACTACCATCACACATTTAAAAAACTACAATAAAAAGTGACATTTTTGGGAGGGTTTTTCATAACGTGACTGTTAAGAGATTATCAAAGAATTTGCAGCACTATTTTTTATGTAAAAAAGTTCCAAATGATGACGTAGATGATATTTGCACTAATATTTGTGACTTTTCACTGTAAAAGAGTGGCATTAAAAGTTTGTAGTGTTATCTCGAACAGGGATACAAATTATTTTCTCTCTTTAGAACAGGCCTAGATGCCCTACATTTGACAAATTGTAACCAAACACACTTTTCGCTAAGGCTACTTGAACACTAGAATGTGGTATGACGGATCTCAATACCGGAAAAAAAACGCTTCAGTTTTGTCCCTATTCATTGTCAATGGGGACAAAACGTAACTGAACAGACCGGAATGCTCCAAAATGCATTACGTTCCGTTGTCATTCCGGAGAGCATACTGCAGCATGCTGCAGTTTGCTTTTCGTCCTGGGATGCGGAGCAAGACACAATAGAAAACGGATCCGTCCCCCATTGACTTTCAATGGAGTTCATTACTGATCGGCTATGTTAAAGATAATACAACCGGATCCTTCATAACGGGTGCAGATGGTTGTATTATTCGTAACGGAAGCGTTTTTGCTTAACCCTGCCGGATCCAGCAAAAACGCTGGTGGGAAAGTAGCCGAAGACTTATCATGACTGACATATGAAACAGCAATCTTAACCGTTTAAGGACCCATGATGTAGCTGGGTCAGATCCCTAAACATGGTGCCCGCTCGCATGTGCAGCGGGTGCCTTAGCCGCAAGGTTTCTGCTATTTTAAATAGCAGAGACCCGCGGCCCATGTATGCGGCATCTGCACAGACCGGAACCGGAAGTCGCGCACTTCTGTTCCGTTAACAGCTTTCCCCGGCTAAGATCGGGGAATCTGTTACCTTGCGCTAATTGATCTTGGCCTCAAGCAGGCTTCAGAGTCAATTAGATGTATATATCAATACAGGCCACTAGGTGGCAGCCTTGTATTGATATAGTGCAAATGAAGTCTTCAATTATGGCTATTTAGCCATCACTGAATACTATGGGCAATCGAATGATTGGCAGTTATTGTCACCCCAAGGTGACTTAAAAAAAAAGTTAAAAAAAAGTTTTTACAAATATAAAAAAAAAAAAAAAAAAGTTCAAATCACCCCCCTTTCCTTAAAATAAAAATACTTAACCAATAAAAAATAAAAAAAATCATGGGCATCGCCGTGTGCGAAAATGCCCATACGATTAAAATGTAGCAATATTAATGGCATATAGCAAATGGCGTAGCGGGAAATAAAATAAAAACAACCAATTTGCCATTTTTTGTCACTTCAACTGCCCAATCATTTTTTTAATAAAAAGTGATCAAAAAGTTGCACACACTTAAAATTGATATCACTGAAAAGAACAGATCGTCCCGCAAAAAATGACCCTCACACAGCCCTGTACTCCTAGCTACAAAAAAGTTATAGGAGTCAGATAATGGTTATGAGAAAAAAAAAAAAATTTCTTAAGGTTTTAATTTTTTTTCTGTATTAAAACGTAAAATTAAAATTATACAAGTGTTCATTTTAAATTAAAATTATACAAGTGTGGTATAGTTGGAACCGTACTGACCTGGAGAATGAAGATAACGGGTCAATTTTACCGCATAATGTACAGTGTAAAAAAAATAAAAACCTTGATCAGAATTTGTTTTTTCCCCAATTCTACCCCATTTGGAATTTTTCAATTTATCCAGTTAGGGTCTTCAATGAGCTGTGGGCAAAGCCTGGTTTTCCCTGCATCAGCTACCCACTCTAAAGTCTCAGGGCCTGTCAATCAAACAGGGGGAGGCCTGGGTGGCATTACTTGTGGAGCAATGGTGCACTGAATGGATTTTGTTTGTGAAATTTAACCTTCATCCAGGAAAAACAAACAAAACATGACCGCTTTTTCCAGAAACAGCGCCACTCCTACCCATAGGTTGTGTGTAGTATCGCAGCACACATCCACTCAGTTAAATGGAGCTGACTTGCAGTACCAGGCACAGTCTATGTACTGGTTCAGTGCTTTTTTTTTTTTTTACATTTTTATCTTTTGGACAACCCCTTCAATTTGAAATGGGTTTTGATGGTGCCAGACTCTGTTTAGTAACTCTCCCCGTTGTGGTCTCCTTTCAAGAATACTACCAAGCTAATATAGGACTATCTAGCTACCATAAAAAGTCAGGTGTACATAGCGGTGTGCTTGCTCAAGTGCAGCACCTACACTTTGCTTATCATATGCTATAGTGTGCAGTATACACATTCGCTTGTACTTACCACAGGGACGAGATGTCTGCATTGATCTCTATATAGTGCGCTCACAGTGTAAGAACTGAGGGTATTGGCTTGTATGGCCAGCGTGTCCGTTTTCATCCTGATCAAGGACAGTAACCTGCCCGTTTGGTTTAGCATGTATTTCTGTTGCTCATTGTACCTGATGCCAGTTGTTTATTTTTTTATTTTTTCCCCCCACTAAACTATATATCATTTTGTCGTTCTTTTTAAGTGACTTGTATAGAAATTGATTTGTTTTAAACTGCATTCCTTTATCGGTTGTTGTGTTTCATTTCTTACAGCTCTCAGATTGTGCACAAGTGACAGAAGCTACCATGTACATGAAGGATCTGTGTACAAAATTTTTTGAACATTCTGACTTTTGGAGAAATGAGCTTTGTCTGCTGTCACTACAGGCTTTGTGTGTGTGTGAGTACAGCCTAAAAGTCACTGGTGACTGCTCCACCCTCCTACAAATTCTGGAAGAAAATATCAACCTGCTGAAAAAAGTAAGTGGGAAAAAATAGACATGCCAATCTTTATAGCAGCATGACACAATGGATATCAATATACCCTATAGTAGGGGTGCAGCAAACGATTATTTTAGTAATCAAGTATTCTACTGATTATTTTTACGATTGAGTATTCTAATGAGTTAAAATACTGTTTTCCTTTATAAAAACTCATCAGACCCCCTGCCATGAGTCCCTAACACCCTTCGTTCCTCCCTGTGCGATCAGCCCAAGTGCATCAGTTCCCCCCCAGTACCATCAGCTCCACTATCCCCCAGTACCATCAGCTCTATTCCCCCAGTGCATTCAGCTATCCCCCACCCCAGTGCCTTCAGCTCCACTCCCCCAGTGCCATCAGCCCCTCCATGCTATCCATTGCCATCTTTCCCCCTCCCCCAATGGCTCCTTGCCATCTGTCCCCCTCCCCCAGTGCCTCTATGCCTTCCACCATGTCCCCCACTCACTCAGTGCCATCAGATCAGCCCCTCCATACCATGTCCCCCATCGCCATCAGTCTTTCTATGCCATTTCCATCCATGTCCCCCAGCGCCATCAACCACTTCAAATAACAGGTGCCCCCCAACCCCCTTTTCCCCAGCAGATTCGGGCCCCTGCTAACTTATACTTACCTTTCCTGGCAGTGCGCTGACAGCATACCAACCATGACTAGGCCATGTGACCGATGAACATGATGTCCCTGGTCTAGGAAGAGGCCGCAGAGCTTACCGGAGCTCAAACAGCTGATCGGCAGCAGTGCGGGAGTTGGACCACCACCAATCAGATATTGCTTCTCCTATTATGGACTATAATCAATATAGAATTTATTTTTATTTTTTTTACATTGCAGGGTTTTCCTAAAGAACAGATTTTAACTGGACTTAGCTTGCTTCTGCTGCAGTCTCCATGCAATCATCATAAGCAAATTCTAAATTTAGGTAGGTCTAAAACTTTAAGTTCTCCTAAGATGTGTACCTACTGTTTGCCTTGAACCACATACGGTAAGTTGTCCTCAACAAAACCGCAGTAGAAAGAAATTAGAAAGGATATGTTGTCATCAAAATTCTTGCAGCTGAAGTTTTGGATATGTAAGATTGGTATCGTCTCATCATAGAAGTTAAATTGCAAACCTATTTTTGCATTTTATTGTACACCATATAGTAGCATTCTTTCCATAGAAGGGCTGTACACCTTTTATTGATTGATGGCCTATCTTTATTCCCCGCACCATCGCCAACTAGCTGTTTGGCAATAGCGTTGGAAGCAGACCGCTTCAATAAAGGCAATGAGAACAGCGCTGCAATGACGAGCTCAGTCCGCTACAAAGCAGACAGAGCTGCCGGCCTCTGACTCTGGAGCTAATGCCAAACACTTGATCGTAGGGGGTGTGGGGGCACCTGCCAATCAGCTAATAAACAACTCCATTAAAGCAAATATAGAGCACACACATTAAGCTGACATTTCCACTTTTCTGCACTGACTTATCAGCTTTGCTGTGCAGACTGGGTTAGCAGCAGCAGAGGAATGGAGGTTTAATGGAAGCTCTCTTACATTTCTCGATTTTGCTGATATAAGGGAAGATAGCAGCAATATATGCACATACAATGCTCTGTATACATGTCCCCCTGTTACTCCTCTGTAGAAGGTGTTGTACTCATCTTTTCCTGGTGACTATTGGTCAATTGACCCTCCTCTGATCACTCATTCTCCTGCACTGCAGCTGTACATAAAGGAAGTCTGTCACCAATTTATCATGTGACACTTGAATGCTGGTCACTTGAATCAACATGGTCCTTTTGCTACAATCTGATAGGGCACCATAAAACTGGTGACAGATTTGTAACCAGAGAATCAAAAAAAGGACAATAATACTTGTCATGAGTAGGCGTCACTATAACTCAGATTCAATGACACAAAAATAGTGGTAATTATGTTAAAACATAACTTTTACTAATACAATTAAAAGATAGGCCCTAAATGTGAAAATCATACAACATGGTAAGATCAAAGACCAGCAGAAGTGAAAACCAATGTGCACGGCGGCACCCAAACAATATAAGGTAAAGGTGCTCGGCGACACTTGGGATTGATAACCGTACTCCTACCGCTCTGTCGTCAACGTCCAGGCTGCAGTCTGCGTCCTGATGACACCGGAGTTATTTGCTCCGCCGCTCTCTTGATCTTACCATGTTGTATGATTTTCACATTTAGGGCCTATCTTTTAATTGCATTAGTAAATGTTCTGTTTTAATATAACAAATTACCCCTATTTTTGTGTCATTGATGACAGAGTTGCCAGATGTGGTGATTAAAAGTAGGAAGGCTTAGCAGCCGGTGTCTTGGCCTCCTCAGCCTCACAATTCGATTAGGAACTGTAGTAAAGTATAGTTTGAATCTATGCCAGCTCATAGATTTGATTTTCAGCTATGTGGACTGCCACTAAATGTGCCAAAGGCCTGAGCCTAAATTTGGTACATCTTGCTCTGATAATCCTAATGAACACCAGTCCTAATGAACCTGCCCCATTATTTCTTTTCTAAAGACTTAAATGTAATATGACTAATTGAAACCAAAATTATTACCCCATTTTTTGGACTGTAACACTCTACCGACCATTAGACGCCCCCAGGTTTAAAGTAGAAAACGAATATTTTCTACCAATTAAAGTTTATTTGGTAGTTTGAGGTGAAGGGGTCACTTTTAACAGTCTAGAGTAGAGGGAAATTAATACATTACAGTGAGATCTTGTTAATCTGTGTGACTTCTTTTGATCATTGAAAAAATACAGCAGATTCAACATCACAGTAAACATCAGAAGTTACGTGTACACTACAATGCAGTGCCCACTATGTAGACTTCTTACTGGTCTACTCCAGTGTTTCCCAACCAGTGTGCCTCCAGCTGTTGCAAAACTACAACTCCCAGCATGCCCGCAAAGCCAAAGGCTGTCAAGGCATGCTGGGAGTTGTAGTTTTGCAACAGCTGGAGGCACACTGGTTGGGAAACACTGGTCTACTCCTTCCACTGGTGACCTCATTAATGGTCCTTTAGCTACAATAAGTCAGAGCTTTCTTGTGTTTCCCTGCTCCCTGGGGACTTTCAGCATGGTGAGGGCTGTGTTTTTCACAGTCCTCTCCAGGAGCAGAATTATCTTTTACCCTCCTCTCCTGCCTACACCGATCACACAGGTCGGTCAGGGAGAGAAAGAAGTGGGCAGATGCACAGCTCACTCATTGATCCAGTGAAGTACTGTATGAGCGCTCTGCCGGGTCATTAAGAAAGTAGTCAGGGAGGTCTGGCACTGCTGGAGCACCATGAATGCAGGAACTTTTAAGCAAACATTTTTTTACTCCTAAAAAATTAGTCTTGTGATCCTAAAAATACTCTAAATACACAATATATTCCCTTTAAAGATGCTCTGTCACCACTTCTGACTTGCATGTTTCGAAATATTATTCCCCATGCAATAACTATTCTCGGGCATCTATTCATATAACTCTATGCTGTTCCGTTTCTCAGTTATTACTACTAGAAGTGTATTAATCTGTAACTGGGTTTTACCAGTGGGGCTGTGTTTGACAGGGTCACACCCCCAACTGGTAACACCCATTGTAATTAATAACCTTCTAGTAGCAATAACAGGACTGGCACAACATAGGGGTCATAAGAGTAGATGCCCCACAATTTCTATTGCACAGGAAATTCAAGTAGTCACTAAAACAGACATGTCAGGAGAAGGTCCTCTTTTAGCCTTCATTAGCAAAGTATAGTGTCTTGTGGATTATTGTTTATTGGACCATTATACTGCAAAGCTCATCCATATTTCTTCGTAAAAAGCTAGGCGGTGATAATGTGGGGTCCTTACTTTTCTAGCCCTGCTGTCGCGTGGTTTAAGAGATTAGTGTGGATAGGACATTGCTAGCTTATCCTGACAATATATGGTCAGTGTCTACTGAGGGAACCCTGTATATTGAGAATAGCACCAGCTGAGGAATGGATCCTGGGCTACTTCACATTCTCATATTTTTTTATTTTATTTTTATTTTTTTATACAGCTCTAAAGATTTTGGTGTTACCAGAAGGAAGCAAAGCTCCAGCCATTGCTGAAGTGTTGATTATGCCGATATTACATGTATTATCATCAGCAACCTTGTCAGACTGCTTCAGCGAGAAGGATAGAGATAGAGGAATGCCTTTACAGCGATTGGCACTAACGGTTTTGGAGAAAGTACAAGACACAGAGAAGGAGAAAGAAAAAGTGGTAATTAGGATAAAGATTTATGGTGATCCCAGTCTGTTGCTGTTTATGTAACTTTTTGTTTGACATTTTCTACAAGGACGGGTATCTAAAAGGTTGCTTCCACTTGACTTTGTGCACTCCAGGAAACATGGCCCAATTGTCAGCAGCATCTCCTGGCCTGACGGCGGTTCCTCTGATGCTAACTAATTATAGTAATTTACAATGCAGTGAGTTCCTGTCTGATTGCAGGTCTATTGTACTGTACAATAGACACGCGGTTTATTGTATCTGGCATAGCCAGATGGGGCGGGAGCACAGTCATTCCCCTTGACTATAATGGGACCCAGCAGGGATCCGGCTTTTTCCAGCATGTAGACTCTATTATATCCATGTCCCCCAGCGCCATCAACCACTTTTTGTCCCACACTCTACATTGTAGAGTGTGGGACAAAAAAAACAAACGAATTATAAATATATTCTCAAATACCTTTCATTATTTATAATGGCTGTCCCATTAGTTCACACAAAACCTGTCCTGATCACACATGAGGACAAGTTACTTTTACAACACTGAGGTAAAGAGCTGCCTCATCCCCCTCTCCTACTTGTCAGGGATTATAATCCTGAATATAGATGATAAGAACTTTAGCTGAATCTCTGGGAATTTAGTTCATGAGGAGACATGAAGTACAGAGAGGACGGACAGGACAGGACTGTGGTAATGTGGCGCTGTGGTAATGGAGACTGTAAACAAGTGCTGCTGCTCATTAGCCACATCCTCACCCTCCTCTCAGGTCTCCTCATCATCTCCATTCCCACAGAGATTCTCCTGTATTGAGGATCATAATCCCTGACAAGTAGAGCAGAGAGGTCTAGTGGTGAAGTAACTTGTACTGCCTGTGTGATTAGGACAGGTTTTGTGTGTGTTGATAAGACGGCATCTATTTTATTTCTCCTAATGATTGCTGACCAGACAAAACAAGCCATTCTAAGTAATGAAGGGTATTTGTAAATATATTTATTATAAAATAATATTTAAGTATTTTCATATTTTTTATTGTTCCTGGAGAACCCCTTTAAGGCTTATGCAAATCGAGAAAGTAGCAGGTGTCTCTAAGATCTGCAGATAATCAGATTTTCAACACTTAGCTCCAGTCTGTGGCATATGAGAGGGGCATAAAAGCCAGATTTAAAGTAAGGTTTTTTAGCCACCTGAAACCTCAAAAATCAGATCAAGTCATGTGATGCCTCCTGTCCGTTGATGTGCCAGTTATCAACACTTATCACAAACTGAGAGGGACAGACTCCTTGAACAGAGATCTTGGTTTATCACCCCTGCAGATCACTAGGCGACTAAGCTGAGATGTCAGCATTGTTCAAGGTGGTGTCCCAGTGATTGGGAAAACAACAATTAACTAGAACAATAGAAAGAGATGCACAGAGAAGAACTTTTGCACTGAGGAGTCGTCTGTTTAGAAGAATGACTCATAGTGATTCATTCTGTACTGTAAGTGAAGTTGGATGTCATATCCCTAGTCTAGGGCAGCAAGCAGTGTCCACATAAACCATCAGTAGGTGTTTACACGACATTGAAAGCCAGACATCCACTATAGGTGTTCCACTGACCTCACACCACTGCTCTCAAAGGCTATCATAATGCACAGAAGGATAGCAATGGAGGCTGGAATAGAGATTTGTCCTCTTCAGTGATGAGCCCCACTTTTGTCTTAGATGCAAGGATAGCCAGAGATTGATGTAGAGACCATGTGGGCAATGTCATGAAGAGGCCCTTAAAAGAGTATGTCACAGCAGTCTTACACCTGGAATTATGGTGTGAGGTGGCAAAATGTATGGTAGCCTGGACCCCTGTAATCTTAATCTTAATTTCAGGTACACAAACAGCTTGGTGTTGCATTGATTTGGTAGTGGAACCAGTGGTACGACCATTGCACCAAAGTGTCCCAGGAGCTGTTTTTCAACAGGACAACACAAGGCCATATTTTGCTCATGCTACTGTGAGCAGTCTGCGTGGCCTAAACATGCTACCATGGTCTGCAGTGTCTCTAGACTTTTTTCTCCCATTGAGCACACCTGGGGATGCTGCCAGCAGTGGATCTTAGGTGATTTGTGTGCCCAACTGCATTCAGTGTGGCAGAACATTCCTCAAACAACCATTAATAACCTCACTGATAGCATGCCAAGGCATGTAAGTGTGTGTATTTCTGGGCGTGGCACTCATACTCAATATGGAATAAAGCAAGCTGTTTTAAATACTTTGCTTCCATTTTTAATCATGTGAATATCATTAACATGTCTGCCAATCCTGAGATTTCTATAATCCCGGACTTCCTTCTGGGTGTTGCAGTTTCAATATTGAGGAGTGTATCTCTGCTTTTTCTGAACGTAAGCTAGCCTCCGTGCACAACAATCAGTGACAGAAAGCTATGTCTGTATACACACTTAAGCAGAGAATGCTGTCAGTCACTGATAACACCTCCCCTGTGTACAACTGAAGCCAGAAAGAGCAGAGATTTAAATGTATAAAATCTCCCACAAAACTATAGATCAATCTGCTCAGCTCCTCCTGCTCTATAAAATGCTGCCTGCAGTTTACATTGCATTTCCATAGTGACAGGTTCCCTTTAAGCAATAGCTCATTTTCTGATGATAGATTCCCTGTGAAGGAATGAATGTAGACTTTAGAAACCATTTCCTTCAATTCAAGGCATATGTACATGACAAGAGTTTTATTCCTAGTGTGCTTAGTAGGAATGTTTAACCTGGGAAAGATGATATGTCGGATGGATTGCTCAGTAACTGTGATGTTTGCAGAGAAAATAATGCTAAGATGAATTTGCCATGCCAATACAGGACTTGATATATAGCTCCTGTCCATACTGTTAGCTTAGGTTCAGATTCTTTGTTTGAAATGTAATTGTGGAGCCATTTGTCATGATGGTAAGTCACAGAAAAGAATTGACACTTTTGAGAAAAGATGGTCAATGTTTAGGTGCCGTGTCGGCATGTGATGCCGCTGCTCTTCTTAGGTTTAGTGTACTCTCATTTTATTGAACAGAAGTATTATTTAACCCCTTAGTGACCAAGCCTGTTCGGGCCTTTATGACCAAGTGTTTTTCTTCCTTTTTTCATGGTCTCGTTTCAAGAGCTATAACTTTTTTATTTTTTCGTCTATATAGCTTTATGAGGGCTTGTTTTTTACGGGACAAGTTGTAGTTTTTAATGCCACCATTTTGGGGTACACATAACTTTCTGATTAACTTTTATTAACTCTTTCTGGGAGGGAGATGGGAAAAAATAGCAATACTGCCACAGCGTTTTTACATTATAAATTTTTCGGTGTTCATTTTTCGGTACAAATAACATAATATCTTTATTCTCTGTGTCAGTACGATTACAGTGATACTAAATACTTATAATTTTTTTTTTAAGTTTTACAACTTTTGTTTTCCAATGAAACCCCTTTTATTAACCAAAAAAATGATTTTGCATTGCTACTTCACAAGACCCAGAACTTTTTTTTTTTTCTTTTTCTATGGAGTTGTGTGAGGGCTTGATTTTTGAGGGACAACTTGTATTTTTTATTGGTATCATTTTGGAGTAAATGCCGCTTTTTGATCGCTTGTTATCACGTTTTTTTTCTGTGGAAACTAAGAATAAATTAGAAATTCTGTCTTTACGTTTTTTTTTTTTTTTTTTTTTTTTTTAACGGCGTTCACCATAGGGGATCATTTATGTAATATTTATGTAGTGTGGGTCGTTACGAACGCAGCAATACCAAACATATGGGGGATATTTTCTTTTTGCAATTTTTTTCATTGAAAAGCGTATTTTCAATGGAAAAAAAAGCATATTTTTTTATTTTATGGAATTTTTTATTTAATAAAAGTGTATTTTTTTCAATTTTTTTACTACTTAAAAGTCCCACAAGGGGACTATAATACAGTATTTTGATTGCTTTTAAAATGTAATGCATTATCTCTATAATGCATTACATTTCAATAGCAATGCTATTCAAAGATTGACCAGCAGGCTGCGCCAGAGAGGCACAGCCTGCTGGAGAGAACTGCAGACAGGCTTAGGGCCCTGATCGGAAGCGAGGTAAGCTTCCCAACACATCAGCACCCCGCGATTGCATTTTCGGGGTGCTGATGGGAGACAGAGGGAGTCTGCTCCCTCTGTCACCACTTTACATGCAGCGGGCGCCATTGCGCCCGGCATGTAAAGGGTTAAACAGCCTGGATCGGCACTTCTGCCGGTCAGGGTTGTTCGAGCAGGGCCCCGGCTCTCATGTGAGAGCCGCGTCCGCGCTCCCCGCTGCACAGGGGAGCCGTGCCGCGCTTAGACTGGGCCGCCATAAAAACGCGGCGGCCCAGCCTAAGGCCCCTTAGTGACCGCCGTAAAAACACGTATGGGTGGTCACTAAGGGGTTAAATACAAAGCAATGTTCCAAGCATACAAATACTCACAGTTCGTATTGTATATTAACATTTTAAACATATGCCAATAGTATTGATATTAAACACCGGTTCATTTGAAATTCTATTCTGTACTAGCATATACTTATATACCATATAAACAGGAAGAAGAAAAGCTTTTCTTAGGTTTAATATATGGAGTTTTAAAGGTCTATTACCTCGGATATCAATGCAAAGTCACTTCCAGTAACCACTGTGATCAGGTCACATAATGGAAAGCGAGTTTTTCCCTCTCTGTTAAAGATTTAGAATTTTGGTGACTAAGATTAACAGCATGCTGTTTGTGCTTAAGAGTACTACCAGAAGAGATGCATGAAAGGGCAGAACTGTACATGCTATATCTTTATAGCTCTACCTTTTACATGGGAAGATGAATTGCTGGAACAAGTACTGATCAGTAATATAGGCGTCTATGGACAACGGATGCAGTTGTATGCCTATACAGTAGCATATGTGTGCTGTATCTTTTGGGGTCTCTGACACGCACTGCAAGCATCCTATGAATGCGCCCTACTTTTTACATGCTATGGCCATGTTCAGCCTTCTTATAGAGACATTGTATGGAACCAAACATTCATATTCAATAATGGAAGCTGTTTAGATATTTTTGGACATTTATTCGGATGGTGATCTAACCTAACATTCCTAACATTTAGGGTACATTCCTATGGCGGAGTTTGGTTTGTGCCATGGTTTTTCACTTCAAGTGCTGCTGACCCACTCGCTGCTTAGCTCCATTGAATGTATGTAAACCACAAGCAGGAACCCCCCGTGGCTTCAATTCGGACATATAATAAAATCTCTGCAGCACAAACCTCTGCATGAATTTCTCCTTATGATTCTGTCAGGATTTAGGCTCAGATTCCACATCCCAATCCTGGCAGAATTTGCTTCACGTGAATGGGGCATTTTATATCCAGTTCTCAGGCAGTGGACTATTGATTGCACTGCGGATGTTAAAATCCACAGCATGTTCATTATTTGTGTGCGATCAGCAGGGAAAGCTGTGGGTTAGCCCCATTGAATGACTGGGGCTCGTCCATATGTGGACCTGCTGTGACATCTGTGGCAGAACTCACCCTTGGATCTCTCATGGAGAGCCTTTGAGAAATTCACTTCAGATATGTCATAGGCAATTCCTGAGTGTGTGAACACAACCTCAAGCTCAGTCAGAAAATATTGTAGGAGTAGTGCAGCATATCAGCTATTAAAATCCATTTTCCTAGAAGGTTAGTCTTGAAACACTGCTGAAACCTATGACCCGACAGCAGTGTAAAATCCATTTGATAAATACTGATTGCCTTTTTCTTTTCTACCCTTTAGCCGTTTGTGATGCTGCCTCTTCCCCTGGCTTCCTGGCACTGCACAGTGACCTCTACCCTGAAGATCTTAAACATGCTTAGAGATGATATGACCGCGGCCTGCAGCTGGCTGGCTTCTCTGTCTTCAGTGCTTCCCTTCACCAGCTCTGTGCCCACACATGTGTCGCTGCTGCTGGGATATCTACTTATCCATGAAACGGGAGAAAATTTGCGAAGCGTTCTGAAAGTCATCGGTGAAGTTGCCAAAACGGATTCTTCTCAGGTGGTCAATGCATTTACTCCATAGGGGTATAGATGATTATTTGTTTGGATCCAGAAGGATATGTAGGATATAAAGTTCTGTAATGTTGACTAGTAAATATCTGAAGCAAATCCCAGAGCTTCTAAAAACCTGCAAGTATACTATTATACGTTAGATTGGATGGATAAGATATGTAACGTAAGATATGGTTGATAAATACGTTTGATAGACATATTACATAGATAGATTACATATATAATAGATTAGAGAGACAGATTAGATTAGATGGTTTGATTACATAGATTAGATATATAAATTAGATAGATTAGATTGACAGATTAGATAGATATATCGATAGACAGATTATATTAGATAGATGGATTAACTACATAGATAGGCAGATTACACACTGGCAAGGTGGGGCAGGTTTACTAATCAAAATGTTCCAGAATTCTGATTTACTCTGCCCCCTAAAAAATGGCCAACTTAGTTTGATTGACATCCTCCTAGCTTATAGAGGTCATTAGTTGCTCAACTGAAATCTCATGCCAGGGGGATGTGAATCCAGCTGACAAGGGTGGCTTCACAACGGTAACTCCATCAATGCCCCCAATGATTCCGTGCTTCACAATTACATAGAGAGGTTCTATATCTCTGAGATGGGAGTGCTGTGAGTTTCACTGGAAACATGTTTAATGGGACATGACTAAAGATACAGACAGGTTCCCCTTAAACCCCCAACTGCTCTGTACTTCAATGTAGAAAAAAAGTATATAAAATGTATGTATAATTAATATTTTCTCAAAAGTGAAAGGAAAATTTCACTCTTGAATGACATTTTACATGATTCCACATCTATGTAAGGACAGGATATTCCAGTGACAAGTCCGCTCTCCTATTAGCACAGGCAATACTGCACCTCATGGCTGATGGGAGCAAGGAGAGAATACAGCGGACTCCACAGGAGATCCCTCCACCCCTAATTGGTGACGCTGCATCCTACCACCTCTCCATATGAATACTGCCTACTCGTGACAATGGGTCCTCTGTATGCTTTCAATCCTAGTATTAACCATACAGCTCAGAGGGGCAGATTTACCCATTCTAATAGTAAGACAGCGTGAACTACGACTAGAGCCAAGTGCTCGATTTATCACAATGGCTGATGCTGGGTGAGAAACCTGGAGCATCTTTATACTGTTGAGTCTAACTTGACACCATCTATCTGTTGTCAGTGCCACATTTTAAGCCAAACCCTTTCCTGTGAGGCCATACCCCCTTTTCAGTAAGCCACTCCTCTTTGTCCAACGAGATGTAAAGAAGTGTCTTAAAATGATTACTAAATGCGGTACAACACATAGGGCCAGATTTATCATGACTCCGACAGCTCACTCCACTTTTACATATGGCTAAAGTCAGTTTTAGCCAAGTCAGATTTATGATCGGCCCTTTAAGACTGTGATAAATGTGGTTTGACGGTAGCAGTTTAGGCTACTTTCACACTAGCGTTCGGGTGTCCGCTTGTGAGCTCCGTTTGAAGGGGCTCACAAGCGGCCCCGAACGCATCCGTCCAGCACTAATGCATTCTGAGTGGACGCGGATCCGCTCAGAATGCATCAGTCTGGCAGCGTTCAGCCTCCGCTCCGCTCAGCAGGCGGATGCAGCGTTCAGGTGTCCGCCTGGCCGTGCGGAGGCGTGCGGATCCGTCCAGACTTACAATGTAAGTCAATGGGGACGGATCCGTTTGAAGATGACACAATATGGCTCAATCTTCAAACGGATCCGTCCCCCATTGACTTTACATTGAAAGTCTGGACGGATCCGTCTGAGGCTACTTTCACACTTAGAAATTTTTTAACAATATAATGCAGACTGATCCGTTCTGAATGGAGCCACCGTCTGCATTATATGAGCGGATCCGTCTCAGACGGATCCGCTCTGAACGCAAGTGTGAAAGTAGCCTTATCTGTCAGTAAGCAGCTTTACCAAAGTCGCACGTTTTTACGAAAAAGTCGCATGTTCTATTAAAAAGTCTCATAAGATAAGCATGGTCCTCACTGGAGTGAAATTGCGCATTTCTTAAATACTTTTTAGCGACTTTTTAAATAGTCCCAATAGTAAATCTGTCTAGAGATTAATTTACATAAGAAAACACGCCCCAGTTTCAGAAAACTGGTAAGCATAGTGCAGAGCAGAAAAAAGTTTTTTGGCGACTTTTTCACTCCATTATTCTGACTTGAGCTAATGATAAATCTGGCCCATACAGTCAGTTCCATAAATATTGGGACATCGACACAATTCTAACATTTTTGGCTCTATACGCCACCACAATGGATTTGAAAGGAAACGAACAAGATGTGCTTTAACTGCAGATTGTCAGCTTTAATTTGAGGGTATTTACATCCAAATCAGGTCAACGGTGTAGAAATTACAACAGTTTGCATATGTGCCTCCCACTTGTTAAGGAACCAAAAGTAATGGGACAGAATAATAATCATAAATCAAACTAACTTTTTAATACTTGGTTGCAAATCCTTTGCAGTCAATTACAGCCTGAAGTCTGGAACACATAGACATCACCAGACGCTGGGTTTCATCCCTGGTGATGCTCTGCCCGGACTCTACTGCAGCTGTCTTCAGTTCCTGCTTGTTCTTGGGGCATTTTCCCTTCAGTTTTGTCTTCAGCAAGTGAAATGCATGCTCAATCGGATTCAGGTCAGGTGATTGACTTGGCCATTGCATAACAATCCACTTCTTTCCCTTAAAAAACTCTTTGGTTGCTTTTGCAGTATGCTTTGGGTCATTGTCCATCTGCACTGTGAAGCACCGTCCAATGAGTTCTGAAGCATTTGGCTGAATAGGAGCAGATAATATTGCCCGAAACACTTCAGAATTCATCCTGCTGCTTTTGTCAGCAGTCGCATCATCAATAAATACAAGAGAACCAGTTAAATTGGCAGCCATACATGCCCACGCCATGACACTACCACCACCATGCTTCACTGATGAGGTGGTATGCTTAGGATCATGAGCAGTTCCTTTCCTTCTCCATACTCTTCTCTTCCCATCACTCTG
Source organism: Bufo gargarizans (assembly GCF_014858855.1). Classification (NCBI taxonomy): domain Eukaryota; kingdom Metazoa; phylum Chordata; class Amphibia; order Anura; family Bufonidae; genus Bufo; species Bufo gargarizans. The sequence continues at coordinate 199,156,001 of NC_058086.1, forward strand.
GTACAAGTTGATCTTGGTCTCCTCTGTCCATAGGATGTTGTTCCAGAACTTTAAAGGCTTTTTTAGATGTCGTTTGGCAAACTCTAATCTGGCCTTCCTGTTTTTGAGGCTCACCAATGGTGTACATCTTGTGGTGAACCCTCTGTATTCACTCTGGTGAAGTTTTCTCTTGATTGTTGACTTTGACACACATACACCTACCTCCTGGAGAGTGTTCTTGATCTGGCCAACTGTTGTGAAGGGTGTTTTCTTCACCAGGGAAATAATTATTCGGTCATCCACCACAGTTATTTTTCTGTGTTCTTCTGGGTCTTGTTGCTGAGCTCACCGGTGCGTTCCTTCTTTTAAAGAATGTTCCAAATAGTTGTTTTGGCCACGCCTAATGTTTTTGCCATCTCTCTGATGGGTTTTTTCAGCCTAATGATGGCTTGCTTCACTGATGGTGACAGCTCTTTGGATCTCATCTTGAGAGTTGACAGCAACAGATTCAAAATGCAAATGACACACTTGTAATGAACTCTGGACCTTTTATCTGCTCACTGTAATTGGGATAATGAGGGAATAACATGGAACAGCTGAGAAGCCAATTGTCCCGTTACTTTTGGTTCCTTAACAAGTGGGAGGCACATATGCAAACTGTTGTAATTCCTACACCGTTCACCTGATTTGGATGTAAATACCCTCAAATTAAAGCTTACAATCTGCAGTTAAAGCACATCTTGTTTGTTTCATTTCAAATCCATTGTGGTTGTGTATAGAGCCAAAATCTTTAGAATTGTGTTGATGTCCCACTATTTATGAACCTGACTCTATAGCATAGTTTTTTGGCTCACATTGTGGGTATTTGTGGAAGTAAATCTGACCCAACATTTTTGTGACATTGGATTTAATAAGAGAGCCGGTCTGTCCCCTCTAAAATGCTGTCCTTGCATTTTGATATCCGTTGGAATTTCAAAATAAGTTTTCTGAATCGCTGTTTGCGGTGTTTGAATTCATGGATAACTACAGGTGTCTTGAAGGGGTTGTGCAGCAATATATATATAGATGCCCTATCCTCAGAATAGGTCCTCAATATCAGATCCGGGTGTCGGACCCCTGCCGATCAGCTGTTTGAAGAGGAGGCAGCACTGCATGCGAGCGCCATGTCCTCTTCATTACACTACGTGTCGTTTCCTCTGGAGCGATGTCTTCTGAAACGTTGGGCAGTGTAACGAACATGATGGGTCATGAATATTTATTGCTGCACAACCCCTTTAAGGTGCTGTTACATGCCCACCAAGGGCAGGTGAGTGCGGGCATTAAATGCTTCTGACACTATTCAAACAGCATGTGGACGAACGATTGTACTAAAGATCATCCCCATACAGTAAGATGATCATTGCATTTAAGCGAGTGCCGGAGAACATGAGATATTGAGAATCGGTGCTTATTTACTGGCAGGTAATCTCCCCGTGAAAAGGACTCTTACTTATATGTTATGTTTTGCATGATGATTTCAGTTTTATCTTTGCAAGTTCTTTTTGCGACAGCTACTGAAAGAGACAAATTACACAACCTGGAGAAACTTAAAATATTATAAAAATGCTGTCACTCCCAATCCACATGAGAAGAAAGACGTGACATGGTTTACTACTTTTGCGCAGTTTACTACTTTTGCGCAGTAAAAAAAAACATTTTTTTTTTCAAAAAAGAAGAAAATCTTTTTGCATCTCAAGGCCCATAACTTAAAAAAATATATATATTTCTACGGAGCTGTGTGAGGGCTTGATTTTTGCAGGACGACTTGTAATTTTCTTTAGTAACACTTTTTTGTTTGTTTTTTACTATGTATTTCTTTTCCCCCTTTTTTTTTTTTTTTTTTTTTTTTTTTTATATACAACTTTCACAGTATAGGATAATTTACATGATATTTGCGTAGTACGGGTCATTACGGATGCTGGGAGATTTTATTTTTGCTTTTTTTTTTCGTTAAAAAGTATTTTTGCAATGGAAAAAGCTTATTTTTTATTGGAGTTTTTATTTAATGTTTTAACTTATTTAACCATTTAATAGTTCCACAAAGGTACTATTACATGCGATTTTTTTTTTGATCGATTCGAAAATACAGTGCACTATTCCTATCCCTTCATGCATTATCACATACATACGTGATAATGTGTGACGGCTTGTACGGAGCCGGCTGATGCAGTGAACCCGCTCCATACTCGGCAGGTGCCAGCTGTATAATACAGCAGGCACCTGGTTGCAATGACTGAGAACGGCAATCACGCTGAACACCGTCATATTATCCCTCGGATGCCATTATCAACAGCTATCGTGGAATCTGTGAGGTAAGGCAGATGGATGCGGAAATCGCAAGGCTCCCATTGGTTACCATGACAGCCTGGGCCTGCTGACTGCTGTCATAGTAATGTGCCTGCTGAAATATGTACGAGGCATAGCTTAGCACATGGATGTCAAACTCATGGCCCTCCAGATGTTGCAAAACTACAACTCCCAGCATTCCCTGATAGCTGCAGTATGCCCAGACATGATGGGAGTTGTAGTTTTGCAACAGCTGGAGGGCCACGAGTTTGACATCCCTGGTAGCAGATAGTGTTAAAATGCCATTCACCTTCACAGATCTCTATTAGGGTAAATGGAACAAATGGTCAAAAGATCCCAGGTTCTATCCCCCTCATGGTGTTAAATGTTTTTATGTATCAAGTAAAAAAAAAAAAAAAAAAAGAGATAACACATAAATATATTACAAGTTTACCTCCCTTTCCCAAGTTTACATATAAAACTAAACCATAAAAATAAACATGTTGGGTAACGTCACATCCAAAAATGTCTGAACTCCTAAAATATAAAAATAATAATAAATATGTCTGAACTATTAAAATGTTTTTATGGCTCTCGAAATGTGGGGAGGAAAAAAATTAAAATACAAAAACAAAAAATGTCTTGGTCTTGAAGGGGGCAATGTCAGTGCTATACTGACATTGACCTGCAGGCTGTGCCCCGCTGGCAGGGCTTTTCACATGGTCCTCTTTTAGGCCGTTTTCATGGCCAGACGACCTAATTGATCCATCTAATGGCGTTAATAACAGGTACACTAGTGCAATATGGTTAAAAAATGTTTACCTCGCCTCATCCACTTACAAGCACAGAGGCAGTCGCTCCTCTTAGAAGGACCTGCACTCCAGGGTGATGATGTCACCACACAATCATGCTTGGTGACATCATCACGCTTGAGCACAGGTCCTACATAATCGAGAGAGGACCAACTTGCTCTGGGCGTGCAAGTGGATGAGGTAAATAATTTTTTTCCAGCTGGGGCTACTATGGGAGACATTATGGGCTACTATGGGGGACTTTATTACCACTGGAGTCCACTGTGGGGTACATTTCTGCCGCTATGGGGGACATTATGTATACTGCAGGGGTGGGGATTTTAAAAACAAGGCAATAAAATGTATACATTTTTAACGGCCATTAAAAACTGATGCAAAATAGCGATTTCAAACAGACAGAAAATGGATGCAAAAATTGTAAAAAAATTAAATAAAAAATAAAATGGCTATGAAAAACAGACAATGTGTCAGGTTTTTTTTTTGGGCCATTTTTTTTTTCACTGTCATATGAATGTAGCCTTATGGGACACATTTATTAAGACTGGGGTCTTAATAAGGCCCTGTGCTGGCGGTGGATCCGCCAAAGTTATGTAGAGGCACCGGCCTCTTTATAACTTCGGCGGATTCACTGCCGCTTCTAAATTTAGGCTTGCAAGCTGCCTAAACTTAGGTGTAGAGAATTGTAAATGAGACGGACCTGCCGGCCATCACATTCATCTGTCATATGGCCTAGGCACTGAGCTGCTATACCAAGCATAGCCTTTGTACAATGTACAGCGCTGTGCTTGGTGAGCTGAGAGAAGGCCGTGGCGCTACTGCAGGAGTTCTGAGTGTTAAACCCCCACTGATCACCTATCCAGAGGAAAGGTCATCAGTTAAAAAATCTTGGAAAAACCCTTTAGAGAGCTGGAGGAGCTGAGCAGATTGATATATAGTTTTGTGGGAAAGATTCAGTATAACTTTTATTTTATTCATTTAAATTCCTACTTATTCCGAGCTTTGAAGTCCCAGGAGACGGTCCTATCAGTGACTGACAGCCTTCCCTCTATGACTGTGTATACAGAGATAGCTGTCAGTCACTGAATGAAGACAAGCAGGCGGTCCTATCAGTGACTGACAGCCTTCCCTCTATTACTGTGTATACAGAGATAGCTGTCAGTCACTGACGGAAGACAAGGAGACGGTCCTATCAGTGACTGACAGCCTTCCCTCTATGACTGTGTATACAGAGATAGCTGTCAGTCACTGAATGAAGACAAGCAGGCGGTCCTATCAGTGACTGACAGCCTTCCCTCTATTACTGTGTATACAGAGATAGCTGTCAGTCACTGACTGAAGACAAGGAGACGGTCCTATCAGTGACTGACAGCCTTCCCTCTATGACTGTGTATACAGAGATAGCTGTCAGTCACTGAATGAAGACAAGGAGACGGTCCTATCAGTGACTGACAGCCTGCTCTCTATGACTGTGTATACAGAGATAGCTGTCAGTCACTGACTGAAGTCCAGTAGACAGTCCTATCAGTGACTGACAGGCTGCCCTCTATGACTGTGTATACAGAGATAGCTGTCAGTCACTGACTGAAGACAAGGAGACGGTCCTATCAGTGACTGACAGCCTTCCCCCTATTACTGTGTATACAGAGATGGCTGTCAGTCACTGACTGAAGACAAGGAGACAGACCTATCAGTGACTGACAGCCTTCCCTCTATGACTGTGTATACAGAGATAGCTGTCAGTCACTGACTGAAGACAAGGAGACGGTCCTATCAGTGACTGACAGCCTGCCCTCTATGACTGTGTATACAGAGATAGCTGTCAGTCACTGACTGAAGACAAGGAGACGGTCCTATCAGTGACTGACAGCCTGCCCTCTATGACTGTGTATACAGAGATAGCTGTCAGTCACTGACTGAAGACAAGCAGGCGGTCCTATCAGTGACTGACAGCCTTCCCTCTATTACTGTGTATACAGAGATAGCTGTCAGTCACTGACTGAAGACAAGGAGACGGTCCTATCAGTGACTGACGGCCTTCCCTCTATGACTGTGTATACAGAGATAGCTGTCAGTCACTGACTGAAGACAAGGAGACGGTCCTATCAGTGACTGACGGCCTTCCCTCTATGATTGTGTATACAGAGGTAGCTGTCAGTCACTGACTGAAGACAAGGAGACGGTCCTATCAGTGACTGACGGCCTTCCCTCTATGACTGTGTATACAGAGGTAGCCGTCAGTCACTGATAGGACCTCCTCCTGGACTTCAAAGCCCAGGAACTTAAATTAGTAAATTATAAGTTCTACTGACTCTTTACCTATAAAACTTTATCATTCTGCTCAGCTCCTTCTGCTCTATAATATTCTGCCTGTAGCTCACACACTACAGGTTGTGAAAGCTGTTGGTTTAGTGGACTTTCCTTTGCTCATTTAGCACCCCTGAAAAATATGATGTGCAGTCATATTATCTGGTTACCAAAGATAATGAGAGGACTTCTGTTTAATGTGAAGAACACGCATGAAAGTCTGTATGCTTCTCATGGTCTACTTGTACCTAGCAAACATAAACTATACAATCCCTGCCACCCGCTCTGTCTTCCAGAATGCGGGTCCCTCTGTTGTTAGACATTATCAGTGTGTGACAGTATTCATATTAGTGTGAACTGTTTCTCTGGGACAGCGGCACAAAGCAATGGACAGTGGCAAATTACATGCAATTAAACTATGGAGAAGAGAATGTGAGAATATAGCACGCGTTCACGATATTAATTAGACAGATGACCCAGCCACTGAATATTTAGGAAGGCGATGGGATGTAAAATGCCCCTAGTTGCTTAGCAACGTGCTTCCCCATCTCCTGAGCGGTCCACTTGTGTCTGGAACTAATGACTCGTCCTGTGCACTTATCCAGCTGTTAGATAATTCGGGGCTTGCAAGTGTCTACCGTTTACCCTTTCTCTGCCATGCGACAGCCTGGTTGGCAGACAACTCTATGTTTTTTAGGCTGGGCTCATATCACATTTTTGTTATATGTTTAACGTATATAAAAAATTTATACGTTAAGTGGATGCCTCCGACAGATGCCATACAGTAGCATCTGTCACCACAGGGTTCCATTGTAAAGAAAGCTATTCATTAACGTATACTATTTTTGCTGGACTCGGCAGGATGGAAAAGCATAGTGTAGTATACTTTTGCATCCTTTTTTCCCCCACATGTATGTTAAACGTAGGGCAAAAACCTAACGTGGACCCAGCCTTACTTGTTAGTCTGTTAATAAACAGTGCGGTTTCCATGCTTGGAGCAGCATAGTTTTAAAAAGACCTTTTTTTTTTTTTAAAGATAAGATGGAAGAACTCCCAGATCTTGTGCCTATCAGTAGTGTTGAGCGAACTTGTGTTATAAGGGCTCTTTCACACCTGCGTTCTTTTCTTCCGGCATAGAGTTCCGTCGTCGGGGCTCTATGCCGGAAGAATCCTGATCAGGATTATCCCCATGCATTCTGAATGGAGAGAAATCCGTTCAGGATGTCTTCAGTTCCGGAACGGAACGTTTTTTGGCCAGAGAAAATACCGCAGCATGCTGCGCTTTTTGCTCCGGCCAAAAAAACTGAAGACTTGCCGCAAGGCCGGTTCCGGAATAAATGCCCATTGAAAGGCATTGATCCGGATCCGGCCTTAAGCTAAACATTGTTTCGGCGAATTGCCGGATCTGACGTTTAGCTTTTTCTCAATGGTTACCATGGCTGCTGGGACGCTAAAGTCCTGGCAGCCATGGTAAAGTGTAGCTGGGTGCAGCATACTTACCATCCGTGCGGCTCCCGGGGCGCTCCAGAGTGACGTCAGGGCGCCCCAGGCGCATGGATGACGTGATCGCATGGCACGTCATCCATGCGCATGGGCCGCTCTGACGTCATTCTGGAGCGCCCCGGGAGCCGCGCGGACTGTAAGTATACCGCTCCCCGCTCCTACTATGGCAACCAGGACTTTAATAGCGTCCTGGGTGCCATAGTAACACTGAAAGCATTTTGAAGACGGATCCGTCTTCAAATGCTTTCAGTACACTCGCGTTTTTCCGGATCCGGCGTGTAATTCCGGCAAGTGGAGTACACGCCGGATCCGGACACCGCAAGTGTGAAAGAGGCCTAAGTTCGGCGTCTATAGTTCGGGTTTGGGTTATCGAAGTATTCCATTATGGATTCCACTAGCACGGACCATAACGGAATTTAGAATCCATAACTTGATTCTTTGATAACCCGAACCTGAACGTTAGACTCCGAACTTAAAACACAAGTTCGCTCAACACTACCCATCAGACATAAATTATTTGCGTCTATTGTCTCCTACTTTACTTTTTGAGCTCCAGCTAGCTAATAGAAAACCGATATAGAGTATCACAGATGCCGTCTGTATTGAAGGGAGGCAAAAACATGAAAATGTTCAGCACTCATTCAAGAATGCAAAAGGTCTTTATTTCATCTCAGACAGAAAAAGATTAAAAACACAATTTCTTACGCGTTTCTGGTGAGAACACCCTTAGTCATAGTGTAGTATATAAAATAAATAACTTGTTTGAATGCATGAAGATACTAGGCATGCTGGGAACAAGTATATGAGATAAACTGGAATGGACTGCTAGATGAGATGCTAGAAATACTGCTATTAGAAGATTAATAGCAATAAAGACCTACTGAAACAATAATAAACGTGTGAAAGAGCTGTATATATAATAAATGAATAAAAATCTAAAAAAATAAAAGCTAAATCATTTTTGAAATTCATTCCATTTAGGTACAAGCTTTCCATGGTTAATATCCAGTAGGCCTCGCCATTGAGAAGTGACCTTCACCAATCTCCTTTGAGTTTGGGTCGAATAACCTTCTCAATTGCTTTCACTTGTAACATATGTGTTTCTCTCTGGGGGACATTCACAAAATTCAATGCTGCACCCGAAAAATGTTTATGTTCTGGAATTTTAATACTGTTCACATGTTCAGCTTTTCAGATTACGGATGGTGCATCCTATGTATTGTGTTCTGCTCTAAATGCAGCTGAAATAGATGCCACATCTGTAAATATGTCAAACATCTGTTTCCACTGCAAGCAATTCTAAACATACTTTGACCTCTTTTATGAATTGCAACACCCCACGTAATATATATGTAATTGAATGTAGTGAGGGCATTAGTACATTAGATAACAAGTGGCATTGCATCATGAAATGTGCCACAAAGTTAAAAACAGGTAGCAATCACCAGGCTTACAATTAAGCCACTTCAATACTGGCACTGGGTCATGTGTGGCGTTCATGTGCTGTCTATCCTGCTGATTTAAGGTAAATTTCACGAGACAAGCCATTGTAAGGGCACTTTCAGATGAGCATGTCCTGTGCAGAAATACTGATTTATAATGCTGTGTGTCTCTGCCTGACCTTACTTCTACAGAATTATACTGACAGCATTACATCACTAGGATTCTGTAGATCCAAGGTCAGGCAGAGATACACAGCATTATAAATCAGTATAATGCCGAGTGCTTCTGATGGGAAATCATGCTCATACACGGAGCGTGATTTCCACACAGGACGCGCTCACCTGAAAGAGGTCTAAAGGCTTCAGGACTTCTGCTTCATTTGGAGGCTATCTATTCTGTTTTGTCCAATCAGAGTGGACGACCTACGAGCAATGCATTAGACAGTGCCTACAGAGGACAGGGGTGGGCTCCACCTTTCTGTCCCTTTTGGCAGCCTATTAGCATATCTGGTGCTAAATAAGTGCAGGGGTCATAGTCTGACAATGTGTGGGGGGACTAGAAAAATAAACCTTTACGTGACTGGATTTGGGAGGAAGGCTGCAGGTATGTGGTTAAAGCGAGCACTGATTGAGCTTTGATAGTACTTGTGGTACTTTGGCTAATGTTTAGTTCTTTGTCTTAGATTTATGTATTAGTTCCTTGCACAGTAGATGGCTGGGAGAGTTGATGTGGGGAAATCTATAAAGGAGCAGCATCTTGAATAAAACTGCCTCTGCATTTTAAATTTGTTTTTAATCATGATTTTATTATTCACAACCAAAATAAGAATTGAAATTACATTTTCTGTTTTTTAGGTCCCCTACTTGGTTTCAGTGTTGATGTACAGACTTGGTCATACCCAGGATCCTGAACTGGCCCATGAAATTCTGTATACACTGCCTGCCTTGGGTACACATAAGGTGATTTTCCTTTCTGTTGTGTGGTCTTAAAAAAAAAAAAAAATGAAGCAAAGTGTAAGTAATGTTTAAGCACTAGCTGTTCTTTATAACGCTCTGCTTCTCAAAATAGGTGTGCGTGCCACAGATCTTGCGGGCTTTGCAGATGATAGGCAGTACATCAAAACTTCAACCCATCACGCTGCGTTTGATGACTTCCTTGTGGGAGAAACAGGTAGAGATATATATTGTTCTTCATCAACCAAGCAGAAATGTTCTATATACTCTGATTTCATTTGTCGTTTTAGTTAAATCAATGTAAAAATTACAGGATTATAATCCTTTTATTTTTATTTTTTATATATAGATAGTAACATGGATAAAAAAAATTAAAATTCACCAAATTCCCAAAAATATATATGTTAACATAAAAACTTGATTTGAACAATAGGTCATTTTCTGATGACACATTTCCTTTAATTCACTCATCCTTTTTTCCTCTCTGGCTGCTGTAAATGTCTGTCCAAACAAAGGAGAAAGTTAAAGGCTGTGGACACCTTCAGGGATTTTTTGATTTTTTTTTTTAATGATTGATTTGTACTAATTTTTTCAGAATCCTTTTATTTCTGGGATACAGGGGTTAAAAATCTGTCTGTTTGCAAGATGTCACTTTCTTTTTTCTTTTAATCCCATCATCTGATGACTTATGTCTAGCTCTTATTTCTGATCTCCTGACTTTATAGACACTCATTTTAGCTCAATTCTATGGCTTAAATCAGGGATGCCAATCTGCGGCCCTCCAGCTGTTGCAAAACTACAACTCTTAGCATGCCCGGATAGCCTACAGCAGGGCATGATGGAAGTTGTAGTTTTACAACAGCTGGAGGGCCGCAGGTTGAGCATCCCTGGCTTAAATAAATGTATATGAGGTCAGATCAGAAATAAGAGATGCACATTAGGCACCAGATGACGGGATTCAAAGAAAAGAGGAAGTGACAGATTATTAACCCCTGTAATTCAGCAAGGACAAAAAAAAAAAAGATCTTCAGGCCAAATTTAGTAAAACAATTATTGAAACCATGCCTCCGTAGGTGTATGTAGCCTTTAAAAAGCCAGGACAGGACATAGAATACATGGAATGACTTCAAACAATTATGTCCAAAAAAAACATAATTTGTTTTTTTGTGAAAGATTAAAACATAGAATACTCAGATATAGGCTTTTGATATGTGATTAAGAAATGTAATTGAAGTGTTCCTTTAAACCCTGGAAATCCTTATTCACTTTGTGTCTATGCAGCAGATTCAGAGCTCTTCATCATTAAAAATGGAGCTGTGACCACTATAAAGAAACATGTAGAAATGAACAAATAAAGATTGATGGCCCTAATAAAGACATGACATTAAAGAGAACCTGTCACAGTGAACATGTAGGGGACTCTGCATACATCTTGTTATAGAACAGAAGGAGCTGAACAGATTTATACTTAGTTTTATAGGAGAAGATTTAGTATAACCTGTAATTTATTCTTTTAAATTATCAGTTGGGCTACTTTCACATTAGCGTTTTTTGCGGATCTGTCATGGATCAGCAAAAACACTTCAGGTACAAAATTACAACCGCATGCATCCGTCATGAACGGATCCGGTCGTATTATGTCTTCTATAGCCATGACTGTTTTCTGTTGTATCAGAGAAAACGGATCCGTCCTTCTTGCCTTACATTGTGTGCCAGGACGGATCCGTTCGTCTCCGCTTCGTCAGGCGGACAGCAAAACTCTGCAGGCTGCATTTTGGTGTCCGCCTCCAAAGCAGGAATGGAGACTGAACAGCAAACTGCTGCATTCTGAGCGGATCCTTTTCCATTCAGAATGCATTAGGGCAAAACTGATCAGTTTTGGACCGCTTGTGAGAGCCCTGAACGGATCCCACAAATGGAAGCCAAAATGCCAGTGTGAAAGTAGCCTTAGAAGTATGTCAGTCACTGATAAGACGCTCACACGACTACTTAGCTCAGAATAAGTAGACAGATAAATAAATATAGGTTTTACTAAATCTTTTCCCACAGAACTTTAAATCGGTCTTCTAAGCAACTCCTGCTCTATAATATGATGCCTTCACTTTGCACCAGCTTTGTATCATGACAGGTTAAAAGGTGGACTGCCTTTGTCTTTAATACTTCCTTTCAGTAGCGGAACCTGTTATGTTTGTCTTACCGTTCTCCGTTGCAGGATCGAGTCTATCCAGAACTTCAGAAACTGATTGCCAAGGCTGATTCTCAAAGCTTATCAATTGGGAGGGAGACACAGTGGGAAAAAACTATTGCTAAAGCAGCAACTATCAGAGACATCTGCAAGCAAAGGTAACTTTAAAGGGTAGCCCTATTTTTAAACAATTTGCATTAATTTAAATAAAATTGCATAAATAAAAAACTTTGTGATACAGTTGTAACATGCTTTAACATGACACTTAACGGGGCTGTCCGAGATCATTAATAAACTCTGACAACCCTTTCAATGTCTTAATAATAAAAACACATTATATACTCACCTGTAATGCCATTCACAGTACAAGTCATAGTAGTCGGTGACTTGTACAGCGATGTGCTTGGTTTCGCCAATTCACTGCTGCAGCCAATTACTGTCCTCAGCTGTACCTGTGTGAAGTTGGCACCCCATGTTTTTAAATTTCAAAAAGAAATACACCATTCGTTTGTCCTGCGTTTGTGCCGCAAAAATGAACATTTGTGCCGGTTCGGTTCCTGAGATATTGCTCGTTAGATTTTTATGAAGCTCCGCCCACTTTCAACCCCATGTTCTTAAATGTCAAAAAGAAATACACCATTCGTTTGTGCTGGTTTGTGCCGCAAAAATGAATGTTTGCGCCGCTTTGGTTTCCGAGATATTGCGCACTTGATTTGCTGAAACCCCGCCCACTTTCCAGCCCATCTTTTTACATTTCAAAAAGAATTACACCATTCGTTTGTGCCGCAAAAATGAACGTTTGCGCCGCTTTGGTTTCCAAGATATTGCATGCTTTCCACCCCATGTTTTTAACCCTGACCCTAGACCCCCCAGGTGGGCTGCCACTTGCCCCCCTCCCAAAGGGGCGCAAGCATTTTATTTTTATTTTTTTCTAAGTATGCTGACTGTGGCCAGCACTCTTAGCGCCCGGCTACTGTTAGCGCATCGCACACCCCACCGCTGATCCAACTTCGGACGGTTGTTTAGCGAGTTTGAATTTGTATTTATTTTTTTTTCACTTTTTTTGGCCTTTTTTTTTTTTGTCTGTTAGGTTTAGGGTAAGTTCTCGAACACCCGTGCCCCCACACACACGCACACCAAATAAAGTTTATCACGCACACACTTATGGCCCGCTAGATGTTCTCGGCTGAGGAGGCATACGCCCAGCTTGCCTCCGAGTCCGAGAGCCCCAGTGAGGAGGAGGATGACCCCACTTTCCTTTTGTCAGACGCATCCTCCTCATCATCTAGCGATGATGATGAGCCCCCAAGGCGGTGAAGATGCCGCCAGGCGGAGCAAGGGGACCGTCATGCTAGGGACTCTGTGGCCCACACTAGTACTAGCCGCTCTGGGGCTCGTACTAGTTTTCCGGCCCACCAGTTAAGTCCATCGGAGCCCCCTACCGGTGAACTTGTCTGGTATACCCCAGAGCGTTTTGAGCCCATGATTCCTGATTTTGTAGGCCAACCAGGAATCCAGATTTCCACAGTGGCGTCACTGAATACGACTACTTTAGTCTTTTTTTTCAGTGACCACATTGTGAATCTGATGGTGGGGCAAACAAACCTGTACGCCCAACAGTTCATTGCTCAACACCCGGGCTTCTTTTTGTCTAGTTCCGGTGGCTGGACTCCGGTCAGTGCAGCCGAGATGAGGACGTTTTGGGGCCTTGTGCTGCACATGGGCCTAGTCAAGAAACCTATATATAGTCTGTACTGAGTGTGCCTTATTGTATTTAAATTAAGATTTAACTTTTAATTTATATCTATTAAAAAGATATTTGAGACTTTGTGGAATAAAGTAAATTCCTGCGCTTTATAGGGAGGGTAGCATAGGTGCTAGATAGTTAGTGTATTCCTACTGGAATGCCTGCAGGGGATGTGATACATAAAGGGAATGGGTCTGAATGGACCAGTAACTTTCCCTATATATTAACCCTACTTGGCCTGGTCTAATGAGTGGAGGGGCCTCACTGGCTGTAGTCGGGGCACTCGTCCTTAAAAGGACGACCCCCAGCCTCTGGAACCTCGGACCTACACTTTATGTCCCTATGCTCTTACCTCCCTGATGATGGGCATGCTCTGTGTCCTCCTCCTAGTCAAGAAACCTAGCGTCAGGCATTACTGGAGTAGGGGCATCCTCTACCAGACCGTACTCTACTGTATGGCCATGACACGCTCCTGGTTTGAAATGCCTGCATTATGCATATAATGCATCATGTCCCTCCCAAGGTGATCCTGTCTATGATCGCCTGTACAAAATCAGGCCGGTCATCGATCACTTTGGGGCAAAATTTGTGCAGGCCTATGTACCTGGAAGGGAGGTCGCAGTTGATGAGTCTTTCATTGCTTTCAAGGGGAGACTCATTTTGCGCTAGTATGTTCCCTCTAAGCGGAGGAGGTATGGCGTGAAGCTGTACAAACTTTGTGAGAGTACCTCAGGGTACACTTACAAGTTTTGTGTGTACGAGGGGCGAGATTTCCGTATTGAACCCCCAGAATGTCCCCCCACTCTGGGTGTTAGCGGGAAACTTGTGTGGGACCTTATGCACCCACTGCTTGATAAGGGTTACCAACTGTAGGTGGATAACTTTTATACTAGTATCCCCTTGTTTCAGTCCCTCGCCGCCAGATCCACGTCCGCTTGTGGGACCGTGCGGAAAAATCTACGCAGCCTCCCTACCCACCCCCCTCCAGGTACCTATCTTCAGGGGTGCGACCTGTGCCCTTACCAGTGGAAACCTGTTGCTGGTCAGATATAAGGACAAGAGGGATGTCCTTGTACTGACCACAATTCACTGTAACGGCATCACCCCTGTCCCTGTGCGAGGTACCGCGGCAACAGTCCTCAAGCCCGATTGCATCGTCGACTACAATCGGTATATGGGAGGAGTTGATCTCCCTGGAGTACTAAATTTATGTTCCCCTTCCCCAATTTAGCCACTGACAATCGGATAAAAAACTATGGTTTTCAGACTTGAGACACTAAGGGCTCTATCACACGGGCATTGTGTGAAAATGTGCGGGTGCGTTGCGGGAACACGCACTATTTTTCCGCGCAAGTGCAAAACATTGTAATGTGTTTTGCACTCGCGTGAGAAAAATCGCGCATGTTTGGTACCCAAACCCGAACTTCTTCACAGGAGTTCGGGCTTGGGATCGGTGTTCTGTAGATTGTATTATTTTCCCTTATAATAACATGGTTATAAGGGAAAATAATAGCATTCTGAATACATAAATAAATGTATAATTTTACTCGCCTTAATCCACTTGTTCGCGCAGCTTGCATCTCCTGTCTTCATCTTAGCTGTGTGCAGTAACAGGACCTGTGGTGACGTCACTCCGGTCATCACATAATCTTTTTTTTTTTTTTTTTTATCAAATAATCTTTTATTGATCGGGTATAATAAACTTTTTCTGACAGTACATTGTCTCTTCTATAATTATACAGAATGTAAAAAGATACATTATCAGAAGACTACATCAAATGACAAATCGATCTTAGCTGTATACAATATACGCAATCAAGAGCAAATACTGCAAATTGTAGACACAAAACATAGGCCTAACCCCCCCACACACACCCCTCCCTATTCCTCCCAACCTCCTCCCCCCCTCATCACATGATCTTTTACCATGGTGATGGATCATGTGATGGACCATGTGATGACCGGAGTGACGTCACCACAGGTCCTGTTACTGCACACAGCTAAGAAGAAGACAGAAGGAGATGCCGGCTGCGCGATCAAGTGGATTCAGGCGAGTTAAATTATCGTTATTTTTAACCCCTCCAGCGCTATTGTGCTATGCATTCTGTATGCAGAATGCTATTATTTTCCCTTATAACCTTGTTATAAGGGAAAATAATAATGATCGGGTCTCCATCCAGATCGTCTCCTAGCAACCGTGCGTGAAAATCACACCGCATCCGCACTTGCTTGCGGATGCTTGTGATTTTCACGCTGCCCCATTCATTTCTATGGGGCCTGCGTTGCGTGAAAAACTCAGAATATAGAGAATGCTGCGATTCTTACGCAACGCACAAGTGATGAGTGAAAATCACCACTCATGTGAACAGCCCCATAGAAATAAATGGGTCGGGATTCAGTGCGGTGCAATGCGTTCAACTCACGCTTCGCATCCGCGCGGAATACTCGCCCGTGTGAAAGGGACCTAAAACTAACAAAAAAATAATTCTAAATTTTTAGTAAAACTAAAATAAATAAAGAAAAGTAGACATATTAGGTATCGCCGCGTCAATAAGAATCTGCTCTATAAAAATACCCCATGACCCAACCCCTCAGATGAACACGGTCAAAAAATAAAATAAAATAAAAACTGTGCAAAAAAAGATTTTTTTTTGTGACCTTACATCACAAAAATTGTAATAGCAAGCGATCAAAAAGTTATATGCCCCCCAAAATAGTGCCAATGATACCATCCTCTCATCCCGCAATAAATGAGCCCCTACCTAAGATAATCGTCTAAGAATGAAAAAAAAATGACTCTTAGACTATGGAGATACTAAAAAGTTTTTTTTTTTGTTTATAAAAAGATAATATAGTATAAAACATAAATAAATAAAAAGTAGACATATTGGGTATCTCCTCATCCATAAGAATCTGCTCTATAAAAATACCCCGTGAACTAACCCCTCAGATGAACACGGTCAAAACAATAAAATTAAAAACTGTGCCAAAACAGCAATTTTTGAGCAAATTTTCAATTTTAATTTATTTTTTCCAGTAACAAAGCAAGGGTGAACAGCCAAACAAAATGCTATATTTATTGCCCCAATTCTGTAGTTTGCAGAAACACCCCATGTGTGGCCGTAAACTACTATACGGGCACACAGTAGGGCGCAGTGGGGAAAGTGCGACGTGTGGTTTTTGCTGGACTGGTTTATTTACACCATGTCCCATTTGAAGCCCCCTGATGCACCCCATTTTAGAAACTACGGGATAAGGTGGCAGTTTTGTTGGGACTATTTTTAGGGTACATATGATTTTTGGTTGCTCTATATTACATTTTTGTGAGGCAAGGTTACCAAAAATAGAAATTCTGAAATTTCATCTCCATTTGCCCTAAACTGTTGAGGAACACCTAAAGGGTTAATAAAGTTTGTAAAATCTGTTTTAAATACCTTGAGGGGTGTAGTTTCTTAGATGGGGTCGCTTTTATGGAGTTTCTACTCTAGGGGTGCATCAGAGGGGCTTCAAATGGGACATGGTGCCAAACAAAAAAGGCCATCAAAATCTGCCTTCCAGAAACCATACGGCGTTCCTTTCCTTTTGCGCCCTGCTGTTTAGTCATACAGCAGTTTACAACCACATATGGGGTGTTTCTGTAAACTGCAGAATCAGGGTAATAAATATTAAGTTTTGTTTGGCTGTTAACCCTTGCTTTGTTACTGGAAAAAAAAAAAAGGATTAAAATGGAAGATTTGCAAAAAAATTACTGTTTTGTACTTTTTTTTTTTTTTTTATCTGACCGTGTTCATCTGAGGGGTTAGTTCATGGGGTATTTTTATAGAGCAGATTCTTTCGGACGCGGCGATACCTAATATGTCTACTTTTTATTTATGTTTCACACTATATTATCTTTTTATAAACAAAAAAAAATAAACATTTTAGTATCTCCATAGTCCAAGAGTCATTTTTTTTATTTATTCTTAGCCGATTATCTTAGTTAGGGGCTCATATTTTGCGAGATGAGAGGATGGTATTATTGGCACTATTTTGGGGGGCATATGACTTTAAGATCGCTTGGTATTACAATTTTTGTGATGTAAGGTAACAAAAAAAATTTTTTTTTGCAAAGTTTTTATTTAATTTTTTGACCGTGTTCATCTGAGGGGTTAGGTCATGGGGTATTTTTATAAAGCAGATTATTACGGATGCGACCATACCTAATATGTCAACTTTTTTTTATTTATTTTAGTTTTACTAAATATTTTTGAACAAATTTATTTTTAGTTTTAGTGTCTCAAGTCTGAGAACCATAGTTTTTTATCCGATTGTCAGTGGCTAAATTGGAGAAGGGGAACATAAATTTAGTACTCCATAAAAGTGTGGTACTCCCCGAAGCAACCAATAATGTAGAGGCCCGGATGATCGGGGCACGTGTCACACTGAGTAGTGGTTTCCTTCCGTATCCCCTTCCTGTGACACACTCTGCACCTTTTTTGGGTCCGTCCCTTCTTTCCAGTATGGGGGACCACACCTGGAAAGTGTTGGCCAGGGACGATCCGGGTGCCTCCAATTCCCGAGGTATTCCGGCCTGCTCTTTCCCGGTCAGAAAAGATCAGGTCCTTGAGGACTGCCTCATAGAACTGAAGGAATGTCCCTGTGTTGCCAGCGCTCCGGGACAGCACAAAAGAGTTGTACAAGGCAACCTGCACCAAGCAGACCGCAACTTTTTTGTACCATGCCCGGGTTGTGCGCATGGCAATGTATGGCTTCAGGACTTGATCAGGGAGATCAACTCCTCTCATATACCGATTATAGTCGACAATGCAATCGGACTTGAGGACTGTTGCTGCGGTACCTCACACAGGGATGTGATGCCGTTACAGTGAGTTGTGGACAGTACAAGGGCATCCCTCTTGTCCTTATATCTGACCAGCAACAGGTTTCCACTGGTAAGGGCACTGGTCGCACCCCTGGGGATAGGTACCTGGAGGGGGTGGGTACTGAGGCTGCGTTGATTTTTCCTCACGGTCCCACAAGTGGACGTGGATCTGGCGGCGAGGGACTGGAACAAGGGGATACTAGTATAAAAGTTATCCACGTACAGGTGGTAACCCTTATCTAGCAGTGGGTGCATATGGTCCCACACAAGTTTTTTGCTAACACGCAGAGTGGAGGGACATTCTGGGGGTTGTAATATGGGAATCTCACCCCTTGTACACACGAAAATTGTAAGTGTACCCTGAGGTACTCTCACAAAGTTTGTACAGCTTCACGCCATACCTCCCCTCTTAGAGGGAACATACTGGCGGAAAATGAGTCTCCCCTTGAAAGCAATGAGAGACTCATCAACCGCTACCTCCCATCCAGGTACATAGGCCTGCACAAATTTTGCCCCAAACATAGGCCTGCACAAATTTTGCCCCAAAGTGATCGATGACCGGCCTGATTTTGTACAGGCGGTCATAGGCAGGATCACCTTGACCGGGGGGGGGGGGGCATTTTCAGATGGCCTGTGAAATCGGGAGCGTGTCATGGCCATACAGTAGAGTGGGGTCTGGTAGAGGACGTCCCCACTCCAGTAATGCCTGAGACTAGAATTCTTGACTAGGCTCATGTGCAGTTTTAAACCAAAACTGGACTCAGAACAGCTTAGTTTGAACAAGTACAAAAAACTTTTATTTAACTTACAATGATAAAAATTGTTACATATCCATACATATAGATGAGCAGCACAATGCCACACAGGATAACGTTATGTTGGTCTGTTGTAAAACAAATAACAGAAGGCAATCCCAAACCGTGCAGAGTATATTCTTACACGGCTAACAGTCAATACAATGTAAAGTGCATAGTGCAAATTGTAAACACTGACTACGGGAAATACAAAAATCAATACAGACCAAGTCCTCCTGGATCCCTACACGTGTTTCGCGTTTTGCTTCCTCAGGGGATACTGATGGTGTGTGTTGTCTGTTCATATATAGTCTGCATGTTGATTAGAACCTAGATCACCTGAATTCCTCGTGTATGCCGAAAACCGGAAGTGCGGTGCGTTCCACGCTGGAACGCACGCCCACTTCCGGCTCGATCGGTGTCCGGACACTCAATATAGCCCTGCATAGTCATTCCACCCTGGACCAAACTTATCCCCACAAGAATCAAGGTAGAACTAACCATTTATGCGCCCAGTATGGAGAGGGTGGAAGGAGGTAGCAGACGGAGGTGTAGAAAAGGACGCTCCACATACCGGAACCGGAAGTATGTCATGCGGTCCACGGTGGAACGCATCGGCCACATAAAGCCAGGGTAGACTCCTCCCATGACTCCGCCCCAAATGATGTCACTCGCATGCAAATCTCCAGCTTACAATGCGTTCCACCGTGGAACGCAAGCGGGGTACATGCTTCCTGAAACACTGAAAGGTCGATTGAATGGCCAATTAGTTAAATTTGATCCTGAAACTCCGTATACGTACAAACCAGGGTTCTATATATACCTCCAGGGGGCGCCTTTAGGAACAATGGGGGAATATAAAACATATTATAAAGAAATCAAAACAATATAAACTAAATATAAATTCCAGACATTGACCACTTGGGGAGCTCTAACAATAACCAGAATAGTAATATGTGATAAAAAGTGAGAAAGTGAAGAAAGTAAAGAGAAAAATAGTAGATAAGTGAAGACACATGCAAAAAAAGAGTGATAAAGTGTATGGTGAAGCATTGTGCAGAAACAAAGTGGTGAAAGAGAAAGAAATTTTATTTTTATAAATATAAATGTATTATAACATACATATAAAATTGGGATAGCTTCCATTTATAATATGTAGCACAGATGAAAACACTATTATTACAATGTGATCCATCAGGACCTCTCATTAAGTATCCTGGAATCGTTAGTCGATTTTAATTTATATAGCCGTAGATCAAGACCGTGGATAGATTACGTGAATGTCCAAGTCGTTATGCTCCACATAAAGAGTACTCTTGTTGATATTTCCCATTGGACCATCTCTCGAAGATCCGCGTGGTCAACGCCTCCCCAGATGTTCATGTCAACCATACCCATGTGAATATATAGTAAGCAGCCTCACGGAATAATGACTAGCAAGAATAAATATGTAGTCCTATCAAAGCAGAAAAAAACCGTATTAAAAAACATAAAACCAAAAATTAAAAAGGTCACAGGTATACACATCACCTAGACTTACAGAGGAACTCACGAAGATGGGTATCAATACATTTTATTAACTTAGCCCAAAAATGGCAAAAAACTCAAGGCCTCATTGAGGCCTGATGGTATAACAGTATTTAATTCGAAGATCCATTTAACCTCCTTTTGAGCAAGGACCTTCTTCCAGTTACCACCCCTCCCACTTATCAAAACCCTATCGATGCCTCTTACCTTTAAAAGGGAGGCATCACAGTTGTGATGTGCAGCACAAGGCCCCAAAATGTCCTCATCTCGGCTGCACTGACCGGGAGTCCAGCCACCGGGCCTAGCCAAAATGGAGCCCGGGTGTTGAACTGTTGGGCATACAGGTTTGTTTGTTCCACCATCAGATTCGCAAAGTGGTCACTGAAAAAAAGACTAAAGTAGTCTTATTTAGTGACGCTCACTGTGGAAATCTGGATTCCTGGTTGGCCTACAAAATCAGGAATCGTGGGCTCAAAACGCATTGGGGTATACCAGACAAGTTCACAGGTAGGGGGCTCCGATGGACTTAACTGGTGGGCCGGAAAACCAATAGGAGCCCCAGAGCTGTTTGTACTAGTGTGGGCCACAGGGTCCCTAGCATGACGGACCCCTTGCTCCGCCTGGCGGCGTCTCCACCGCCTTGGGGGCTCATCATCATCGCTAGAAAAGGAAAGTGGGGTCATCCTTATCCTCACTGGGGCTCTCTGACTCGGAGGCAAGCTGGGCGTATGCCTCCTCATCCGAGAACATCCGGCGGGCCATAGGGGAGTGAGTGTGTGCGTGCTAAACTTTATTTGGTGTGCGTGTGTGTGGGGGCACGGGTGTTCGCGCACTTACCCTAAACCTAACGGACAAAAAGAATAAAATTTTAAAAAAAAGGCCAAAAAATGTGGAAAAAAGTTGATCAGCAGTGGGGTGTGCGATGAGCCAACAGTGGCTCGGACGCTAAGAGTGCCGGCCTTTGGGGGGGAGGAGGGGCGCAAGCTGCATCACACCTGGGGGGTCTAGGGTCAGGGTTAAAAACATGGGGTGAAAAGTGGGCGGGGTTTCAGCAAATCAAGCGCGCAATATCTCGGATGTTCATTTTTGTGGCACAAACCAGCACAAACGCAGCACAACGAATGGTGTATTTCTTTTGGAAATTTAAGAACGTGGCGTGGGGAGTGGGCGGGGTTTCATCAAATCAAGCGCACAATATCTCGCAAACCAAAGTGGCGCAAACGTTCATTTTTGCAGCACAAACGAATACAATTTTATAGTGGTCAGATATTGATAATTTTAACTAATTCTGTTATGAGCATTAGAAGGCATGCAGTTTTATGCCACTGTATCCTATACCGAGAAACAACCAGTCTCTCTTCAGACATCCACCAGCTGGTTTGAATTTGTTCCTAATTCTGTAATATATGGCTGTTATCGGAATTGCTACATTATGAGTGGGAGCAGTCAGATAATAGTATAGGTAAGCTGCTGTAAATTTGAATAGCCGCAGGTTCCCTGCAGTTTATCAGCACATGCAGGCGGCTTTATGACAGATTGTGCCTGCTGTTTTGTAGGCAGAATAGGGTTTGATTCCATTAATAGAAGTATATTTGGGGAAAGTTTTATATGCAGTTCTCCAGTAAGTGTAGGTTAATCTAAAGTGAACATTTACTATGGTGTGCATATGCATCCTTTCTTATTAGCGTTCTTATAAACCTTTTTGGTGTTTTATGCTTTATTCTTTCAGGCCGTATCAGCATGGGGCAGACATGCTGGCTGCCATTACTCAAGTGCTGAATGAATGTACTAAAGCTGACCATTCTACTCCTGCAGCTTTGGTATTACAGGGTCTTCACGCTCTATGTCAGGCTGAGGTGAGGGCATTTTACTTGATGTGCTGAGTACAGACATTCATTTTTACCTTTCTAACCTTTTTTATACCAGGGACTGGATTCATGACAATTTTTCCGCAGACTGGGGGTGGGGGTGTTAAATCGCATAACAAAGCAGAATAATTAATAATCCTGTTTAGGCCCCCACTCAGTGACTTACAGGTGATGTCTCCTCTGATTGGAGTTAATCTTTTTCCTTTTTTTTTGTCCAGTTATGCACAGATCACTCTGATGTTGTCTCCTGACCACAACTTGTTTCTGCATAATTGAACATATTTAGTTTTATTGCCTCCTTTTGTGCCCCTACTTAGTAATCATCCCCATTTAGGCCCCAGTAGATATAATGTCCCCTCCCCACAGTAGTGCACTATGAACATATAATGCCCCCCAGTAATGCTCGCTTCACATATAATGCCCCCCCCCCCCGTAATGCTCGCTTCACATATAATGCCCCCCCAATAGTGGCTTCTTTACATATAGTGCCCCCTTTAAATAGAATACCACCCAGTAGTGCCCTTTTTACATATTTTGCTGTCCAGTAGTGGCCTCTTTAAATACTGTGCCCTCCAGTTGTGGCCTCTTTAAATATAGAGCTCCTTAAATATAGAGCCTCCAGTAATGGCCTCTTTAAACATAGTTCCCCCTAGTAGCGGTCTCTTTAAATATGCCCCCCCCCCCCCATTAGTACCTCTTTACATATAAATAAGTAAATAATGCAGCAACCCCCCCTGTATTACCCCCAGTAGTGTTCACAAACCCACCCAAAAAAAGAACAAAATACTTGCCTCCCTCCGACCTCTTCCAGCTTGCCTCCCTGGCTGCCTGCATTATCATACCGATGGTAGCAAATTTCATTGCAGCCTCCTGCGCCGGGTTTCTGGTGACGTGATGATGTCGTCACGCCGCTTGTGACCCGGCACAGGAGGTTGCAATGATGTCATTGAGATCATCCTGCACCTTAGCACTACCTTATAGGTCTCAGGCCTAGCGCCTCTCAGCCAATGAGGCTTAGGGTCCATTCACACGTAAGTGTGCAGACCGCACATGGCCAGCCCTATGATAGAAATGCCTATTCTTGTTCATGTTCGCGGATAAGAATAGGACATGCTCTATCGTTTTTTTGGGGCCGCGGAACGGGACTACGAATGCGGACAACACTCTGCGTGCTGTCCATATCTTTTGCGCCCCCATTGAATTTAATGGGTCTGCTCCCGTTCCGCAATATTGTGGAACTAATGCAGCCCAAGAACAATGGACGTGTGAATGGCGGGGCTCAGGAGACAGTAGCTCCCATCCCTGCCATTCAACTCTGGTGCTGCCCATATTCCAGTACAAGATGATCCACGACACTGTATTGGTCCACCCCGGTGGTTGGGGACCTCTGCTGTAATATATATTTTCTGTTTGTTTCAGTTGATGAAGACAAATGAGAAATGTAGTAATTGTTGGGAGTGTGGGTACTCTTTAAGCTATTCTTGTTTTATGATTTTATTTTCATCACCTGTGTTTTTTTATATTTTTACACACTGCATTTATAGGTTTAGTACAGGTTTTAGTTTTGCAACCTCTTTTTCCCATACGTGTTCTTATTTTTTCACCTTCACATCTTGTTGATAGTGATGATGTACACATAGTTTCAATTTTTGTTCGTAAACATCATTTTATTAGGGAAATTTTCCCAGAATAGTTATTGCCTTCTGCAAAAACAGTCCGTTGAAGAGTGTGGGCATTGATTTGTTCTATGCTGATAGTTAGCACTAGCTTTTGTGCATTCTGCATTTCCACACTTATTTTATTCAGATTTAAAGGGGTTCTGCAGTTTGTCACTCGGGCCTGCGTTAAACAGTGGGAAGGCCGCGGCGCTGCTGACCTTCAACACCTGATCAGCGAGGGTCCTGGTTTTCAGATCCCCGCTGGTCAGATGCTGATGATCTATCCAGAGGATAGATCATCAGTTTAAACAAACTGCAGAACCCCTTTAAGCTTGCTCATATTACTTACCTGCGATTCTTCAGCATATTCACGAAGACTGGATTAAACGTTAAACCACGTGCATTTAACAGCATGGTGGACACATAGAATATGTTTTGAAACTGACTTCACTTAACTCATAAACAGGTAAAAATAGGTCAAAACTGACACTTCCAGTGTGTTTCTCAGTAAATTCTAGCCAAGACTGATATATCGCATAATCCCCTTCCCATTGGAAAAACCTGAGCTGAATGCAATATGGCGGATTTCAAAATGGAGGCCCAAAACGCTTCCTCCACCACATAATGCAGCCTCCCTTCACACATTGGAAGTTAATGTTCTACAAATTGCACCCGTTAAAAGGGGGTGTCCAGACGTTTTCCCTATGTTTGTATATTCACCTCAGAATGGAAATTGCAGAACATTGAAAAAAGGCGTAAGGCTCTGCATGTATTATGTGGCGCTCATTTGCATGTCAGGTCTATTGATCCTCTGATTGACATAATTCCTTGACTTTTCCTTCTATGACTTTTCCTTCTAGGTGTCGCAGTTTCAGTGCTGAGTGTATATATACACTGGATCTGTAAGGATTATACTGACGGCGCCCCAATGGATCCCATTGACTTGGGTTGGGTTTTAGTGTGTTGTCCATTGTTTTGATGGGTAAAATTGCATGCATCCAGTGCTGTTTTTCAAATCAAATGCCATGTAATCTACAAGAGGGGGATCTCCAATGCATATTCGAACAGAGCTTTAGTGTTTTTATATAAGGAATGCAAATATTTTAAATTAAGCCCGGGACTAATTGGGGTTAAAATGTCTAGATATTTACAGTAGTTATACAAAAAGGTCTGTACAATATTATACCCTACGCCTTTAATCCCAATATAGTTATGTTTATTTGTATTGTTATCATTAGGTGGTGGACATTCGATCTACCTGGAATGCTCTGTCTCCTAAGCTAGGCTGTGACAAGCGTCCCCTTGTGCTGAGGGTGCTACATGAATTATTTTCCTTGGTTCCTTCTTTAGTTGTGAAATCAGAAGACTATGAGGTATGTACAGCTCATACAGCATTATCCTCTACTAGCTATTAAAGGGGTATTTCAGTAGGTACAAATTATCCCATATCCACAGAGCACTCCATTCATTCGTAGAAATTAATGGAGTGGCCGCACACATGTGCAACTGGACGCTTTGGTCATTTTTTAGGGAGCAGCGGGGGGCCTGCAGAGGGTATGGGTCCCCTTTGCTCGTGATTGTGGGGGTCCCAGCGGTAGGACCCCCACCAATCTGATAGTTATCTCCTATCCTGTGGATAAGGGGTAATTTGTACCTACCGGAATACCCCTTTAAGCTTCAAATGAACAGTTGAGGCCTATTTGGGAAGGTGGCAGATCACTAAAGACATAGGCCAATATTGGTTGAAAGTTATCATCATCAGACACATTCTGGGACATTTATCAAGGCTGGCAGTAAGATGCGCCTAATTTATTAAAGGAGTTGTCTCGCTTCAGAAATTGGCATTTATCATGTAGAAAGAATTAATACAAGCCACTTACTAATGTATTGTGATTATCCATATTGCCTCCTTTGCTGGCTGGATTCATTTTTCCATCACATTATACACTGCTCGTTTTCAGGGATTACGACCACCCTGCAATCCAGAAGTGGTGGCCATATAGGAAAAAACACCAGCCTCTCTATTGGCCAGGAGCATGCGTAGGTACGTATGTGCAGCAGCATCCATCCCGTCCACCTTGTATCTGTGCTGCAGCAGTGTCCATAACCCCTGTAAACGAGCAGTGTATAATGCGATGGAAAAATGAATCCAGACAGCAAAGGCAATATGAACAATCACAATACATTAGTAAGTGGCTTATATTAACTTTCTCCTACATGATAAATGCCATTTGCTGAAGTGAGACAACCCCTTTAAGAATGAGATGCCTGATAATAAATTCGGCACATATCTGGAAGTCCGTTTGCCAGAAACTGAAGTGTAAACTAGCTAGGGTCTGGCGTATGCTTGAGCTATAACATACGCCAGTTTCTGGCCACTAAGCCACACTCCCCTTTTCTCTCCACTTTAGAAAAGTGGCGAGAAGCTTAAAAAGTGCCAAACTATTGCGCATATTTGGCTTGTGCCATAATTTGTCACTTTTGTATGCCAATATTGTGGCATAACATTACACTTATACATTATAGTACTTTAAATGTCCCTTCACCTAGTAACACAATACATACTGCGCCACTAGATGAAATATATGCTGATGGACATGCTGCTATAAACATGTGCAGTAATAATGTTTAACAGTCTGCTTTCTTCATTTTTAGAAATTCAAAGCCGAAATTCTCAGCATCCTTTGGAGTCATACGCAGACTAACGTAAGGCAGACTTTTTTCAATTTTGCTTTGTTTTACAAGGTTTTTAGCAGATGAGAAAGTAAATACAGGCTTGGGGCTCATACTGATGTCCGTATATTTCACCTGTGCTATTCATCTTGTTTTAATGATCGCACACTGACCCATTCGTTTCTGTGGGGCCACGCACACAGGTGGGGGCAGGTGGTTACTTGACCGGGATATTGTCAATGGGTCACCTAATGGGAGATAGTTATGAAGCTATGGAAAAGATTCCCACCTAGACCAGTGAGTGTAAAAATACTTTGACTTCTTGTTGTCTGATACTAGTGAGTGCACTTCTATAGTTTTACAGTTGGCTAAAATTTGTTTATGCCAATGAGCAATAATGCTAGCTCTGGGGTGAGAGTGAGTTGTGACGGATAAAGGTACATTCGTATTTTCGGTGGATCAGTGCGGCTGTTCCACAAATTATAGAACATGTCCTATGCTGGTCTGCATTGCAGAGAACAATAGCTCTTTCTTATTAATGGGAGTTAGAAAAATACGGACTGCACATGGAGGGTATTCGTAGTTTGTGGACCCTTTGTTTGCCGACTAAAATACGGACACGGCTGTGTACATGAAGCATTAGAGACATCATATGTTGGCAATATATTAGTATTTTGGCTTGGCAGATAACAAACAGATTCTGCTTTAGAAAAAACAATTATTAATGTGAAATGGTAATTCTGATACTGTACAAGATCACACTACTTTTACACCGAAGCCATTTTAAAGGGAACCTTATCATCACAAGTTTGCCAGTTTCACTAATTGTATGGCGCTGTAGATCACATCCCAGCAGAATCGTTGCCCTGCCTTTGAAAACTCTAAGCCTTCAGCATTTTGATGTAGTTACACCTTGTAAATGCGGGTCACGGAGTCATTGGGGCGTCTTCTTAGACTGGCTGAGTCGCGGTAGTTACGGTCGCAAGCCTGACCATCTCACTATGATTGACATCCCCCTCCTTGTTTCACGTCATCCTGGCACATCTGAAATTTTGTGCATTTAACGCAAAAAATTCCCTCTGTCTGTTTCAGTGTTTTTTTTTTTTTTTTCATGAATCTGTTGGGCTTTTTTTTACCTCGCATGGATGTCATCAGTTTTCACGCATGTGAACTAAAACTTAAGAATAGCGCACAGCATATCAGAGCAGTTTTCAGTCCAGGTGCTTGCTGACAGCACTCGTGAATGGGACGAGCAGTTGTAATTACTGGCGAGAAAAGGTGCAGGCGATTATGAAGAGGAAGTAATGCTTGCACGAGTGCCACCATCTCTTCATACAGTTGATCGGTGGGGGTGCCGAGAGTCGGACCCCCTGTTGAACTCTGAGGATACTAGTTTCTGTGTAGAGTCTTTAATTTCCTCTCTGGACCAATATCACAGCAGAGTCATACCAGACCACCAGTCAGATCAGGGAGGATTTAACACGTGATCCGATGCCATCCTAGTAGGAGTGGTCAGGGCTTCTCCCATTCATCTAGGCACTACACCTTTGTTTGCATGTTTACCTATCACAATACAGCTGTCATTCTGTCAGTCATTCCAGTCCTCCACCTAATATACTAACAAGGATTACTTTGCAGATAAACCTTTCTCTGTGCAGCAGTGTTGCTAATTGAGATGACTCTGCTCTCCAATTCAGAAGTTTTTTCTCTGAGATTACGGACACAGAAGGGCTATAATTTGTATTTAATTTATAGGTTTTCTTTTTTGCTTTTTTTAATTCAACTCAGTGTGTTAAACTGCAATCCTAGGAGAGCCTACCAACATGCGTTTCTCCTCTTTATTTGCTTTCCAGGAGTATCTTTTTCTTAGTTATGTAGTTGATTCAGTTGATGTGATTTGATTATGAATTGCACAAGTTGACTTGATCTTTGCATCAAGGAGTGAAAGATATCCGCAATTGGTATTGTTATTCATAGGGGTTGATCTCTTGCCATCCTCTTACAGGCAGTTTCTCTGCCTATTTTGTACAACGGCAAAATTGGTGTTGCTGAGGAGAGGTACCGCCTATTAGCGACTTGATCACTGCTCTCAACAATACATATACATATGAAAAGATTATCTTGATGGGGAAAGGCGGTTTCACCAAATTTCAGTCGCATTGGGCCTCCTGGGAGCAATCCCTCTTATGCTCCTCCCCGTAACTTACTTTGTCCCGCTAAATAAAACCTGGATAGGCTATACCTTATATATGGGACGCTAAGTAGTTATACACTGTGGGATCCGTTTATTTTCAGAGCTGGCATAGGCAGGCACCTCTTTGATGTGTAACACAGATATTCAGCAGGCAATAGTTTTATGTAAACTGTGTTCCTTTGTTGTTTCCTTTTGTGCTTCTATATTTCCTTGAAGCACTGTTTGTAATATACTACAAAGAAAAAATATGGGGGATTCAGCCCGCACAACCCTATGCAGGTGCAGATTCCTATGGCGAAATACAGATACAAACGCAAAAACACAAATGCAATCGCACTTCTGCAACTAGC
Organism: Bufo gargarizans; assembly: GCF_014858855.1. Lineage (NCBI taxonomy): Eukaryota > Metazoa > Chordata > Amphibia > Anura > Bufonidae > Bufo > Bufo gargarizans. The sequence continues at coordinate 199,185,177 of NC_058086.1, forward strand.
TCTCTGCCCTGCCTTTATGCTGGATGTTGAATAAGGCATTGGTGTACATTTTGGCCAAAGCGTAATAAGCCACTCACCACGTCAAGGTCGCCTTCATGAGTGGTCCCTAACACTAGTTCCTACCTGTTATGGGCCATGACAGCCACACAAAGTCCAGGGAGTGTAGGTACAGCATGCACGCCAAGCACACTCTGCTTTTTTTTTTAATCAGATAATTTTTATTAATATTTTTATCATCAATTGACTTTCAGAACAAATATCCAAGCATCACAAAGACATCAGTTACAAAGGATAAACGTATAAAATATCACTCATGCATAGTGTACACAATGCATATCTTATGACTGTAAGACATCACAATCGACAGTTTCCAAGATTAACTCTTCCCTCCCAAGAGCAGGACATAATTTCAATAGGAGCATTACTACCTCATAGTTCTTTTTCTCCCATTCATATCGGCACCGTTCCAATGATTTTAATGCTTATTAAAAGCAATGAATTCAAAGTAACCATACTTCTATACAGTTATGACACTCAGCCACACTCTGCTTTTAACCCCGTCCGGTGCCATTACAGCTTTCATCGGATCCAGGGATGCAAGTACCAACATGCATGCTGAGCCCACTATATACTTCTCCTGGAGCCAAATGGCTACTGGTAGGTGCTATTATAAGCAGACTCAGTTTTATACTGACTTTAAAACCAGCCTCCAGGGCATACTAACTGGTCAGTTGTGCATGACTGCTTGGAAATCGCCACGCCTCCAATATATACTACAAAGAAAAAATATGGGGGATTCAGCCCGCACAACCCCTATGCAGGTGCAGATTGCTATGGCGAAATACAGATACAAACGCAAAAACACAAATGCAATCGCACTCTGTGGGCTCAGCATGCATGTTGGTACTTGCATCCCTGGATCCGATGAAAGCTGTAATGGCACCGGACGGGGTTAAAAGCAGAGTGTGCTTGGCGTGCATGCTGTACCTACACTCCCTGGACTTTGTGTGGCTGTCATGGCCCATAACAGGTAGGAACTAGTGTTAGGGACCACTCATGAAGGCGACCTTGACGTGGTGAGTGGCTTATTACGCTTTGGCCAAAATGTACACCAATGCCTTATTCAACATCCAGCATAAAGGCAGGGCAGAGTGCTGGTTGCAGAGTGCGATTGCATTTGTGTTTTTACTGTTTGTAATATGTCTTATATTCAAAAATGGAAATAAAAACTATTGAAACGAAGGAGTGAAAGATATGCTTCAGTATAATGTGTGTGGTTGACTGCCTGCCATTTCAGTAGATACACTAAACATTCGTCTTCTTCTCCGGCAGGATCATAGAGTGTGTATATCTGCGTACAAGTCACTCTGTGAGTTTGACTCTGATGAACATACTATACTTCATCTTCCTGAGCAGGTAAGTAATTGATTAATTAAAAGCTTCTGTACTATTGGTATGTAGCCCTAGAACGTGACCCTTTGCTTGCCATGGCCTCCATTGTCCCCTTTTTTGGGATTTAAATTGCTCAGTTTACTATTATTTGATATTCTGCTTTAATAGATTAAAGGGATTTTCCCTAAAATGGGTAATAAATGTTAGATTGCTGGGAATCTACATCAGTCATTGGTAGCGGGTCCCAATCAGTATAAAATCATTATGAAAACTCTGAAAAGTGCATTGTGTCTTTAAAGGGAATCTATCACTAGATACTGTGTTATAAATACAAGATGCACACTTGTCATCTCATTTAAACGCTCTTGGTCCTATTTCAAGACGTGCCCCCATTGTGGAGAAATTTGCCTTACAACATTATGCTAATTAGCCCCTGGGTACAGCGAAGACGTTGCCTTTACACCTCATTGCACAGAGGCTCCGCTCTTGTCCATTCCAGGCTTCACCCCCACCATTTTGACTGACAGGGCCAGGAGTGAAGACGTATGAATGCCTGGCCCCGAAGTCTCACGGCAGCCTGTTCTGTGCACGTGCAGTACATGACTGGAGATCGCTGAACAGAGATTGAACTCCTCCCAAAGCTCTGAAGAATGAAAGGTGGAATGTGATTGGTTGCTATGAGCAACAAAGTCATTTTTCCTTTGCACCACTTTTGATAAATCTCCCCCAGTGGTTTTCAACTGTCCAAAAAATATAATTTGGAGCTGCCATTCAAAATCTGTATGTAGTTCTGACCTTAGAGTGGCCGTGGGAAGAACATCTGAAAGGACTGACTCATACGTACTACCATGTCCTCTGGTCAGTATAAAGATGCCTGCGTGTTTAGGCTTTATTATGATTTTGCTTTCCAAGAAACAATTTGGCTGTATTTTACTGCCTCTCCCTTAGGGCTCATTCAGACCACTGTATATTTGTGTGCTGTCCACAACCATACTTCCGTTCCGTGGCCCCGCAAAAAATATTTTTTTCAGTTTTTGCGGACAACAATAGGCTTTTCTATCATTGGGCTGTCTGTTTCGTTCTGCAAAATGCGGATGTGAAGCGTGAATTAAACGGATAGCACCAGCACTGAATCATGACCCATTCATTTCAATGGGTTATTTGTACATGTTTTTTCCCCGCATCAGTTCTGCGTTGCCTGAGAATCGCCGCATGTTCTATATTATGCGTTTTTCACGCAGCCCTGGTCCCATAGAAGTGAATGAGACTTCAGTGAAAAACGCATTGCATCTGGATGTAATCCGCTTTTCACTGCTGGTTGCTAGGAGATGTTTTTTTTTTTCCATGCGAGTGAAAAATGAATAAAAACGGATTGCACCCGTGTGGAAAAAACTGAAACACTAGACGTAAATGCAGCCAAAACTGATTTAACTTGCTTGCAGAATTGTGTGAGTTTCACTGAATGCACCCTGAACGCATCCTGAGCTAATTTATATCGTTCATGTGAAACAGTTTTTACTTGGGAGGGGCTCAATTAGAGCATGATACATTACACTAATCAATTTAAAGGCTATGTACACCTTTTTTTATGATTGCATTTATCTTATTTGGGGCTAAAAATCATTTTTTTCAATTGGTCTTTATTTAAAAAAAAATATTGAGCTGTTCTGTCACAAAAGGGTTAACTGTTTTTCTAGGTGTGTGCATCCTACTTTCACTTTGTGCTGGTCATCTAATAACCCTTATCTCTAAATTACCAAGAGGTCATAAACACTTATTTAAACCACATTCTTATCAGTAACATAAGGATTTGGCTTTGATGAGTGTGTATAAAGTCTGAGAGCAGAGATAATAGGGAGCCCGTGATCTCCCTGCCTGACGAAGCACAGACAAAATTCTAATCTTGCTAGTAGAGCATCTCGGCTCTGTACGGAGAAAATGATTCCATATTTTTTATAAAGACCAATTGAAAAAAATATTTTAGCTCATAACGAGTACAATGCAAAAGGTGTACAGAGCCTTTAATGCTCCTCTTTGGTCATGTTTATTGAGATCTATCAAGAGAACAATGGAGCCTACACACTGTTATCCCAATTCTACACCTGTTATAATGAGGATTACCTTGCAGAAAGCGTCTTTCCCTTACAGCAGCAATACTCTGACAATGGATTAGCAATTTAGAAGGTTTAATCGTTTTTGCTGACTACTACAGGAGGATAATATTTTGTGTTTAATTGAAAAAAAAAAACTAAAAACGTCCCAAAATCCTTTAAAAAAAAAAAAAAGTTTTCGGTGAAAGTGGAGTTTACTAAATATGCACATTTCTAATGAAGGTTGGCCTTTAAAAGCCATTGAATGTTTTCTTGCTTCATGCTGTCACTTTTTGAGCTGTGGTCAGAAAGCCTGTGCTCTACAATAATTTTCTTAATTAAGGGAATATGTTTGCTGTTTATAGACCGAAGGGAGCCTTTCAAAGGTTCTAGAAGTACATGAATTGCTCTGAAAGACTGATTATCTCAAAGGCCTACTCTACCATATTTCCTTTCTAATTATCACAGTCTTAAACTTGCTGCACAGCCAACACCTTAAGCAGACAGGGAGTGGACTTATGTGAGTTGAAGAGTTCACTTGGCAATGTGCTTTTTCCCAAATCCATCGTATCTCAGTACATCCAGTAAGCAGGGACATTTTTGCATATTCGTTGCTTACTCTTTACTTGTAGTACAGCTTAAGGCTACTTTCACATCAGCGTTTTTGCCATATCTGGCAGGGATCAGCACAAAACGCTTTCGTTATGATAATAAAACCGGCTGCATCTGTTATGAACGGATTCGGTTGTATTATCTCTAAAATGGCCAAGACGGGACAATTGTCCATATTGACAATGGGAACAAAACTGAAGCGTTTACCTATGATGGATATCAATACCAGAAAGGAAAAACGCAGATGTGAAAGTAGCCTTAACCCATTAGTGACCACCAATATGCTTTTATAGAGTGTTCACTAAGGGGCCTTAGCGGCCTAGTCTAAGTGCTGCATGGGTTTTCCTGTGCAATAGAGAGACGGGGCTTAGCAGGAGTACTGATCTGGCCGTTTAACCCATTACATTCCGCAGACAATACCACTGTTTCCTATCGGTACCCAGCTAATGAGATCGCTTCCTAGCCGTCTTACATTTAGACAATTTTCTACGCCTAAAACATGGCGTAGAAAATGATGAATGAGATGGGCCTACTGGCCTGCCCACGACAAGCCCACAATTTTAGACCTGGCGTGAGCGGGGAAAAGTCACAGATGGCGGCACAACTAACCGCTGCGCCGCCATCTGCATCTGAAATATTCCCAATATACACTTATTTCAGTATAATAAATGAGTTATGCGTATCCAAAAATGGCACCCTTAAAGCAAACCCTTATATGCCTATATAGATGGAAAAATAAAACAGTTATAGGTCTTCGAAAGAAATGATGGATAAATAAATAAAAATCACTTGTTTAGTAAGGCCCAAAACAGGCTGGTCATTAAACAGGTACATAGGTTGAAAAAAGACACTGTTCCATGAAGTTCAACTTTCCTCAATTTATTCTATTCATTGTTAGACTCGTTATAACCCTTGCTGTCATTTGCTATTAGATTTAAACTTTCTTTGAATGTTCACATAGTATCTGCCATTACTACCTCTTGGGCTAGGGCATTCCATAGTTTGACTCCTCCAACTGGAAAGAACTTTCCTTCACAGATATCTAAATCATCTTTCTTCTACATGTAATACATGTCTCCTGGTCCTTGGAAACCGTACATCCTGTTCCAGTTTCTTGAACTGACAGGGGTGGACTGGCCATAGACTCTACAGGTAAACTTCCTGGTGAACCCTGGGGGCCACCTAAGCCCTTCTCACGGCCAAAAGTCAGGTAAGTAATGATCTGACGCTCCCAGAATTGGGAAAATTGTCATATACTTATGTACTTGGCCTGCGGCTGCAGGTGTCCTCCTGACTCCTGAATTCAACTGTGTCACCATCCTGAAGAAACTAGAGTAGGTAGACAGAATACGACAGCTGGCACTGGCCACCACATGGACTCTGGCATTTGGTCCTGCTGGAGATGTATATTGTGCTGAACCACAGTATTCTGCTCTGCTGGGGGGTATTTTCTGCTGCAATATGGTACTGCTAGCCTCATCTACTTGTGCTGACCCTTCCTATTTGTATTGGCCCTGCATTCTGTCAATTTGAACCTGCCGACAACATAGGGCCACTTTTACATATATATATATATATTTTTTTTTTTTTTTTCCAGGGCCACGTTAAAGGGTTTCTACCACCTCATTTGGACCTAATTAGCTGTCAGACACTAGCGATCTGCTAGTGTCTGCTCTACCTAACCATGCAATTCTTAGACCTTTGTGTGCAGTCGTTACACCGTCTACTCACCCTGTGTTCCGCCCCGCTCGTCCATCAAGCCCGCCCATCTCCTCTAGATTGCCAGCCTCCATCGGCCGAATTCTCGCGCCTGCGCCGTGTGCGTCTGTATTCTGCGCAGGCGCAGTGACTGTCTGACCGGCCGGGCGTCGTCTGTTCCTCGGAGCACTCTGACGTAATCGGCGCAGTGGAGATGCCGGCGCAGGGAGCGATCAGACAGTCACTGCGCCTGCGCCGAATACAGTCACACATGGCGCAGGCGCGAGAATTCGGCTGATGGATGAGATGGAGGCTGGCAATCTAGAGGAGATGGGTGGGCTTGATGGACGAGCGGGGCGGAACACAGGGTGAGTAGACGGAGCCTCTAGGTGCTGAAAAGACGCCCCCATAGCACCTAGAGGCTCATTTGCATAGCAATAAAAGTTGGTTTTTAGTGTAACGACTGCACACAAAGGTCTTAGAATTGCATGGTTAGGTAGAGCAGACACTAGCAGATCGCTAGTGTCTGACAGCTAATTAGGTCCAGATGAGGTGGTAGAAACCCTTTAAGGTCCCAGTCTGCCTATATTTACTGAACGTACAGTATATTCATACATGTAAATGGGAACAAGCCCGATTTGTCTAGCTGTTAATTAGGCTTTTTTATCCTATTTAATAATGTTAATCACCCGTCTCTGAACTAACTAGCTCTCCTGTATTGTTTTTGGAATGTGGAACCCAAGACTGAATCCGATAAGGGGCCATACATGGGTTTTATATAGGGGTATATTACGTTGGTATTACAGATTTTTAACTCTCTTTTTATACACCCTTAAATCTTATTTGCTTTGGCAGCTGCTGCTTGACATTGAGTACTGCTGCTTAGCTTACTTGTAGCCAGAATACTTCTTCTCTTGTTCTGTTTCTCCAGTTTTATTTTATTTAAAAGGAATCTGTCTGCAGGTTTATGCTGCCTGATCGGAGGGCAGCATAAATTAGTGACTAAGACCATTACTCAATCAATGGTTTGGTGTGACATTAATAAAATCGCCCTTTACCAGCTGCAGCAAGAGCCAGAGGTGTAGTCCTCAATGTTCTTCAGCTTTTGCTCTCCCTGCCCACTCACCAGTGATTGACAACTTTAAATAATAAGAGGCGGGTGGGCGGTGGGAGCTGCAGCTCATAAATATAAATGGGGTCCCTACATGTGCACAGGCTACATCCCCAGCTACCACTGGGGGAGCTGATAAACGGACATGGGTGTTGCACACATATGGGTGAATAGGGTACCAGCCATCCTTCACCAAAATAATTTTTGCAGTGCTGCCACCTTCTATTTTTTTTTGTGTGTGGAAGAAACGGTGCAGAGTTGAGGTTTTGATACTTGCACCCTAGCTTTTTCTAGATGGATGGATAGTTAGATATGGCATAGATAGATAGATAGATATTAGATTGATAGATACGGTCTTTGTATATTTATATTATGTGTAATATTGCTCTTAGATTTCCCTGTATCATCTTACTGGCACTGCCTTTGGCGGTTTGATATTGTCATATAGTTTGTGGAAAAGCCTTTTGTGTAATGATGTTTTGGCGTAATCTGCTATCACAGTGTGGCAGGTCAATTAAGCTGTAAATTATTGATAAGGTGTAATATAGATATATCTCCTTATCTGCAGTGCCTCATTATTGGTTACAAGGATTACTTTCTTTCTTTTCTTGGCTGTCAGCAAATAATGTGAAGAAGTGCAGTATCTCTTCTCATAAATTTCCTCCTTTGATGATGGCAGATATTGACTGACTATACCAAGCCATGAGATAAAGTGTCTCCCTAGACGCTGAACTGCAGGTTTTGCATTTTCTTCTTGTGGTGTTAATTTAGTTCCAGAGAGAAACAACAACAGATGAAATAAAAATTACGAAAATATAAAACAAAAAAGCTAAATAAAACAAAATACAATATATAGAGTCGCGTATAAGGTTTACATATGCGGCGATTAAATGTAAATGTGAACAGTTCTATATAAGAGGTAATAAAAAAAAAATATTTGATTCCTGTAGACATGAAAAAGTATAATAAACACATGGAATGCTTTATAAGTAGAAAAAAAAATCTCCATCTGTAAGAAATAAGTAATTAAATGGAGAAATGAATAAAAGAAGAGAAGAAAAATGACTAGCAAAATAAAAGGAATTCACCATGTAAGAGATGCCTTCCCCATGTAAGAATCTTGGGCTATTATAATTTGATGAAGGTTCATACACCATTTCAATGGAGTATAAAACCTTTTTTTCCAAAAAACGCATTAGAAACGCATAGAAAACGCAGATGTGTTTTTAAAATTATGGCCACTTTTAGCTTCATGTTTTCTATACTTATCTTCTATTTTCGATTCCCCACCCTTTGGGTCATTATTATTAGATACAATGTTGTAAAAATGTTTTATGTGTAAGAAACTTTGATTCTATTCAATTGTCCTTTTCCCTATGGATGTCTATGTGAAAATGTCCAGATATTAGAAAAGCCATGAGCCAAGGGTAACACCACCCCTTTATGAAAAGGTATTTAAAGAAGCCAGATCGAGTGGACAGTAACTTATAACCACTGAAGAAGAAGCGAGTTAAGCTCCGAACGCATTTGGTAAAAGATATTCTGGCATCATAGCATCTTCAATATAAGGATAAGTGCGGCTCTTTACCACTACCACTTACGTTAGTTAAACTCCATCACTCCCGCTATAGAGGCACGCTATACCTGTTTACTGAATGAGAAAAGCAGTGTGAACTATGGCGGATCAAGAAATAACCCCTGACCACGTGGAACGCCATGTGGGACGCTGGGAGAAGTAAGCCGGGGCAGGCAACCCGCCACAGCACGAGCGAGAGCTCATTTGGTGCATGTAACAGAAAATATCTCTTTGGAGTGGTAATGTAGGAACAATATTTATTACTTAATAAGCACTATTTACAAATGGAAACATAATTGATATATACAATAATAGAGACGTTGGTCATTGCAAGAAAGACTTTGTTTTAGCCAAATAGTATATATAAGAAACTATGTGAATGACTACCAACATACTAACATCGGAGAGTGTTAAACAGATCTACTTATTACCCAATCATATGGAATCCAACAACATTGATATATAACAGAACTACAAGGAGGATTTTTTTATTTTACATTTTTGCAAAAAAAATAAAAACTTATTTTTTTTTTTTCAATAGTTTTTTTAGTATTTATATTATTAACATTGATTTGTGATCAATTTCAATAACATAGTCATTAGGCTATATTATGCATATGCACTTGTAGATCAATAATGCTGAAATCATGGTGTTCTGAGATTATATATTGAGATGAAGTAGATAGCTAGGGAATATATTATCAGGGTTTTTTATATTTCTTTTTAATTCATCAATTTTAATTTACAAGTGTTTATGCAATAAATGGTTATATATATTAGGAAGGCACAAGGGTCTGTCATTGACGGAAGGTATGTGTCACCGAGATTTCTCGGTGAGGTAAGAGCCGTTAATTTTAAGTGTCACTGGCAGTTAGTGCTGACTGACACTGTTATTTAGTATGGCTGTAGAGCCGATCCGGGCCCGCTTTTACGGGGAGCAGCCAAAGTGCAGGGTGGGTGGCTTCTCCCCACGTTCCAGGCCGGGTTTTGGTTTGGGATATAAAAACCCAGCCAGCAGTCTCAGCTGTGTAGATTATCCTCCATTTCACAGTGAAGCTGTGGAGACGCTGTGGTTTTAGGATCTGCATGAGGTGTGCCGTGCTAAAGGGCTGAGAGCCGAATTCCTGGAAAACAGGCCTTCAAAGCCTGCAGTGGATGGCTGATGAAAAGCTGCTAACCAGGTGAACGTTTGTGTTCTGTGGACTTTCCATGGTGTGAACATACACCAATACTGCAAACTGTTATTTTGTTTTGCCTTTTGTGTGAATAAACACTAAACTATTTAGGCTAAAGACTTTGTGATTGCCTCTGTACTGCGTCCACTAAGCTGCCTAACAGAGCAAATCCTCACAATATATATTTGTATCCATCCAGTGAATCTACATTTCCATGCCCTAAGGCCCCATGCACACGGCCGTGTTTCACAGCCGTGTGCGGGCCGTGGAACCGCGGCCTGGATCCCTCCTGAGAGCAGGAGCGCACGGCGTCACTGGTTGCTATGACGCCGTGCGCCCCCTGCTGCCGGCACAGTACAGTAATACACTGGTATAGATCGTATCAGTGTATTACTGTACTGTGCCGGCAGCAGGGAGCGCACGGCGTCATAGCAACCAGTGACGCCGTGCGCTCCTGCTCTCAGGAGGGATCCAGGCCGCGGTTCCACGGCCCGCACACGGCTGTGAAACACGGCCGTGTGCATGGGGCCTTAATGGTAGAGATGCGCTGTATTTGTAGTACGTGTCATGGCATGGACTTGCATAGCTGACAATCATCTGCTGTTTCAGTTGGCCTCTATGACTTAGGAAGTTCTAGATTAGTCCTTAGGCCTTGGAGTTTATATGAAAGCAAAAAAAAAGAAATCTACTTCAGTATTTTATTGTCTTTTACACTAGTTAAACCCCATGGGATATTTAGGAGTAGTGCACTGTCTGTAACTCAATATGTTACATGTGGTGCTTATTTGGCGGCTGTGGAAATCAAAATCTGAAATAACTAGCATATAAAATGATTATACAGTGAAGCGCCTGCACATGGTACTCATAAAAGAGAAAAGAGCTGTGTGACAGACTGAACTGGTGTTGGATATGTGTAATTATGCTATACTGTGTAACTTGTTATCAACCCCGCCCCCCCCCCCCCCCATCCCTTTCCCCTTCGTTATCTCTCATTGTACTGTAAAAGAGCTCAGGACAATGACATTTTGGCCAGGCTCCTGCTAGAGCTGTCTGGAGCTATTTTAGCAGGTGGACCCCTGTGGTGTGGTGCGGACAGAATGTCTGGGGAGGGGAAGGGGGATCTGATAGGATTACAGTTTCATCTGATCACTTTCTGTATATAAATTTGTGCAGTTGCTCAATAAAGCAGACTTTATTTCACCTACATTGAGTCCTCGACCAGTGATTGGGGAAAACTGGGAGCTAAAGATCAGCGGTTTGTAATATCTCCTTGTGACGAATACCACACCTCGTGCCCGCTTGACGTCACCTACATCGAGCTCACGAGACATGGTATGGTCACGGGTTACCAAAGTATGACGTTACGCCCTTCAGAGTAGCAGGTAAGGTAAGCTTGGTACAGTTTACACCATGGATGTCAAACTCATGGCCCTCCAGATGTTGCAAAACTACAACTCCCATCATTCCCTGATAGCTGTAGTATGCCCAGGCATGATGGGAGTTGTAGTTTTGCAACAGCTGGAGGGCCACGAGTTTGACATCCCTGGTTTACACAGACACCTTCTGTCCACGCGGGCACAGAGAGGCAACAAGCTGAGAGAGCCTTTTCACTGCCGCAGTGAAAAAAGCGTAGTCTCAAACCGGGTATCTGCCACCAGCTTCTCGTTTGATATAAGCCATACAGGTGATATAGGTACAACAGGGTTAAGCAGAACAATAAGTCAGTTTACCAGATATATGAGTCCTTTGGGTAGTGGTGAGTTCTTAGCTGTATTCACACAGGAGGCAGTGATGTCAGCTGGTTGCAGGTCCCTCCAAACACATTGCACAATGTGACCCCTTTCAGAGAAAGACCCCGCCCGCTGGCTTGCATGGGCTTATGACCTGTAGCTGGCCGCTCCCCTCCCTGCCTATGGGTGGGGTCCCTCTATCTCTGATGCTGGCAGCAAATGACCCATAAAAACCCTTAGGGTTCATATTCCTAGACAGAATGTTGCAGGAAGATGGTTCCAGGCCCAATTGATCCACCTGGGTTCCGGCTACAACTAGAGCCAAACACGGTGCCGCTATGTGGTTTATGTGGGAAGATAATATGTATATCTCCCTTGCCGGGCATCCTAGCCTCAAGCCAGGAATACGTGGACGTTTGGCTTTGCCCCAGGATTGCAAAAAGATAACCGAATTATGTCTGGGATGGACGGACGGTTCATAATTCCTTATGAAATGTAGGTGCCAACATGTCTGCTAGATTCAATTGAACTGGGGAATGGTTTAGACCCCCTGCAGAGAGGTTTTCTTGCAGGATCCCTGCTGTCTGAATGGAGGTGTGAAATGTAACCAAATATGGCCTGCTAGGAGTTTTCTGCTATCTGGCTGCGGCTTTGAAGCAGGGCCCTCCTGTGGAATTCACTACCTCTGCTATCTTTCAGCACCGTGGGTGTGAGGACATGGTTGACAGTAAATATTAATCCATATTCCTGACACTCCTAAACAAGGAAGAATACAGAGGCGGACATACTCATCCTGAGTATGGGAGGTCTGTCACATTGGTGGCAGCAGTGGGATTCTTTTCCTTGCCTAAGTAGACATTCAAACCAGCACTGGGACCAAGTTTTCTGCTGACATAGAAGAGCCACAGTTGCCTACAGTCATGGAAGCGCTGGCCCAGCTCCAGAATCCTGGTTCTACCCAGGACAGGCTGAGAAGGAGAGGCGCTTTGCGCCGGGAGATCTGGAGGGAGATGCTTCAATTGCAGCAGCACTATTGTGGCAAGGTCCTCCCTACATCTGAGGAACGATACTGGCAATAATGGGACTTGGATTTTCCTTTCCTGGAAGAGCAGCCTCGGGAGGAATGGCTGTCAGAGATGGATGAGCAGCTCCAAACGGAACTGATGCTGGATGATGGGTAGAGAGCCCAGAATGGAAGATAGGAGCAATAAAATGCAAACTGGAAAACTCATTTAAAGAAGAATTCCAATATCTATCTCTATAGTCTGAATAGATTACAGACTGCGGCATTACTCCCCACATACAAAGCAAACGATTTTAATTAATTAATTAATTCATTTACTAAGCAAAAGTACTGTTCCCCAGTAGGGTGACCACCACATTACACGGCAACCTAAGCACAGAACAAGTGGTCACCTTGTAGGGTCTTGGAGTCACATGATCTGCAGCCTCCAGCCAATTTAGTGCGCATTTCTTTGTAAGGTGTTGTCATAATTTCTTACGAGGCACATGAAGAACCCTGCAAAATGTCTGAAGGCTTCAGATTTTTCTAAATGGGTAAAGAAGAATTAGGAATTTTCAAATAACTTGTTCTGTTTGATAATACCCTTGTAATATCTTCTACCTGTATATAATATGGAAGTACAACCAGTATTCCTCCATGCTGGCAATTTCCAATTATATGTAACAAGGAAGCTACAGATGTAGCACTCGGCTAACAGATGGCACGCTGTGCCATTAATGTAGAGACAGTGCTCTGCAGTATTCGCCATTCTACTGCTACACGAACAGTGTAGTGTGCCACACTGGTTAGTTTAGCAAATGCTACATCTCTTCTTATCAGATTAATGTATTATATAGTACATCTTTTTTTATTTTTATGTATCTATGTATGGTCTAATTTTATTTCCTTATGCATTCAACACATTATTTTAGCCATTACATCTCTACCTGTTTATATTTTTGGACAATGAATGAGAGAAAGGGTTAAAGGCTATGTACACCTTCGGAGGCAATTTTATCGCTAAAAATCTTTTTTTCAATTATTAAAATTATTGAGCTGTTCTGTCACAAAGGGTTTACTGTTTTTCTAACTGTGTGACTGGTACTTTCACTTTGTGTTAGTCATCTAATAAACCTTATCTCTAAACTACTAAGAGGTCATAAACCTTTATTTAAGCCACATTCTTATCAATAAGATAAGAACTGAGCTATAATATAGTGTTTTCAAGGTCAGAGAGCAGAGATAAGGAGTCCGTCTGCTCCTCAGATGACGGAAAAGACAGAAAATCCAAAGGGTGCTACTAGAGCATGTCGGCTCTCTACAGAAAAAAGGAAGCCATATTTTTAATAAAATATTTTTTTAGTTCAAAATCAGTACAATGCAATAATAATTTAAAAAAATTGCCCCCAAAGGTGCACATAGCCTTTATGTTTGAATCAGAATTTTGATATGAAACACATTGTTGATTTTTTTAAATTTTTTTATTATAGACTATGTGATGAAAATGTCATGACACATGCTTTAGAGGATCATCACTTTAATACAATCTATGTAATTGGACTTTAGGCCAGACCAGAGATTATTCCACCAGATGAATGTGAAGAGACTGGAGAAGAGGAAGATAAAGAAGTGGACCTATCTGTACCAGGTTCTTCATATATCAAACTCATGGCTCTTACCCCTTCTTCTGTATTACCTGGTAAGTAGCTCAAAGCATATGTTAAAGGGGTATTCCAGTAACAAGAAGGTATGTCCTATCCAATGAATAGGAGAAACATGTTAGTTCGGTGGGGCTGAGCTATCTGAATACAGCACTCTGCAATCTCCTTCAGTCACCTAAACTTTTAATGGAGTGGCAATGCACATGCTCAACTATTACTCCACACAAATGTGCTCAAAGGACCCCTGTTCTCATGTTTGGGGGTTTTCAGTTTAGAAAAATAACTTTTAAATGCCCTGTTAGGGAATTCTGAGTTAATGTGCAGCACGATGGCTCAGTAGTTGGCACTGGTGCCTTTTAGGGTTGGGGTTCTAGGGCCGAATCTGACCAAAGACAACATCTGCATGGAGTTTGTATGTTCTCCCAATGTTTATGTGGGTTTCGTCCAGCTACTCCTGGTTTCCTCCGACACTCCAAAGACTTACTGGTAGGGAACTTAGATTGTGAGCCCCATTGGGGACAAGAAGTGATGATAACATCTGTAAAGCACTGCGAAAAAATGTCAGTTCTATAGTAAGTAAAATAAATGGAGTGGGGTCACCATATTCAGGACTGCTATTCTTGAGGATCTAGTAAATATGTGTTCTACAGGGACAGCCCCTGGGTTAAAATAGACAATTCTTCAGTCCCCCTATGGGTTAGCTGCAGGGAAATGTAATACTTGTGGTCAGATGTCCGCACACATTACAGCTCAATGGTTGGGTTCCCTTCTCTCAGTTTGTAAGGACTCTTCTAACAAATATGGATTGTCCAATCCCCTTCAAAGTTCAATGCAATGTATTTGACACTTCAGCAAAAGAGTAAGTGAGTATATCTGTAAATGAAATGACTCCCTATAGTGCAGAATCTATACTGACAATCCATAGAAGAAAACATGACATCTACACATAACCAGGTTAGCGGCTTTATTTAGGTGACACAGTACCAAGTTTCATTTAGTCAGTGCCCTGTATCTACCGCAGCAATAGTTCCAACTGTGCCAAACTTCATACTTTGAGCTGCTGAACTTTTGAACCCTTTTGTACAGTACTCTGCCATTGCTAAGGCTATGCCCAGCACAATGCCACAGTGTCTTTGTATGTTTCTCAAATGTCACGTACCAGTCAAGCACAACCTGAATATTTTAACGTACCATTCAATTTAGCCATAAATTTAGCAGATACTTTTGGAAGTATGTGAATGCCCTGAACTGCAATCCTTTAACTACAGGCAGCTGCTCAGTCATAAATAGCTGCTATGTATTCACGCAAGACGCTTTTGGATTGGTACAGTTTTTTTGCGCTTTTATGCTTTCTCTTTGAGTTGATTTTCAGTTTAGCTATTACTGTCAGTGAGCTGATGTTGTAAGGCTGGATTTGCACAGGGCGTTTTTTGGTGAGCTTTTTTTGAGCCATAAGAAAGGCCACATTAATGTGAAATACATTTATGGTGCCCACGTTATTTTACTGTTTTTGGTAGACTATGCCAGAGAAGCCAGGAAAACACAGAACATTAGCACTCTTCTCCTCTTTGCTAATTGTTAGAGTAGATCATTTTAGCCTTCACTCCAGGCTTCAAATTAAAGGATCAGAATCAGTAGAGACGGGTATGAACTTTCATGCCTCCAGAACGTTTCTGGGGCTCTGGCTCTAGAAGTGTTTATTTATATACTCCATCATACAGAACCAACTAGAGTTGTTGCGATACCAAATTTTTTAATCGATTCTGATACCATAAAAAAGTATTGTGATACTCGATACCACGTGAAAAAAATAAACCAAAAAAGCCACGTGCATTACGCATTTTAAAAAAATTGGCGAATCGCGCAGTTTTTTTTTTTTTTCTGTTCCGGCGTTCACTGCATAGATTTTTTTTTTCTTCTATTTTAATAGTTTGGACTTTTCGGACGTGGCGATATGTGATATGTTTATTTGTTTATATATTTTATATGTAATTAATACTTAATATTTTGGTGGGGATTTTTTTTTACTTTATTTCTATTTTTTACTTTTTTATTTAAGAACTATTTCCCCCCTTAGGGGCTAGAACCTGGGATTTTTTCATCCCTTGTCTCTATCAGGGCGAATAGGACCTCACCCTCTCCCTGCTGCTCTGTGCATCGTGCACACAGCAGCAGGGAGCCGACTATGGCAGCCAGGGCTTCAGTAGCGTCCTGGCTGCCATGGTAACTGATCGGAGCCCCAGGAATACACTGCTGGAGCTCCGATCAGAAGCTGCCACTGCCACCAATGAGAGGAGGTGAGGGGACTCTGTGGCCACTGCCACCAATGATTTTAATACTGAGGGGGGGGTGGACTGCGCCACCAATGATAATTAACCTTTAATACAGGAGGCGGATACTAGCAGCAAATCAGCGGCAGATAACCCCTCAGGTGTCACACCTGCTTCTCTCCTGGGCGTTCTGAGATGGAAATCCCGGTATTGTATCGATACCGGGACAAAAGTATCGATTGGGTATTGAAATTTCGATACCCGCAACAACCCTAGAACCAACCAGTTATGAAGCATATCATATTAGATAGTTGCATATATGTAATAACAATTAAAGGGATTGTCCAAGTTATTTTTGTTGATCACCTATCCTCAGGATAGGTCAACAATATCAGATCGGCGGGGGTCCGACACCCGCAACCCCCCGCTGATGAGCTGGTTGAAAAGAGTGCTGTGCTTGTGCGAGTGCTGCATTGCATGTCCCATGAGAAATATAAATCTGGTACTCTCATACTAATCTAATAAAACTTGCTCTGCTTTCAGCATATGAAGAGTTCCTTTCCTCACTGGTGAAACAGGAAATGAGTCGCATGCCACGTGGTGTCTATCATAATGCCCTCAGAGGTGGCATTATAAGATCTGACCAGGGGAAAGCTGTAGCGGGAATCCCAAGTTTTATGCTAAAAATGTACGAGAAAAACAAACAGCCCGGCCTCAAACCAGGACTTGCAGGTGAACATGCTTCATTTACTCAGATGTACATATAGACATTGGTAAAATTAAAATAAGTAGTTATGTGCTCCCTTAATAGATCTGGAAGTTAAAAATCTAGGGACGGGCAAAGTTGTTTTGTCAAAAAGACAATATATACGTAAAAGGATTTTAGCAGTTTATTAACCCTTTTAAAGGTGACACCCAGAACGCTCTTCATTGGTAACCCAGCCCTCACTTTGCTCTTTGTGAGGACCTTCTTTCTCCTATTTCAAGTGTCCATTGTACAAGTTACTTATCATAGCTAAGGCAGTACAGTACACTTCAACCATTAAGTTTCACAGAGGGCAATATACTGAGCTAATGTAAGGGCAAACGTTTTACAGGTGACTGTATTTGTGAGTTATTTACTTCCTTCTGGTCCTCCGCTGACCGACACCCTGACTCTCCAATTAACACTGCGTCTTATGTGTGGGCAGGAAGTCAGTTTCTATGAGGTTGTCATGGCAATGAATAGAGAAACTGACTTCTTGTCCACATATACAGGTCCTTCTCAAAAAATTAGCATATTGTGATAAAGTTCATTATTTTCTGTAATGTACTGATAAACATTAGACTTTCATATATTTTAGATTCATTACACACCAACTGAAGTAGTTCAAGCCTTTTATTGTTTTGATATTGATGATTTTGGCATACAGCTCACGAAAACCCAAATTTCCTATCTCAAAAAATTAGCATATTTCATCCGACCAATAAAAGAAAAGTGTTTTTAATACAAAAAAAGTCAACCTTCAAATAATTATGTTCAGTTATGCACTCAATACTTGGTCGGGAATCCTTTTGCAGAAATCACTGCTTCAATGCGGCGTGGCATGGAGGCAATCAGCCTGTGGCACTGCTGAGGTGTTATGGAGGCCCAGGATGCTTCGATAGCAGCCTTAAGCTCATCCAGAGTGTTGGGTCTTGCGTCTCTCAACTTTCTCTTCCCAATATCCCACAGATTCTCTATGGGGTTCAGGTCAGGAGAGTTGGCAGGCCAATTGAGCACAGTAATACCATGGTCAGTAAACCATTTACCAGTGGTTTTGGCACTGTGAGCAGGTGCCAGGTCGTGCTGAAAAATGAAATCTTCATCTCCATAAAGCTTTTCAGCAGATGGAAGCATGAAGTGCTCCAAAATCTCCTGATAGCTAGCTGCATTGACCCTGCCCTTGATAAAACACAGTGGACCAACACCAGCAGCTGACATGGCACACCCCAGACCATCACTGACTGTGGGTACTTGACACTGGACTTCAGGCATTTTGGCATTTCCCTCTCCCCAGTCTTCCTCCAGATTCTGGCACCTTGATTTCCGAATGACATGCAACAGTCCAGTGCTGCTTCTCTGTAGCCCAGGTCAGGCGCTTCTGCCGCTGTTTCTGGTTCAAAAGTGGCTTGACCTGGGGAATGCGGCACCTGTAGCCCATTTCCTGCTCACGCCTGTACACGGTGGCTCTGGATGTTTCTACTCCAGACTCAGTCCACTGCTTCCGCAGGTCCCCCAAGGTCTTGAATCGGTCCTTCTCCACAATCTTCCTCAGGGTCCGGTCACCTCTTCTCGTTGTGCAGCGTTTTCTGCCACACTTTTTCCTTCCCACAGACTTCCCACTGAGGTGCCTTGATACAGCACTCTGGGAACAGCCTATTCGTTCAGAAATTTCTTTCTGTGTCTTACCCTCTTGCTTGAGGGTGTCAATGATGGCCTTCTGGACAGCAGTCAGGTCGGCAGTCTTACCCATGATTGCGGTTTTGAGTAATGAACCAGGCTGGGAGTTTTTATAAGCCTCAGGAATATTTTGCAGGTGTTTAGAGTTAATTAGTTGATTCAGATGATTAGGTTAATAGCTCGTTTAGAGAACCTTTTCGTGATATGCTAATTTTTTGAGATAGGAATTTGGGGTTTTCATGAGCTGTATGCCAAAATCATCAATATTAAAACAATAAAAGGCTTGAACTACTTCAGTTGGTGTGTAATGAATCTAAAATATATGAAAGTCTAATGTTTATCAGTACATTACAGAAAATAATTAATTTTATCACAATATGCTAATTTTTTGAGAAGGACCTGTATATCAAAACAGATATAAAGGGAAACTGGCTTAGTTGTCCGTAGCAGCCAATCAGATTAATCCTTTTAATTTCTAAAGGAGCTCTGAGAAATACAAGGTGGGATTTGATTGGCTGCTATGGGCAACTAAGTGAGTTTTTCTTTGCAAAGCTCCCCCACTGTGTCAGTCGCAACAAAGCTGAGGACTAGAAGAAGTGGATAATTCACAACCAGAGCCACCAATGAAGACACAACCTGCGCTAGAATTTACAAGCCAGAGAATAAAAAAAAATGGGGAGAGTGCTTCTGTCACTTCCCTGTGATACACAGTGCTTCATGAATAGTACTGCTACCCCTGACCCCAGATCACTAAGTTGTATGTCTGTGCTCATCCCTATTGCCAAAATGTGCACCCACAAACGGTCACTGGAATACATTGAGAGTCCTCTCCATTATATCTGCATGCTCCGCACCATGTATTCAAGCGCCAGTTTGCTGGTGCACAATGAAGGAACAGGATGAGTATGAATATATAAATTAGTGATTTGGAGTCGGGTAGAGCAGTACTAGTCATGTACTGCACTTCATACAGCTTGGGGGGAGATGATGGGCTCCCTTGAAGCATTTCAATCATTTCTTGTCTCATATTCACATCTTGTTCTAAGCAAACCAATGATAGAAATTGGGAAGTATTCAGTCATACCTGTCTGCTGTGGTGGTCTGCAGTCAGGATGCGAACATCAGACACTTGCATCACGTGGCACGTGGCACTCTTCAGTCATGTACTGCCCTTCTTTTATAAGACTAATATTCTTAAACATTTATTGGGTCATTTATCAAACTAGTGTAAGGTAGAGCTGGCTTAGTTGCCCATAGAAACCAATGAGATTCCACCTTTTCATTTTTCACAACTCCTTTGTAAAATGAAAGGTGGAATCTGATTTGTTGCTATGGGCAACTAAGCCAGTTCTACCTTACACCAGTTTGATAAATGACCCCAATAGTTAAGTCAAGGTATAATAATCATTGGTCTAAGCCTATTATTATGGCCCCCTCTTTATAAAACAGGCCTGCGACTCAGAGATGACTGGTTTTCTCATATATAGGTTAGATTGTAGCATTGTGATATGATAATTTTCTCCCTCTCTTGGATTCAGCCTGTGCCGCTTAATTTGTAATTCTAGATATGCAGACACGTTCCCGATATTTAGTGATGAAATGTGTTGCTGGCAGCAGTCACTGTGTTGAGGCAGACATATGGAATCAGCAGCAGATTATCATACATAATAAACATCTCTGTATGAGAGAAGCAGCGATAATACCCAGGTTTTATTATCGGTATATCAAACCGCTGAAATGGAAAGGAGAATTATTCCTCACCGCCATTCTTATATGTCACTGGGTAGGGACGGTTATTTGCATGTGCATTACTTTGTTTTTTTTTCATTTTCCCTCACCTACTGTAACTTTTCACAGGCGGCATGCTGCTGTGCTATGACCTGCCGGTTCAGACGGACAGGGATGGCAGACCCATCAATCGCTTTCTTGCCAGCCGGGGCCGCAGTTACCAGCAGATGTTAACGGCTCTTATACATGAGGTATGGTGAAGCCTGGAACAGGTCGCATATACACATACCAGTAATCTTAGAACTATTAAAATATCATGCTACAGTTAGTAAATCTCTATATGTTTAGAATGGTGTTGTTTCATGTTTTCCTATTAAACATGATGATCTCTTTGGTAGGAAATAATTAAGCTACTCAGTCTTAAAGGCATCTGTTCAGTGGTGTACATAGAGAAGTAAGGGCCCCATAGCAGGGATCACACCAGGCCCCCACACAGGACAGAAGGGTTTCTGCCTAAACCCTTTTCAATGACACTGCCTCATTTGCTAAAGGTTGTTCCTTTAGAGCAGGCATGCTCAACCTGCGGCCCTCCAGCTGTTGTAAAACTACAACTCCCACAATGCGCTGCTGTAGGCTGTTCAGGCATGCTGGGAGTTGTAGTTTTGCAACAGCTGGAGGGCCGCAGGTTGAGCATGCCTGCTTTAGAGGGTAGAGTCCTGACCAAGTTTTCAACTCCAGTAGCAGAGGAGATTATACCAACTAAGACTGGGCCCCCTCTTGCCCTGTGCCCCATAGCAGTTGCATGGTCTGCCGCTATGGTAGTTACGCCCCTTAATCAGTCAGCAGATTTGTACCTTTGATACTGGCTGACCTGTTACATGTGCACTTGGCAGCTGGATACATCTGTGTTGGTCCCATGTTCATATGTGCCAGCACTGCTAAGAAACATTATGTTTTATATATATATATATATATGTAAATGAGCCTCTAGGAGCAATGGAGGCGTTACTGTTACACCTAGAGGCTGTGCTCTCTCTGCAACTACTGCGCCCTCTACACTTTGATTGACAGGGCCAGGCGGTGTAAATGTGATCACGCCTGACCCTGACTGATCCTAAAGTCTTGCGCTGTGCTGTGAGCCTCAGTATCCAGCACAGGTGCAGTACAGGATAGAAGCTTGCCGGCAGTTCTCTTCTATACTGCGAGACACTTTCCTCTACTGCTCGTACGCCAGATACTACAGCATATGTCGCAGTGGAGACTTTAGGAGACGATGCCTTCAGCTGCCAAGTGCACATGTAACAGGTCAGCCTGAGTCATAGGTACAAATCTGCTGACAGATGGCCTTTAACAATTCTTTTTTTTCTTAAAGTGATTGTCCAGATTGAAACATTATTCATTGCTTATCTTTTTTTCTGTAGGTAAATATCCAGACCTCTGAATGGCATCGATCCATCCTACTTCCACAGTCTTGGCTTTGCTTCATGACAAGGACATACCATGCTGTACTGCAGGTAAGCTGCAGAACATTGCATCCCAGAGAATCACTTTGTAGATCTAGCTACTAGAGGTGAGCTCATTTCTTGAAATTTGTTAGGAGTCTGTTTCTGACTAATCGTTTGGAAGATGTTTCAGGTGCAAATAAATTCAACCCAAATCCAAAGTGCTCCTATTGGCCTGCAAATTTGTTTATGACGATCTGAGGTCTCAGGTCTAATTTTTTTTTTATCTTTAATGAAAATACACTTATTTGTACAGATATTAACTGTAGAAAGAAAAACAAAAAAAGCACAATGTATACAGCAAAATATGACGTTGGTGACCCTGGAAACTATGCTTATTTGTAGACTTCTTATCTATGGAAAGTTTACAACAGGCTTTTGGAAACAAAGGCGCAAATACACAATGTCTGTGGCAGAATATACACTGCCAGTGATGCTGGAAAATACCTGTATTGAACTCTTAAAGGGGATACCCCATGATTAATGTAAAAAATGAAAATCAGACATCCTGTAGTACATGACAATACCTTTCTAACAAAGCTAGAACCAGCCCTGTACCTCGCATGGATCCTGAGATATCCACATTCACTACTGAAATTGCTGTGCTAGATTATCCTGGTTTAGGAGACGTGTCCTTTCTGCTGCAGTTCTCTCCTTGTAATTGCCACAGCTTCTCACACAACATATGGCTGGTGGCAGTTGAAGATTTAAAGTTAACTAAGCATGTTCGACCAACTCAGTTACATGGACAAAAAATGAGGGAAAGAACAAACAGTAGGTGGCGCTATACAAATACATTTTATTGAATAACTCAGTGGCTATACCAAATTTTTAATTATATGAATTTGCTAAAATATTTAGATCCAGTTGCTGGTTTAAAAAATATTGAATATGTCTCGTGACACAACCCCTTTAACTGTAGAAGCTTTGCAACAGGTTTTCAGGGAAAAAATTGGATGGCTCCTGAACATAAACAGTTCTGTGTCTTAAAATGTTGTGCAGTGCAACACAGTTTGTATATACACATATATATACACAGGCACAGACCTACACTAACTCACCCAATCTTGTCCTAGTGCTAAAACCTGTCTTCTATCAAGCAGTTCAATCTAAATAGGTCGTATTTTTCAGACTATAAGACACCCCTCAGGTTTGGTCAACAGAAAATTAGAAAAAAAATATTTTCTTCTTATTAAACCTTCTCTGGTAGTTTAATGACATGGAGGGGTCAAGGTTTGGGGTCTGGCATAGAAGGGGTTATAGTTTTTGGTCAGCTCCATTTAACTTTAGCATGTCATCCGCTCGCCACTGTAACAAACAGCAATGGCCTATCCAAGTAAATGTGTCTCCTGTCATTGCTCTGTAGAGTCCTGCCATGCTTGTTCAGCTACATTTATTTTCTTCTTATTTTTTATTTATTTATTTTTTTACTCTCTACATTATCCACATACACAGACAGCCCTACAGCATGCACATTATACACAGAAACACAGCACTGCTACACACCTAACAAACACAGCTCTACTACACAGCTGATAGAGATATATATATATATATATATATATATATATATATATATACATACATACAGTACAGACCAAAAATTTGGACACACCTCATTCAAAGAGTTTTCTTTATTTTCATGACTATGAAAATTGTAGATTCACACTGAAGGCATCAAAACTATGAATTAACACATGTGGAATTATATACATAACAAAAAAGTGTGAAACAACTGAAAATATGTCATATTCTAGGTTCTTCAAAGTAGCCACCTTTTGCTTTGATTACTTGTGATGGTGCGGGGGTGCTTTGCTGGTGACACTGTTATGCATTTATTCAAAATTTACGGCATACTGAACCAGCATGGCTACCACAGCATCTTGCAGCGGCATGCTATTCCATCCGGTTTGCGTTTAGTTGGACCATCATTTATTTTTCAACAGGACAATGACCCCAAACACACCTCCAGGCTGTGTAAGGGCTATTTGACCATGAAGGAGGGTGATGGGGTGCTGGGCAAGATGACCTGGCCTCCACAGTCACCGGACCTGAACCCAATCGAGATGGTTTGGGGTGAGCTGGACCGCAGAGTGAAGGCAAAAGGGCCGACAAGTGCTAAGCATCTCTGGGAACTCCTTCAAGACTGTTGGAAGACCATTTCAGGTGACTACCTCTTGGAGCTCATCAAGAGAATGCCATAAGTGTGCAAAGCAGTAATCAAAGCAAAAGGTGGCTACTTTGAAGGACCTAGAATATGACATATTTTTAGTTGTTTCACGCTTTTTTGTTATGTATATAAATCCACATGTGTTAATTCATAGTTTTGATGCCTTCAGTGTGAATCTACAATTTTCATAGTCATGAAAATAAAGAAAACTCTTTGAATGAGAAGGTGTGTCCAAACTTTTGGTCTGTACTGTACACACACACACACACACACATACACAGGTCTGTGGCATACACGCCTGACCAAAACAGCATTGCTACACAGCTGACGTGTGTGTATATATAATTTTCTTTAGATAATATATTTTTTGTTGCTAAAAAGTGTGCCTTCTAGATAAAAAAATATGGTATTTTCCCAATCCCCAACAATACTCCCATAAGACCTGGTTGTCTTATGTGTCTAATTGCTGTGTTTGTGACAGACATTTCCTATCACATCAGCCGCTGAGCTCAGAATGGCGTTTCTGCTTGGAACCTTACATATTACCCGAATGTTTGCAATAAAGCCTCAAACAATGTACATCTTTGCCACTTAAGTGTAGGTAGAATGGAAAGTTGTCCGAGAAGTATGGCTGCAAAACCTGGATCTTAAGTTTTCTTTTCACTGTCAGTTTGTTGGTCTTATTGGGATCTAACTTTTCCTTTTATATTTGCAGGGCAGACAAGCTGAGCTGGAGATGCAGCTGAAACATGGAAAAGATGACCCACAAGAAATTCAGTATAAGACATTTACAGCGTGGCTATGGTAAAAAAAAAAATGAAATGGCAATTTACTGTTATTTTATCCACACAAATATTTATCTGACTGCTAAGACGTTGAAAATCCAGTTTACTCATATATTTTAAAGGGTATCTGTCAGCACATCTATACTTATGACGCTGGCTGACCGGTTACATGTGCGCTTGGCAGCTGAAGACATCTGTGTTGGTCCCATGTTAGTATGTGCCTGCACTGCTGAGAAAAATGAGGTTTTAATATATGCAAATGAGTCTCTAGGAGCAACAGGGGTGTTGTCATTATACCTGGAGGCTCAGCTCTCTCTACAACTGCCGCACCCACTGCACTTGGGTTGACAAGACCAGGTGTGATGATTTTTACACTGCCTGGTCTTGCCAATTCAAGTGCAGAGTGAGTGGCAGTTGCAGAGAGAGCAGAGCCTCCAGGTGTAATGGTAACTCCCCTATTGCTTGTATAACCTAATTTGCATATGTCAAAACCAACAGGACCAACACAGATGTCTTCAGCTGCCAAGTGCACATGTCACAGGGCAGCCAGTGTCATAGGTACAAATCTGCTGACATATGCCCTTTAAAACAGTTCTAGTACATGGCCCTATCAGGCTCGGATAGAACAAACACAAGAGAGCAGAGAGAAGTGTAACATTTATTAACACATCTAAAAATACAAAATACACAATAATAGATGCAGTATATCCACAATGGAACTGAATTAAAGGGAACCTGTCACATTAAACATGGTGTCTCGGCTGGAGGCAGCAAGTTATAGAGCAGGAGGAGCTGAGAAGATTTGTATACAGTTTTATGGGAAAAGATTCAGTATAACTTGTATTTTATTCATTTAAATTCCTGCACATTCTGAGCTTTAACGTCAAGGAGCTGGTCCTATCAGTGATTGAATCTGACCACAATAGGCTTATCTACCAAACAGCTCGTAACCCATTTATTTGTATGTCTCATTCTCTGCAAAGTAGCCAATCATTATTATACACATCATACTGCGACAAATCCTTGCCATTCGCTATAAAATGGTTAATGCTACATGTACATATATTAATTACCTATTACATAATTTTAAATGAAATATATTAGTTACATTTTCTGGTATAATCTACGGAATAAAGAGTGATCAAAAATCTCTATGTAAAACACTCCAAACTAGTACCAATAAAAACTGCAGGTTCTCCCACAGAAAATAAGCACCCTGCTTGTTTGACAAATAAAAAGTTATGGCTCTCAGAATATGGCAGCAACAAAATTAAGAATTTTTACTGTAAATGTAGTGTCGCTGTAATCATGCTAAATACTGACCATAAAGGAAAAAAAAAACGATTCAAGAATTATGTTTTATTGTTTGTCACCAAGTGGAATGAAAAGGTTACCCAAAAAATCATATGCATCCCAAAATGGAACCAATGAAAACTATAGCTTGTCCCACATAAAAACAAGTGCCCACACAAATCAATGGAAACATAAAAAAGGTATGGCTTTCAGAAAACTGAGACACAAAAATAGATGATTTTTTTTAAGTGTAATTATTGTGCAAAAGTAGTAAAACTAGTAATACATTTAGTATATAATATAATGTGTTGCATTGATGCAGAATAAAGGTAATCCGACAAAGCTTAATACATAAAGGCAGCTACCTAAACCTTTGGGAGAAAGCATGATCGTGTAGCAGCGTTTCTCAGAGCACTCTGCAGTGTCCACTTCCATCAGCTCTGTTTAGCGTTTCCAACCTGCGGGGTACAAATCCCAATTGCTTTATGTGGTTACGTACTCCACATGCCAAACAGAGGCAATGAAAACCAACAGTACAGAGCGCTCTGAGAAGTGTTGCTGCATGATCATGCCTTCTCCCTGTGGTTTAGGTACTCGTAATAATGGTTAATCAATAAATGATATGAAAGCCGTGACTAAGCGATGGCCCTAGGCGGCTGGGCTTAGGGTAACAGCTGAGTCGGCTAGTGCACTGCTCTTTCCGTAACTCTCATTGTAGTGAACGGGAGCTACAGAAACAGCGTAACAGAACAAGCTCCCAGAGTTACGGAAGCAGCGTAGATTGGTCTGCTATGCTGTTTGCTTAGCTCTCATTCACTGCAAAGGGCATTACAGAAATGGTGAAGGGTCGCCTGTTTGGCTCTTGGAAAACGGCGCGATGGGACAACCCCCTTAAAGGGAACCTGTCACCTGGATTTTGGGTATAGAGCTGAGGACATGGGTTGCTAGATGACCGCTAGCACATCCGCAATACCCAGTCCCCATAGCTCTGTGTGCTTTTATTGTGTAAAAAAACCAAGTTGATACATATGCAAATTAACATAAGAGTCATATCTTACTTGTGTGACCAGAGAAGAGTCATATTTTCAAGCTCTGACTCATCTCAGGTTAATTTGCATATGTATCAAATCTGTTTTTATACACAATAAAAGCACACAGAGCTACGGGGACTAGGTATTGCGGATGTGCTAGCAGCCATCTTGCAGCCCATGTCCTCAGCTCTATACCCAAAATCCCGGTGACAGGTTCCCTTTAAGGTTGTATACCAGAATGTTTCCATTTAGTGACAGCAGAGATCTGGAAATTCTACAGGAAAGACTGTTTTCAAAATGTTTGAATTGGTCAATATATTTTGATTAAGCTTTCATTAGGATTCAACCACCCCCTTTGACAACATTGAGTATGAGATGATTGGTAGGGGGCTTGGACAAGCGAGTGCTAGTATAAGCTGTGTGGATAATGAATGGTAATGAGCTGTGCTTCAGTGTTCAGCAAAGTGTAATAGATTCAGTACCAGCAGTAAGTGGTCTGTCCTTTGCATATTACAGGGTGAGAGATGCTCTTACTGAAGTCATCCGGTCTGCAGTCAAGTAAGCTGTAACAAATGATTATTTCATGCATATGTTTCAATTAAACTATATGATACAGATCTAAGAACCTCACCTACATGTTGTCACCCATTCTCCTTGTGGATTATCGTCTACTGTTTTTTGTATGTCCACCATTTTACATGTCCTGGAATATCCAGCAAGTCATCCATCCATGTACAAAGGACCTCATTAGTTTGGCCAGTGTTGTCTGTTAAAGGGATTGTCTTCTTCAGCAAATTGCATTTATCATGGAGAGAAAGTTAATACAAGGCACTTACTAATGTATTGTTATTATACATATTTCCTCCTTTGCTGGCTGGATTCATTTTCCCATCACATTATACACTGCTCGTTTCCAGGGGTTACAGCCACCCCTGCACCGCAGATACAAGGTGGCTGGTACAGGAGCTGCAAGCATGCGTGCCTATGTGCGCTCCCATGGTCTGAGCCACCAGAGAGGCTGGCACTTTTTCCTATAGTGTGCAAGCACGACCACCACTGCTGGGTTGCAGGGTGGTCTGTAATCATGGAAACGAGCAGTGTATAATGTGATGGAAAAATGAATCAAGCCAGTAAAGGAGGCAATATGTACAATCACAATACATTAGTAAGTGGCTTGTAGTAACTTTGTATACATGATAAATGCTATTTGCTGAAGTGAGACAACCTCTTAAATTGGGCTTTTGATTTTTTTATATAAATATATATATATATATATATATATATATATATATATATGTATGCTAAAGTAGAGCCAAGAAAAGTGGTTGTTCCTAAAGAGTATGCAATAAAGTCCTGTGTGATTAGATAGACAGAAGCTGGTCATTTATCTTACCACTGCTTTACCTCTTTTTGCAGAGATAGCCCCGTGGTGAAGGGGAATGCTCTATTGGCACTTACTGGATTAGCGGTTGCCGTATCTAAATATGAAAGCAGTCTATCTTCAGAAACTGAAGGTGCCCCAGAAGTACGTCTGATTTCTATGATTATGTTTATTTCTTACACCTCAAAAGGAATCTGTCACCTGCTTTTATTGTATAAAACTTGACTGTGTAACATGATTAAAACTATATCTACATCTGGGTTAGAGAACTTTAAAAACTCCAGAAAATAACTTTGTTTGGTATGCAGATTAGGTTAAAGTGCCCAGCAGGGCATCACCAACTGTTCAAGCAGCCCAAGCCCACCTCTCCCCAGAGTTCAAGACCGCCCCTTTACTTGTTTCCAGAGTTTAAGACCGCCCCTTTACTTGTTCCCAGAGTTCAAGACCGCCCCTTTACTTGTTCCCAGAGTTCAAGACCGCCCCTTTACTTGTTGCCAGAGTTCAAGACCGCCCCTTTACTTGTTGCCAGAGTTCAAGACCGCCCCTTTACTTGTTGCCAGAGTTCAGGACCGCCCCTTTACTTGTTGCCAGAGTTCAGGACCGCCCCTTTACTTGTTGCCAGAGTTCAGGACCGCCCCTTTACTTGTTGCCAGAGTTCAGGACCGCCCTTTACTTGTTGCCAGAGTTCAGGACCGCCCCTTTACTTGTTGCCAGAGTTCAGGACCGCCCCTTTACTTGTTGCCAGAGTTCAGGACCGCCCCTTTACTTGTTGCCAGAGTTCAGGACCGCCCCTTTACTTGTTGCCAGAGTTCAGGACCGCCCCTTTACTTGTTGCCAGAGTTCAGGACCGCCCCTTTACTTGTTGCCAGAGTTCAGGACCGCCCCTTTACTTGTTGCCAGAGTTCAGGACCGCCCCTTTACTTGTTGCCAGAGTTCAGGACCGCCCCTTTACTTGTTGCCAGAGTTCAGGACCGCCCCTTTACTTGTTGCCAGAGTTCAGGACCGCCCCTTTACTTGTTGCCAGAGTTCAGGACCGCCCCTTTACTTGTTGCCAGAGTTCAGGACCGCCCCTTTACTTGTTGCCAGAGTTCAGGACCGCCCCTTTACTTGTTGCCAGAGTTCAGGACCGCCCCTTTACTTGTTGCCAGAGTTCAGGACCGCCCCTTTACTTGTTGCCAGAGTTCAGGACCGCCCCTTTACTTGTTGCCAGAGTTCAGGACCGCCCCTTTACTTGTTGCCAGAGTTCAGGACCGCCCCTTTACTTGTTGCCAGAGTTCAGGACCGCCCCTTTACTTGTTGCCAGAGTTCAGGACCGCCCCTTTACTTGTTGCCAGAGTTCAGGACCGCCCCTTTACTTGTTGCCAGAGTTCAGGACCGCCCCTTTACTTGTTGCCAGAGTTCAGGACCGCCCCTTTACTTGTTGCCAGAGTTCAGGACCGCCCCTTTACTTGTTGCCAGAGTTCAGGACCGCCCCTTTACTTGTTGCCAGAGTTCAGGACCGCCCCTTTACTTGTTGCCAGAGTTCAGGACCGCCCCTTTACTTGTTGCCAGAGTTCAGGACCGCCCCTTTACTTGTTGCCAGAGTTCAGGACCGCCCCTTTACTTGTTGCCAGAGTTCAGGACCGCCCCTTTACTTGTTGCCAGAGTTCAGGACCGCCCCTTTACTTGTTGCCAGAGTTCAGGACCGCCCCTTTACTTGTTGCCAGAGTTCAGGACCGCCCCTTTACTTGTTGCCAGAGTTCAGGACCGCCCCTTTACTTGTTGCCAGAGTTCAGGACCGCCCCTTTACTTGTTGCCAGAGTTCAGGACCGCCCCTTTACTTGTTGCCAGAGTTCAGGACCGCCCCTTTACTTGTTGCCAGAGTTCAGGACCGCCCCTTTACTTGTTGCCAGAGTTCAGGACCGCCCCTTTACTTGTTGCCAGAGTTCAGGACCGCCCCTTTACTTGTTGCCAGAGTTCAGGACCGCCCCTTTACTTGTTGCCAGAGTTCAGGACCGCCCCTTTACTTGTTGCCAGAGTTCAGGACCGCCCCTTTACTTGTTGCCAGAGTTCAGGACCGCCCCTTTACTTGTTGCCAGAGTTCAGGACCGCCCCTTTACTTGTTGCCAGAGTTCAGGACCGCCCCTTTACTTGTTGCCAGAGTTCAGGACCGCCCCTTTACTTGTTGCCAGAGTTCAGGACCGCCCCTTTACTTGTTGCCAGAGTTCAGGACCGCCCCTTTACTTGTTGCCAGAGTTCAGGACCGCCCCTTTACTTGTTGCCAGAGTTCAGGACCGCCCCTTTACTTGTTGCCAGAGTTCAGGACCGCCCCTTTACTTGTTGCCAGAGTTCAGGACCGCCCCTTTACTTGTTGCCAGAGTTCAGGACCGCCCCTTTACTTGTTGCCAGAGTTCAGGACCGCCCCTTTACTTGTTGCCAGAGTTCAGGACCGCCCCTTTACTTGTTGCCAGAGTTCAGGACCGCCCCTTTACTTGTTGCCAGAGTTCAGGACCGCCCCTTTACTTGTTGCCAGAGTTCAGGACCGCCCCTTTACTTGTTGCCAGAGTTCAGGACCGCCCCTTTACTTGTTGCCAGAGTTCAGGACCGCCCCTTTACTTGTTGCCAGAGTTCAGGACCGCCCCTTTACTTGTTGCCAGAGTTCAGGACCGCCCCTTTACTTGTTGCCAGAGTTCAGGACCGCCCCTTTACTTGTTGCCAGAGTTCAGGACCGCCCCTTTACTTGTTGCCAGAGTTCAGGACCGCCCCTTTACTTGTTGCCAGAGTTCAGGACCGCCCCTTTACTTGTTGCCAGAGTTCAGGACCGCCCCTTTACTTGTTGCCAGAGTTCAGGACCGCCCCTTTACTTGTTCTCAGTACCTCGCCTTCTCGTCCGCCCCCTCCTCTGCGACGTCACATACTTCTTTTAAACACTACCCGCATCGTTAGCGTTTGTTTCGGCCGAATCTCACGCAAGCTTAGAGACTTCTATTCTATGGGTATTATATTTGCATCATGGGCGCACTACTTATTGTGAGTCCATCCCCACTGCAGGGAAGTGTCTGCGCTTGCACAAAGTTTTACCGGGCAGTCTTGGACTCTGGGGACAAGTTGAAGGGGCAGTTTTGGGCTCTGGAAACAAGTGAAGGGGCGGTTTTGGGCTCTGGAAACAAGTGAAGGGGCGGTTTTGGGCTCTAGGGGTCCTATTTTTGTGGTCAGCGGAGATCTTAGAGGGGAAACTAACAGAGATTAGATGTCTATCAACTATGCTGTAGATAGGGGAAAATGCCGTTGTGGCACAACCACTTTAAGGAAGATATTGATTTTAGTTTGAAAATAATAGAATATTCTCCAGCATCCATCAAGGTTGTGGTTATGATTAAGAACTTCCGAGTTTGAAACATGTTAACCTGTGGTGGAGGGTGGTGAAGATTGAAGTATGTACTTTTATACCGACTTACAATAAAGACGATCAACCTTGATGGATGCTGGAGAATATTCTATTATTTTCTGATTATACAAGGGACGGATCCGGTTCTCTCCGTGCACCGACCGCTTACGATGAGCTGGATATTTTTTTCCTTGAATTACTGACATTGATTTTAGTTTCTTTGTTTAAAATAAAATATTTTAGGACATGGTCTTTATCTTTCGTACATCCATAATACTTTCAGTAGAGCACTGGGAATGTTTTCTGCTCAGGCCAATAATTTCATTAAACATCGTCAGTGATTTATTCTTTCATATTTATTGGTTATATACTTTATTTTGAAGCCGTCTTAACTCTTTTGGATCTTTGTGATTACTTTCCTGCAGATTGGAAATGATATATTGCCCACCAACGCATGGCTTGGTATGGTGGTTGATACCCTGCTGAGTATTATCAACAGTCATTACCATCCCAAGGGCAGAATCTTTCCTTGGTTCCAGCATGTAAGTTTGTTGTAAATGTTTGTCTGTTACATTGAAGTGCAGGCTTGAGTTAGTGTTCTTTTTGACTGTAAAGGCAATCTGTCACCACATGCCTCCATATTAATTCAAGTGCAGTGTCAGATGTGCTCAGGTCTTCTGATTCAGAGTTTCCCCTATCCCAGTGGGTAACTTCATAATCCGTGATTTTTGCACCAAAAGTCTCATTCCGTATCTCAGCCAGCCATGCCTCGCAGTTTTGAGCGACAGGGCCAGGCAGGGAAAATTTAATCTCGCCTGGCTATGTGTTCTCACACATGTGTTGGCGCTTCAGGAATCTGCGCATGCATAGTACATCTTTGATGCTTGCCAGGTCGGAAGTTGTCTGTACTGTGCAACATCATCTTAATCAGATCTTTTAATTTTTGGGAACTGATCTTGGCCTTAATTTGTATGGGGAAGTTTTGCCACAAATGTAATGTAAACAAAATACAGTTAAGAGCACTCCTAATTCTGCTTTATAACGCTCACGTAGTCACGCAACACGGCGCCATAGCCTGAAGGGTTGCTCAATCCTGAGAATGTATCCCCTATCCACCATAAGAATGTGGTGACGGGGTGGATATAGCGGTAGTCACACATGTGTACTGCCGCTCCCTTTAACTCTATGGGACTGCCGGAGATAGCCGAGTACTATACCCTTCTTCTCTTTGTCGGTTCCATATAAGTGAATGGAGAGGCAGTGCACGTGCATTCTCTCCAGGGCATTCCCATAGAGGGGAATAATGCAAGTACATAACAGTTACATGTATAAACAGCTATGTGTGTATATCTGCATTTCGTATTTTTTTATCTGGTTATGGTTACCCTTCTGAAATGATATGAAAATGTAAACACATTTAGTTTCCTTTTACAAAAACGATGGTATTAAAGGCTTTTTGTTGCCTTCCATGTTCTTAGGCATCAATTATGGTCTAGAAATTCACATTATATCTATAACGCCTAAGTTGATGCCCTGCCAAGTTGTGAAGTTTGGTCTGTAGTAAATGAGCTGGCAGCTTTCCATCGGGTCCTGGTGGGAGAACGTAGCAGCAGATGGCTTGTTTCCTATAGGGGGTTAATTCACTTTAATGAACAATACCAAGACATAAATAACGAGGAAGACAAGTCCCAGGATACTTTGCTTCAGATACATCAAAACAGAAAGCACCAAGAGGTTTAGATTCCATGCAGATAGCATATTTATTCCTGTGTTACACACTTAGGCCCTCTATAGCCTTCAACACATTTCCTTGCAGTAAAGTAACCAGAACCTTGCATGCTCTATTCATCTTTTTATCTATGTGCATGGTAAAAATACTGATTGCCATGTCCTTCAGTATTCTCGTGTAAATGGGTCTTATAAATGTGTGTGCAGGAAGACTTAAAAAATTCTAGGTTCTACAGAACTTGGCCCCTTTTAGTCTGTGATGGTATACAGTTGTCTTTCTTTGAGGACGGTTGCAAATGGTTGGAAACTTAATATGAATAGAGTGTTGTTCTTCCGAGATATTTTAACCCTTAGGATACCCGAGATTTTTTCATTTTTCTTCCCTATCTTTCTTGAGCCATAACTTTTTTTATTTTTCTGTTCCCATGGCTCTATGGGGGCTTATTTTTTGCGGGACATTTAACATGGCATACAATGTAGTGAGAAGTAGGGCTGCACGATATGGGAATTTTGTGCGATTGCGATTAGGACCCTAAAAATTGCGATAACGGTATGCGATGCAATATTTTAAGGGAATTGTGCTAGAGGTCTATTTGCTTGGATTTTCAAGGCAAAAGCACACACAAATTACTGATAATGCAGAAATGTAGTTAGGCTTAACTCAAGAACTGAAATGCACAGTGTTTTTCCAAAATAAAACATATTTGACTAAATTAAATAACATATTTGCATTACTGCAAAAGTACAAAATACAAAACTTGCCATTTTCTTAATAGCACTGCACAGAACAGATAAATAAAATAGAATAAATAAAAGAACATTTGTTCATTAACCACCTCCGGACCGCCTAACGCAGATGTGCGGTCCGGAGGTGGCAGCCCTGCGCACGACGACGCATATACGCGTCATCTCGCGAGGGCCGGGATTTCCTGTGAACGCGCGCACACAGGCGCGCGCGCTCACAGGAACGGAAGGTAAGCGAGTGGATCTCCAGCCTGCCAGCGGCGATCGCTCGCTGGCAGGCTGGAGATCCGAATTTTTTAACCCCTAACAGGTATATTAGACGCTGTTTTCATAACAGCGTCTAATATACCTCCTACCTGGTCCTCTGGTGGTCCCTTTTGTTAGGATCGACCACCAGAGGACTCAGGTAGCTCAGTACAGTCGCACCAAACACCACACTACACTACACCCCCCCCCCCCGTCACTTATTAACCCCTTATAAACCCCTGATCACCCCCCTGTCATTGATCACCGCCCTGTCATTGATCACCCCCCTGTCAGGCTCCGTTCAGACGTCCGTATGATTTTTACGGATCCACGGATACAAGGATCGGATCCGCAAAAAGCATACGGACGTCTGAATGGAGCCTTACAGGGCGGTGATCAATGACAGGCGGGTGATCACCCATATACACTCCCTGATCACCCCCTGTCATTGATCACCCCCCTGTAAGGCTCCATTCAGACGTCCGCATGATTTTTACGGATACATGGATCGGATCCGCAAAACACATGCGGACGTCTGAATGGAGCCTTACAGGGGGTGATCAATGACAGGGGGGTGATCAGGGAGTCTATATGGGTGATCACCCCCCCCCCCCCCCCCCCCCGGTAAGGCTCCATTCAGACATTTTTTTTGGCACAAGTTAGCGGAAATTTTTTGTTTGTTTTTGTTTTTTCTTACAAAGTCTCATATTCTACTAACTTGTGTCAAAAAATAAAATCTCACATGGACGCACCATACCCCTCACGGAATCCAAATGCGTAAACATTTTTAGACATTTATATTCCAGACTTCTTCTCACGCTTTAGGGCCCCTAAAAAGCCAGGGCAGTATAAATACCCCACATGTGACCCCATTTCGGAAAGAAGACACCCCAAGGTATTCCGTGAGGGACATATTGAGTCCATGAAAGATTGAAATTTTTGTCCTAAGTTAGCGGAAAGTGAGACTTTGTGAGAAAAAAACAAAAAAAAATCAATATCCGCTAACTTATGCAAAAAAAATAAAAAATTCTAGGAACTCGCCATGCCCCTCATTGAATACCTTGGGGTGTCTTCTTTTCAAAGTGGGGTCACATGTGGGGTATTTATACTGCCCTGGCTTTTTAGGGGCCCGAAAGTGTGAGAAGTCGTCTGGGATCCAAATGTCTAAAAATGCCCTCCTAAAAGGAATTTGGGCCCCTTTGCGCATCTAGGCTGCAAAAAAGTGTCACACATGTGGTATCGCCGTACTCAGGAGAAGTTGGGGAATGTGTTTTGGGGTGTCATTTTACATATACCCATGCTGGGTGAGAAAAATATATTGGTCAAATGCCAACTTTGTATAAAAAAATTGGAAAAGTTGTCTTTTGCCAAGATATTTCTCTCACCCAGCATGGGTATATGTAAAATGACACCCCAAAACACATTGCCCAACTTCTCCTGAGTACGGCGATACCACATGTGTGACACTTTTTTGCAGCCAAGGTGGGCAAAGGGGCACATATTCCAAAGTGCACCTTTCGGATTTCGCAGGCCATTTTTTACACATTTTGATTGCAAGGTACTTCTTACACATTTGGGCCCCTAAATTGCCAGGGCAGTATAACTACGCCACAAGTGACCCTATTTTGGAAAGAAGACACCCCAAGGTATTCCGTGAGGGGCATGGCGAGTTCCTAGAATTTTTTATTTTTTGTTACAAGTTAGCGGAAAATTATGATTTTTCTTTTTTTTTTCTTTTTTCCTTACAAAGTCTCATATTCCACTAACTTGCGACAAAAAATAAAAAATTCTAGGAAAATGCCATGCCCCTCACGGAATACCTTGGGGTGTCTTCTTTCCAAAATGGGGTCACTTGTGGGGTAGTTATACTGCCCTGGCAATTTAGGGGCCCAAATGTGTGAGAAGAACTTTGCAATCAAAATGTGTAAAAAATGCCCTGCAAAATCCGAAAGGTGCACTTTGGAATATGTGCCCCTTTGCCCACCTTGGCAGCAAAAAAGTGTGACACATCTGGTATCGCCGTACTCAGGAGAAGTTGGGCAATGTGGTTTGGGGTGTCATTTTACATATACCCATGCTGGGTGAGAAAAATATCTTGGTCAAATGCCAACTTTGTATAAAAAAAATGGGAAAAGTTGTCTTTTGCCAAGATATTTCTCTCACCCAGCATGGGTATATGTAAAATGACACCCCAGAACACATTCCCCAACTTCTCCTGAGTACGGCGATACCAGATGTGTGACACTTTTTTGATGCCAAGGTGGGCAAAGGGGCACATATTCCAAAGTGCACCTTTCGGATTTCACCGGTCATTTTTTACAGATTTTGATTGCAAAGTACTTCTCACACATATGGGCCCCTAAATTGCTAGGGCAGTATAACTACGCCACAAGTGACCCCATTTTGGAAAGAAGACACCCCAAGGTATTCCGTGAGGGGCATGGCGAGTTCCTAGAATTTTTTATTTTTTGTCGCAAGTTAGTGGAATATGAGATTTTGTAAGGAAAAGAGAAAAAAAAAAATCATCATTTTCCGCTAACTTGTGACAAAAAATAAAAAATTCTAG
Source organism: Bufo gargarizans (assembly GCF_014858855.1). Lineage (NCBI taxonomy): Eukaryota > Metazoa > Chordata > Amphibia > Anura > Bufonidae > Bufo > Bufo gargarizans. The sequence goes on from NC_058086.1 coordinate 199,222,458, forward strand.
GAACTCGCCATGCCCCTCACGGAATACCTTGGGGTGTCTTCTTTCCAAAATGGGGTCACTTGTGGGGTAGTTATACTGCCCTGGCAATTTAGGGGCCCAAATGTGTGAGAAGTACCTTGCAATCAAAATGTGTAAAAAATGGCCTGCAAAATCTGAAAGGTGCACTTTGGAATATGTGCCCCTTTGCCCACCTTGGCAGCAAAAAAGTGTGACACATCTGGTATCGCCGTACTCAGAAGAAGTTGGGGAATGTGTTTTGGGGTGTCATTTTACATATACCCATGCTGGGTGAGAGAAATATCTTGGCAAAAGACAACTTTTCCCATTTTTTTATACAAAGTTGGCATTTGACCAAGATATTTTTCTCACCCAGCATGGGTATATGTAAAATGACACCCCAAAACACATTCCCCAACTTCTCCTGAGTACGGCGATACCAGATGTGTCACACTTTTTTGCTGCCAAGGTGGAAAAAGGGGCACATATTCCAAAGTGCACCTTTTGGATTTCACCGGTCATTTTTTACACATTTTGATTGCAAAGTTCTTCTCACACATTTGGGCCCCTAAATTGCCAGGGCAGTATAACTACCCCACAAGTGACCTCATTTTGGAAAGAAGACACCCCAAGGTATTCTGTGAGAGGCACGGTGAGTTCCTAGAATTTTTTATTTTTTGTCGCAAGTTAGTGGAATATGAGACTTTGTAAGAAAAAATAAAAAAAATAAAATCATCATCATTTTCCGCTAACTTGTGACAAAAAATAAAAAGTTCTATGAACTCACTATGCCCATCAGCGAATACCTTAGGGTGTCTACTTTCCGAAATGGGGTCATTTGTGGGGGTTTTCTACTGTTTGGGCATTGTAGAACCTCAGGAATCATGACAGGTGCTCAGAAAGTCAGAGCTGCTTCAAAAAGCGGAAATTCACATTTTTGTACCATAGTTTGTAAATGCTATAACTTTTACCCAAACATTTTTTTTTATCAAAGACATGTAGAACAATAAATTTGGCGAAAAATGTATATATGGATGTCGTTTTTTTTGCAAAATTTTACAGCTGAAAGTGAAAAATGTCATTTTTTTGCAAAAAAATCGTTACATTTTGATTAATAACAAAAAAAAGTAAAAATGTCAGCAGCAATAAAATACCATCAAATGAAAGCTCTATTAGTGAGAAGAAAAGGAGGTAAAATTCATTTGGGTGGTAAGTTGCATGACCGAGCGATAAACGGTGAAAGGAGTGTAGTGCCGAAGTGTAAAAAGTGCTCTGGTCATGAAGGGGGTTTCACCTAGCGGGGCTGAAGTGGTTAAAATAGCGACTTGCCTCCAGCCCCTCCTCCCTCCCCATACTGTAACTGATGTATCGCCCGCCGCGCTGTGCAGCATAGCGGCCGACGATACATCCGTGTCAACCACGTAAAAAGTCAACCATCGCTTTATAAGGTGCACTGCCGTTTCCCCCCCACTTTTGGGGGGGGGGGGGGAGTTTGTCTTATAAAGCGAAAAATATGGTAATATAACTGCAGCATTTTTGGGTTGGCCAATTGGCGATTGCGATTGCTTTGGCGATATATTGTGCAGGCCTAGTGGGAAGTGGGGAAAAAATTCCAAATGAGGTGGAATTGGGGGACAAAACGCAATTCCTGCATCGGTTTATGGGTTTTGATCCTACCTGACCAACACCCTTCATTATCATTGTCAGTAAGATTGCAGCGATACCACATTTGTATAGGTTTTTTCATCACCATAGTCTGACCCCCATGACTTGTTTATAGTTATAACTACTGAGCTGTGTGGGGGCTAATTATTTTTTTAGGACAATCTGTAGTTTTTATTGATACCATTTTGAAGTGTGTTTGACTTTTTGATGACATCTTTATTACATTTTGGGTAAGAGAAGCGATCAAAAAATGGCAAATCTGCATTTTTCCTCTTTTTTCCCCCTTACACAATTTGCTGTATTGGAAAAATATTTTTATATTTTAATAGTATGGGCGTTTTCGCACGCGGTGATGCCCATGATGTTTATATTTTTTGTTATTTATGTATTTATTCTTTTAATCAACGGAAAGGGGGAGTGATTCAATTTTTTATATATATTTGTTAAGATTTTTTTTTAAACTTTTTTTTTTATGGTTTTGTACCTCATTTTTTTAATTCTGCACCATGATGTTTCTTATATATGCAAATTGGTACTAGAACTGCTCATTTCTTATGTTGGCCTGCCTCCTGCTGTCCAAAATAAGAATTGCAGCTCCAATACCCTGGGTCTTTTCAGAGAGACCCAGCGTATTGAATTCACTTACTGGCATCCTCATTGGCCGCAGAGGATGCCAACAAGAAGCCCAGGTTTTATAGCTTTTAGATGCCGTGATCACATTTGATCACGGTATGTAAAGACTTTCATGATTGCGATCGGCATTATTGCCGGTCGTGATCATTAACTGTGGGTCTCTGCTTTTTGAAACGGCGAAGACCAGCCGGCCATAGTGCCCGCGAGAGCGGGCGCCATGTTTACCCATTGCTCCAGCGCCATACATGCACTGTGCTGGTAGTGAAAGGGCTAACTAATGACCTCTCCTCAGGCCCCCCACCGATCAGCAGTTTGAGAATGCACTGGAGCTCTCAGTAGCACCATGGTCTTCTCCCATCTCACCAAGCACAGGATTGTACTTTGTATAGCGGCTGTGCTTGGTAACGCAGCTCAGCCCAATACACTTCTATGCGGCTGAGCTGCGCCTAGCCCGTCTGACTGATGATTGTGACGTCACATGGCCTAGGAAAAGCTGCAAGATGCCTTCTCAAACAGCCGATTGGCGAGAGTTCCAGGTGTCAGATACTGACAACCTATCCACAGGATAAGTCGTCAGTTAAAAAAAAAGCTCATAACACTCTTTTAAACAATCTGCCTAATTGTATTCCATTTCAAACATATTTTATTGTCTTCGCCCATATCTTCCCACATTTGCTGGGAATACAAAAGCAGCACAATTGTCTAGTTCTACATTTTTTTGTGTGGAAATTTAAGTGATCTACTCCATTAAATGTCCCTGTAAGACAATGTAAACCTGGTCATAAACACACCAGACAATGTCTACATACCTACACAAAATAGGTGCTAGACCAATGACCATTTACAAGAAAAATGCAAAGCTTTATTATATTCAATACATGTACAAATAAAGAACCCTTCAGTGCAAAGGACCATAAAAACAGGGGTGTTCACATCAGATATCATAAGTACAGAGAAAAACGCAGGAACACTGCCAATATCCCAAGTGTTAGTAAGGGACAGTGCCCGTGAGAAAGCAATCACCGCCATATCCACACAATGTGCAAAAAAATAAAATCACTGACAATAACGCAAACGGGCAAAGTGCCATGGTATAGACAGAACACCCACCACACCCAGTATTTACTGGCGCCTTCGTCTGGCGGTGGTTGGTTTCTGTGATCAAAGGTATGATATATGTAAACTACCGAACACTTGCATTTGTGACCAGCTTCACCCTCACCTACTGTGTCCTTCTCCCATACCATGCAGATTGTAAGGGCCCTCTCTCCTTCTATACCAGTCTGTAACTAGTCTTGTTCATGCTTAGTGCAATTGTCTGTATTATGTATGTATACTCCTTTTCATATGTACAGCGCCATGGAATGAATGGCACTTTAATAATAAATAATAATATTAATAGTAGATGCACTTACACATTTCCTACATGTGGGTTGCCGCAACGTGCATATATCGCATCGGTCTTTGGCGCGGGAAGCCAGAAGCACTAATGCACTCTATAGACATGTGCCGGCATCCATCGTGTTATGAATGTCTAGAACAGTGATGGCAAACCTTTTAGAGACCGAGTGCCCAAACTGCACCCCAAAACCCACATATTTATCACAAAGTGCCAACATGGGAATTTCCCCTGAATACTACAGTCCAGTATAGTATATCTTCCATGTACTTTTCGCTATAAAAGCCTGTTTACACTCAGTGCGCTGCCTGTGGTGTTCATAGTATGCTTGCGCTGATGAATGGCAGGAAAAGTCTAAGGCCTCCTGCACATGACTGTAGGTGTCCCGTTGCCATATTGAGGACCGCATTTGCGGATCCGCAATACATGGGCACCGCTCCACGTGCATTCCGCATCACGGATGCGGACGCTTTCACTTTAATGGGTCCGCCAAATCCGGAGATGCGAAATGGTGCGGAACGGAAGCACAGAACGGAACCCTATCGAGAGGCTCCCAGGGGTTTCATCCCGTACTTCCGTTCCGAAAAAAGATAGAACATGTCCTATCTTTTTGCAGATCGTGGACCCATTAAAGTGAATGGGTCCGTGATCCACTGCGGCTGCCCCATGGTCAGTGTTCTTGCATTGCGGCCCGCAGCACGGCCACGGGGTTCGTGTGCAGGAGGCCTAAGGCATATTGGTACACCATAGACTTTTCCAGGGTGCAAGTGCCCACAGAGAGGGCTCTGAGTGCCGCCTCTGGCACCCGTGCCATAGGTTCGCCATCACTGGTCTAGAACATACGTAATTAATATAAGTATTCTCTTCTCACCGTAAATGTGATTGGTTGTTCCACGTATATAATACTTTTGCACTGGAAAACTTTGTCTGTTGCCTTAGCCTCAGATATACCTGCATCAGTACTCTGCTCAGGCCAGGTTCACACTTCAGTTATTTGGTCAGTTATTTCCATCAGTAAATAACCAGTAGTGAAGCCTACTTGTAGATAAGGTATAATGTAATGATCCTCGCCTGTTTTGTGTTTTTGACCTGCACCTGGTTTTGGCTCGCAATAACTGATGGAAATAACTGAAGTGTGAACTTGGCTTAATCTGTATAGAATTTTTACCTTTACCAAACATCGTTTAAAGGGGTTGTCCGGTTTCAGAGCTGTCCGGTTTCAGACTGCCCCCTGACATGAGCATTGGAGCATTTGATGCTCCGATGCTCTCCCTTGCCCTATGTTGGATGGGCAAGGGCACAGGGCAAGGGCTTTTTTTTGTGTATAAAAACAGACTGCTGGACGGAGGCTTCCACCCAGCAGTGTTCCCATTGACATCACCGGCTCTGATGGGTGGGCTTTAGCGCTGCCCTAGCCATTTTACAGGCTAGGGCAGCACTAAAACCCGCCAATCGGAGCCAGTGATGTCACCGGGCTCACTGCTGGGCGGAAGCCTCCGTTTAGCAGTCCCTATGGAGAGCCTGGTACGTCACCGGATCTCCATAAAATGCCTTTGCCCTGCTCGATTCACAGGGGACTGCCTGGATGAAATTGTGGGTATATCCGGGTTCAGCTCTCAACCTGGGCAAGCCCTTTAACCCCTTCAGAACCTCCACCGTACAAATCCGGTCTTTAAACATTGCGCCCAGTCGCACGTGCAGCGGGCTCCATAGCCACTGGGTTTTTGCTGATTTGAATAGCAGAGACCCGCGGCACATGTACGCGATCAACCATAAGGCTGATCACATACATTTTCCCCTTCAGATGGCGTGGTCAAATGTGACCACGCCATTTGAGCAGTCCAGAAGTGAAAGCAGTGCTCTTCCGCTCCGGTAACAGCGTTCCCCGGCTGAGATCGGGGAACCTGTTACATTGCTGAAATAGCCCGATTCTATTTCAGGAATATACCAATACAGGCCACTAGGTGGCGGCATTGTATTATTATATTGCAAATGAAGTGTTCAATGATAGCTATATAGCCATCAGTAAACACAATGGGCAATCTAATGATTGCCAGTTATTGTCAAAAAAGTAAAAAAAAAAAGATTTTACAAATATAAAAGTTCAAATCACCCCCCTTTCCTTAAAATAAAAATATTTAACCAATAGAAAAAATAGGCATCGCTACGTGAGAAAATTCCCTTACAATTAAAATAAAACAATATTAATGGCATACGGCGAATGGCGTAATGGGAAAAAAGATAAAAACTGCCAATTTGCCATTTTTTGTCACTTCAACTACCCAATCATTTTTTTTGTAAAAAGTGATCAAAAAGTTGCACACACTTTAAATTGGTATCACCGAAAAGTACAGATGAATGAGCCCTCAAAAGTACAAAAAAATTAGCCCTCACACAGCCCCGTACACATAACTACAAAAAAGTTATATGGGTCAGAATATGGTTATGAAATGTATATATATTTTTTTTCCTCAAAGGTTTTAATTAATTTTTTCAGTATTAAAACACAAGAAAAATGATACAAGTGTGGTAGCTGTACTGATCTGTAAAAAGAAGATAACAGGTCAATCTTACCGCATAGTGTATGATGTAAAAAATAAAAACCTTTATCAGAATTGCATTTTTTCCCAATTCTACTCCATTTGCAATTTTTTTTCTGCTTCCCACTACATGGTATGCAACCGTAAATGGTGCCATTAGAAAGTATAACCTGTCCCACAAAAAATAAGCCCTAATAAGACTATGTGAATTAAAAAATTAGGACTATGGGAAGACGGGGAATAAAAAAACTAAAACGCAAAAAGGAAAATAACAGGGTCCTCAAGGGGTTATCTTTCCTTGCTTGTATTGAGAATGGTTTGCTGACGAGGAGTTGTCAAAAAAGCCTTTGCATGCATGAGGTCGCTATGTCTGTCTGGTAGTGCTTTGTATGCTACACATATTGTTCACTAAACAACTGTGCTTATTGATTGCCAAAAATAATGCAGTTAAGACCTTACAGTATGTGGATTGATCATTAGCTGCTATCTCTGATTTCAGAGATAATTGGTGGATTGAGGTTGGGTATATTTACAGGTAAGGCTACTTTCACACTAGTGTTCGGAGCGGGTCCGTCTGATGTTTCATCAGACGGATCCGCTCCTATAATGCAGACGTTTGCATCTGTTCAGAACGGATCCGTCTGCATTATAACTTAGAAAAATTTCTAAGTGTGAACGTAGCCTGAGCAGATCCGTTCAGACTTTACATTGAAAGTCAATGGGGGACGGATCCGCTTGAAGATTGAGCCATATGGTGTCATCTTCAAGCGGATCCGTCCCCATTGACTTCCATTATAAGTCTGGACGGATCCGCTCGCCTCCGCACGGCCAGGCGGACACCCGAACGCTGCTTGCAGTGTTCAGGTGTCCGCTCACTGAGCGGAGGCTGAGCGCTGGCAGACGGATGCATTCTCAGTGGATCCGTCTCCACTGAGAGTGCATTAGGGCCAGACGGCTGCATTCAGGGCCGCTTGTGAGCCCCTTCAAACGGAGCTCACGAGCGGACACCTGAACGCAGGTGTGAAAGTAGCCTAAATAGGTCTTATGGATTTCGGACATGTTAACCTTTTTGCACATCATAACGTACATGTACATCCCAGGTGGGTAGGAACTGTATGGGATGGGCTAAGGAGCTGAGCCCATTCCAAAAGCGTGGGTCCGCCTTGCAATTGCAATAATCAATAATAACTGCAGCATCTCCACAGCTGGACAGGGAGAGGATGCTCCCTCTGTGTCCTGTTCAGCCTCCCTAATGTGATCACAGAGTGGCGCTGTTATGTGATGGATAGCATTCTCTGTATAAGGGCTCATGCACATGACCGTGATTAATCCGGGAAACACCAGGCCGACCATGGCTCCTCTGAACTGACTGTATCTTAAGGTCCCTTTACATGGGACGACAGCGCAGCAGATTGTCTGGAAGGAACACAATCTGCTGCTCGCTTGTGCAGGATATCTCCTCCAGAGTATGGGGAGGAGCGATCACTAATGCCATCACTCTTCCCCATACTGTCAGATTATGCTCGAGCTAAACACTGATTCATCAGGTAATCCACTAGTTTGTACACACACATAAAAATTGTTTGCCGGCAGCAGATTGTGTTTACACAGAACGATCTGCTGCCGGCAAACGATTTTTGTGTGTGCACAAACTAGTGGATTACCTGATGAATCAGTGTTTAGCTCGAGCATAATCGGCAGTACATTTTTGCTGCCAGATAATCGCTAACGAGTGTTCCTATGACCCCCGATTATCTTTAGGATTGTCAGCCTGTGTAAAGGGCCCTTTAGTGATTATCTGATCGTAGATGTCTTGTACTGACCTGTGGAAACTGTAAAACACTAAGATACAGTTAGTTCACTTCAGGGGAGCTGCAGTCTGCCCGGGGGATTGAGCAAACACGTGGACAAATACAAAGTGTTCCTGAAGAAAATGTCTGGAAGTAAACAACAGAACCCACTCCAGGAGTAGGTCCCAACTCCTTCCTTAAAGTTCCAAAAAGTCACTCTGGGATCCGCGCTAGTATAGCAGACATCACATGGTTCAGCACATATGAAAGAGTTTAAAGTGAAAGGCCAGATCTCCTGTAAGACTATGGGAGTGATATATGTGTTAGAATGCCCATGTAAATTACAATATGTGGGGAGAACCCTGAGAAAATTAAAAACAAGAATTGGAAAACATATAAGAAATATTTAAAAAGCATTAGATACGCATAGTGTATCGGCTCATTTAAAAAAAAGTCACCATCAAAATCCAGAAGATGGTTCACCTCATTATAAGATCAAGGGGGAGAGGATGAGAGAAGAAAAGATAAATTTTTGGCTTGGGAAGGAATTTTACAGGAGCGGTACTGGACGAGGTAGTAATGGTTAGGAACTGTGGGTATGGGTGGAGGTAACCCACAGGCCTGTCTGGTAGTGTAGAAGGAAAGTTGGTCAATTATTTGTAAGATTGAGGGACATCGAGAAGATACTGGGAAAGTTTGCTGTATCATTAATATACGGCAGAATACTGTAGTTGGAATCAGTCAGATAAACAATACGACGTGATTTAGTAGGGAAATAATATTAGGATTGGTCTGTATTTGCTACAAAAGAATATTTAGTTCACCGTTGTAGTGTTATCTGTAGTTGGGTTACAACTTGAGGTCTCGAGAAAAGAGGCGATGTGTAGTGAACCTATGATGGCGTACAGAGGTATGGATAGAGGGCATTTTAATGTTTTAATATTGTAATGGAAAGTAAGTGTGTAAATGACGCATTGTGATGTATGTATAAGTACAGCCCATACCTGGAAAAGAGAAAAAAAAAGACGCCCCAGATGATGCAGGAGTGAAACCGGGGTGGGGCATCAACTTTTATGTGATAAGCAAGACGACAATCTTTGTGAGTAAATAAAGAGCTTTGGTGAAAAATCTGTCTCTGTGTTGCCCGTAGGCTGAGAAATATCGAGGCAGCACATGTGGAGAGGGGAGAAGAGACATGGAGGGAGAGCCAAATCTCAACCTGTACGTTATATGTGCTGAACCATATAGTCTGTCTGCTACACTAGCTGCGGATCACAGAGTGACTTTTTGAAACACGTGGACTGTGTTTCCTGGGCCGATCACAAGTTTTACTGAATCTTTTCCCACAAAAGTATATCAATCTGCTCAGTTTCTCTTTAAATTCTGAGATGGGGCTTATTAGAATATGGCTTAAATTTAGAAAGATATTTTTGGTCACCTCGCCTCCCAAAAAGTTTCAATAAAAATGATCAAAGCAATGTATCCTCAAATGGTACTGATAAGAACTACAGCTCACCCCACAAAAAATAGCCTTCACTCAGGTCTAGTGACAGAAAATAAATAAAAAATCACAGGTATCAGAATAATACAACACAAAAAAACAAAACAAAAAAAAAGATGTGAAAATAGGACTTTTGCTATTTTTTTTTAGGTCATTTGTGCAAATTCTGTGACTTTTTACACAACTCACTTCAGCTTTGGAAAGTGGATGGGAAAGTGGGCTTAGTTAGCTATGTTAATGAGCTTCATTCCAGATTTATCACTGCAACTTTTAAAATAGTAACAGAAAAAGACCCAAAGTCACTGCAGTCCGGGAATAGTGTAAAAAAGAAACTGGATTAGCGTTTCTACACAAGAGTGTTAGGTTTAATGATGCTCCATATTTTACAAACAACATGTGTCATTTGATAACTTTGTTGTAAAGTACGCCAATGCATATTAACGGAAAACTAACATTTATGTATTACCCTTATGATAACCCCCCTCCAATGGTCATAATCGTAGTGACCCACAGAATAAAGTTAACGTTATTTTTAGTGCACAGTGAACTCTCCTTAAAGAAATGTAATTTTTTTTTTTTAATACAACCCAAAACTATTTGTTTTTACAGTTTTTGCATACATTGTAAGAAATATTAAAGGGGTTGTCCAGTTTCAAGAAGAAAACTGACAATACTCACACATAGGTAATTACTTATCTAGCAAATCTCACGCTGCCGCTCCAGTTCTCGTGGCCAGGATATGTTGACCCAGCTACAGCGGTGACATCACGTTGACAACACTTGATCACTGCAGCCAACCACTGGCCTCCAGCAGTGCATCTCCGAGGCCAGTGAGTGCTGCAGTAGTCACATGTTGTCGTTGTCACTGCAGCCAGGTCAACAGAGCCCAGCCGGAAAAAAATGTGTGGACTCTGCTAGGTAAGTAATTAATTTTTTTTAGGCACTCTGAGTGTTGTCTGGTTTCTCTATGAAACAGGACTACCCCTTAAATCAGTGCTATTTCAAAGTACATCTTCTCATGGTCCTGCCTTGTACATTATGCATCTTTCAAAATGCAGCACACGCCATCACTGTGTTGTACACTATACAGCCTGTCCAGCTAGTCCTTGTTCCGTAAAATCCATTTTTCTCATCAGCAGGATTTGTTCAGACCGTCCAAAATGTCTAACACTTCTTGTGTAAACTACCCTCCATATTTCCACATAACGATTCCACAGGCGAGAGAAAAGGTTAATGGTCACAATAATGATCATCCTAAAACCGCGCTTCATTTTCCTCTTCATAAAACAGATTACTACTCCAGATTATTTCATCCCTGTGGAAGTAATCCATCTGCCTGGAAGCCTCTTTCCCTTAGTAACACTGGACAGCCGCCAGCTATTTCTTACTTTTAGAAAGAACCTAATATTTTAGATTGCTTAATGTAAGGAATGAAATGTCTTTTTACTTCATGTTACTATTATTCATAAACGTATTTTGCATTTTAAACTATGCTCAATAGGGGTAAGATGCTACTTTAATGTAATAGAATTTAAAATGTTTTCATGTAGCACCCTCTCTGGGCTTTGTTGTTTTTATTACAGCACTAACCATGGAAATACGGTCAGAGTAGTTAGCTTTGAATAGTTTAGGCAGTGGTTTTATGTTGATTTAAAGTTAAGCTTATACTGTATAGGAGAACACAAAGGTGTAGGTTATAGTTTAAAATGTAACTGGCATTCTTTTTTTTATTTCTGTACTGTATAGGAGCAATGATGCTAACCATTTTTGTAACATACTTTAATTACTGAAATCACACATTTCTATTAGAAAAATAGCTGTAAAGTGGCCATTTTGAGCCTCAGCAACGCTCCTCTGTCTTCTGTTTACATAACTGTTAGTGTTAGCAAGTCTCCACAGTTATGTAAATAGAAATGTACGATTTCAGTAATTAAAGTATATTACAAGAAGAGATAATACATCCTAAAGCTTGTATCATCTGCCCCTGGATAAAAGAGAACAGTTAAATCTATGGGGTTCTGACTTTTGGGACACCACTGATTCCCTACCATCCCCCATGACAGGAGGGAGGACTTTGAATGCAGCATCAGTGCCATAGGCTTTGCATGGAATGACAGCATGCTGCATGACTGCTGCCCTGTTGACAGTCCTCCTCATCTCATGTGGTGACAGTGGATGGGGTACCAAAGGACCCCATTACACATTAGACTATTGTAAACCAAACCAATTTCAGTGGGACCAGCTAGGCTATCTAATATATATGGGGAGCTCCCAACTTTTCCCGTAGATTTCAACACCCAGTCCTTCTTTTCTCCCAAATAAGCCACCGGAAGAGGAGTCTGGAAGAAGCCCTTTCTCCTCTCTCTCCATTGGAATCGCATACTTGTTTGGCGTGTGTATGGAGGAGTTCAGAGATTTAGCTGTTCAGCCGACAGCTGTGGACGGTGTATGTGCCACTTAACATTTGTCACCAATCCAGTCAGCCTCTCCTCCGCTAAAATTGTCCACATGTCGATAATAAAATCTACTCATCAGCACAAAAATGTGCACAGAAATGCACCGCTATACAAAGGTGCCCATGGATAGTAAGATTTCTCCCGACTCGACCAGCACTATAGAGAAAAACAATATAAGATAACGGAAATGATTTTCCATGTGGAATGAATTCCTACATTGGTGCTGTATACACTGCTTCATATCTGCAGTCACATCAGTGCTGTCTTCCCTGCCATGCACTGCCTGCCATCCTTAAGGTGGCATACCTAATGCATCCTCTTTGGCGGCTCAGTCGTGCACATTGATTTTATATTATATTGCCATTAATATCATTTATTCATGAAGTTTCAGCATTTGCACATCTTAGTTCCCAGTCGCTCAGATTCTTTCTGCTTGTTCAGTATCTGCTGAGGTCCACCGGTTATTTGCTGATTTTACTGACTTTTCTCGTTGACGTCTTACTGATTCCATTGTTCCTTCTCCGTTACACCCGGTCTGTCATATTGTACTCTGTGTAGCTGTGGATGTATCCAAGCTCCTGAAAACTCTCTGGCACCTCCAATGAACTACATCTTCATTCTTGTGTGCTAGTATAATTCATGTCTCCTCTATAGACCATCTCATATACCGTAGATTTAGGTGTGTTTAGAAACAGTCGACATGTGGTTTATTTAAAGGAGTTCATTTTTCTATAAGTCATAGCACTGTTCAAGCCGAGCCTGCTGACCCATTAATATAATAGTAAAACTAATGTCACACATGCAGATTCTTTTTCTTTTTGCATACTTCAGTAGTATCAGTGCAAAAACTTCCAGCAGCCTGCAGTCCCCCCCTTCTCCGCCTGCACGCACCTCCTATTTCCTCATAAAAGCTCCACGGAATACAGCTACGTAAATTGCGAATGGACACCCGCCGCGGCGGCTACCAGCGACATTAAGGGTACTTTCACACTTGCGGCAGAGGATTCCGGCAGGCAGTTCCGTCGCTGTAACTGCCTGCCGGCTCCGTCAAAACGCATGCAAACTGATGGCATTTGTCAGACGGATCAGGATCCTGATCCGTCTGACAAATGCATTGAAATGCTGAATCTGTCTCTACCGGTGTAATCCAGAAAAACAGATCCGGCATTTATTTTTTTTCACATTTTTTGCGGTCTGAGCATGCGCAGACAGCAATGCCGGATCCGTTTTGACTGAACATTTGGGGCCGGATCAGGCACTGATGCATTTCAATGGGGAGAAAATGCCGTATCCGGCATTCCGGCAAGTGCTCCGGAATTTTGGACGGAGATAAAACGTAGCATGCTGAGTTATTATTTCCATCCTAAAAAGTCAAAAAGACAGAACTGAAGACATCCTGAACGGATTACTCTCCATTCAGAATGCATTAGGATAAAACTGATCAGTTCTTTTCCGGTATTGAGCCCCTAGGATGGAACTCAATACCGGAAAAGAATAACGCTAGTGTAAAAGTACCCTGAAGGCCCAAAAGATATATCTCAGACAGTAACACCTCTGGGATTTTTTTTTCTTCATGTAAACCGTGCAAAAATTTTGAACTGGAGCTTTGGGGTACAGTCAGGCAGTAAAAATACATGTCAGAAGAATCTGATGGGTGTTTGCCGTGGAACCCGCTGTTGAAATCCGAAGCGGTCCCTCATTCTATGGGGCTAGTCCATGTGCCTGTGTGGTTTATACACAGAAATTGCACCAAGAAGATGCATTAACCTATAGTGTGGATTTCCTGTTGAAAGCCGTGGGAGGGGGTTTCCGCTCTGAAATCTGCGTGGCAGAGTGAGCATACCCTTTGACATGCAAGTTCTGACTGCACCTTAGTATAAGAATGATGTATGTACTGCTATCAGCTGGTATCTGTGATGTGTATTATAGGTCATTTCTTTATATTCCAGAAATCCTACTCCGGTGAGAACACTGCCAGTGTCATTGCCCGCTCTTGTGCAGCCACAGGCCTGTCTCTGTTGGTCCCAGTACTCGTTATGTCATTTAAAGAAAAAGTAGAGGAAATTCTAAACCTTCTCACAGCAAGGTTGCCTGGGCGGCCAGCCGCAGATGATTCTCAGGCTCTACAAGTTCATATTGGACTGGCTCTTGGGATGTTCATCTCCCATCTGTGTGAGGAGAAAATCAGGTACCCCATGTGCATAGGAATTTCTACCTGCTACAGACACAGATTTTTAGGGATTTGGGGTATGGGAGGATAATGAGTGAGTTGGGAACTTATGTGGATGAGCTCTTGGGTTTCAGGTTCATCTTTGGATTCATCCTCTAAGGTTTTTTCTACCTAACTACATGTGTTAAATGTGGATCTGTCTGGGACCTGGCTGCAGATTACCATACAGCAAATTTCTCCCTCGGCACTGTAAGACCACACGTTGCGGAATACGTGCAGAAACCGTAGCGTATTTACAGTGAGAGTACAATAATCTCATGTACACTTTGCAGATTTAGAAATTGAGCTGCCATGCTGTTTTCAAGTTAAATAGCATGTCAATTATGTGCGTGGTTTTAGCTGCAGATTTCACACTTTTCAATGAAAGGGTGAGATCAGCAGGCAAAACTGCATCGAATCTGCACCAAAAACCGCTGTTGAACATTGTGGATATGCTGCAGAAACGCACAGAATTTGTGCGGATCTTATGTGCATTCACTCATCTGCTGATAGCTTAAAGGGGTTCTGCAGTTTGTTTAAACTGATGATCTATCCTCTGGATAAATCATTAGCATCTGATCGCCAGGGGACCGACACCTGGGACTCCTGCCGATCAGCTGTTTGAGAAGGCAGCAGCACTCTAGGAGTGCCATGGCCTTATCACTGTTTACCACAGGCCCAGTGACGCTACGACTAGTATCAACTGGCCTGGGTGGGGCTAAGCTCTGTTCACTTGAATGGAGCTTAGCCGTGCCCAGGCCAGTTGATACCAGTGATGGTCAGTTTGCAGTGTTCACCAGCAAGCACATGTTGGCTGCCATTTTGACTCACCCATCTGGCGATGCACAGGTAAGCCCTTACCTGTGCCGGGAGCTGGTCTGAAATCAAATGCGGTCACCGGGAGCAGGCAGTTCCGAGAACAGACGCTGGGGGCCTTCATCAGGCTGTTCTTGGAACTGCCTGCTCCCGGTGACTGCATTTAATTTCAGACCGGCTCCTGACACAGGTAAGGGCTTACCTGTGCATTGCCGGACGGGTTAGTTAAGATGGCAGCTCACATGTGTTCGCTGGTGAACACTGCGAACTGACCATCACTGGTTAATACTAGTCGTGACGTCACTGGGCCTGCGGTAAACAGTGAGAAGGCCGCGCCGCTGCCTTCTCAAACAGCAGATTGGCAGGGGTCCCGGGTGTCAGGACCACCGCCGCTCAGATGCTGATGATCAGTTAAACAAACTGCAGAACCCCTTCAAGGGTACCTCCACTCAGATTTACTTCTTCATTTGTAAAGGGTGAAACCGCAGCTAAAACTGCAAACATAATTCACATACTCTGGATTTGGAAATCCACACAGCAGGTCAATTTCCGTGCAGAAAAAAGTGTACATGAGATTTGTGGAAATCTGCGCCCTAAATTGACTTAAAATTCCCAGCGAGGTCTATTTCCACTGCAGTTTTTTTCCGCAGTGTGTAGCGAGACTTTAGAAAATCTCATCAGCTTGGCTGATCATGTAATGCTTTGTGGATTTTCCCTCTGCTCCGCATAGAAAATCCACAATGTATCCACTTGTAAACATACCTTAAATTAGGCCTATAATTGGACAATTTAGTAAGGTCCTTTCGTGTAGATTATGTTGTATGGTGAGATATGATGACTTGCAGTTTCAGTTCCAAAGCCGGAGCAGAAATACTGATATGTCCTCTTATAATTTCTCTTATCTGGATTAAATAGTTGCAGTTATCTCTTTATATGCTGGGACACTATTGTATTTGGTGGTTTGTGTCCACATAAGACAGCCATGGCGGCTCAGCACCGGACAGAAAATCAGAAGTGGAAATGTCTTCAACTGGATTTAACAACACAGGCTTTGGGCTGTATCATATCTCCGCATACAAGCTAGATATTACAAAACATTCAAACCTCTTAATGGTAGGGGACTTCTGTCAGGTCTCCTGATTGTTTCATGGATTCTTTAAAAAATCCATTTGTGTAGAAACATCCATGCTTCATGCCTCCACCAGATTCCATGTATCAGTGGAACCAAATTGGTATCTGGTTGTTCATATTCTTGTCTATGTCTTTCTGTGCAGTGATACTTCTGGGCAGCAAATGAATTTGCTAGTAATGAAATCACTGGATGCACTGGAGAGCTGCTGCTTTGACCCCAGCCAGGAGTACAAGTAAGTAACAATGCATAGTTACTGCCATGTATTGTAAATGTGTGCCCCTTTCTCTGTGTATGAATCTAGACCATACTTGCTAACCCATGGCACGCCGGACCTAAGAGATAGGATTGTGTTTCAGTCAAAGTGCTCTGCTGCTTCTACGTCTGTTTTCTGGTGTAGAAAAGTAAAAAATTTTGTCATAAGCCATATTTTGTGACTTTTCCTACACTTCATGTAAAATGTAACAATACATATGCCACAAAACTAGTGTAAACACCTGAAATACACTGTCTCACAAAACTGAGTCCACCCCTCACATTTTTGTAAATATTTTATTCTATCTTTTCATGGGACGACACTGAAGATATGACACTGTGATTCAATGTAAAGTAGTCAGTGTACAGCTTGTATAACAGTGGAAATTTGGTGTGATCTCAAAATAACTCAACACGCAGCCATTAATATATAAACCACTGGAAACAAAAGAGAGTACACCTCGAAAATGACCGAACAATATGCAGACAAATGCTTGTATGAATTGTGCCTCAATCTGAAATGGATTCATAGGTTTGAGACTCAAACCAATACATTCATTAAGGATGCTTTAAGGTATATACACACTAAGCACATTATGCACTAGGGATCGACCGATTATCGGTTTTACCGATATTATCGGCCGATATTCAGTATTTTGAACGTTATCGGTGTCTGCATCTATTTTGCTGATATACCGATGACGTATGGGGAACAAGGATCGCGCTGATGACAGCGCTTTCCGTGTTCCCTTAGCAGCACAGGGGAGAAGGAAGCAGTGTCTACCTCCCCCCTGTGCTGCTGCTGCCACCAATGAGGAGGGAGGACAAGAGGAGGGGAGCGGCTGTGGCCACTGCAGCACCAATGAAGTTAACTCTCTCATTAATTCATATACAGGAGGCGGGAGCTGGCTGCAGAATCGCATAGTCGGCTCCCGACCTCTATGAGCAGTTGCTGCGATCCACCCCAGTTAATCCCTTAGGTGCGGCACCTGAGGGGTTAACTGCCGCGAATCACAGCTACAGCTCATAGAGGTCGGGAGCCGGCTATGCGATTCTGCAGCCAGCTCCCGCCTCCTATATATGAATTAATGAGTCATCTTCATTGGTGGCGCACCCCCCAAACCCCAGTATTAATCATTGGTGGCGCAGTGTGCCCCCCCTCCCCCAAACCCCAGTATTAATCATTGGTGGTGCAGTGTGCCCCCCCTCCCCCAACCCCAGTATTAATTATTGGTGGTGCAGTGCGCCCCCCCCCCCCCAAACCCCAGTATTAATTGTTGGTGGTGCAGTGCGCCCCCCCAACCCCAGTATTAATCATTGGTGGCGCAGTGTGCCCCCCTCCCCCAAACCCCAGTATTAATCATTGGTGGTGCAGTGTGCCCCCCCTCCCCCAACCCCAGTATTAATTATTGGTGGTGCAGTGCGCCCCCCCAACCCCAGTATTAATCATTGGTGGCGCAGTGCGCCCCCCACCCAAGCACCCCAGTATTAATTATTAGTGGCAGTGACCACAGGGTCCACTCCCCTCCTTCTCACTGGTATTGAAGCTCTGGCTGCCATAGTCAGCTCCCTGCTGCTGTGTGCACAAAGCACAGGGCAGCAGGGACAGTGTAAGGTCCTATTCACCCTGATAGAGATCTATCAGGGTGAATAGGACAAGGGTTCTAGTCCTTAAGGGGGCTAATAGTTAGTAAAAATAAAAAAATATTAATTATAAATGAAAAATAAAGATTTACAAAAAAAAAAAAACAACTACACGTTAACAATAAACATATTTATTTTCAGCAGATTTGTGTAGGAACTTTAAAAAAAAAATTCAAAAATGAAAATTCACAGAATATCGATATAAATTATCGGCTATCGGCCTGAAAGTTCACAGATTATCGGTATCGGCCCTAAAAAATCAATATCTGTCAATCCCTATTATGCACGTTTTTTCTGTGCTGCGTTTTGGGCAGCTTGATACAGTCCCAGCTAAGTAGATGCTATTTTCAAAATTTCATGTGCAGGGTGTGTAGAATTTGTGTGGATTTTCAATGTAGATTCTACCCTCTGCAATGCCTACTGTCAGGGATGAGTGTTTGTATAAATGCTCAGTCTTGATAATTGATCGGTGTAAAAGGTGCCAGCAATAACCTGATGAATGAGCAAGTTCCAAGTAAAAAAAAAGTAATATAAAATTGTAAAAAATAGAAAAAAAAAATTAAAATATTACATATCGCCTCATCTGTATTGACCAGCTCTATAAAAATATCTCATGATCCACCCTGTCAGGTGGACGCCATAAAATAAATCTAAATAAAAACAGTGCCAAAACAGCAATTCTTTTTGTCACCTTGCCTCACAAAAAATGTAATACCAAGCAATAAAAAAATTGTATGTACCAATCAAATTTGCATCTGATCCCGAACAAAATCGTTTGCCATCGCTACATCCCTCAAAAGACAATCGTTCAAAACGTTTTTTTTTAAATGGCTCTTCGAAGATGGCAACACAAAAATATTTTTCTTTTCAAGAATGCATTTACTGTGTAAAGATAAAAAAAAAACATATTAGGTATTGCCGCATCCGTAACAACCTGCTCTATAAAAATATCAAATGATATAACCCCTCAGGTGAATGCTGTATAAAAAAAAAGCTGTGCCAAACAGCCATTATTGTTCACCTTGCCTCACAAAAAGTGTAATACCAAGCAATCAAAAAGTCATATGTACCTCATTGCAAAAAATGAGTCCCTACCTAAGACAGTCGCCCAAAAAATAAAAATAAATATGGCTCTCAGAAAACGCAAAAACAAGATATTTTTCTTTTAAAAAATGCCTTTACCGTGTAAAGCTTAGCAAAATGTTTTAAAAAAATAGACATATTAGGTATTGCCGCATCCGTAACAACCTGCTCTATAAAAATATCACATGATATACCATCTCAGGTGGATGCTGTAAAAAAATAAAAACTGTGCCAAAAAGAGTTTCTAAATTCCATAAAACACCTATGGGGCCAAATTGTTCAGTACATCTCTTATAAATTCCTTGAGGGGTGTAGTTTCCAAAACTGGGGGCACTTTGAGGGTTAGGGTTTCCACTGTAGATGTACCTCAGGGTCTCTTCAAATACAAAATGGCACCCAAAAATCATTCTAGCAAAATCTGCCCTCCGTAAACCATATGGTGCTCCTTTCCTTATGACTACCATGTTCCACTATAGCAGTTTACCACCACATATGGGGTATTTCAGTAAATTGTAGAATCGGAGTAATACATATTGAGGTTTATCTTGCTGTTAACCCTTGCTGTGTTGCAACAAAAAATTGATTAACATAAAACATTTCACCTCTATTTTTCATTAATTCTTGTGGAACACCTCAAGAGTTCACAAAGTTTTTAACATCAGTTTTGAATAATTTGAGGGGTGTAGTTTCTAAAATGGGTCATGTATGAGTGGTTTCCATTACGTAAGCCCCTCAAAATCACTTTATTATTGAATTGGTCCTTAACCGCCTCCGGACTGCCTAACTCAGGATCGCGTTCCGGAGGCGGCTGTCTCAGGCAGAGTCACGCATCGGCGTGTCATCTCGTGAGACGCGAGATTACGCGCATATCCGGGCCGGCAAAAGTTAGAGGGGTATTACATCATCAGCCTGCCAGCCAATGATCGTTGCTGGCAGGCTGATGATTTTCAAAAAAACGAATCACATGCCAGTTAACATTTTATATTTATAAATATAAGGTGTTAAATGGCTGCTGTGCTCCTCTGTTGGTCCTTTTGGTCGGTTGGTTCCAGCAGAGGAGCACAGTTCACAGTGAGTACACCAAACAGCACACTTAGCCCCCAGATCACCCCCCCATCACCCCAATTAACCCCTTGATCGCCCCTGTCAATCACCTAGTGAAAGGGAAAAAAATCAGTGTAAACTGTCACTTTTTTTTCCCACTGGTATTGACTGTTAGGTTTTAGGGTAGTTTAAACCCCTTGGTTAGGTAGTTAGCGATCGTTTAGCGCCCAGCCCACCGCACCGCAGATCACAGTCAGATCTATAATAGTATTAGTGTCACCTTAGCTCGCCCTCCACCCAAAACGCAGTGTTTGCCCGATCAGGCCTGATCGGTCGCCCACACGTGCGTTCACCCAAGCCCGCCCCGCCGCAGTGACAAAAATTATAATTTTTTTTTTATCACTGCACAATCACTTTACAAGCGCTGCGGCGATAAAAAAAATAAAAAATCTGTTTTGATATTTTTTATCAATCGCAGCGGCCTCCGGTACTTCGCTAGCCTCCCATTTGTAAGACAGGCTTGCTTTTTTTTCTTGGGTAGTCTCAGGGAATACCCCCTAAATTTGGTAGTCCAAATGTCAAACAAGGGGTACCCGATCCCGTGTTGCTACACCACAGGTTGCACAGGATCCGCTTCAAGGGCAGCAGAGTGGGGCTGGCGCTGTCGGATTATGTGGTGAGGCATACACCAGCAGCGCAACCCACCCTGGACCTAGTACCAGCACTGCCGTACAACATGGTGAAGTGGCGAGCACCAGAAGGGCAGTTGAAGCTGGTACGGTGGCACGTGCAATAGTTACCCCGTCGCAGCCACCGCACAGACAGGCCCGTAGAGCCCCTAGAGTCCCTGAGGTGCTGGCAAACCCTGATTGGCAGTCCCCAACTTCAGCCGCACCATTAGTTCCCCCTTTCACCGCCCAGTCTGGAGTTCGGGTTGAGACAGCTCAGATCGGTTCGGCACTGGGATATTTTGAGCTGTTAATTGACTGCGGAGCTCTTGGACATAGTCGTGGCAGAAACAAATCGTTATGCCACTCAATTTATAGCCGCCAACCCGGGAAGCTATTATGCCCAGCCTTTCAGATGGAAACCCGTCCAAGTTTCCGAATTAAAAAAATTTCTGGGCCTTCTCCTCAACATGGGTCTAACCAAAAAGCATGAATTGCAGTCATATTGGCCCACGAACCCAATTCATCACATGCCCATGTTCTCTGCTGCCATGTCCAGGGCACGATTTGAGGCCATCCTGCTTTTCCTGCACTTTAGCAACGACACCGCCTCCCGTCCCAGAGGCCACCCAGCTTTTGACCGGCTCCACAAAATTCGGCCCCTCATAGACCACTTCAACAACAAATTTGCAGATTTGTATACTCCTGAGCAAAACATCTGCGTAGACGAGTCCCTTATACATTTTACCGGGCGCCTTGGCTTCAAACAATACATCCCAAGCAAGCGCGCCCGGTATGGGGTCAAATTGTATAAGCTCTGTGAAAGGGCCACAGGTTATACCCACAAATTTCCGATCTATGAGGGTAAAGATCAGACCCTGGAGCCGGTCGATTTTCTGTGCGGTCCAAATCGTAGCGGGCGCATGCGCAATGCGATGCCCGCTCCTGGCAGGGCATCGCAATACCTACTGCGCATGCGCCCGCTACGATTTGGACCGCACAGCCGCAGTGGAAAAGGACAGGGGAGGGGAGTAAACGTGCGGGCAGAGGCGCACGGAGGGCGGGGTTATGAGCCGTTGAGGAGGTGCTGCCTTGGGCTCCGAGGATTGAGAGACCGCCCTGGGCACTTGAGAGGGCTCATAACATAATCTTATAAGTTCATTGTCGGCAAAAAGAAAAGTCCGTTTTCTACAACAAAGGTACCGTTTTTAAGTTCTGGGTGGATCATATAACCCTATTTGATCGGTCTAATATGCTGAAATGTGGTGACCGACTCCCTTTAAATACCAGGGCAGTATAACTACCCCACAAGTGACCCCATTTTGGAAAGAAGATACCCCAAGGTATTTCATGATGGGCATAGAGAGTATATGGAAGTTTTTTTATTTTTTGTTAGTGGAATATGAGACTTTGTAAGGAAAAAAAATAAATAAAAATGCATCATTTTCCGCTAACTTGTGACAAAAAAATAAAAAGTTCTATGAACTCACTATGCCCATCAGCGAATACCTTAGGGCAGGGATGGCCAACCTGAGGCTCGCCAGCTGTTGCAAAACTACAACTCCCAGCATGCCCGGACAGCTGGAGAGCCGCAGGTTGGCCATGCCTGCCTTAGAGTGTCTACTTTCTGAAATGGGGTTAGTTGTGGGTTTTTTCCACTGTCTGGGCATTGTAGAACCTCAGGAAACATGACAGGTGCTTAGAAAGTCAGAGCTGCTTCAAAAAGCGGAAATTCAAATTTTTGTGCCATAGTTTGTAAACGCTATAACTTTTACCCAAACCAATTTTTTTTTTTTTTTATCAAAGACATGTAGAACAATAAATTTAGAGAAAAATTTATATATAGATGTCGTTTTTAAAAAGATAAATCTTTACAACTGAAAGTGAAAAATGTCATTTTTTTGCAAAAATTTCGATTAATAACAAAAAAAAGTAAAAATGTCAGCAGCAATGAAATACCACCAAATGAAAGCTCTATTAGTGAGAAGAAAAGGAGGTAAAATTCATTTGGGTGGTAAGTTGCATGACCGAGCAATAAACGATGAAAGTAGTGTAGTGCAGAAGTGTAAAAGGTGTTCTGGTCATTAAGGGGGTTTAAGCTAGGGGAGGTGAGGTGGTTAAAAGGAAATTTTTATAAAAATTTGAAAAATTGCTTCTAAAATTCTAAGCCTTCTAACGTCTTAAAAAAATAAAATAACATTTACAAAATGATTCCAACATAAAGGAAATGTTGATTGCTAACTATTTTATGAGGTATCACTATCTGTCTTAAATGTAGAGAAATTAAAATTGAGAAAATTGTAAATTTTTAAAACATTTTTGGTATAGTCTGGATTTTTTTTTTTTTTAATATAAATAAAGGTGAAATATATCGACTCAAATTTACCACTGGCATGGAGTATAATGTGTCAAAAGAAAAGCGGCTCAGAATGGCTTGGATAAGTAAAGTGTTCCAAAGATTTGCAAAAAATGGCCTGTGCAGGAAGGTAAAAACAGGCCTGGGCTAGAAGGGGTTAAGGCTTATAATTTAACTGTAATTGCCAGGCTACGCCTAAAGTTACAACATGAAACAATGTAAGTCCCAGGTGCAGCCATCATGTAAGTAACAGTAAATGGCGAGCACTACTTGCAACCGCTAGAGCGCCCCTGTAAAAGCACCGTTACGTATGAGTAGGTTCAAAGTCTTCAATAAATGTTATTTATTTATATACTAAAGACAAAGTCATGATGTTGATCATCTTTGAAGATTTCATATAGCCTTTTATTTGGGGCAGTCACAGGTCCCCTGATACATTATACAACAATAATGAAGCAGAACATACTCGTGTGCTGGTGATTTATCTGTAACTTCTCTCTCATGGTAAATATAGCTCTTGCCACTTGTGTGTCATGAATGTTTCTGCTCTAATGCATGCACAGTCTCATTTGGCACAATGAATATAGCAATTTAAGCAAATTGTCTCATATGGGTGTGCAGGTGACTGTGGTTGCTTGTGTTTTGTTTTTTTTTGTTGCTTGTTGTTTAGCTTTTGTTATACTGCCATCTTCTGGTTCCTTTCTGAATTGGCTTCCATAAAGCAAAGCCTTTGTTCACTGAAAACGTGCTCAGTGTTATAAAGCTCATTATGGCTGGTGGAAGGTTCACTAGTTCTCCTTGGCCTTTGATATAGACATGGAGACTGTAGGACAGGTACTATATTGTAATGCTCTGTTAGCGTCTCGTTCTTTCCTTACATTGGGTCTGAGAATGCTCTTTATGTATATACCAGAGGTAAAGCCTCACTGTATGCAATTGTATACACTGAGGTATAGGACCTTGACATATACTATGCTATAATACACTGTACAGTTGCATATGTCACCCATTGAATTGCTTTATAAGAGATAGCTTATATTGCATGGTACGTGTTTCTTTGTTTCTTGCATTAGCCATCTGTATAGAAGCGCAGCAAGATTGTATAAATAAAAAGTATTCAAACACATACCACCCAACGTATGCCAGGACACTCTTTTGACATACCTTAGCCCTATTATACTCTTCAGACATAATTTACTTGTATATCGGAAATATAACATGCTATGATCACATCTCACTTTTTCCCCTACATCTAAGGGTGCCTTCACACGCAACAGATTTTGTTGCAGAAAGGTCTGCGCCTGAAGATTATTTCTATTTATCTGAATAGAGTTTGCAGAAATCAATGTGCTTCCTGCCAAAACAACCCTATTAAGATGAATGAAACTGCTTTTCAGTCACAGACATTTCTGCAACAAAACTGCTGCATGTAAAGGTGCCCTTAGAAATGGATGACATTAAATGTGTTTTATGTTCATTTTGGGGCATTCGTTAATACGATGATGAGGCTTCAGTTTGTGGCACGATCAGACGATCACTTGGGGATTGACAAGTACAGTATGCAGGAGAGAAGTGTTAACTAGCGTTTATAGTCTCATTATATTGCATTCACACCTGCTTGAGGTAAGTTTCACAAGAGTGTGTTCGCCTCCGGAAACACACTCCTTCCGTGTGACGACTGTTTCCCGGACCAAACACTGCTCATCAGACATGAAATTGCTGCATTCTAATGATTCACGATGCTGTAAGATCCTGCTCAACCACAGGTGTAGTCCACTGTACACAAATAAAGCAGAGCTTACAGTAGAGTACACCCGCAGTCAGGCAGGAAGTCACAGCATCCTAAATCATGAGAGCTCATGTCAGAGAAGCAGTGTTCGGTCCAAAAATCACAGCCATCAACAATGTACTCAAATAAAGCAGAGCTTTTGGTCCAAGAAATAAAGTCCACTATATAAATTTATCAGGAGTAGACGACAGAATAACTGTCGCTAAAATATAACATTTATTCTGATAATTAAAATGTCTCATTCAACTAAAGTGCATAAATAAATAAACTATGAACCGTCCTGGATCACACTAGCACTGGGTACGAGCGTTGTATCATCTACTCAAACCGGATCCTAGGACTGTGTACACACACAGGTAGACTGTATGTCTGGAGATCAGCAGGGTGTATACATGGCGGTAAACGCTCGACCAAACCCCCACACATAGTACTCCAACACACAACACATTGACAGGGTTAGACACTATCACTGAACCCTGAGCTGCTGCCCTAGGTACACCTACTCATAAAGGCTGGCTACAATGTAGTTTTGCTTCCTGTCATTAGGGTATTAGCCTCTGCATCACTCTAGGTCTCTTAGCCTATTCTGCTCGACGCGTTTCTTAGTTGCTGCATTGTGCAACTTAGTCATCAGGAGCACAGAGTGGTATTTAGAAGCCAACAAAACAAACATACACATATCACTGCATGCTCTCATGTATAGCATGCAGACACGTAGCCTGCGGCACTGCGATGGCCGTCCCAGCCTTTGTAGCCAGCCTTTATGAGTAGGTGTACCTAGGGCAGCAGCTCAGGGTTCAGTGATAGTGTCCAACCCTGTCAATGTGTTGTGTGTTGGAGTACTAAGTGTGGGGGTTTAGTTGAGCGTTTACCGCCATATATACACCCCGCTGATCTCCAGACACACAGTCCTAGGATCCGGTTTGAGTAGATGATACAACGCTCGTACCCAGTGCTAGTGTGATCCAGGACGGTTCATAGTTTATTTATAAACTTTAGTTGAACAACCCACATTTTAATTATCAGAATAAAAGTTATATTTTAGTGACAGTTATTAAGAAATAAAGTCATCAATAATGTACTCAAAGCAGAGCTTACAGTAGAGTACACCCGCAGTCTGGAAGGAAGTGACAGCATCCTAAATCAAGCAAGTTCATGTCAGAGAAGCAGTGTTTGGTCCAAGAAATACAGTCATCAATAATGTACTCAAAAAAAGCAAAGCTTACAGTACAGTAGACCCGCATTCAGGCAGGAACTCACAGCATCCTAAATCATGAGAGTTCATGTCAGAGAAACAGTGTTTAGTCCAAGAAATAGAGTCCCCACACGGAGCGTGTTTCCCGGGCTGAATATGTTTGTGTGAAACTGGCGTGCCTTCCTCTTATATAATTCACTCCCTATTTTGGTAATAAATGTATAGAGATGAATTTATTAAGATTGGCATAGAGGTTTAATACATTTCCCCCATGGTCTTCATGCTAACCATTATTTTGGAGGTGTCTGCATAGGTGTATGCAAAGAGAATATGACTATACAGGCGACCTTTGGATAGCACATAAATTAGTGAGAGCATGAAAACTCAGTGACTAGAGGCCCTATTACCTGGGCAGATTATTTTTAAGATGTTCGTATGAACTCTCGTTAGCGATAATCTGGCAGTATAATAGTGCCGCTGATTACCCAATGAATGAGCAAACGCTCGTTCATTGGGTAATCGGGAGCTTTTAACTTGTTTAAAAAAAATAAAAATCCTGGTTTGCTGGCAGTAGATCGTGTATAGAGATGAGCAATGCATTAGCGATCCCTCGTCCCTATACTGAGGAGGAGATCACTGCATGTAATAGCGGCGGTCTCCTCCTCTAGTGAGCAGGCAATTAACGGGAGGGAACGCTTCCCTCCCAACAATCGTCTTCTCTATCTGTCCGTGTAATAAGGCCCTTAGAATAGGACACAGGTTTTGGTAACAATGAAAATCGGACTACAACAATGATTGTAATCAGAATGTTTTAACCTTTAATTCCCTGGCACAGCATTGGCTGCATTCTAGGAGTGGGCTTGGTCCTTTCTTTCATGTGTCAGAACAGTCAGACGGACAGCCGAGTCCATGTCTCAGCTACTCTTCGTAAACTGGTTGAGTGTCTGGATAACAGCAGTGACCAAAGCCGAGCTGTGCAAGAGGTGAGATGTTGGCACAAGCTGCCCAAGTCATGTTGTTCATGACTCCTCGCTTTACATTTCTCATTTCTTTTTTATACATTTTAAATCTGTGTTTCCTTATTGTTGTTTCCCGGGCCCTGTATTACTGATGGTATTGTGGAGGGTTATCAGTGTGATTGAGCTGTTGTGCTCTGTGCCTTTATTACTAGTTAAAGGGTAGCGCCACTGCAAATAGCATTTCCCACCATGTATCCTAAGATCTCACATTGGTTTTAATGCGAATCTGATCGCTAGAGAAGCCAATCACTGGGGCGGCTAAATTTTAAGAAAGGTATTATCTTTTAGTGTTTGATCATCTGAATATTCAGAATGCCATTAATACCTAGAAACATTTGGTCATTTGTAATACAAATACTATGTTATGGACAGAAATGGGGTAGGATTTGCCAGCATAGCATATATACCATTGGACACCATTATGCTTGTAGATGTAAGGTTTGTGACTCTTTTTACTGCTTGTCGGTTTTACAGAACAGTTGAAGAGCACACATGCATGTAGCATCAGCGAGTAAACTACTAAAAAGTATAGAGCACAATATTTTTGGGAATTGTAGGAAGGGAACATACAATGAAATCTGTGACATGTTTTACTTACAGAGCATTAATACACCATTTTACAGGTCTTGTCATATGCCGTTGCTGGTGTTTCTGTGTCTGCGTTCAGTGCAGGCATTTTAGGTGCTGAGGAGGCAGAACTACATATGAATAAACTAAAGACTTTGACTGAGCAAAATCAGCAGGTAAGGAAAAGTACATGCATTCTGAACTTGGCGAAACCCAGACTGCTGTAAACAGAAGATTTGTATAGATATATTGCCCCCTATTTGGCCTTTTGAGGACTTGGCTGCATATTTTTTCTTTTGTGGGAATTTCCCTCAGGGCTCACTACATCACATGATGTGCCTGCCTGCTGTGCTTTCTCACCCCTGCCCCCACCCCATCAGCCTGGATTGGTGTTATGGGGTTGTTGTTACCTTCCATTTCTGGCCACATAGGCTTTTCTTTATCTCCAACGGAGTGGCTTCTAACCCCACCAGTTTTTTATTTTATTTTTTTATTATTCCACACGTACACAGAGAATGCTATCAATCACTGATAACACCTCCCCCTTGTATGCCTATCAGTGACTGACAGCTATCTATATATAGACACTTACACAGAGAATGCTATCAATCACTGATAACACCTCCCCCTTGTATGCCTATCAGTGACTGACAGCTATCTATATATAGACACGTACACAGAGAATGCTATCAATCACTGATAACACCTCCCCCTTGTATGCCTATCAGTGACTGACAGCTATCTATATATAGACACTTACACAGAGAATGCTATCAATCACTTATGACACCTCCCTGTGTTCAGCTATCAGTGACTGACAGCTATCTATGTATACACACTTACACAGAGAATGCTATCAATCACTGATAACACCTCCCTTGTGTACAGCCATCAGTGACCGACAGCTATCTATGTTTATGCACTTACACAGAGAATACTATCAATCACTAATAACACCTCTCTGTGTACAACTATCAGTGACTAAAAGCTATGTATACACACTTACACAGAGAATGCTATCAATCACTGATAACACCTCCCCCTTGTATGCCTATCAGTGACTGACAGCTATCTATATATAGACACTTACACAGAGAATGCTATCAATCACTTATGACACCTCCCTGTGTTCAGCTATCAGTGACTGACAGCTATCTATGTATACACACTTACACAGAGAATGCTATCAATCACTGATAACACCTCCCTTGTGTACAGCCATCAGTGACCGACAGCTATCTATGTTTATGCACTTACACAGAGAATACTATCAATCACTAATAACACCTCTCTGTGTACAACTATCAGTGACTAAAAGCTATCTATGTATACACACTTACACAGAGAATGCTATCAATCACTGATAACACCTCCCTCATGTACAACTATTAGTGACTGACATCTCTCTCTGTATACACACTTACACACAGAATGCTATCAATCACTGATAACACCTCCCTTGTGTACAGCCATCAGTGACTGACAGCTATCTATGTTTATGCACTTACGCAGAGAATACGATCAATCACTGATAACACCTCCCTCATGTACAACTATTAGTGACTGACATCTCTCTATGTATACACACTTACACAGAGAATGCTATCAATCACTGAGGAGCACATGAAAAAGGTACTGTGGCCAGTTTGAATGGTATAACCAATGTGGCAGGTTCCCCTTAAATGGCAAAGTAAATATTTCTTAGCTGCTTCCTTTTGCCAGTTCCTTTAGTTATGCATGTAAGCAAACTATTATTAGTAGAACATGTCTCTATAAAAATCAAACGTGGGTACATGGGCTTAGGCTAGTTTCACACTAGAGATTGACAGCTCCGGCAGGCTGTTTTGGCAGGGAGCAGTCTGGATCCTGCATTGCTGGAAGCTGCCTGTGCGCAGCAGTTTTAGTCTGGTCAATTCTGGGCATATTATACTTAATAGGGCCGACGGGCCTTCAGGTAGCTTCTGGCAATACTGGAGCCAGACAGCTCCGGCAGGCTGCTCCCTGCTGGAACAGCCTGCCGGAGCTGTCAAGCCCTAGTGTGAAGCTAGCCTTAGGGCTCATGCACACAAACGTGTGTGCCCTTTGCCCATGCTGTGGACCGCAAATTGCAGTCTGCAATGCACGGGCACCGTTGTTGCTGTTTGCGGATGTGGACCCATTGAATGCGTCCCCAATCCGCAAGAGGCGGTCCGCACAGCAAAAAATAGGACACGTTCTATTTTTTTGCAGTGTGGAGGCACGGACCAAAATCTAACGGAATCACTTAGTAGTGCTTCTGTGGGCATTCGATCCATGTCTCCGCTCCGCTCCATATCTTGCGAATTGGGAACCCATTCAAGTCAATGCGTCCACATGTTGCTCAGTGTTGGGGCAGCAGGTTAAAATGCGCATAAATGCTCAGTATTTTTTATTTTTCCACTTTTATTAAATAGCCCCATTTAAGATAAATTATGGATATAGCAGTTCTAATTTTGAGTGGGATATTAGGTCACAAAAGCCATTACGAACATTTTCCTGCCATTGTTTATTTAACTTGTTACGAGCCAAGATAAGATTGCTATATCTGTATACTTTACTCTTTAGTTCGCTGCCAGTGTAATGTGCCAGGTTGGGAAATGTGTGTCCAGTGGCTCCCTGACACCTTTTTCTGCCCTCCTCCCTGTGGTTGACAGATCTCTCCCTTTCTAAGTGTAGGTAGAGATTTGTCAGAAACAAAAAGTATCTGATATTGAGCCATTTTGTATTTCATTATCATCTTTCATATACTACAGACAGCAGGTTTAGCTTTGGCACTTGGAAGTATTGTTCACGGCTTGTCCGTGTGTGGCCATGGGAAAGCTGAGGACTTGAACAATCGCTTGCTGCCTGCCTGGATAAAAATCCTGCTTGCAGAGGTAAGTAGTACTATATTTTACAATCTCCAATGGTATTCAGTAAAGAATTGGTGAAATAGTGATATATTTTTCAGGGTTGTCCTACAATGCAACGCTTAGCTGCATCTCCATGGACTTGTGGCCTTGGTCGGATCGGAATCAGGAGTCATTCAAGTAAGTGTTAGTGTTTATAGTGGTAAGACAGTGATTGTATTTTTTAAATTTTTGTCTTACATGGTTGAATAAAGACACAGGTCCATGTAGTTCATCCGTCCTGAATTAATTATACCCCATTAGTTTTTAGATTAAAGCCACTGTACCATCTTGGCCTTTCATGGGCAAGATGGGAATAACTCTCGGCGTTTCAGAGTTACATATACGCCAAACCGGTGGCGCTCTGCTCTTTTTGTAACTCCAGCCACCCTTGACCAACACTTACTGTGGGTTATTCTCATTTTAAAAAAACCCTTTAAGTGTAACCCTCACTACTATTGCTGTTAGATAAGCATCTAGACCCTTTTTTAAATGATAACCTAATATCTGCCATCACTACCTCTTGGGGTAGTTCATACCGTAATTTACTTACTCTAGCTATAAATTACTGTACCATCATTAAGCCAGTACTCTCTGCTCTGCACTGCACTGACAGGGGGCAATCACCCCGAAACAGCTGTCTGCAGATGAGATGTTGACTTATTTAATATCCGAGTCATGTCTTAAGGCCTATTTAAAGGGTGGAACATTGACTTATAGGATAGCTGCCTTAGATCTGGTGACATTAGAGGCAGAGCTTGTTAAGATCCCATTTGTATGCCGTTCATCTCATTTGCATCCCTTTCTTCCCAGGATTCCAGAGGAGCATGTATGGCTTATAAATCTCCTCATGCCATTTAAGGCGCTCTCTCCAAGGAGAGATAGTACCCCCAGATCATGTTTTCTTTTAATGTGATTTTCACCAGTGCCATGAGTTACCCACAAAAGAACCTTCATTGGGTTGTGGGTGGGTAATTTGCATTAGTGAAACATAAAAAAACTTTGATGCCTAAGTTTACCATATTCATTTCATTGCATCCTATATATGCAATTTGCTATTAAAACTAGTATGATATAGAAAATATGACACAATTCCAAATAGCGTAATGAGAAAACTGTAACTGTCTTCTGTTTCTTAATTGCTTATGAAATCTCCTATTGCAGCTAAAATCTGAAGCTATTCAGTCATCTCTCTACCAAAGCAAACTTAATGAAGTAATAAAAACAATTACTCAGGTATGGAAAAAGTTTTTGACACATGCTCAAAACCGGGGAAAGGGACATATAAGGCTTGGTTCCCATCTATGTTGTCTTTTCTGTTTTATGTTCTGCAAAAGCCAAAACCGACTGCATCCATCACATGACAGACACTAATGGTACCCGACGGACCCATTGACTTATAATAACGGTCTGTTGGACTCCGTTTTGGTGTCTTTCATTTTAGAAAAAAATTTATGCTGCATGCTGTGCTTTTCTTCTGGCAAATGTGATGGAATCTGCAACAGAAGGTCTGAACAGAACCTATGACAGATGTGAAAAGAGCCGGTATTGGGGGATCCTATGCTGATAAAGTAGTAGAAATGGTTATGGTAGAATTTTTCTATGTTCCCTAAACAATGGATCTAACCACGTTTTTTGTAATGCTTCAAATCATAAGATTCGGTCTAGGAGCAAAAGAATGAGAAGACATGACTCATGGTGGTATTTAAGTCTTCCTCTTCGGACCCCAAATGGCAGAAGATTCCTTTTATTAGCAAAAATCTGGGTGCTACCCTTACAACCTAAAAATACAAATGAGCCAATGGGATTTTGCCACATAGATCTGGTTGTCTTCACAAGATACTATCTGGACACAATTAAGGATATTCTAGCTTGGGAAAACCAGAGCATAGGAATTCCTTTGTCTAGATCATGGTTGCGCAACCTTTTTTGGTCTAGGGGCTGCAAAAGCAAAAAAAAAAAAGAAGAGTTAATTAGCGCTTGTTTGCATCAGGCTAATGCAAAGTGACTGGGGAGGAATGATCACAGTCATTCCTCCCTCATTCACTTCTATTTATTATCAGTAGCACATTCCTGATTACACGGTGAGATGTGCTGACGATAATTATACATCTTTCATCCTGATAAAATATGCAAATCAGCTGACAAACGAGCGATTACTTTATCGGCTGATCAGCGGCACGATTATACCGCCAGATATCAGGAATGAGCGTTCCTATGAACACTTGTTCCCAGTAATTGTCTTGAATATCGTGCCGTGTAATAGGGGCTTAGAGATTTCCTGGTAAAAAATTATTTTTAACACGTTCCTGCAGCACGGGCCTGAAACAGAAGATTCATACTTTCCTGCTCCCCGCCACTCCCGCTGTCTCCATCTTCTGGTTTCGGCGCTGTTTACATTCGGCTGGCTATGGGCATAGTCACTTGTACCTCTCCAGCCAATGACTGGCTTCAGGGGTGATGTGGCCACAAGTAGCGTTTCACCGCTAAACCAGGGGATGGAGACAGTGAGAGTAGCACGGAGCAGGAAAGTAGGAATCTTCTGTGTCAGGGGCTATGCTGCAGGAACTGGTTATTCCATTTTAACTAGGATATTCCATCTTAACTTGGAAACTCCTTTAAAGGGGTTGTCCGGGTTCAGAGCTGAACCCGGACATACCCCCATTTTCACCCAGAAAGCCCTCCTGACTTGAGCATCGGAGCAGTTCATGCTCCGATGCTCTCCTTTGCCCTGCGCTAAATTGTGCAGGGCAAAGGCATTTTCTGGAGTTCCGGTGATGAACCGGGCTTTCCATAGGGCTGCCAGGCGGTGCTGGTGACGTCACCGGGCTCACTGCTGGGCACGCTTTAGAGCTGCCCTAGCCTGTAAAACGGCTAGGGCAGCGCTAAAGCCCACCCATCAGAGCCGGTGACCTCACCGAACACACTGCCTTGCAGAAGCCTCCGCCCGGCAGTGTGTTTTTGTAAATAAAAGAACCCTTGCCCTGCGCGATCCAGCGCAGGGCAAAGGAGAGCATCAGAGCATGAAATGCTCCGATGCTAACATCAGGGGGGCTGTCTGGGTGAAATTATGGGTGACGTTTCTTTCCTGCCTCCTAACAAATGAGCGCTTTACTTCACTGCAGAGGACGGCGCTCACTGGTTCTTACCGCCTCCTGCACCCCCAGATATACTGTAGGTGCCCTGCAATAACCAGTAAGCACTTTCCTTCACTGCAGAGGACGGCGCTCACTGGTTCTTACTGCCTCCTGCACCCCCAGATATACTGTAGGTGCCCTGCAATAACCAGTAAGCACTTTCCTTCACTGCAGAGAACGGCGCTCACTCGTTCTTACCACCTTCTGCACCCCCAGATATACTGTAGGTGCCCTGCAATAACCAGTAAGCATTTTCCCTGAAGGCTCACACACACGGCCATTGTTTTAGTCCACATCTGAGCCGCATTTTTTTTATGTGGCTTGGATGTGGACCCATTCACTTCAACTGGGCCGCAAAAGTTAATTACATAACACAGGGCCTTTTAATATATATTTTTTTGTTTTATTAGGGGGAAGCTGTACAATTGTTTTTAAAAAAAGTCATTTTTATTCAAACTATATCTCATTATTTAAATATGCAAATTATTATAATTAGTTCCCTATATGTGTTGGATCATTTTATTATACAAAATGTATAGTTTCACATGAATATGGTGATAATTGTAATGGATTTGGTTGGTGTTGGCATTTTTTTATTTTATGCATTTTACAAACATTTTTTTTTATATATATATATTTCTGCTACAAAAAGACCTTTGGGGGACAATGACTTTTTTTAATTTTGCACATTTTCCTTTTTTTTTTCCTTTTTTTTTGGTATGTTTTTATAATGCATAGTAACATAGTACATAAGGCCGAAAAAAAACATCTGTCCATCCAGTTCGGCCTGTTATCCTGCAAGGAGATCCAGAGGAAGGCAAAAAAAACTGTGAGGTAGAAGCCAATTTTCCCCACTTTAGGGGTTGCAATATTTGGCATAAAAGCTAGATGGCAACAGAGGGGACGTCATGTATCTAGACCAGGGGTGCAGAACCTGCGGCCCGCATGCAGCCCCCAGAGCCATGGTTTGCGGCCCCCGTCCTGCTGCGATCAGCTGTGTTTCTGCCCAGAGCCGCACAAATGCGGGATTACAGCTCCTGCAGTGTAGCAGGACGGGTCCCCGGCGGTCAGAGACAGCAGGAGACCCGAGGAGAAGGCAGAAGCAATGTATCAGCATAATAATCACTTTATTCTTTATTTTTAAATTAATTTTTGCAGCACTGTATGTCCCCCAAGAGGTCTTTAAAAGACCTCACTGGACCCTGGTTTGTTTTGCACTTTTTTTCCTTTTTATTTGTATCTTTTTTTTTTTTTTAATGGGTTAAAAAAAAAAATCCCATTTTTAATAAATATATATTTGCCACATAATTTGCCCCCAAAAGGTCCAAAAAAGACCTTGGGGGGGACACAGACTTTTTTTTTTTGTTTTTTTGCACTGTTTCCACTGTAACTGGAGCGTCCAAAGGGACCCCCAGTTACAGGGAAAACCAGCCTGCTGAGGGGGGCTTTGTACAGGGCAGAGCTGGTGAGGCTCTGCACTCCTCTGCCCCTGACACCCAGCGATTACATGA
The DNA here is from genome assembly GCF_014858855.1 of Bufo gargarizans. Classification (NCBI taxonomy): domain Eukaryota; kingdom Metazoa; phylum Chordata; class Amphibia; order Anura; family Bufonidae; genus Bufo; species Bufo gargarizans. The sequence continues at coordinate 199,257,767 of NC_058086.1, forward strand.
TTGCCGGGTCTAAACTGCACAGCGAACCGCTCACCTGTGTGAGGAGAAGACAGAAGCGCTGATACATTGCTTCTGCCTTCTCCTCGGGTCTCCTGCTGTCTCTGACAGCCGGGGACCCGTCCTGCTACACTGCAGGAGCTGTAATCCCGCATTTGTGCGGCTCTGGGCAGAAACACAGCTGATCGCACGATCAGCTGTGTTTCTGCCCAGCAGGACGGGGGCAGCAAATCATGGCTCTGGGGGCTGCATGCAGGCCGCAGGTTCTGCACCCCCTGGTCTAGATACATGACGTCCCCTCTGTTGCCATCTAACTTTTATGCCAAATATTGCAACCTAGGTATATCCAAGATTTAATTATGTTTAATTATCCTACTACATCAAAAGAGTTAAATTTGGGACCCACAGAATAACTTTTTCAAGGCCGATTTTGATGTCAACTGTGTACTGTTTTAAGTCATCAATAGATAAAAAAATAGAAATAAGTTCATTTGAAAACCTATTTTTGTTCTTGCAGATTGTTAGCTTTTCTGGAGTCCTTGGCTTACAGACTAATGCAGCTTGGATCCTCGGATATCTTCACTTATCTAGTCTGTCTTCATCTCAGAGCAGAACTTCTGGTGAGTATACTAGTGGTTTTGTCAAATAATTGAAATATGGAAAACTGCACAGCATTCCCAAATGCTTTCAATTTGAAATTGTTGCTGCATTTATCAGTCATTTGCATGGTTCCTAACTGTGGTCTCAAAGGGGTTGTCCCATTAAAAATATTCTACAGTTTTCAAACCAGCACCTGGATCTGAATACTTTTGTAAATGCATGTAATAAAAATTTTTGTGTAACCAGTGAGTTATTCGATAAAACCTTCTGTTTGCTGTTTTTCTTATTTCTTTGTCCCGCTCACTGGGATGGCCGCACATGCTCAGTTTCATCCTTCAGCTGTCTCCTGAGCTGTGATAGGGAGAGCATGGACACTCCCCCTGAGCTGTCAGCTTGATATAAATGTAGCAGAGCATTGAATGGGGAGATCTCTGGATCCATGTGAGGTACAGGGCTGGTTCTAGCTTTGTTAGAAAGAGGCTGTCATGTACTGTATGATGTCTGATTTTCATATTTTTACATTAGTTATGGGAGAACCCCTTTAATGTCTTTGCTTAGTATATGTGTGTGCTTTTTAATTGGCCCCATTGTAATGTATAAAAATGTGTTTGTGAGGATACGATAGTGTGTAAGTATTTGTAGGCATTGTCACAACGGTGTTTGTGTATTTATATTGTTTGCTGTGATGTGATTGAGACAGAGTCTTCAACACCGCTGTGCACTGAGCCTAAATTGCACTAATGCATCAACACATGCATATTCCCTAATTAATGAAATGCTCTGACTTCAGTTCCCCCAGATTTCAGCTATCTGCCTGAAAGAAGTTTAATACGTGCTCTCGTGGATTTCCTAGTTTCAGCCGGAAAGAAAGGTATTATTTATGTTGCTTGTAGCCTTACATTGAGTTCAGAGGAAGGTATAATCCAGTTATTTCTCCTTGACTGTCAATCTAACGGACCTGGATCAATATACTGATGATATCAGTAATCCTTTTACATTGTGTTACCATCGGTCAACAGGATGAACCCTATTTAACCAGGCATAGTGCCTGCTTGGGCTAAGCCTGTTGGAAATTTTTCATGATGATCTATAGCAGCATTTTGGCAGAGGGCTTCAGTGTACCGAAAGGGGGGCGAGCCCTAGCCTGTGTTGTACATTCAGTCATCAGCACATGTGCCATAGTCATCTGTTCAGTGGGGAGAATGGGCAGAGATTAATAGGGGAGGGGGCTAGGGTTTCTATGCCTTTTGGTGCATAGAAACCCTCATTTGCATAAACAATAAAAGTACTTATTTTTTATAATGTCACGACAGATCAGCATAACAAAAGTTTGCTTTTAATCAGCAGGATCAGCCCTCCCAGACATTAGGTCTGGTTTAATAGAGTTGATCCTGCTGACATATGCTTGTTACCTATATTTATATCTATCCACACTTTCTGCCATTATCGATTCCTTTCCATGTGCCATATTAAATCTGACAGACTCATATTTTGAGAATAAACTTCTTGTGTGCTCTGCAGTGTCAAACTGCATATGTTACTGGACTTACCAAGATATCATGGTTTAACAGAAAGAGAGACGTCATCCGTAAAATCATTTGAGTGACAAATATTTAAATCATGGGGTCTGTTCAGACTGCCAACGCTTTTACTGTATGTAAATATGGATTTCAAATAGAGATGGGCGAATCAATTAGTTCATCAAACAGAGTTCTTGAGCAGTGAACTGTCCCTCTGCTTCTTGATTGACAGGGCTGGACACGTCACCCAGCACTGACAACCCTGTGCCGCTGCTCCTAGTAGTGGCACTAGTGTAGAGGCTCTGCTGCTGCTACCGGAGCAGCAACTGTGCATGTGCCACTACTCTGAGCAGCAGCATAGGTGCAGGATTATCAGGGCCAGACCCTCACTGCTCTGAATGAATCGATGCTCTCCTCTTTAATTTCAAACGTATTGGGGAAGAGTCATTAAAAGTATCATATGATGCCTAAATCTGCAAATAATGTTCCATATTGCTTAAAGGGTGTCCTACAAAAAGTATTACTATGCAATGAATACAGCATTTTTAAATGAAGCGTTTCCTTTTTTTTTTTGTTTTTGTTTTCTTATGTACATTCTATTATTGTCTTGTTTTTGGGGTCCACAATCTCCTGCAGTCAGTGGTGGAGTAATATGCTTAGTATCCCCCCTGATCCCTTACCCTCTTCCCAATGCTTTAGTCTTGATCTTATAGTGACGTGGCCCAGACAACTTTAATTCATTTCTCCCTACTTTTAAATTCATAGGTATGTAGTTCTTTCTCTCTCTAGACCAGGCATCCTCAAACTACGGCCCTCCAGCTGTTGTAAAACTACAACTCCCACAATGCCCTGCTGTAGGCTGATACCTGTAGGCTGTTCGGGAATGCTGGGAGTTGTAGTTTTGCAACAGCTGGAGGGCCGCAGTTTGAATATTCCTGCTCTAGACAATAGAAAAGGACATTTGGAGAGGGTATTACAATACCATATGCATCTCTGGGTCTATATGTGAGGGATTATTTTGTATGCAGGGAAGGAGGCATTAACAGTAGCCGATTTCAGTGCATCCTGTGAGATGCAGGTGCTTGATGAGCTGCTGCCCACCCACAGAAAGCTATGCAAGTCCTTCAAATAAGTGATGGGGATAGCCGATTTAACATGTTAGGCATACTATATTTTTCCAAACTATGCAGTTTTTTGTACAAGATGTTGGTATAAAACATATACTGCAAATGGTCATTTTTGTTTCACACAACATTGCATAAATAGTGCAGGTGAAAATAAGAAACATTGTAATATTTCTTAGCAGAGAAAATGCCTTTTTCTTCAGTTATCAATTATTTTTTCCCTATCCTTCCTAAACTAACATTATCTCTGAATTCTGTGATAAATCCATCTTGAAAGAACAGGGCAGGCTGCCTGCTCACTGAAGGATGATACTACCTCATCCCATAGAAGTCTATAGAGGGGAGGGAGATTAGAGAGACACAGTCAGCAAATAGTAAGTATTAGAACTCCCCCCACGTACTTTATTAACATCTGTACTGCTCAGTACATCTCTAGAATATCCTATACAGTGCTTGTGCACACCATTTATGGTGCCAGTTGTGGTGCCGTTTTAGTACATTTTCTTAGTTAAAGGGGTTTTGCCATCACAAGACAATGGGGGCATATCGCTACATGGAGAACGGAGTGGGGAAAGTAGTGCGCAGCCGCCCTCCATTAATTTCTATGGGGCTGCCGAAAATAGCCGAGTGCTGGCTCTGCTACTTCCGTCGGCCCCATAGAAAAGTCTAGCAGATACTCAACCTTCTTTTCCTTTAGTTGAGTTGTTAGGGACTACTTTGTATTTATGAGCGCTATATAGACAAAAGTATTGGGACACCTACAGGAGCTGTTATGATAGCTAAATCTATAGTTTAATATGGAGTTGCATCCCCCTCCTTCCCTGTGCAACTAAAACATGTTTCACTCTTCTGGGAAGGCTTTCTACAGGATTTTGGATCGTGTCTGTGGGAAATTTTATCCCATTCAGCCAGAAGAGCATTTGTGAGGTCAGACACTGATGCTGGACGAGAAAGCCTGGCTCGCATTCTCCGTTCTACTTCACCCCAAAGGTTTTCGATGGGGTTGAGCTCAAGACTCTGTGCAGGCCAGACAAGTTCTTTCACACCAAAATATGCCTTAAGGCCCCTATTCACACGTGCGCAATTTTGTTCCACATTTTGCAGAACGGAATTGCAGACCCATTCATTTCTATGGGGCAGCACGATGTGCTGCCCGGATACGGAATTGCGGACCCGCACTTCCGGGTCTGCAATTCCATTCCCGAAAAAAATAGAACATGTCCTATTCTTATCCGCAATTGCAGACAAGAATAGGCAATATTCTATTAGTGCCTTGTGATGTGCGGTCCGTGGATCTGCAAAACACGTTACGGACGTGTGAATGGGGCCTTATGGACCTTGCTTTGTGCACTTAGGTAATTGTTCCCACAAAGAAACATACAGTTGTTACAACTGTCCGTAAGATTTCTCTTCACTGGAACTAAAGTGCCTAGGTCAACCTCTGAAAAAGAACTCTATAGCATTATCCCTTCTCCATCAAACTTGACTTTTTCCTGGCATTTGCCAAACTCCGACTCCAACAGACTGCCAGATAAAGAAGTGTTATTTATCACTCCACAGAACACATTTACATTGCTCCAGAGTCCAGTGGTGGCATGCTTTACGCCACTCCATCTGACGCTTGGCATTGTGCTTGGTGGTGTAAGACTTGGTGATGTAACCCCATGCCATTAAGCTCCCAGCGCACAGTTGTTGTGCTGATGTTAATGTCAGAGGAGTTTTGGCACTCTGTAGTTATTGAGTCAGCAGAGGATTAGTGACTTTTATGCACTATATGCCTCAGCCGTTAGGCCTCCTGCACATGATCATACCCATTTTGCAGTCCACAAATCGTAAGTCCAATCTAGACATGCTTATTCTTGTCCGCAAAACAGACAGGAAAATGACACGTTCTATAATTTGCAGCCTGGCTGTACGGATGTGGGCAGCATATGGATTTAAAAATGAATACGTCCACATTCTAGCAGCAAAAAATGCTGATCGGATGTGGACTGAAAATTTGGTCATGTGAATGAGGCCTTAAAGATGGACATTAAATACTACTAAACATACAGGAGAAAACAGCACCACATACCTCTTGCATCTAGTGAAGTCTCCTCTGATGTAGATGTTCCCTTTCCTCATCTTCTCCATTCGGACATCAGACTGCCATGATAGCTTCTTAGTCTCTGCAGAGTATGACAAACAGACATCTAAGGGTACTTTCACACTTGCGGCAGGACGGATCCGACAGGCTGTTCACCATGTCTGATCCGTCCTGCCGCTATTTCGCTGGACCGCCGCTCCGTCCCCATTGACTATAATAGGGGAGGAGCTCCGGCGCAGCACGGCGAAAGCCGCAGGACTAAAAAGTCCTGCATGTCCGACTTTTTAGTCCGGCGGCTTTCGCTGTGCTGCGCCGGAGCTCCGCCCCCGTCCCCATTATAGTCAATCGGGACGGAGCGGCGGCACGGCGAAATAGCGGCAGGACGGATCCGACAGGGTGAACAGCCTGTCGGATCCGTCCTGCCGCAAGTGTGAAAGTACCCTTAGATGCCTCACTTTTCCATCATCCTCTTCTTCCTGGTGTTCCCCTACATTGTCATCCTGCTGCTACCCCCAATACTGTGTCCTCTGTTCTCCCCAATGCCCACAAACACTATAATACAGAAATAATAGTGCCATACAGATAGTCTAGTCCCTAATAGCTCGCAGACTGCATTCAATAGTAATAGGGCCCCCCCACAGTACCCCCAATAGCAACCCCATTTGTAGTAATGCCCTCCATATTGTCCCCAATAATAATGTCCCTGTAATACCCCAATATTAATAATGTTCTCATAGGGCATTAAGGCCCCTCTTATAGTCCCCCCCAGCAGTAACAAGGCCCCTCTATAAGGCACCCCTTTAGAGCCCCTAGTAGTAATAAAACCCTCATGGTAGCCTCAGTATTTATGATGCCCCCTGTAGTAGCCCTAGTAGTTATAAAGCCCCAATGCAGTACGCCTGTAGTTATAATGATACCCTGTAGTCTACACTGTATTATAATGCTCCTTGTAGTGCCAATTTGTCTAATGAGCCCCCTGTAGTGCTCATTTGTATAATTGCCCCCCTGTAGTGCGCTGGCCTGTATTATTATGATCCCCCTGTAGTGCTCCAGCCTGTTTTATAATGCACCCCTGTAATGCCTCCTGTATTATACTTCCCGCCGTATTATAATGCCCCCTGTCGCTCCCCGAGAGTCGGGACGGCTGCCGTTCTCGCCTCATCATAGAAGTGGGTCTGCAGCCTCCAACCCCACACTGTAACTTTACGTGGACTGCCATTGACAGTCAGCCACCATTGCCTTTGTTTGCAGTAGAGTCTTGAACGGGAAACCTGGACTACTATGAACTTGAACCGTATCATCTTTAGCAACTAATCCAGGTTCTGTTTGGGATCCCACAACGGTTCATGTATGGAGACCTCTTGATGAGAGCTTCAATGCTGCCTTTGCTGTGGAGCAACACTTTGTCCCAACTGCTGGTGTGATGATCTGGGGAGCCATTGCATACAACAGTCGGTCACCTCTAGTAGCGACACTAACAGCTCAGAGATATGTGCAGGACATCTTGCCGTCACATGTGTTGCCTCTCATGTCAGGCCTTCCAACTGGGATTTTTCAGCAAAATATGCTCGCCCACACACAGCAAGGGTTTTCCAGGAATGTCTCTACCACATTGCACCAATTTTTTGGCCTGCCAAACTTATCACCATTTTAGCATTTATGGGATAAACTGTACAATTGTAATTTGATTGTATAGTTTTGCTCAATAAACGTATCCTTTCACTCTAATATTGTAATCACTCACACATGTCATCATTACATTCACACATATCAAGTTTCATCCCATTCCAACAACTCCTTCTTGGTGCGTTGTTTTTTGGTCAGTGAGTGTGTATCCAGTTTCCCGTGGAGATGCAGGTATGTCACTCACAGTCTATTGGCATTGGGCATTAACATGCACAAAAGAGTAGCTCCTAGGTATCCATTAAAGGGAATCGATCACTCTGATCTTGGACTGTTATCTGCTGTAATACATAGATAACAGTCCTAAATCGGGTTGACAGATTCCCGTTAACTGTATACAGGGACAGATTTCTCTATGGACACAGTAGACCTGTGCATATTGGTGACCCTGGGGAACTGTACCTTACATGGTAATTGGTACTCACGGTGCAACATTACACCACAAAGCCATGTATAACTTATTGAAACCTGTCATCAGCGTTTCTGGTGTTGGTTGAGACCATGCCCTTATTTAAATTGTCATGTTGGCCTTTTTGCAGCAAAAGAACATTGATAACAGTGCATGCTATATGCTGATGGTTAGAAACCCGTGTGATTACGGTGAGCTGAGGTGTACATACTACAGCTCCATCATCTCACTGTGCATGTCCAGGATTTCAGAGCAGATACTGTAGTGCTGACATTACACAGCAAGGGCGCGTCAGTCGCAGATGATGGGCATGAGTACAGATATGACTTCATGATTCTGCAGAGCGACATGACCCCCCCCCCAACCAAACCCTTTCATCACCACTCGTATTCTTATCCACCACTGATATTCATATCATTGAAAATCTCTGACATAACATTTTACACAGGGGAGCGAAATCAGTGGCGATCTGCTTAGTATGATGTTTCTAATATCACCAGTAGCAGTTCTATAGCATGCTGTAGCTCTTCCATTCTGGAAACTGTGGCTTACGGGCTCCAGCAATGCCTGATGTATCTGAAGATCTTTTTTTGCCTGTATTTACTCTTTAAGCATTAAAATAATTTAATTTTGCAATGAAGGAAGTTAGCATCATGTTAGCTTCCTCTGCCTGACCACAGTTTACTAATACAGTTCTTGACGGTACTTGAACTCTGTTAAGATAGCAGCATCAACGTGTTCCTGAATTAGTGCTTAGTAACAGGTGGGCCCCCCAAGCTACCAGTTGGTATGGGATTTAGGAATCTGATATGTACTGTACAGTGTATTTGGATGTCAGACATGCCTTTGGGGTACACTTTGAAAATACTATGGTCTGATCCCTTTTTGTGGAAATAGGATATCATTAGGTTCATCAGCATCATGTCTTTGGTTCCCAGCAGAGACATAATGGCTAGGACAGATCTCTTTTCAAGATGATAGATCTCGTTGGTTTTAGTAGAATCTGTCTGGATTATGTTTTTTGATGGTTAAAAATAGCACTACAGACTGCGCTAGTTTTGCTATCAGAAATACTGGAAAGCATGGTTGCCATCATTAATGCTAATGTGAAGCCTAGCTTTGAATCCTGTGGATAAAATACATCTGTGCAATATTTGGAGTAGTACTATGTTGTCTACATCAATTCTCTGTATAGTAGAGAAGAGAATTAGAGTAGAGAATTAGGAGACTCCCGCATTTCATAGCTGTAAGTTTGGACATGTTATGGCACACAATCACACAGCATTTCTTTCTTTGCTTACAGGCCCTGAAGCAATCCCTCCAGCCTTGGTCAAGGTGTGTGTGTCGCCCATTGCGGCAGCCGCTGATGTTCATCAGTACCCACCTGTTAACTGGGCATCCATACTTGCTCCTTTAATGCGACTGAACTTTGGCAAGTCATTTCAATGAGATATTTATTAGCTCTGTTGTATATTTGTCTTCACCTCCTAGGATTTGAGCCTTGTCATTTTGTTTGAAGCATAGGGTATCAGAAATGTGAATGATACTTATTAGTTATATAATAATAATTAAATGTATGGGGAGTAAAGGGAAGGCCGGGAAAATGGTGAACATTGTGCCAAATTTATTAAAAGGGTTGGTCAGTTTCCTATATTAATGACCTATCCTGGGGCATATAGTAGATTTTTTTTACTTTGATGTACTGGCTTTCTTTTACATAGGTGATGAAATCCAAAAACTCTGTGTCCAGATAGCAGTAACTCAGGCCCAGACCTCTTCGAATGCAGCTGTGCTGCTTGGCATTTGGGTGGTACCACCCTTAGTTTACAGCCTTAATGTAAGTAACAGTGTAATTGTAAAGGCATAGTTATTGATCATAAAATGACCGGTACTTTTAAATAAATTACTATTCAATTTGAAAATAAAGTACAAAGACTTCACTGGTGTTTCAACAAACTTTGCATAAATCAGTAGTACAAGTAATGATAATAAACTTTGTAATATATCTTATTATAGAAAAATGCTTCTTTCTCCAGTTATCAGCCTTTTCTTCGACTCCCTGCACTGCACTGATCACGAAGGTCTTTCTCACATGTCAGTGATTCACATATGTGTGCTGTCTGTGGTCTCCATGGGCCAATCACGTGTCCATTGATTTTAATTTATGTATTAACACAGCAGTACTTTACAACAGACTGTGGGTCCATGGTTATATCACAGAAAAATGTCTTATTTTTTCCATGATTACGGATCCCTCATGCACAAAACTACAGACACAACGATGCCATCAATGTTTTGTCTCTGGTTTTCATGGATCATTGGTAGAAGATGTTCTGCAAATGAATTTTCCGCCCAGCAGTGTCCATGAAACACAGATGACACATGGACTGAACCACTGAAAATCCAAGAACCACGGATCAAACACTGATAGATCAATGAAAATGTAATGGATGAAACATGGACGTGCGATCATGGAAGTACAACAGGAGTGTGAATAAGGCCTAACTCTTAGTTAATTGAGGCAAAGAGGAGATAGATGATTATCAGCTTTACTGAGGGATCAGGTTACAGTTTTATTTTTTTTGTTTTTTAACAGAAGTCTATGTTGAGGAGGAGGTACTAGAGAAACCAGTTTAAATGTGGTCATCAGTTTTCCCATAAAAACATCAGCATTAGACAGATAAATAAGCAGGTGGTAATGACCAAATCATTGGTAACATATTGTCACGAGTAAGCAGCTAGAGGAGCTTACCATAAACCCCTTTGACATTGTGGCACGGAGGGGAAATTTTTAGGTTAACTGCAGTCATGGAGAAGAACAAAACACTCATCAAATCCTGTAAAGTGAAATGAATGCGCGAGTGCGTGTCTCTGTAGCTGAAAATACAAAAGATAAAACCAAACAGTGGATATATAGATTGTAGGTTTTACTAATGCTATAGTCGCTATATAAATGAGTAAAATGAATTTTATATAGTGAAAATAGCATTAGTAAAATTTGCAGTCTATATTCGGTGTTCTCAGACTGCTTTTACATTATGTTTGACTTAAAGGGCTTCTGCAGTTTTTTTAAACTGATGATCTATCTCTGGATAGATCATCAGCATCTGATCGGCATGGGTGCGACACCCGGGACCCCCGCCGTACAGCTGTTTGAGAAGGCAGCGGCGCTGGCAGTAGCGCCACGGCCTTCTCGTTGTTTACCGCAGGCCCAGTAACGTCATGACTAGTATCACTGGCCTGGGCGCGGCTAATCTCTGTTCACTTAAATGGAGGCCAGTGATACTAGTCTTACCCACGTATATACGAGCGCTTTATATTTCCATGTGGAATCTGGCCTGGTTTTAAATATACATGTTTTTTTTCTAAGCATTCAATGAGTTCTATTGTCGCCCCCCACCCTTTCACAACTGCAGCATTTAGGAAATTGTTTGCATTGCAGGTCACAACCCGCTCATACCTGGTTGCTTCTCTGTCACTCTGGATGAAGCACGTCTCTGAGGATAAGCTGCAGACGTTTGCTAATGTGTTCATGATTGCTCAGTTTGAGGCCCAAATTAAGACAATGGATGTGACGACGTCGAACAATATTTTGCTGGGTCTGGCCCAAGCTATGAAGCTTCCTAACCCCCCACAACATTGCTGGAGTTTTCTGTGTACAACCATAGAAAGGCTATACCAGCTATTACCAGATGAGATTCAGGTAAACTATACCCATAGTGCAATACTCAGCAGCATATACAACTCTAATACTAGTAACAGTAGTAACAGTTCCTGTACCACAAATGTACTGAATACAGCATATTCTTTATCTAAGCTACATCTGTGCTTCTTGTTGAATCAGTTATTACTTGTATGTCATGATCACTCCGGATGCTTGTGCTTTTCCCATCAAGGGAAGCTCCTGGGCTCTGTGCAGCCTGTTGAGTATGCGTGCAAGTTGGGGGGGGATCCTATGATTACTGTAAAAAAATAAAATTAGACATCATAGTACATAATAATCTTTTTCTAACAAAGCTAGAACCAGCCCCAGTGCTTCAGACTACAAAAAATAACCAGGAGCCATTGGATCCTAAACTAAAAAAATTGGGAGGCAAATTAAATTTTTTAGTCGCCAAATTTAAAATGCATATAATTAAAAAAAGGACTTGACGGAGAAGATGAGACGCAGGTCACAGTAGTGAGCCTGCACTACATATAGGAGAATACAGCACCACATACCTCTCACATCCAGTGACATCTTTTGGGGGACAAGGTAAATAAAAATGGCAACTTTTTAGTATTTTGGTGGGTTTTTTTTTAAACTTTTTATTTAATAACCATTCCCCCCCCCCCCCCCTTAGGGGCTAGAACCTGGGATCTTTTCATCCCGTGTCCTATTCACCCAGATAGAGCTCTATTAGGGTGACTAGGACTTCACACACTCCCTGCTGCCCTGTGCATAGTACACACAGCAGCAGGGAGCTGACTATGGCAGCCAGGGCTTCAGTAGCGTCCTGGCTGCCATGGTAACTATCTGAGCCCCAGCAGTGTAATCTGCCACTGCCACCAATGGAGGGGAGGGGACCCTGTTGCCACCATATAACAATGAGGAGGGGGGGCGTACTGCGCCACCAATGAATGTAATTAAAGAGGACCTTTCATGGGTCCAAAAAATATAAACTTGGTAGCAGGCTACATAGAGCGGTGTCCTCCTCCTTGCTCTGAATGTTGAAAATACCAGGGGCCACAGCAGGCGAATGGAGCGGCGCCCAGGAATAATAGTAAGTGCACTTAGATCCCTGGACTCCGCTCTATGTAGCCTGCTACGAAGTTCATATTTTTGGGACCCATGAAAGGTCCTCTTTAACTCATTTATACAAGTGTCGGCAGCGGTATCACAGACCCAGCACCCGGCCTCAATAACAGGACATGCGATCCGCGGCAATTAACCCCTCAGATGTGGCACCTGATGAGGTTAATTGCCGCAGATCGCGTGCCCTGTTATTGAGGCCGGGTCTGTGACTGCTGCCTATACTTGTAATTATATGTTTTACATTCATTGGTGGCGCAGTGGCCACAGCTCCTCCCCTCCTCCTCCCTGCTATATCCCCATTGGTGGCAGTGGCGGCTGCCTAACAGTGGGGATGGAGCGACTCCCTCCTTCTCCGCATGCCATGTTCTTTAACTGATAGTAGGCTGCACAGCAGTGCGGCGGTCCAGTCGCAAATGGCGACAAGACTTAAAAGTCTTGTCGCCGTCTGCAAATTTTAAGGCGCAATGGCAACCTTTTTGGTCGCCATCTGGAGCCCTGAGCCCTGTACCTCGTGGATCCAGAGATCTCCACATTCATTGCTTCAATTGCTCTGTTAGATTTATATAAAGCTTTGCAGGTTAGGGGAAGTGTCCTTCCTGCTGTAGATCTCTCTCTATCACAGCTCAAGAGGAAGTTGAAGGATGGAACGGAGCATGTGCATCCACATAGAAATAAGAAAAGAACAAACAGCAGGTGGCGCTATACAGATGGCTTTCATTGAAAAACTCAGTGACTATAATGTTTAATTACATGAAATTACAAAAGTACTCAGATCCAGGTGCTGGTTTTAAAACTGTAGAATATTTTTCGTGGGACAACCCCTTTCATACGTGCCAGGCAATTGATTGCAAAAACCCATGCACTTTAAGCATTACCAATTATTTTAACTTGCTGTGAATTTTTATAAATTTTTGTTGAAAAGGACACCTATAAGATCAATCAAGTACATTGTAAGTGATCACAACAATCGCTTACATGAAGCTAAAACATGTAGGAAAGGACAATGAAGATACAGCAAAATATTCCATATTCAAGTGTAAGCAACGAACACATAGCCATAGCAAAGAGAGGAAAGATCAAGATGATCAGCATCTCCCTGTAACCCAAAAGAACCTTTCTTCATTTTTTTTTACATATATACACCTGATGCAGAAGACTAACATGGGGATGTACATTGAAGTCGCTAAATGCATCTCAGAATTGGCAGATAGTGAAGTTGAAAGGATTTGCTGTATTTCCAAGGTAAAATCCTAACACCTAAAGTAGCTGCTCAGACTTTTTTATGTGAAGTTCATGTCCAATGGAAACGTTATTTCTTTTTTCTGTTGCTTTAATCCTATGCCCTAACTACAGGACAACATCCTAAAGTCTACTTTTGTTCGAGTGTACCTCATTTCTCAAGGACGTCTGCCAATGTCATGCTTAAGAGAAGTGAGAGAAGGAGCCCTAGAGTGCAAAGATAAAAAGACTATCATTTGGATGTTATTACAGACCTCCTATCAAGCAAGAGTCCTAAGCCATCAGAATACAGGTAATAAACTATGAGAATTAAAGGGGTTCTCCAGGAATGACTTAAAATGGCCTCCATCAACCTATCCTAGAACGTGAGCAGGACTGCTTAGGGGGATGATGGGGTGGCAAATGCCAGAGCGTAATGTGCAATTAGGCTCTGCCCCCTCACCCCTTCTTCCTTAGACAACACTGCAAGCGGAGGCAGCCAGTCCTGCTTATATTCAGGGGCAGGTTACTGGAGGCCATTTTAAATTATTCCCGGAGAACCCATTTAGGAAGAAACTGGACAACACATGGGATCCTTCTGCCAAAAAGCACTGAGAGTTACTTATCTGACAGATCCCACACCACCACTCAGGTCCTTCCGGATCTACTATGTTTGCCTGACTGCAGTGGTGATGTTGCGTTGACAACATGTGACTGCTGCAGTCACATCACTGGCCTCAGCAGCCTACCAAAGAGGCCAATGATTGGCTGCAGCGGTCAGGAGTTATCAGCGAGAGATCACTGAGTAAACAGAGATTAGCGGGGGGACTACTGGAGTGGCGGTGCAGGATCTGTCAGGTTAGTAATGCACAGGTTTTAGTGGGGTTTTTTTGCAGAAGGATCCCATGTGTTTTCGGGTTGCTTCCTGAAACTGGACAACCCCTTTAAAGGAAAAGTAAAGCAAAAAAAACAAAACACTTGCCTGTGCATGCTCTGAAGGCAATCAGTCTTGTAGAAATCTAGCAGAAAAGGGGGATCTTTAACACTTTGGATTTCTTCATGTTTCATATTGTGGAATGCATGGGGCTTATAGTTACTTATAGTCAAAACTAGGGAAAACATAGACAAAGCAGCCTGTGCCCAACCTCATATACTAAATCTTTTATTGTAATAATCCAAGCAATTATCTTAAGCAAGAGTTACTAGTACTATTTTATTTATTTTTTTACAACCTTAATATTATGTCAAAGTGTATTTCAGTTTTATAAAGTCATGGCATATCACTATCCAGAGAAGTACAAAGCACTGGCACTTACAGATCCCAAGGTTCCCATCCTAGGATATGCCATCACTTTATGATCAGTAGGGCTCAGACCTCTGGGCTGTAGCGCTGTACCCGGAGCACTAACCCTCTGCTGCCCTTGAATTACCTTCCTTCTTTAGTTTGGTATGTATTGGCTACTTTTTATAACTTTTTTAAAGTTTGCTAACAGCATATTTTTATATTACATATTTCTGCAATTGGAATTACACAAGTCTTACATTTTTGTAACATTTGGCCCATTCTGTTGTGGTTTATTTCTTGATTCTTTTAGGCATCTTAAAGCGATTGGACTGGCTGCTGGATTTGATCAGTTACACTAGAAACATAGCATATAAGTCCACACCTTTGCAGAATGTTCTTCTAAGTAAGGTAGTGTACATAGTGTTTATTTCTTGGAAATTGAACAATGTCATGACTTCGATCTGTAATGTTTTAATATTGCATTCTTGGTAAAGTTGGTATAGCAGTTTTTCTCTTCCTGTTTAGGGAGTGGACTTCCTGCTACATGTTTTTGCTGTGTCTGTAGTGGCCTGGGGTGATCGTACAACACCTTTACTTCTTGGGATCCATGGCAGCTGGTTGTTGTGGAATCGTGAATCCTCTTTTACCACCGGTTCTTTGGGAAAGCAGCCTATGGACATGTTGACCATAAATGAATGTTTGACTGCGTTACCGGCAAGTTTGCAGTCGCTATTAGCAAAAGAGCCTTGGAAGGGACATGCTCAGAAGGTATTTCTCTTATAGCATATGTAGAAGCCTTACAGTACATCCTACATATACTGCAATCCAATCTGTACACATTGCATGTATTCAGTTCCCTTGTATTCATTATGGAGCCCTTCAGACACCCTAGATGCAGCAGGGAGCAAGAAACGCCAGCAGATCGTCTCACTCCTGTGGTACACGTGTTGTCACCCACCAATCTGCAGAAGCACTAAAGGCCCACTATTGATGACATGCTACTGGCACTTCAGGATGGGTTATCCCATGAATAATGTAAAAAATGAAACTCATACTTAATCTAGTACATGTTAACCTTTTTAAAAAAAGGCTAGAACCAGTCTTGTATCTTAAATGGATCCGGAGATCGACTCATTCATTGCTCCAATTGTTCTGCTATATTTATTTCAAGCTGTCAGCTTATGGGGTGTGTCCTTTCTGCTGCAGCTGGTGGCAGTTTAAGGATGGAACTGAGCATGTGCTTCCATCTCAGTGAGCAGGACAGAGAAATTAGAAAAAGAGCGTACAGCGGGTGGTGCTATACAGATAGCTATAACACTGTACATTTTTAATTACATGCAAATACAAAAGTATTCAGATCCAGGTGCTGGTTTATTAAAAACTGTAGAGTATTTTTTGTGGGGCAACCTTTTTAATAGAATGGAAGGTCATGCATCCTGCTGCACTTTCTACATGGAAGATATGAACAGGATGTAGTGAAATAATAAATCAGTTTTTTAGAAAGTGAAATACTTAGAATATTTTATTACACAGATGTTTAGCTGCAGCATGGGAAGTGTGAGACTTGAGTCCAGATTGGACTGTGTTTATACTGAATATCTCCAGTGTGCCGGACGTCCTGCTGTGAAGACTAGGCTCACACTAGATTACACTTTTCTTATTTCCCCCCAATGCAGCTGAAGGCAGCATCATCACAACAAGAGAACCCACAGTAGCACCCAGACCTGTGTAACGGTTGGAACATATGAGGCCCTTGTTTCCTTCCACATTTTGTTGCCTATAACAGAAATGAAGCTCAAAATAGATGAAAAAGAAAACCTCTCCTTTGAGAATCTTGGGATTCATTCCTAATTTGTACTGCAAAAAGAAAAAAGAAAAAAGTTAGACCTAAACCTCATATCATTTATAGTAGTGTTCCATTTATGAAAGAGATATGCTGCAGTTCTTCCTATAAACTTTCAGTTCCTCAGATGCCTGCGCGGTGCACTATTATAACTGATAATAAAGCTGCAGCAATAGAGAGTTTCTTAAAGGGTTCTTCAGGCTTTTAAAAAATCCATGCTTTCTTCTAACCTTTGGAAGAAAGACAGTTTAGTTAATACTTACCCCTCCAGCGCTTGATGCTGCCATCTCCACTTGAGTCCCGACCGGATGTCTTCCCGTTTCTCCCAGTTCAGCCCGCAGCCTGTGTGAGTACAGCGGAGATGGCAGCATCAGCAGGGTAAGTACTAACTAAACTGTCTTTCTTCCACAGGTTAGAAGAAAGCATGGATAAAAAAAAAAAGCCCAAAGAACCCCTTTAATCATCCATTCATTTTTCTATGTAAATAATATCGCTCACTACAAGCTGACTTGAAGTGCTGTGCATAAATTTATCTTGATGACCTATCCTCAGGTCCAACACCCAGCACCCCTTCCGATCAAGTGTTTGAAGTGGCGTTGATGCCCCATAGGAGCGTCTCTTCCTGTTTTTTACACTGCACTGTCTCTGAGTACTCACGCCACTCACTTGAATGGAGCAAGTACTTGTAATTACACTATGCCTCTGCTCCACAGGAGACGACGCACAGTGTCCTCCTCTTCCAACAGCTGATCGGTAGGGTCATCAATATCGCTGCACAACCCCTTTCAATTAATTAATTACTGCTTAATGTCTTGACTATTTAGAAGAATAATCCTCCTATTTTTGTGACTACCTGTCTGAAGACAAAATTTATTTATTATTTTCTATAGTTTATTGATTGGATGATAAACCTCCTTGAAAGTCCAGATGGAGCCTTATCGGAGGAATCAAGAACTGTTCTGAAAGGTATGACCACAGTTAATAGAAGTAATAGGAGGCCAGATTTTATTTAAATTTAATTTTGTTGTTGTTGAAAGACTCAGACCGTTCAGGAGACGTGACGGAGGTCTATAAGATATAGTGAATATAAGTTGTAATACAAGCAGTGGGTACGGGTTTCTAGATGTACCATATATTTAATTTTGGTTATGACTATGGTATAAAGCAGTCTGTGAAGAAGTGAGGAACCGCACTCTCGAATGTTGATACCGGTGCCAATCAAGGGCTTATTAGGCCGTATCCAGGTAATTAAATATTGAGGCACTCAGTCTGGAACTTATGCAAATAAAGTAATTTATTCTTTCATTTTTTTCTATGCCATCCATAGGCCCGTTATATGTTAAAGGGTAACAGATTAATTTCTGACCAGACGTTTCGGTCATGGTAGACCTTCATCAGTGGTCATGTTATCTGGAACATTATCAAATACATATATATATAAGGTACTTTAGCACGGATGGCAGAGTATGAAATTACATAGATATAAACATAATAATAATAGGACAATGAACAATATACAAGTAATATGTGATATTTGATAGCATTATAGCAGCAGAGTAAATAGGGGTCCAGAGATTACATATATATATAAAAAAATATACACATGTATAAATTCATATTCACAAACATGAATATATGCAAGGAAAACATGATTCTATGTCAACGTAAAAAATGGCAAAATTATACTTATTGTCAACACATGATATCTACATAGAATATGGAAAATTACATAAATAAATTAATAGACATGATTGTATAGGTATATGCAAGGAAAAACATGACGATTAACCATACGCTAACGACATTAAAGCTGATAGGAGAGGAGCAGAGAGGTTACTACATAAATCGGTTGTCATATGGATATAAAGGAATACTGAAGACAATAGCTAAAGACTCATATGGTATAATCTGCATATAGGAGTTGGCAGGCATGGAGATATCCCATGATATTACTGTGGCCGCATAGCTGATCAACATAGTCAGGAGAAATGACATCATTATGACAACCGATTTATGTAGTAACCTCTCTGCTCCTCTCCTATCAGCTTTAATGTCGTTAGCGTGTGGTTAATCGTCTATGCCAACCACACAAACAATCATGGAGTCCGATATATACAATTTTAACTAGTAAACCTCCGCAAACATTGCCACATTCTATGCTAATACCAAGTGTGGTGGACATAGACGACGCAACCACATTCTAAACTATATTTTCAGGGAATCCCAATAGAATCATGTTTTTCCTTGCATATACCTATACAATCATGTCTATTAATTTATTTATGTAATTTTCCATATTCTATGTAGATATCATGTGTTGACAATAAGTATAATTTTGCCATTTTTTACGTTGACATAGAATCATGTTTTCCTTGCATATATTCATGTTTGTGAATATGAATTTATACATGTGTATATTTTTTTATATATATATGTAATCTCTGGACCCCTATTTACTCTGCTGCTATAATGCTATCAAATATCACATATTACTTGTATATTGTTCATTGTCCTATTATTTATTATGTTTATATCTATGTAATTTCATACTCTGCCATCCGTGTAAAAGTACCTTATATATATATGTATTTGATAATGTTCCAGATAACATGACCACTGATGAAGGTCTACCATGACCGAAACGTCTGGTCAGAAATTAATCTGTTACCCTTTAACATATAACGGGCCTATGGATGGCATAGAAAAAATGAAAGAATAAATTACTTTATTTGCATAAGTTCCAGACTGAGTGCCTCAATATTTAATTACCTATGGTATAAAGCAGTAATACCCAACCTAGGCCCGTGGGCCAAATCTGGCCCGCGAAGCTGTGTTATGCGGCCCGTGCGACTCCCTGGAAAAAGTCTAAGGCGTACCAATACAACTTAGACTTTTCCGCCACATTCATCAGCGCTGTGAACGGCACAGGCAGCGCAGCGATGCTGCCTGTGCCTGAAAAACAAACAAAAGCAAAGCTCCTTACAGCAAGAAGCTTTGTTATTGGTAGGTATAGGCACGCGCCGGAGCGATACAGGTGCTGAGCAGGGGAAGCCGGCGGGAGCTGGAAGTAGGAGGGGCCCGGTCCAGGGGTGGGTGTTGTAAGGAGAGCGGGGGGTGCTGCCCTAGGACCTTGGGAAACATGACAGGGCTGCTGGAGAGGTAAGGAGCCGTGGACTCATGTGACTGCTTTCCCCCTCCTCCTATCACCCCACTAGTGACCCTGCTCCCCCCTCCTCCTGTCACCCCACTAGTGACCCTGCTCCCCTCTCCTCCTGTCACGTCATTAGTGACCCTGCTTACCCTTCCTCCTGTCACCCCACTAGTGACCCTGCTCCCCCCTCCTCCTGTCACCTCACTAGTGACCCTGCTCCCCCCTCCTCCTGTCACCTCACTAGTGACCCTGCTTCCCCCTCCTCTTGTCACCTCACTAGTGAACCTGCTTCCCCCCCCTCCTTTCACCCCACTAGTGACCCTGCTTCCCCTTCCTCCTGTCACCCCACTAGTGACCCTGCTCCCCCCTCCTCCTGTCACCCCACTAGTGACCCTGCTCCCCCCTCCTCCTGTCACCTCACTAGTGACCCTGCTCCCCCCTCCTCCTGTCACCTCACTAGTGACCCTGCTTCCCCCTCCTCCTGTCACCTCACTAGTGACCCTGCCCCCCCCCCCCCCTCCTCCTGTCACCCCACTGGGAAGAAGCTGAACAGACTCCACCAAATATGATGGGACCAGTTCAGTTTCCGTTCGGGATCCTGTCTTTTTACCGGACAGAAAAGTGACGCATAGAAGGCTTTTTTGTCTGGTCTTTCGACAGAATCTGCAACAGAGGCTCCAAACGCAGCCTCCAACGCAGATTTGAAGGCCTACATATTTTGTACCTGGTTCTGGCCTGCGAAATTTATACCATACCATATGCGGCCCCCAGACGAAAAATGGTTGGGCACCACTGGTATAAAGTATCCTTTTTGTCTTTCAGCTTCACTTTTTAGCTTGAGAGGTCTTCCAGAGTTTAAGAGGAAAGCTGTGTGGACCAGAGCTTTTGGCTGGTAACCGTCTCCTGTTTCATCAACTAGCCATCATATGACTCAGGAATGTCATTTATATCAACGTCTGGTTTTTGAATCAAGCCACATTGATATGTGTAGTCCTGTAGTACTTTGTAAAATGCCAGGCTGTATTTGGACCAAAAGTGTCCTTTATATTTAAACTTACTGTCGGCTGTATTTAAAGGGGTTTGTCCCATTAAAACAACTTATCCCCTATCCATAGAATAGGGTATAAGTGTCTAATTGGTGGAGGTCTGACCACTGGGGCCCCCACCAATCACAACATTGGGGGCCTGTCTTCCCCCATTTGAATGCAGCAGGAGGCACACATGCACATCCGCCACTCCATTCAACTCTATGGGCCTGTTGAGTATACTTAAAGGGATTCTGTCACCTCCCCTCAGCCAAAAAACGATTTAAAAGCAGCCATGCAGCACAGCTTACCTGGATTAAGCTGTGCTGTTTAATCTTGAAATCCGTCCAGCAGTTAC
The DNA here is from genome assembly GCF_014858855.1 of Bufo gargarizans. Lineage (NCBI taxonomy): Eukaryota > Metazoa > Chordata > Amphibia > Anura > Bufonidae > Bufo > Bufo gargarizans. Next base: position 199,278,861 of record NC_058086.1, read on the forward strand.
TTTAAAAAACGACTTTGATCAATAAGGAAATGCGTCCTGAAGGTGCCCAGAGGGGCGTTTTTTTCTTCCTAGTGAGCCCAGTACCGCCCCTCTTTCAGTGCCCAGCCCGCCTTCCTTGTATTTTCTAACTGCCGCCCCCAGCCTGCCACAGCCTCTCCTGCCTCTCCTCCCCCTCCCTCACGCCGAACGAAGTCTCGCACAGGCGCAGTACCCACTGAGGGCTGCGCCTGTGCGATCATCAGGAGACTGAGGGCGGCAGCTTCATCTTCGTCACTGGGCATGCGCCGAGTCCAGTGACGTCCGATGCTCGCTCTTCCCTCAGTCAGCAGGGAAGAGAGAGCATCGGACGTCACTGGGCTCGGCGCATGCCCAGTGACGAAGATGAAGCTGCCGCCCTCAGTCTCCTGATGATCGCACAGGCGCAGCCCTCAGTGGGTACTGCGCCTGTGCGAGACTTCGTTCGGCGTGAGGCAGGAGAGGCTGTGGCAGGCTGGGGGCGGCAGTTAGAAAATACAAGGAAGGCGGGCTGGGCACTGAAAGAGGGGCGGTACTGGGCTCACTAGGAAGAAAAAAACGCCCCTCTGGGCACCTTCAGGACGCATTTCCTTATTGATCAAAGTCGTTTTTTAAAGTAACTGCTGGACGGATTTCAAGATTAAACAGCACAGCTTAATCCAGGTAAGCTGTGCTGCATGGCTGCTTTTAAATCGTTTTTTGGCTGAGGGGAGGTGACAGAATCCCTTTAAGCAGAAGACTTCAACAGGCATTCAAACAGGGGAACAAAGGCCCCCATTCTGGTGATCAGCTCCAGCAGTTGGCCCCATCAGACATTGATAGGGAATAAATTGTTGTAATGGGAAAACCCCTTTAATAGTTATCAAGATGTCATGTATTTATTTTTTACAGTGCATGTACTGTATGACTGCCTTAATAAAAATATTCAATTTAAGCTAATGTGACTATTATTTATTTAAATGACTGTATCTGTTGTGCTGTCTTAATATCCTAAATATCACTACGATTACCTTAATTGGAGAATCTCTAGTAACTTGCATTCGTATTGTTTTATGTATTTTCGTGCCCTGTTGAAAGTGATCTTCCCTTTCTTGTTTGAAAATACATTTCTGCAATGGACAGGTACAATGCATAAATGTTTTTTGTGTGTGCCGTGGGACTGGCAAAACCAAATGTCTTGCTTTAGGGCTCATTTAGACGGCCATATGATATCCGCAAAAATGCGGATGCGTTTTTTTTTTGTAGATAAAATGCTGACCCATTCACTTCTATGGGGCCCTTTTCTATTCCACGGTTCCGCAAAACAAATGAAACATGTCCTATACTTGTCCGTGAAAATCAGGACATGGCCCCATTGAAGTCTGTGGGTCCGCAAAAATACTGAATGCTATCCGTTTTTTGTTTTTTTGTCTGTGATCCTCAAAAAAAAAGGATAGCATTCAGTATTTTTGCAGACAGCATACGGCCGTCTGAATGAGCCGTTATGTACAGGAGACAATCATGCTGGAGCAAGAAAGGGCCTTCCTTCCAACTACTGCGACAAAGGTGGACTCATACAATTGTCTAAACTGTCATTGTACACTGTAGCATCTTTTGAGAGGTACTGGATCTCCTTAACAAGACCCACTATGTATGGAGAAAATAATATGCAAACAGGCATCTCCCACAGGAAGAGAACCATCTCGTTAGTGGCTCCCTATCAGTTAAGTGTTAGTATTCAAAGGCCTGTTAAAAGGTCAGGTATTTGCACATACTGTAGGGAGTCACATCCAGAAGGTGGCGTTAGGCAGTTTGCATATGCTATTGCATTAAAGGGAGTCTGCCATGTCGTACATGCAGTCCATTGTGTGGGCAACGTTATACATAGCAGAAGGAGCTGAGCAGATTGATACATAGTCATACACGAGGGGCTGTTAGTCACTGATAGGACCACCCACAGGGACTAGTAAGTTACAAGTTATCCTGAATCTGTCCCCACAAAAATATATATCAATCTGCTCAGCTCCTCCTGCTCTATTCCATACAACCCTTTATCATTGCCCCTGACTGGAAATAAGAAGCATCTTTTGTGCCTAGTAGAATAAAACACTGGTCAAGCCTACTGTAAGTGGTGCAGGGAAAGGGCCAAATGGGCAACCTCTTTGAAGACCTGTATCTGCCACTTTGGTTCAGTTTTTCATAGCTTCATTGCAAGTCATCTTGTACAATGCAGATTCCGTAATATATCAGACATAAGCAATGTTTTTAAAAAATTGAAGGCAGCTTTATTTTTACACATCTGGAATAATATTGTAGTATAGAGTATATACATATTCCTTACACAACCCCTTTATATAACACTTAGAACAGCATTTCCACATTTCAGATGTTAGAATAGTACTCAAGGTGCCTTCAGTTTCACCTTCTCTTCTATTATACAGCATGAACAGACCAGTTTCTTTTTGCGGATTATGTAAACACCAGGAATATCAGGTCTTGTCCGCCAGTTTTCTGAGTAGGGATAACAACAAATCAGCGCTTGAGGTCCAAATCCTTTACGGAAAAATATATACCAGACTGTAGATTACTTATTTTTAACAGTACATACATTTCTGTATATTAAAGGGGTATTTCAGTTGTGGATAGGAGATAACGATCAACGGTACCTCGTAATCCTCGGAGCGCCCCAAAATGAATGGGGCGACAGGTCAGGCGTGTGAACTGTCACTCCATTCATTTCAGGGCACTTGTGAGGGGTAGAGGATACCCATTCATGTGACATGGTATGCCAGCGGGATTTGGTGTTAAGATTGGCGTAAGAAACTCCAGTCAATACGTTCCCCCTTTTTTTTCTGTTTTCTTGAAGGTGCCCTATTTGCTAAATTGACTTCAGTGCATCAGTAGTGGTTGCCACTTTGAATTGGCTTTTTTGGAACTTGTTATTGCTTGAATACATAATACAGTCATTTTCTAATAAGTTAATTCCGAGGTGACAACCAACATGGCTGTACTTCCGGTGCAACTAAATACAGGTATGCCGAGATCTGTTAGTTTGGCTTACATCTGCATTCCTATTTCTGTGTACTGCTGTGTTATGAGAGCAAAGCAGTGAACTGCTGGATCTGTTGCATAACGAGCATGAATGGCAATAGACGGTCTCCATTGACTATAATAGAGTCCACAGGGTTTCCATTATGGGACCCAGCATTTGACACTAACAGGATCTGGCGGGTTTCCGGCATGTTACCGTGCAACATAGCACAGCATCCTGTGCTATTTTGTCTGGCATTTTTAATGCAAATTGTGATGGGGCATCCAGATATAAGCTTACAGTATTTACCAACCTTTGGCTGCTGCTCTAACTTAACCCCCCTAACAGTCACATTACAATTGGAAAAACCCTGCCGATACTTCAATGGGAATTGAGCTGCAGTAAACCCACACAGCCATTACACTTTGATCGGAGCTGTGCTTCCAGCTCTGTTGAAAGTGCTAATTCCAGTAGCTTCAGGGAACAGATGCTGGGTATTGTAAATATCTACCCAGAGGATAGGATAGAAGCCCCCAAAACCCAATAAAAAGTATCTGGTAAAGAATTTTGACATTTAGGCTACTTTCACATTAGCGTTTTCAATTCCACTATTGAGATCCGTCATAGGATCTGAATAGCGGAGGAAAATGCTTCAGTTTTGTCCCCATTCATTTTCAATGGGGACAAAACGAAACGCAATGCGCCAAAATGCATTCCGTTCCGCGTGGTTGCGTCCCCATCGCAGACCACAAAAACGCTGCAATCAGCGATTTTCTGTCCGCAATGTGGTGTAGGGCAAGACGGATCTGGCACAATAGCAAACTGATCCACCCCCCCCATTGACTTTCAATGGTGTTCAAGACTGATCAGTCATGGCTATAGAAGACATAATACAACCAAATCCTTTAATGAAGGATGCATGCGGTTGTAATATTGTAACGGAAGCGTTTTTGCAGATCATGGCGGATCCGCAAAAAACACTAATGTGAAAGTAGCCTTACTTACTGGTGTACATAGAGTATAGCAATGTGCATGTGCTAATGAGCTGAGTGCTGGTGAACAGGCATGCTCAGTTACTCTGCCCACAGCTAGTTCTTTGCCTAGTGATCTTGTATTCATTGTAAAGCAGCCAATAGAAATGCCTGGTCTTACTTATTGTCTAAGAAGGTGCAATGCCTCTGCAGTAATATGGCAGAATAGAAGACTCGGTCATCTCAGCATGTTAGGATTGTGAAAATGTATTAGAAAGCAAAAAGGGACTATATTGTCAGTTGCCAGAGGGGGAAGGAGACAGATTCATCCCAGAATCCAGCCGCAGCGCAAACTACTATTAACAGAACCACAGGAATTTGTGTGTGAAAATGATTTTTATTTTTTTTGCAATTTTGGGTGGGAATTCTTTTATCTGTCCCTATATCTTAATTATTTTATGAGAGGTTAATCTATTGGTTCCCTACTTTGTAGAATAAAATTTAGCTGAGGATACTTTCACCCCTGCATTGTGAAGATCCGGCAGGCAGTTCCATCGCCAGAACTGCCTGCTGGATCCGGAAATCCGTGTGCAAACGGATAGCATTTGTAGACAGCTGCGGATCCGTCTAACAAATGCATTGAAATACTGGATCAATCTCTCCAGTGTCATCCGGAATTTTTTCTTTTGCATTTTTAAAGGTCTGTGCATGCGCAGACCGTAAAACCGGATCCGTTTTGCCGGAAAATAATGTCGGCAAGTGTTCCGCATGCCGCAGTATTTTCTCCGGCCAAATACCGGAAGAGTGACTGAACTGAAGACATCCTGATGCATCCTGAACGGAATGCATTAGAATAAAACTGATCAGTTTTTTCCGGTATTGAGCCCCTAGGCCGGAATTCAATACTGGAAAAGAATAATGCTATTGTTAATGTACCCTAGCAGAAATATAAAAGGCGTTGTTGTTATACTTTATTCATGTTTGTTGCCTACCTTCTGTCATTTCACTTTTAGCTTCAACTTCTGTTGCCTCAGATAGAGTTCTCTTTTAGAGTAGCGATGACTGCATGTGTACAGTACACCTAAGTGACAACACGTTCATGTCAGCCAAGTAGTGATTCAGAGGCTACCAATATACAGTGCATATTTTATCTAAGGACACCTTACCGGCTAGTAAAAGAACCAGATATATTTTTAAAATGGAAGGGAAGTGAATGGAAACCGCAAAAGGCAGTGACATCGTGTAGCAGAATGTGCCAAGGGCTTCGAAATAAGGAAGTGATTCATAGACTGTGTACACTGCAAGTAGAAAAAGAAGAGGTTATGATTTCTTTCATCTTAGTCATCAAACATGAGACAAAATCTAGAATCTCTGCTAAATCATTGCAAGCTTTATGCATGCTCCACCACATTGTGTGCTTCACAGCCATGCACAGAAGGCTGCCCCTCCGTGCTAGGCACTCCCTCTGAGACCTAGCCACAATTATTGTTCCTGTTACTAGGGCTGCCACTGTGTTTTCCAGTTTTATTGTCTTTTTTCTAGATACAAACATTTCGTATTTTCAAGATTAAGCCCTCTTATTACAAAAAAGTACTAGTTGGAGGGATGTCATCCTTGAATAAATGCTGTACTTCAGAAATAGTGGTGACATAATTATAGGTATATCAATAATATCGCCACACAGTACTTAGCCCCCTTAGTGGCATCAACTCACTAAAAGTGCCCATCTTTAGTGCCCCCACAGAGTAATAATGCTTCCTTACTACCATACACAGTAATAGTGCCTCCTACTTAATAGTGTCCCCTTAGGCTACTTTCACACTAGCGTTGTTTAAATCCGGCGTTCAATTCCAACACCGGAACTGCCCACCGGATCCTGAAAAACGTGTGAAAACGGATTACATTTGAATCCTGATCAGGATTTTGATCACAATGAAAAAATGCATTGGAAAAAAACGGATCCGCCATTTATGGACTTTAACTTTTTTTTCCACATTTTCCAGGTTTAACATGCAAAAGCCGGATCCGGTTTGACTGAACACGGCGTTAATGCAAGTCAATGGGAAAAAGACCGGATCCGGCGTTCAGTCAAAGTGTTCAGGATTTTTGGCCGGAGGTAAAAATACAACAATCTACGATTTTCTGAAAAGCCTGATCAATTAAAAAAGACTGAACTGAAGACATCCTGATGCATCCTGAACGGATTTCTCTCCATTCAGAATGCATTAGGATAAAACTGATCAGTTTTCCGGATTTGAGCCCCTAGGATGGAACTCGCCGCCGGAAAAGAAAAACGCTAGTGTGAAAGTACGTCTCCTCCAGACTGTGAAAGTGGCCACTTTGTGCCCTCCACTAAGTAAAAGTGCTCTATACACAGTAATAGTTCTCCCCAAGTAAGTAATTAATACTCACCTAACCCTATCCCATGATGAAAGATGCATCTCAAACTCCACTCCACTTCTGGGCTGAGCTGTCAGTGGTAATGGGCAGCTCAAGCTGCCCTAGTCACTGTGGTTAAATGCCACAATGTTTTTTTTTTTTTTTTGGTTTAGTTTTTTCCTAGCATTGTTTACAGGAGGCATCCTGCTGGTGTTTATGGGCAAACTATCTTGGCATTTATGGGTAGGCATTTCACTGGTGTTGTTTAAGGGGCATTTGGTTGGTCTTGTTTATGGAGGGCACACTTCTGGCAATTGAAGTGGATACACTGGTGATGGTGTTTATGGGGGGCAGGGGGGATAACGAAGCTGGCATTGTTTATTCCAGTACTTTGACCAGTAGGAGCCTACACATACACTTACATATGCATAGAACATTTACAGTGGTGGAGCTGCACAGCTGAAACTACAATCTTCAAAGGGTAAAAAAGGTGCAGACCTCAAAACAAGTTGGACCTTGTCAATGTATTTTTGCTTGAAGTTTTGGAATGCTGCTCTTCTACTGGAGGTGCACAAACATATATCATGCATTTACACATAGAGGTCATTTAGCTAAGGGCTCATTCGGACGACCGTATTTATGTGTACACACCCGTTCCACAAGATGCAGACCAATTCATTTAAAAGGGGGCTGCAAAAGATGTGCACAGCACACCGTGTGCTGTCCGCATCCATAATTCCATTCCGCGGCCCCGCAAAAAAAGTTAGCGCGTGTCCTATTCTTGTCCGCAATTGCACACAAGAATAGGCATTTCTATCATAGGACCGGTCATGTGCTTTCTGCAAAATGTGGAACGCACATGGCTGGTATCCGCAATTTGCAGACTGCAAAACACATATGGTCGTCTGAATGAGCTCTAAGACGGTTCTTGGTGGCAGAAGGGATGGTGGGGGCTCAAGATTCTCCGTTCCTGATTTATGAGCAGCACTTTAGAGATAGAACTCCGGAGACTGTGGTAGGATCATAGACACTTTGGTTCGTTACAGGATGTCTCAGTTTGTATGGATATATTAATTTCCTTCTCCACATCTAGGATATCAGGACATAGATGACACATCATCATCATAGACTGAGGCTGCTGATCGTTCCTAAGCTTACACAAGTACAGAAGGCAATAAAACATTCCTATACAAAGAGAGACAAGGCAATGATGACCGCAATATGTACCTCTGCCATAGTATGTAACTGTATCTGCGTCCTGAGGTTGCTGTTGAAAGTGACAGGGGCCTCTTTTAAGAGTGCCTTGCATGCCAAAAAAGTACCAGGGTGTAGGCCTGGTGCACCTTGGCATGATGACACACCTGATCAGTAGAATTAAAGTGTAAATGTTGAGATTTTGTTGGAATGGAGGAAGCAGAACTTTTATACCAGGGCCTTTAGCAGTGCCCTCAAAACCACTATGGTTCTAGTTCTTGGATGATCAAACACACAGTAGTATGCCAGTCACTTACAATACCCTGAACCAATGCTTTCTGATGAAAAATATACTTAATTATTTGTAGATCATTTGGTAGGACGTTTACCTTCTGCCAGCAGTGACAACGGGTGCACTGGAATCCATAACGTATTATAGAGCCATGTTAGAGCTGGGTACTCTATTCCTACCGCAGACAACAAAAGGTAGGGATATCTGAAACAAGCAACAGTGTGCAAGCAGTCATGTACAATATAATCTTATCTGTTCATTGATGTCATAGAAATAGCTGAATTTCATACTTGGTTTTTTAATTAAAGAACTAATGTTAGGGGCCCGGGAATTACCTTGTGTTGTAATAGATTGTGCAGCAGCGAACAGAAATAGAAGCCAAGAAGAGTTGGTTATGCACGTTGTGCGTCTCTCTCCTTTGAAGTCTTTTGTAGTCACATAAACAGCTTTGCAATGAGAGACATACAATCTGCTCCACTTAGCTTCTCCTCCTTTTTTTTGAAGTGGCTATAGCCTACCTTGTCACTGGACCCCTGTTCTTCTGATGGGTGGACGTTACACAGTAGCGATGCGGACCTTACAATGCTTTTTGTATTATATCTCTGCCCTGACAAAACTATCCATATTTCCTATATTAAACCCTTCCAGCAAAAGCCAATTTGGACTAAATGCCGAAGTCCCATTTTCTGAAATCTGACGTGTCTGGTAATACAGTAACTCTGGAACGCTTTTACTGATCCAAGCAATTCTAAGATTGTTTTCTCGTGACACATCATACTTCATGTTAGTGGGAAATTTAAGTTGATATGTTTTACTTTTATGTATAAGAAAAATCCAAAATTTACCGAAAATTTACAGAAAATTTTGCATTTCTCAGATTTTAAGACAAACAGTGATTCCTCGCAAAATAGTCATTAATTAACATTCCCCATATGTCTACTTTATGTTGGCACCACTTTGAAAGGTGATATGGGATGAACCACAGCGCAGTCAGTTTCAGGCAAAGTAGTATTTTTAAAAGGCCTTATCGTTACTGAAGAAAGTTTATTTTATTTTGTTAGAAGGCTTAGAATTTTTAAAGCAATTTTTGAAATTTTCAAGAAAACAGTGTTTTTAAAGACCTATTTCAGTTCTGAAGTGACTGTAAGAGGCTTATATAATAGAAACCACGTAAAAATGACCGCATTTTAGAAACTACACCTTTCAGTGTATTCACCACTTATTTTATAAACTTTGTTAACCCTTTAGGTGTTCCCCAGGAATTAAAGCAAATGGAGGTGAACACAGCAAGGGTTAACAGCAAAATAAACCTCAATATGTATTACCCTGATTCTGCAGTTTACAGAAAAAAAGCCATCTTCATGGGCACACAGCAGGCTCATGAGGAAAAGAACCGCAATATTGTTTTTGATGTGCAGATTTTACTGGAATGGTTTTCTAGTGCCATGTCACATTTGAAGAGACCCTGAGGTACCCCTAGAAAGGAAACCTCAAAATGTGACACCGTTTTGGAATATACACCCCTTAAGGAAAGGAATGAGGGGTGAAGTGAATGATTTGACCTAACAAGGAGCGTTTCACAGAATTTACAAATACTTGGCTGTGAAAATGTAAAATTACATTTTATTTCCAATGGAATGTTGCTTTAGCCCCAAATTTTTTATTTTCACAAGGTGTAACTGTAGAAAATGAATACAGCAACACCCCATATGTTGTCGTTTGGGGGCATGGCAACATTCAGAAGGGATGTAGTGGTATCTGGCTTTTCTAACATGGAATTTGCTGAAATTGTTTTTAGGGGCCATAACATTTTTATTCTATGTTGACTGTCAGGGATTGTTTGTTGCAGGACAACCTGTAGTTGTTGTTTTTTTTTGTACCATTTTGTAGTACAAATAACTTTTTTTGCTTATGCAGTATATATGATATGATCATTTTATTCTGTTGGTTAATGCGGTTATGGCGGTACCAAGTTTGTATAGTTTTTTTATGTTTTACTACTTTTTCAGCATACACTTTTGTATAAAAATAAATTATATTTTGCATCACCATACACTAAAATCCATAACATTTAAATTTTTTCACCAATGTGGCTGTGTGAGGGCTTGTTTTTTGCAGGACGGACTATAGTTTTTGTTGGTCTCATTTTGTGGTACATATGTCTTTTTGATCGCTTTTGATACCATTTTTTGGGAGGTGAGGTGGGCAAAAATTGCTCTTCTGTCAGTGTTTTTTTATGGGGTTCCTCATGTGGTATATATGATATAATTTTATTCTGTGGGTTGATATGGTTATGTTGATACCAAATTTATAGTTTGTTTTACTACTTATTCAGCATAAAATCACTTTTGTATTAAAAATAAATTACCGGTATATTTTACATCACCATATACTAACATCCATAAAATTTTTTGTCTTTCACCAATGTGTGAGGGTTTGTTTTTTGTGCGACGGGCTGTAGTTTTTATTAGTATCATTTTTGGATACATATAACTTTTTGATCATTTTTTATTCAATTATTTTGGGAGGTGAGGTAACAAAAACAGCAATTCCATCATTGTTTAATTTATTTTTGTTTTACGGCGTTCACAATGCGGGATTAGTAACATAATTCTTTTATAGATTAGGTTGTAGGTTGTTTCGGACACGGTGATACCAATTGTGTGTAGTCTTTTTTTATTTTGTAATCAATTACAGACGTGGACAAAATTGTTGGTACCCTTTGGTCAATGAAAGAAAAAGTCACAATGGTCACAGAAATAACTTTAATCTGACAAAAGTAATAATAAATTAAAATTCTATAAATGTTAACCAATGAAAGTCAGACATTGTTTTTCAACCATGCTTCAACAGAATTATGTAAAAAAATAAACTCATGAAACAGGCATGGACAAAAATGATGGTACCCCTAGAAAACACAGAACATAATGTGACCAAAGGGACATGTTAATTCAAGGTGTGTCCACTAATTAGCATCACAGGTGTCTACAACCTTGTAATCAGCCATTGGGCCTATATATATGGCTCCAGGTAATCACTGTGTTGTTTGGTGATATGGTGTGTACCACACTCGACATGGACCAGAGGAAGCAAAGGAAAGAGCTGTCTCAAGAGATCAGAAAGAAAATTATAGACAAGCATGTTAAAGGTAAAGGCTATAAGACCATCTCCAAGCAACTAGATGTTCCTGTGAGTACAGTTGCACATATTATTCATAAGTTTAAGATCCATGGGACTGTAGCCAACCTCCCTGGACGTGGCCGCAGGAGGAAAATTGATGACAAATCTAAGAGACGGATAATCCGAATGGTAACAAAAGAGCCTAGAAAGACTTCTAAAGAGATTCAAGGTGAACTTCATGCTCAAGGAACATCAGTGTCAGATCGCACCATCCGTCGTTGTTTGAGCCAAAGTGGACTACATGGGAGACGACCAAGGAGGACACCATTGTTGAAAACGAATCATAAAAAAGCAAGACTGGAATATGCCAAACTACATGTTGACAAGCCACAAAGCTTCTGGGAGAATGTCCTGTGGACAGATGAGACAAAAATCGAAGTTTTTGCCAAGGCACATCAGCTGTATGTTCACAGACGAAAAAATGAAGCATATCAAGAAAAGAACACTGTCCCTACTGTGAAACATGGAGGAGGCTCTGTTATGTTCTGGGGCTGCTTTGCTGCGTCTGGCACAGGGTGTCTTGAATCTGTGCAGGGTACAATGAAATCTCAAGACTATCAAGGAATTCTAGAGAGAAATGTACTAGCCAGTGTCAGAAAGCTTGGTCTCAGTCGCAGGTCATGGGTCTTGCAACAGGACAATGACCCAAAACACACCGCTAAAAACACCCAAGAATGGCTAAGAGGAAAAAATTGGACTATTCTAAAGTGGCCTTCTATGAGCCCTGACCTCAATCCTATTGAGCATCTTTGGAAGGAGCTGAAACATGCAGTCTGGAAAAGGCACCCTTCAAACCGGACACAACTGGAGCAGTTTGCTCATGAGGAGTGGGCCAAAATACCTGCTGAGAGGTGCAGATGTCTCATTGACAGTTACAGGAAGCGTTTGATTGCAGTGATTGCCTCAAAAGGTTGCGCAACAAAATATTAAGTTAGGGGTACCATCATTTTTGTCCATGCCTGTTTCATGAGTTTATTTTTTTACATAATTCTGTTGAAGCATGGTTGAAAAACAATGTCTGACTTTCATTGGTTAACATTTATAGAATTTTAATTTATTATTACTTTTGTCAGATTAAAGTTATTTCTGTGACCATTGTGACTTTTTCTTTCATTGACCAAAGGGTACCAACAATTTTGTCCACGTCTGTATATAAATGAACAGATTTAGAAAAAGGCAATTTATTTTATTTACTTTTTTATATTTTGGATTTATTTTTCACTTTTTTTATTTTTACACAATTTTTTTTATTTATCAAGCTCTATATGAATCTTGAAGATCCAGTGGGGCTGACTGCTGTACATTGCATTGTAACAGTCATCTATTGCAATGCACTGAATGCCTTGGTAACCATCAGAACGCTGCCAACACAATGTGGCAGCCTGATTTGAGAGAGGGGGAGCCCCCTCCCTCTGTTGACCCCATGGAGTCAAGGTGCAAACGGCCTGGATTCGTGCTAGCACCGTTGTTGGCTGTTGCAGCAGAGTGTCAGCTGTATGTTACAGCTGACACTCGCTGCTGATGGAGGCAGCTCCGTTCCTGTGCCACCACCATCACATACAATAACACGGGACCGCACAGAAGGATGCAGGGATAAGAATTGGGGCACAGGCAGTATGAGGGAGCATCAGGCCATGGGAGCAAACAGGTATAATTACACTTCCATGCTCCGATTGCTTAGTCTGCACAGATCAATCGCTGGCAAGTGACCACCCTGATTCTTTCCTTGCCATCTTTTCCTGTGTCTCAGGACTTGGTGACTCCGGGGCTGTGTGACACGATAGCGTTAAATTACATGCAATCTGGACTTAAGGCTACGTCTAGGGATTAGCAAATAGACTTCAGGTGAAACATCCAAAGTCGATTTGCATAAAGCTTAGTTCCAATACTGTACGGAGCAAATGCTCCGTACAGTATTAGAATGTATTGGCTCGGATAAGAGGAAGTTGTCGCTACCTCGGACCAGAACCTGAGTTCAGGAAATCTCTCGCGAGACTTCGCAAAGCAATAAGCAATGTCTCATCGGAGCCAATACATTCTAATACTGTACGGAGCTCCTGCTCCGTACAGTATTGGAAGGAAGTTTTTATGCGAATCGACTTTGAATGTCGCATCCCTAGTTACATAAATATGTGGGAAGGGGTTAAAGGGAAAGGTTTACTACCATCGAAATGTTTTATCACCGGTCACCAGCCTATATATGAATATTCTATGTTTTGAGGGGGTTCTTAGTGTTTTTTTGTTGTTTTTTTTTTTTTTTTTGCAGAAAATCAATGAATGCTGTTGTGGAGATCATTTTTTGAAGCCACTCCAGGTATTCTACTTCCTGTCTTGGCTCTTTAACTTCCTCAGTTGTCTGGACTATCACACTGTAAACCTAAATTCTACCAATCTACTATGTACTAGCAGATAACATCATCTCCTCACAGGAACAGTAAACTGACTGCTTTCCCTATCCAAAAATAAGTTTTATGACCATGCCGACTGCTAAAGGGACAGTATTCTGTATTTCCTAGTACTGCAGAAATAAATAAAAACAACTTCCAACAATTACAGAAAAAAATTTCTGTGAAAATTGAGGTAAACAATACCCAGTGGTGTACCTGCAATTAAGGCAGACCATGCTATGGGGCCCTTACAGAACTTGCTCTCTCTTCCCCATGTGAAAACTCTGCATATTTACACAGCCACCTCTAGGAGGAGCTCAATTCAACCATGGTAGTTGTAATAATTCCTATTCACTGAGCTCCCTCTAGTGGTGGCTGCAGGCAGCCAGCTAGCTAATAAAAAGTTATTTCCTCCCCTTTCAAATAATAAATAATATTAATTCATATGATTATTTATAAATATGAAGTGTGCTTGGAATGGTTAAAAAATTGGCAAATTTTTCACCATCTTTTTGTTCTTTCTAAGGGATAATCAACAAATAAATATTAAATAGTAAATAAAACAATCAATTATGAATTAATACCTTTTTAAAAAATTAAAAAGTTAATTCATTAAATCCATTTAAAATTTTAGGGAGCTTGATGTGAAGAATATAAAAACATTTATGAAGATTCAGAATTAATACAGAATTATTGAAATCCCATAAAAAATTATTAAATATGTAAAATCATGGCAATAATCATTGAATAAGTAAAATCATGTTCATAATTATTGAATAGATTCAAACTATTCCTGGAGGAATTAAATCGGCTATCGTGTTGAAAGAAGGCTATTTCTTCCTTTTTTATTTAAAAGAGGAATAAATGTAAAATACATACAGGGAGTTAGCAAATTCCTAGATTTAGACTAAGCATAAAGACATGCGCAGCAGGGTGATAAGGAAAGAAATAAGACAGTCAGAAGTCATGCGCACTGGAAATTTGGACGAGCGCCGGAACGAGAAGGTAATAGGATGACTAGCTCCAAGGACGGGTAAGGTATGCTATAGGTGAAGAAAGAAAAATGACATGTCTTTCTCACCAATCAGTACACACTGCCACGATTTTTTAACACGAGACGCAAGCCTAATGGATAAAAAATAAAGAGGAGGGTTTTCATTCCTCATAAATACATGCCAGTTTAAGTGCTCGGTTTGTTTGGCAAAACATGTCGGGGGGCAATAGTGTCAATGATTTTAGAACCAAGGCATTAGTAAGAAATTAAGGGAGAAATGTACCGCAGACATTTTCTCATTCAAAGTAGATTACTCTGATAAAACATTAGTGAGAAAAGAGCAGATGAAATGTATCACTGGTAGCAGGGATAAACAAAGCTAGCTAAACATGCATAACCTCTGAGGAAGGGATAGAATCAATTGAAGGAAAAGCTAGTTAGTAACAAAACTCTATGATTGAGAAAGAGCGTTTTGTTACATATTGAGAACTTTGAGATAATAGATACGTTCCAGTCCTAGACTGAAAAAGATGGCAACCTATCCCTGCACCAGTGGGCGTTTATGTTTAATGTATAACTAAATAAGGAAGGGCTAACAGCGGAGATAGTGTGGAAATAACACATCTCCTAGCCTGCCCTGTCCAATTCCGCTCAGTTTTGTAAGCTTTTGGAATCACATATGGCTTTTGGTAAAAGAGCACACACAGTTTTTATCGGTTTGAACTAAAAGTTATTTTTAAGATACAGAAAAATTGGCCCCAAACAGAATTTTTTTTGCTTTTGCTATCTTGAGGGAATATATGACTGGTAATGACCACACCTCTTGTCAGGTGCAGCTGGCGGTCATTACTGCTTGCCTATTTAGTTGGGTTTCACACTTCATACCATGCGGTTGATATTCTCTGCTTGGATTTGGAGGAGTTGGTGTGTGTGGACCTTGCTTGTGTTCCTGTTCATCCATAAGATAAGTTGTACTGCTCTTGTATTTGGTTGTTCCCTTGTGCTTGCTGTTAGTGGGCCTCAGGGAGACACTGGTTCGTTCACCTGGGAAGGAACCAGTAGTCTCATTCCCTTTCACTACCTTTAGGGCATCTTAGGGCTCCTAGGGTTTAGGTTACGGCGTATGTATTTTCCAACCCTCAAGGTCTATACATACTGACAGGAGTCAGGGCCAGATCTAGGGGTTTCCTAGGAGGTGACCTTTCCCTTCTCCCTAGCCTTGAAGCCTAGTTATTTGTCCTATCCGTTCTGTTGTCTTTCTGGTGTCCCTCTTCTGTCTATTATTCGTGACACCTATGTTGGGAAACTAGGTGCAGGGGACCCATAACAAGTTTTCCTATGGGGCCCTATGAGATCTGTGTACTCTCCTGACAATATCTAATGAAAGTGTCCCTTTAAAATGACCATAACAGAAAGGGGCAACTTTATTTTTTGGCAATTTCTGCTATTAAAGGGGTTTCTTCAGTCCACACATTTATCCCTATCCACAGGATAAAGAATAGGTTACTGTTAGGAGATCAGCGGGGATCCAACTGCTGGGCACCCATGTTGATCATGCACAGTATTGCTTCATTCAACACTATGGGACTGCCAGAGAGCAGACGCTCAGCTATCTCCAGCAGTCACAAAATTAATGGAGTAAAGTCTGCCCCATGTGGCTTTTCCATGCAGTGTTTTTCAAGGTGTAAATTTTTAACAGCATTTTTTTATATTGTGGCCAGATGTTACTTTGAAGGTTTTAGTGCATTTTTAACCATACTACATACAGGTCTGTGAAGGTTCTCATTTATCCAGGTCATAGTATATCTGTAAAAAATAAATCAAGGCAACTGGACGTACTGTAGATTTCTTGAAAACGTTTCACTTGTTGGAAGAACGAGTGAAACGTTTTCAAGAAATCTACAGTACGTCAAGTTGCCTTGATTTAGTCTACATACAATGCTTTCTGGCTTTTTTGGGTGCAATATGTGCTTTTTTACTGTAACTAGAATGAATGGTAATTATTACACAACTTTACTTTACAAACATCATATCACTATGGGGGGGGGGTACCAAACTATCCGGAGGAAAGCCACTGAAACATGGGGAGAACATATTAACTTCATGCAAGGCACCAGTGTTTACCACTGAGCCAACATGCTGCCCTTATTTTTAGTCTCCAATGGGGACATGAACCTGAAATTCCTTGACCAATTGTACTACATGTTGTGATTGTGTAGCAAAGAGACCACTCCATATACTTCCTTGCAACATATTTGTCAGTGGTCTTTAAAAGGTTAAACCAACTGTCTAAATGATCACTTACACTATGCTCAATGCAGTATCAGCAATTGGGAACAATCTTTCTGAATCTAGGACAGAATCCTCAAGTTTAATTTTGTCAGCGTAAAGGTCCAGCCTCTGACTTCAGAAAATAAATCATATTACCTGGTAATATCCCACAGATTCCAGAGGAAGAAGAGAAGACACACTATACATTTACTCTGCACTTCTTCTTGGCTGGTGATCACCAGAAACAAGATGACTAGTCTTTCTGTTACCTGTAAAGGAAGGGCAGCGTATAGATACATTCTATTAGTACAGTATCCACAGGGCTAGTAAAATACCGGATTACAGAACTTCCAGGTAAGAATAAGACTTCAGAGAACATCATCTATTGGTCATATCCAGCATGTGAAGAAAGCCTGAAACATGTGGTAAAACAGTACTTGGGTGGCAGAGACAAGGTTCAGGGAGCACAGAAGTAGCAGTCTCACCCACGTTGTGTGGCCTTAATATGAAGACACCACTATTATCAATGCAACATAGTAGGTGTGGGAATGCTGTTACAAATTTTGCACTGCAGAATTAAATGGCTTATCAGCAAGGCAAATGCAAATGTGTGAAAGTGAAATATACCTGAGACAATGTTGGCAGAAATGATTGTTGCTCTTCACCCATTAGAATGTGTAGTAGCTCCAGGACAGACAGTAACTGGCAGACTTGCATTACTAGCCCAATTGCATAGAATGTATCTGCAAAAGAATCTGTTCATGGTAGATTTTAGACTTCATGCAGAATAGAGGTGGGTTGGTAAGAAGAATAAGGTTAAAGCTACAAGTGGGCAAACATCATAAAATGATCACTTTTGATTTACTAACCAAACTGGGCCAGAATTCTGGTGCACATGCCATGTGCCACATTTATTATGGGTTATTTAAAAAAAAAAAATCTGCACACTGCTCAGCAAGGGGTATGGATTAGCGGAAATGGCTTAGGTTAAAGGATAACTGTCACACTTAGACCCTAATTTAAATTTTCATATATGTAGTTACTAATAACATGATATTCCAGAATCAGTTACTATTAGACCGACTTACCCCATATTTAATAAGATTCAGCCCTTAGCAACCAGTCTGCATAAAGCTGCAATTTCACTATTCAGTTAAGATGGCCGCCACTGCCCTCACCCTGAGGCTGATCCCGACTGCCCTCACTAGCCAGTGACAATAGCCCACCAAAAGTGTCAGTAACCAGAGCCCTCCCCCCTAAAGGGTTAATCTCCTGCAGCACAAAGGGGTCCTCTTACCACATGTTGCTTTCATTTATACACTGAGCAGATGGCAGATCTCCCTTCCCTGGTCTGCGCTGCTTCGGCTCTGCATTGTCCCAGTCTGCTGAGTGAGGGAGCGTCTGCCAAGCGCAGGGACAGGTAGAAGTGCACACAGCCCACGCACTGTTATCAGCAGGGGAGGACCTGGCTTTAATCATTTACTTACAGTCCCTGGCTGTCTGTAATATGACCTTGCACGCTGCTTGCTTCTGCATCCTCCGTCCTTCAACACATAGACGGACCATGCCTAGCAATACTATTTTAAGCATAGGTAAAAGTAGGCAGTACAGGGAACAAAACTGTGGAATTAGGGGGTAATTGAATACACAGTGAAAAGTTGAAATAGGGCCACCAAGGAGATATTAATCAGCACAATCCAATACTCCAAAAAAAAAAAATGACAGTTATACTTTAAGATGCAGCACCGAGCTCCAAAATTGTGCCAAGATTTGGTGCAATGTAACCCATTGAATAAGTAGTATAAATTTAGACAAAAGTGTCTTACATATGCACCGAATTCATCCAGCATGAGCCAT
This sequence comes from Bufo gargarizans, assembly GCF_014858855.1. NCBI lineage: Eukaryota > Metazoa > Chordata > Amphibia > Anura > Bufonidae > Bufo > Bufo gargarizans. The sequence goes on from NC_058086.1 coordinate 199,297,411, forward strand.
TATGACACATTCTGCTCATATTTAGACTGTCTGGTGTAAGTTTACACTAAATGTTAAGCAGGATTATTAAATTTGCCCCATTATGTTGTGCTAAATAAATGACATAAGTAAAGTAAAATCTACTGTAAATATTCACTAAAGTTATTTTCGCACTATCTCTTGCCAATTTTTTTTTAAAATTACAATAGTAATGGGAGCCACTGTAGAAGAAAAGGATATAATAAACTTCTGTAGTAATTGGCAATTCCCAAAAATCTATGCAGAGTTTTGAGATAAGGAGGAAGTTCCCAATCTTGGATTTCCTGCACCCTAACTGGATGTATGTATCTCCCAGGACCCGCCGTTGCTTGATTCTCTACTTCACCGCCAGAACCATTGCATGAAGTGTTTTCTTGTCCGGCTGACAGACAGCATTTGCCCTGGATCTCCTTAACGGAGATGTAAAGGAAATGGTAAGGGAAATAATGTAGCCCAAATAGGAGACACACCTTTAAATTCACCTCTCCCTGGTTTAGCGAAAAGGTGATTCTCCCTCAGTTTGAGCAGGACTTTCTTAATGTGAAAACAATGTTCCTCCAAAATCACCACAAATTGACCTAAATATTCTCTGGAGATGGCTGGAACATTACAGAACCAAAAAGGCGTTACTAGATACTTAATGCCCTGTATGAGCTGTCTTAATTTTAATTTCCTTGCCTTCTAGATCCTTATGAGATTATAGGCTCCCTTAACCCTTTGTGCACATTGCAATTAACCATTTTTGCATCTCTATTTTTACTCCCTGACTTCCCAGAGACCCTAACTTTTTTATTTTTTTGTGGGACAAATACAAGTACTTTCTAAGGGCGGGTTCGCATTGGCATTATGGAACAGAGTTATAATGGAATGCAACACGGAAGCCTTTAAGAGACATTTAGTTTTGCTCCGTCCTAATACATATCTGTGGGGACAAATAACGGTTCTGTTTGGTTCCGTTATACATGATAGAAAAATAGTCCCATTGACAGGGCTATTTTTTCGTCATGTATAACGGAACCAAACAGAACCGTTATTTGTCCCCGTAGACAGGTATTAGGACGGAGCAAAACTAAATGCCTCTTAAAAACTTCTGTGTTGCATTCTGTTCTAAAATTCCGTTATATTCCATTATAACTCTGGTGAAACCGAATCCTGCCCTTCATTCTTTGGGTCAGTACAATTATAGTGATTCCAGTGTTTTAATACTTAAAAAAATAAAAACTTTGGATTTTTATTTTATTTTTTATTGACATTCTATTTTTTTATGTCTACAGAGCTGTGTGAGGGCTCATTTTTTTAGAGGGCGATTTGATACCGTTTTGGGTGTGTATGTCTTTTTGTTTACTTTTTATAAAACAAATTTGGGGCAGTGATGCAGACTCCACAGGAACATAGCTGCGGCAGCCTTGGATCCGGCAAGGGGACCAAGGCTGCTCCCCTGATCACCTCTGAGAGATGGCTGACTGCGTATGGTCATGCTAACACTTTGGTCATACGTGCAAACTTGACAGCAAAACTTGCTACTACCCCAGTTGCCTATTCATGCAGAAAACATATTTGTACATGTTTTGGGAGTGCCCATTTGAGTAAGGTCTGTTGGTTCTTATGACATTTCGGTCTGTCTCCTGATGTGCGCTTTAACAGAAACTCTTTACAGCTTTGTTCTGCAGTAGATTTCCAATCAACCAATTGCAGCACAGCTTTTATTTTACCATAGCAATCCTCCCACCCGTCAATGATCCAGTGGGACAGTCCCATATTTATGCTGCGGTCCCAAGATGGCAGAGGTATGTCTTGATTTCAGTTGTCACTACATCCTCAGGATGCAGAGAAAGTTGAATGCAGTAGTGAAGTAGGAAGCCATCAGCTACCTGCTTCACCATTCCGTGGCCTGTGCTCTTCTCAGCCTCGAGTGCAATGCTGTGACACATCGTGCCTGCTGGGCATCTCCTACACAGCCCAATAAGCACAATGTGTGACCGCCTCATGCGTGCTGGGAAGCACAGGATTAGTGTTATATATATATATATATATATATATATATATATATATATATATATATTATTTTTTTTTATTAACAGTACAGGGGGTGCAATGAGGGGAATATCTACTCTGTAGGGGCATAAATACTGTGTATGGGGTATAAACAATGTGTGAGTGCAGTACATGTTCTGTATTGACATCTTCATGTGCCAGGATGAGCTGCTCCTTTGGATGTCAGGTGAAGGCGGCTCCATTTTATTTTTCCGGTACACTGTGTGCTATAAAGGCCTAAAGAAGCTCCTGTCCTCATCACAGGAAGTAACTGTTACTGTTCCCAGCTGCCATTTCTGTTATGTAAGGTCTTGCGTTATTTGTCTTAGTGATTTGCTTATTTTTCTTAAATCTTAATTTTCTGTTTTTTCGGGATGACATTTTGGGGCTTCAGCATCAATTAGTAGTTTTCCATGGAATTATGGACTCAAGTTACAGTGGTTTCATCATACAATGGTTGTCCAGGAACCAACTAGTATTGTAACTTGAGGATCCACTGTATTAATGAATTTTGGTAAAGCAATGGTCACTCTTTAAATACTGGAGGTAATAAACCTCTACATGGTAGATAAGTCATAATATAATTAGAACTTTACTACATACCTTTTCCAAAGAAAAGCAGCCTGACTGTCATGTTGGTGAAAATCCATGAATGGCCACAGAATTGTATGAGGTAATAGATGGAAAGATAAGTCTTCATCCTGGACTTGCAAAGATAGAAAACAACAGTCAAAGTGCTGGGTGGGTGACTACTCCCCATGTTCCAGGCCGGTTTTTTGCCGGGCATAAAAAACTGCCAGCACTGCCAGGTGGGGAGGATTACCTTCGTCTGACAGTGGAGCTCAGGAGGTCTGTGTGCTGTGATCTGAGGGCTGTGTTGGGATCCGCGTCTTGAGCCGGGCTGGAGGGCCCAGACCCCTGTCAGGGCAAACAGGCTGCCTAACGCCTGCCTGTGGACTTGACAAAGCAGAACTTCCAACAGGGTGTGAAGTAACCCCCAGGAGAAAAGGTGACTGTTTTGTATATTAACATTTCATGTGTGTGAACGATCACCATGCAACTTGCGTTTTTGTTTTGCTTTCACGTGTGAATAAACACTGATGTTTTCAACCAAGAACTTGTACTTTGCCTCTGTGCTGCACCCGCTAATCCTAACTACCAGAGTGAATCCCCACTATAAATGTATACAGTACAGACCAAAAGTTTGGACACACCTTCTCATTCAAAGAGTTTTCTTTATTTTCATGACTATGAAAATTGTAGATTCACACTGAAAATATGTCATATTCTAGGTTCTTCAAAGTAGCCACCTTTTACTTTGATTACTGCTTTGCACACTCTTGGCATTCTCTTGATGAGCTTCAAGAGGTAGTCACCTGAAATGGTCTTCCAACAATCTTGAAGGAGTTCCCAGAGATGCTTAGCACTTGTTGGCCTTTTTGCGGTCCAGCTCACCCCTAATCATCTCGATTGGGTTCAGGTCTGGTGACTGTGGAGGCCAGGTCATCTGGCGCAGCACCCCATCACTCTCCTTCATGGTCAAATAGCCCTTACACAGCCTGGAGGTGTGTTTGGGGTCATTGTCCTGTTGAAAAATAAATGCTGGTTCAACTAAACGCAAACCGGATGGAATAGCATGCCGCTGCAAGATGCTGTGGTAGCCATGCTGGTTCAGTATGCCTTCAATTTTGAATAAATCCCCAACAGTGTCACCAGCAAAGCACCATCACACCACCTCCTCCATGCTTCACGATGGGAACCAGACATGTAGAGTCCATCCGTTCACCTTTTCTGCGTCGCACAAAGACACGGTGGTTGGAACCAAAGATCAAAAATTTGGACTCATCAGACCAAAGCACAGATTTCCACTGGTCTAATGTCCATTCCTTGTGCTCTTTAGCCCAAACAAGTCTCTTCTGCTTGTTGCCTGTCCTTAGCAGTGGTTTCCTAGCAGATATTCTCCCATGAAGGCCTGATTCACACAGTCTCCTCTTAACAGTTGTTCTAGAGATGTGTCTGCTGCTAGAACTCTGTGGCATTGACCTGGTCTCTAATCTGAGCTGCTGTTAACCTGCGATTTCTGAGGCTGGTGACTCGGATGAACTTATCCTCTGCAACAGAGGTGACTCTTGGTCTTCCTTCTCCTGGGGTGGTCCGCATGTGAGCCAGTTTCTTTGTAGCGCTTGATGGTTTTTGTGACTGCACTTGGGGACACTTTCAAAGTTTTCCCAATTTTTCGGACTGACTGACCTTCATTTCTTAAAGTAATGATGGCCACTCGTTTTTCTTTACTTAGCTGCTTTTTTTCTTGCCATAATACAAATTCTAACAGTCTATTCAATAGGACTATCAGCTGTGTATCCACCTGACTTCTCCACAACGCAACTGATGGTCCCAACCCCATTTATAAGGCAAGAAATGCCACTTATTAAACCAGACAGGGCACACCTGTGACGTGAAAACCATTTCAGGTGACTACCTCTTGAAGCTCATCAAGAGAATGCCAAGAGTGTGCAAAGCAGTAATCAAAGCAAAAGGTGGCTACTTTGAAGAACCTAGAATATGACATATTTTCAGTTGTTTCACACTTTTTTGTTATGTATATAATTCCACATGTGTTAATTCATGTAATTAGTGTGTGATTCAGTGTGAATCTACAATTTTCATAGTCATGAAAATAAACAAAACTCTTTGAATGAGAAGGTGTGTCCAAACTTTTGGTCTGTACTATATATATATATAGAAAAAGAAAGTCCAGCGGGAGCACCAGCCTGAAGAGTGGGTGCAAAATCCAAGGGGGATAGCGGCAGTCCCCAATAGTATAATCGAAGAAACAGGACTGCACTCCGGATTGTGATGAAAAAATCAAAGTGGTTTTATTCACCCATATTATGGCATATCTTGCGACGTTTCAGCTCTTGCGAGCCTTTCTCAAGCATAGAATAAGTGAAAGTGAACACATATAAAGCATTACAAAAAGTGTTACACCCATCGGGGTGTGGTTACAATCAGCTTAATTACAGACATGTGTTACAATTTTAAAGTGCATGTTTGACATAGTAACTAGTGAAATACGTTTTATCATATCAGGATATAGTTCCTTTACATACAGAATAAAAATATATCCAGGACCAGTGTTCCAATTAGAATCATAAGGTGATATAAACATACTGAATAGGGATCCCAGGAACAAAACTCAGCAAGCCATGGAGCCCACATATACCATCGCGTATCTTTAGCGTCTCGATCTCGTCAATGCGCATGCCCAGAGTGACGACATCATGTGAGTCACCGTATAAGATTGGTGCGCATGCGTTCTATCCAGTAACATCTCGCCGCACCATCTTGGTTAATGGAAAGTAGCCCCAAGTATCAGCTCTGCGCCCATCATATAGATGGTAACTGAACGGAGTATATATTCAAAACCATAACTATAGAACAAAACTCATAAAGAGTATATTGTAGACCGCAGCAGGGATCTCCTACAAAAGCCAGCATCAGGACCGGGGTCTTAATGATATATCTGGAGTAGCTCATACACGATAGGACGCTGTAGTTGGTACTGGGCTGCATCGCTTCCATTGAGTTAAAGTCCAGGGGTCCGTACCCAGCACTGTGAGGGTTAAAAATTCTAAAAGGCAAGAAAAAATATATATTAGTTTCCCAAATCTGTCAAGTGTGCAATTGCGTATATTACTTTCACAATTCTAATGCACTTATTACATACGTGGGAAAAGTGTATCACATACATGCGTGGAAAGGACGGGCAAGCGACAGATCAACAGACACCTATCTGAACTCCACATTTAATCCTCTAGGGTGCAAAGTGTCTAAATCATAAATCCACCTCAATTCTCTTTTCTTGAGAATTGCCAGGCGATCTCCACCTCTCCTTGGAAGCTCGACATGATCCAGTATCCAGCATCTTAAGTCCCGCTCGGAATGCCCAAGGGACGCAAAATGCCTGGAGACTGGTAAATCGGCACGTTTTTTTCTTATTGAGTTCCTGTGATTATTCAATCTTAGTTTTAGTTCTGTAGACGTTTCACCGATATATATTAAGTTACATGGACATGCTAGCACGTAAATCACATAAGAAGATGAACAATTTAGGTGAAATCTAATGGGATATTCTTTATGTGTAGTGGGATGTGTAAAGGATCTAGATTTGCATATATAGCGACAGTTAACACAATTGAGACATGGATAACAACCATGTCCCGATTTAGACAATGTTCGTTGTACGCTGATTTTTTTAGGGCCTACATCCGCTCTAACCAAATGGTCCTTGATATTTTTACTTTTTCGATATGATAGGAGAGGAGGGGAATTCAATTCAGGTATGTCTTTTATGGACCTACTGAGGATGCTCCAATTATCCTTTAGAATACGTCCCATCTCCACACTGCACTCAGAATATGTGGACATGAAAGTTATTCTGCGGGTCCTCTGTAGGTTAGAGGTGGTTTTCTTAGGGCTATTCTGCAGAACGTCATTTTTTTGGGCAGCCAGCAATCGGTGGGGATAACCCCGTTTCTTGAATTTATCGACCATCATATCCAATGTGGATATTAGCTCAGTCTGCTCGGATACTATGCGTTTAGCACGTAGAAATTGTGAGTGTGGAAGATGTTTAATTAAACTACGAGAATGACTACTTTCGTATCTTAAAGTGGTATTCCTGTCAGTTGGCTTGACATAAAGGCCTGTGTTAATCGAACCGTCAACCAATCTGACATTGGTATCAAGGAAGGATAGTTCAGTCTTGGAGTAAGACACAGTATATTGGAGGTCAGAATCAATGCTGTTTAAATATGTGTGAAACTCAGTCAGCTGCACTTCTGTGCCTGACCACAGGAGGAAGACGTCATCTATGTACCGCCACCACCCAATAACATACTGAAAGTGGTGGGATACATAGATGAAGTCCTCCTCCATGTGCCGCATGTAAATATTTGCGTACGTGGGGGCCACATTGGACCCCATCGCAACGCCACGTTTTTGACTAAAAAAGGTATCCTGGAAAAGAAAATAATTATTTTCCAGAATAAGTCTCAGCAGGATATTAATAAAACATTTGGAGTGTTGTGTAATAGACAATCCATCCAGATATTTATTTACAGCAGAAATGCCCTTCTCGTGTCCTATTGACGTGTATAAAGATACAACGTCAAAGGACACGAGAGTAGCAGTCTGCAAATCAGCTGTATCAACTGCTCTCAGTTGCTGTAAAAAATGCCCAGTGTCCTGAATATATGATTTACCGGCCGTTTATATCACCTTATGATTCTAATTGGAACACTGGTCCTGGATATATTTTTAATCTGTATGTAAAGGAACTATATCCTGATATGATAAAACGTATTTCACTAGTTACTATGTCAAACATGCACTTTAAAATTGTAACACATGTCTGTAATTAAGCTGATTGTAACCACACCCCGATGGGTGTAACACTTTTTGTAATGCTTTATATGTGTTCACTTTCACTTATTCTATGCTTGAGAAAGGCTCGCAAGAGCTGAAACGTCGCAAGATATGCCATAATATGGGTGAATAAAACCACTTTGATTTTTTCATCACAATCCGGAGTGCAGTCCTGTTTCTTCGATTATATATATATATATATATATATATATATATATATATATACAGGGAGTGCAGAATTATTAGGCAAGTTGTATTTTTGAGGATTAATTTTATTATTGAACAACAACCATGTTCTCAATGAACCCAAAAAAACTCATTAATATCAAAGCTGAATATTTTTGGAAGTAGTTTTTAGTTTGTTTTTAGTTTTAGCTATTTTAGGGGGATATCTGTGTGTGCAGGTGACTATTACTGTGCATAATTATTAGGCAACTTAACAAAAAACTAATATATACCCATTTCAATTATTTATTTTCACCAGTGAAACCAATATAACATCTCAACATTCACAAATATACATTTCTGACATTCAAAAACAAAACAAAAACAAATCAGTGACCAATATAGCCACCTTTCTTTGCAAGGACACTCAAAAGCCTGCCATCCATGGATTCTGTCAGTGTTTTGATCTGTCCACCATCAACATTGCGTGCAGCAGCAACCACAGCCTCCCAGACACTGTTCAGAGAGGTGTACTGTTTTCCCTCCTTGTAAATCTCACATTTGATGATGGACCACAGGTTCTCAATGGGGTTCAGATCAGGTGAACAAGGAGGCCATGTCATTAGATTTTCTTCTTTTATACCCTTTCTTGCCAGCCACGCTGTGGAGTACTTGGACGCGTGTGATGGAGCATTGTCCTGCATGAAAATCATGTTTTTCTTGAAGGATGCAGACTTCTTCCTGTACCACTGCTTGAAGAAGGTGTCTTCCAGAAACTGGCAGTAGGACTGGGAGTTGAGCTTGACTCCATCCTTAACCCGAAAAGGCCCCACAAGCTCATCTTTGATGATACCAGCCCAAACCAGTACTCCACCTCCACCTTGCTGGCGTCTGAGTTGGACTGGAGCTCTCTGCCCTTTACCAATCCAGCCACGGGCCCATCCATCTGGCCCATCAAGACTCACTCTCATTTCATCAGTCCATAAAACCTTAGAAAAATCAGTCTTGAGATATTTCTTGGCCCAGTCTTGACATTTCAGCTTGTGTGTCTTGTTCAGTGGTGGTCGTCTTTCAGCCTTTCTTACCTTGGCCATGTCTCTGAGTATTGCACACCTTGTGCTTTTGGGCACTCCAGTGATGTTGCAGCTCTGAAATATGGCCAAACTGGTGGCAAGTGGCATCTTGGCAGCTGCACGCTTGACTTTTCTCAGTTCATGGGCAGTTATTTTGCGCCTTGGTTTTTCCACACGCTTCTTGGGACCCTGTTGACTATTTTGAATGAAACGCTTGATTGTTCGATGATCGCGCTTCAGAAGCTTTGCAATTTTAAGAGTGCTGCATCCCTCTGCAAGATATCTCACTATTTTTGCCTTTTCTGAGCCTGTCAAGTCCTTCTTTTGACCCATTTTGCCAAAGGAAAGGAAGTTGCCTAATAATTATGCACACCTGATATAGGGTGTTGATGTCATTAGACCACACCCCTTCTCATTACAGAGATGCACATCACCTAATATGCTTAATTGGTAGTAGGCTTTCGAGCCTATACAGCTTGGAGTAAGACAACATGCATAAAGAGGATGATGTGGTCAAAATACTCATTTGCCTAATAATTCTGCACTCCCTGTATATAAAACACAAATGCTGCAGCAGCACAGTCAGAGTTGGTGGACTGGGTGCAAATCCCCACAGAGGTAGGCTCTTCCTCCACGATGTATAAAAAATAAATAACGAGGCAGCACTTCCAGCTTTAGTGAACGGGTGAAGACCCCAAACTTTAATCCAAGCGACGTTTCGGCCTACTCAATGAGGCCTTTATCAAGCTACATAACAGTGCAAATGACAGGGTATATATACCCACACTCCAATACAAGTGGATTACAATCAGTGGTTACACATGTTTTCAATCTAGTCACATGATCTCTGACCACATTCATCACATGACATTAGTGTATAATAAACATTAAAATATACTCATATTAGAGCGTACAAATGTGTTCATAACATCACAGAAGATGGCAGTGTACAAAAATATATGTGTGCATCTATAATATATAAAGGATCCATGTCCGTTACATTCAGTGAACATTATAGAAAAGTGCTCAGTGCATCTAGGGTTAAAATCCTCAGCTGTCCTTACAGCTGTACCTTATTATATATTAAAAGCACTGTAGGAGCTCACCACATATGGACAGTCTCACTCCACCACGGTTAGCGTCCCCTCGTCGGCGGTGCGCATGCGCCGAGCCAGACGTCTCTGGCCACACCCCGCCGCCGCGCCCCCACGTGACGCCCCAATGGACCGCAGCGTCATCCACTGGAGCGCACCGTAGAGCCGCCGCTAGTGAGGGGAGGGAGGCCAGACCATGTGACTCGGCACCAGTCGCATCACAGGCGGGGCATATACAGTAACCATGGGGATGTGAATGTGTTTAGACAGGCGGACGTACATACCTGCAGCCAGAACGTGTACAATGTGCACATAGTCAAAGTAGCAGCACACCCAGGGTATTTGGAAAGGGCCATGGGGGAAGAAAATCAAACTTTGCCATTAGCATAAGTGATTATATCGTCCCCCGTGGCCATCACCACTCGCCCTCATGATGTGTGGTTATAATGGGACACACCCCTCCCATCTACCTACACATAATCTGGTATCGTATATATCAAGTCACCAACTCCAGGGTGTGTAGCCGGTAAAATATCGTACACCATTATTCCATTCTCGACCGCTATAAAACATTGTTAGACATAGTGTGCACTATGTAACCATCCCAGGCATTCAATCGCTGTCCCGTATGTCTCCACACGTTGTTCACGGTCATGTCCATATTCCAATTCATAGGGTGGCTCCATCCAATACATAGAAAGAGGTTCATCAAGCTTGTCAGAATCTTCTAAAATGAATGAAGATAAAGTATCAATATACAGTAGTTGTGTTCTCAAAAAAGCAAGCACTGTTATGCATCCCCCACACCAGACAGAATGGTCGAGAACCCCCACGTTAATGAGCACTACACATATCCCTCATCCATACAGTTCCCATCTACATTCGGCATTGAGGCCATCAGGCTTCAGTGTGTGTAATCTGTGTATCCACATGATCTCACGTTGTTTCAATAATTTTTCCCTATTGCCTCCCCTTTTGAGTGGCGGGATATGATCAATCACCCTAAATTTGAGGTCCCTCTCCCTGTGTCCAGCCTCAACAAAGTGCTTCAGCACCGGGAGGTCTCTCCTCTTTTGACGGATCGAGTACCTGTGATAGTTTCATTCTAGTCTTGACCTCACAAATGGTTTCCCCTACATAAAAGAGATTGCAGGGGCAAGACAAAAGGTAAATCACAAATGAACTATCGCAGGTCAAGAAATGTCTAATTTCAAATTGGGTCTTCAGTATCGGGTGTGTGAATCTCTCCCCTTTTAGCATATAGCTACAGTTGACGCAGCCTAAACACGGATAACATCCATTTTTCTTGCGACCTATATAGGTTTGAACGGGGGCCTTACCCCCAGCCACTTCTGCTCTAACTAACTTATCCCTCAGGCTGTCCGCTCTCCTGTAAGACATCAGCAGGGGCACTGCAAACTCCTTCACCTTTTTAAAGCTGCTACTGAATATCGGCCAATGTTTTTTAATGGCTCCTGCTATCTGATAGCTACCTTCACTAAAAGTAGAGATGAATGGTACTCTGGTCTGTTTGTTGGCCTCCCTAGTATTCCTAGGCGCCAATCCCTCCAGTTGTCCATGGACCAATCTCCTAGGGTACCCTCTATTGATGAATTTGTCTGCCATCTGTGACATTCTCATGTTTCGTAACTCTGGATCTTTAACTATACGCTGCACACGGAGAAACTGACTCAGTGGCAGAGTTTTAACCATGGACCGCGGATGACAGCTCTCAAACCGCAATGGGTTCAAATATGGCGCCGACTTATGCCAACATTTTCATGTCGAACCTGGAGGCTGAACACGTCTATGTGTCCCACCACTTCAGCCTAGTGCGGGGGTGGTGGAGATACATAGACGATGTTTTTGTCATCTGGGACGGCACTGAGAATGAGTTGGCTGAGTTTCATATGTTTTTGAACAAGATGGATCCTGAGATTCAGTTCACTCTCGTAAGCTCCACCGAGCAGGTCCAATTTTTGGATAACATGGTAATTAAACAGGGCACAGCATTAGTGACTGACTTATTTATTAAGCCAACCGACTGTAATAAATTATTGCGGTTTGAGAGCTGTCATCCGCGGTCCATGGTTAAAACTCTGCCACTGAGTCAGTTTCTCCAGTGTGCAGCGTATAGTTAAAGATCCAGAGTTACGAAATATGAGAATGTCACAGATGGCAGACAAATTCATCAATAGAGGGTACCCTAGGAGATTGGTCCATGGACAACTGGAGGGATTGGCGCCTAGGAATACTAGGGAGGCCAACAAACAGACCAGAGTACCATTCATCTCTACTTTTAGTGAAGGTAGCTATCAGATAGCAGGAGCCATTAAAAAACATTGGCCGATACTCAGTAGCAGCTTTAAAAAGGTGAAGGAGTTTGCCGTGCCCCCGCTGATGTCGTATAGGAGAGCTGACAGCCTGAGGGATAAGTTAGTTAGAGCAGAAGTGGCTGGGGGTAAGGCCCCCGTTCAAACCTATATAGGTCGCAAGAAAAATGGATGTTATCCGTGTTTAGGCTGCGTCAACTGTAGCTATATGCTAAAAGGGGAGAGATTCACACACCTGGTATTGAAGACCCAATTTGAAATTAGACATTTCTTGACCTGCGATAGTTCATTTGTGATTTACCTTTTGTCTTGCCCCTGCAATTTCTTTTATGTAGGGGAAACCATTTGTGAGGTCAAGACTAGAATGAACTATCACAGGTACTCGATCCGTCAAAAGAGGAGAGACCTCCCGGTGCCGAAGCACTTTGTTGAGGCTGGACACAGGGAGAGGGACCTCAAATTTAGGGTGATTGATCATATCCCGCCACTTAAAAGGGGAGGCAATAGGGAAAAATTATTGAAACAACGAGAGATCATGTGGATACACAGATTACATACACTGAAGCCTGATGGCCTCAATGCCGAATGTAGATGGGAACTGTATGGATGAGGGATGCGTGTAGTGCTCATCAACGTGGGGGTTCTCGACTATTCTGTCTGGTGTGGGGGATGCATAACAGTGCTCACTTTTTTGAGAACACAACTACTGTATATTGATACTTTATCTTCATTCTTTTTAGAAGATTCTGACAAGCTTGATGAACCTTTTTCTATGTATTGGATGGAGCCACCCTCTGATTTGGAATATGGACATGACAGTGAACAACGTGTGGAGACATACGGGATGGCGATTGAATGCCTGGGATGGTTACATAGTGCACACTATGTCTAACAATGTTTTATAGCGGTCGAGAATGGAATGATGGTGTACGATATTTCACTGGCTACACACCCTGGAGTTGGTGATTTGATATATACGATACCAGATTATGTGTAGGTAGATGGGAGGGGTGTGTCCCATTATAACCACACATTATCAGGGGGAGTGGTGATGGCCACGGGAGACGATATAATCACTTATGCTAATGGTAAAGTTTGATTTTCTTCCCCCGTGGCCCTTTCCAAATACCCTGGGTGTGCTGCTACTTGACTATGTGCACATGTACACGTTCTGGCTGCGGTATGTACATCCGCCTGTCTAAACACATTCACATCCCCATGGTTACTGTATATGCCCCGCCTGTGATGCGACTGGTGCCGAGTCACATGGTCTGGCCTCCCTCCCCTCACTGCGGCGGCTCCTACGGTGCGCTCCAGTGGATGACGCTGCGGTCCATTGGGGCGTCGCGTGGGGGCGCGGCGGCGTCGGGGGTGTGGCCAGAGACGTCTGGCTCGGCGCATGCGCACCGCTGACGAGGGGACGCTAACCGTGGTGGAGTGAGACTGTCCATATGTGGTGAGCTCCTACGTGCTTTTAATATATAATAAGGTACAGCTGCAAGGACAGCTGAGGATTTTAACCCTAGATGCACTGAGCACTTTTCTATAATGTTCACTGAATGTAACGGACATGGATCCTTTATATATTATAGATGCACACATATATTTTTGTACACTGCCATCTTTTGTGATGTGATTATGAACACATTTGTACGCTCTAATATGAGTATATTTTAATGTTTATTATACACTAATGTCATGTGATGAAGTGGTCAGAGATTATTTGACTAGATTGAAAACATGTGTAACCACTGATTGTAATCCACTTGTATTGGAGTGTGGGTATATATACCCTGTCATTTGCACTGTTATGTAGCTTGATAAAGGCCTCATTGAGCAGGCCGAAACGTCGCTTGGATTAAAGTTTGGGGTCTTCACCCGTTCACTAAAGCTGGAAGTGCTGCCTCATTATTTATTTTTTATATATATATATATATATGTGTATATGTATATATACACACACACACACTAGCTGAAGGACCGGGCTTCATATGGGTATATTTAATTTAATGTTTGTGTGTGTTGTTAAAAGATATGGACAGTATCCACTATAACGGTGACATCCACAGCCCCCCACCCCTTAACAATGACCCCCTTCCCCAGTTCCCCATCTCCTTAAAATGGGACCTCCACAGCAGCCCACCCCCTTAACTTTGACCTTCATAGCAGCCTGCCCCTTTACCAGTGAGTTCCACAGCACATCACCCCCTTGACAGTGACCTCCACAAGGACCCTCCCCCTTAACAGTAACCTCTACAGCACCCGCCCCTTAACACTGACCATAGGTTACCGTTCCCTTAACTTACCACCACCATTCCCGGCACCCTTAACAGAGACCTCCACAGCGACTGCCTCTTTAACAGTGACTGCCACAGTATCCCGCTCCCGTAAGTGACCTCCACTGTACCCTGCCCCTTTAACAGTGACCTCCACAGAGCTCCATTCAGTTAAAATGTGACTTCCACAACATCCCACCCCCTTAACAGTGACCTCTACAGCGCCCTGCCCCTTAACACTGACCTCCATAGTGGACCGTCCCCTTAACTGTGACCTCCACCGTTCCCTGCCCTCTTTACAGAGACCTCCACAGTGCCTGCCCCTTTAGCAGTGACCTCCACAGTACCCTATCTCCTTAACATTGATTTCCACAACACCCCGTCCCCTTAACAGTGGCCTCTACAGCAATCTGCCCCTTAACACTGACCTCCATAGCGGACCATCCCCTTAACTGTGACTTCCACAGCAGCCTGCCCCTTGGGTAGCCAGAGGTCCGGTTTTAGGCTGGACAGTCCGGCTTTCAAACTCCTTGTCCTCCGTCCGGCACAGGGCCTGGACAGACGCAGGGATGTCTATTTCAACAGCTCACTCTCAGACAGCAGCACTGTGCTGTCTGATTGTGAGCTGCAGGGAGAAAGTCACTGTCCCTCCCACCCCTGCAGCTGACAGAAGTTGATTTTTACCTTCATTTTTTCGATCCCCATCGGCTGCGGAGTGGAAGGGGGCGTGACTTAGTGGGGACTGGGGGTGGGGTTTTTAAGTCTGTTTTTTTAGGGTGGCCTGAATGGCCACCCTACCTGCCCCCTGAACTGTGACCTCCACAGCACTGCTCTCTTAACAGTATAATCCACAGTGCCCTGCACTTTAAAGCTGACCTGCAGCAGTGAAGAAAAATTTCTGGGTTGTTATGGAAACCTGGTGTAAAACTGTATGTGGAGACTAAGGACCTGCGAGCTTCTATTGGCTGATAAAGGACATTTGATCCGTGTATATGGCAGTTGGGATATAAAGAGAAAGACCTGCAGGCTTCTATTGGCTAATGCAGGTCATATGATGTGCCATATTTGCATTTTTTTAAAAAAATATCTCAGGAACGGTACGTGCTAAAGAGCTGGGACCCAGTCTAAAACCTTCCCGGACACCTGATGTACCTGTGAGCCAAATTTCGTGATTGTAAATGCGACAGTGCCGATTCCTTTAGCGGACATACATACATACACGCGCAATAAAAATGCCCCTTGCAACTATTTTGTGGCAATGGCATCTAAAAAGTTGCAAGCATGACCGCTTTTATTTATAGCAGACCTCCACTGTTGACTGGAAATGTACCATCCCATCTGTCATCATGTTGACCAACGCAGCCATTAACTGGCCTCAGCAGTCTCTTGCCACTTGGGGATACATTGCTGCTGAGGCCACTGAATGACTGCAGTGGACCACATAACGACAAACAAGGTATCATATTTACAGTTCACAGGGGACAAAAAAACGGAATGCTGGTGATTTGGGAGTGCCTTTCTTTACTAAGGATATGCAGATTTTGGCACACTACTACAATTACTTTGGGGGGTCTGGCAACCCCTTTTAAAGTCACTCATTTCCATATCCGTCACTAAGGGTCCATTCACACGTCCGTAAGTGTTTTGCGGTTCCGCATAACACGGACACCAGCAATGTGCGTAACGCATTTCGCGGACCGCACATCACTGGCACTATAATAGAAAATGCCTTTTCTTGTCCACAGTTGCGGACAAGAAAAGGACATGTTCTATTTCTTCCGGGAACGGAATTGCGGATCTGGGAATGCGGACAGCACATAGTGTGCTGTCCACATCCATTCTGGCCCAATTGACAATGAATGGGTCCACACCCGTTCCTCAAAATTGCGGAATGGATGCGGACCCAAGTTGCAGACGTGTGAATGGACCCTAAAACTCTGTTATCCCACTTCCTCACTTTCTCCCATTAAATATCTGCCCCTAGATCTTTAAGTAAGTTGACAGCAAAGTGCAGCTTGAGACATATAGACATATATATATATATATATATATGTATATACTCAACAGTAAAGTTACTGTAATATTTTTCTACCACCCTGAGTATCCTGGGCAGAGGCGTAGCTAAAAGTTCATGGGCCTTGGTGCAAGACTTTAGCCCCCCCCCCCCCCCCCCCCTCCCCTCAATGCTTTCTGGCCAGGGACCGACAAGCATATTGCCTTTGTGCTGCCTGAGGCAAAAATTTAAACAGCACCCCCCATGCCAAATTCTTGACCTATTCCCCTTCCCTAACTTGACCAGCAGGCACTTTCTATAATACTGGTGTCTTCTTTTGTGGCACAAGGGTCTTTGGGCCCTCTCAGGCTCCTAGGACCTCCGCATGCCCCTGATCCTAGGAACCGCCCTAGAAGGCTGCAGCAAAAGATGTTACTTTTCTCAGGGGTTAGGAATTAATAGACATTAATATTAATAGTTTTTTTATGCATAGATGAAAATTGTAAGCCACATACAATATTCAGTATCATATAAATTGTCAAAGGTTTGTAAATATGAAGAGAATGTCTGTTCTAGGAAGTGATCTTGTGCATCGCTTTCCAAACTATCTTGGCAAAGTGCCAGTTAGCAAAAACCAAAGCAGCAGCAGCTCATTCTTGTTTTTAAGGTCTGTTAAACTAGGCCACATTGGAGAGAAACCTTCAGCTCTTCAGATCACATTTATATATTATGGGAAATCTTTAAGATGACACTTTTCAAGAAGCATCAACGGCTTTCTAGCTGCAACAAAGGGAAGCTTACACAGACATACCTATTAGGAGTATCTCAAGCCCTTCTTGATATTTTCCTATGCAGAGGTGCCCTGGGGATCTCCCTTCCAAGTGCAGATGTGACTTCTTTATGAATCCATGCAGTTCACATCCTAGGAGTAGGAGTCACTACCTTCATTGCTTTGTAATGTAAGTGCAGAATGAAGATTTCAGAGATAAAAGAAAGAGAAGCACACAACTCTGCAAACCTGCACTGTGTTGCTAGTGACTGGGTGGAGAAAGAGACGCCCATCAAGTATGCTGAGCTCCCTCTACTTCCCTCCTACTTTCCTTTCCCTCCTCTTGTACTAGTGTTCAGATCTAATTGAGTTTACTGTTACTATATACTGAGCGATATGCTTGGCCGGCTTAGGCTTCTTTCACACTGGTGTTTTGGTTTCCGTTTGTGAGATCCGTTCAGGGCTCCCACAAGCGGTGCAAAACGGATCAGTTTTGCCCTTAATGCATTCTGAATGGATAAGGATCCGCTCAGAATGCATCAGTTTGGCTCTGTTCCACTTTGGAGGGTCACAAAAACGCTGCTTGCAGCGTTTTGGTGTCCGTCTGACGAAACTGAGCCTGACAGACAATGTAAGTCAATGGGGACGAATCCGTTTTCACTGGCCTTTTACGTTTTCAGATGGCACAATAGAAAACGAATCCGTCCCCCATAGACTTTCAATGGTGTTCAAGACGGAACCGTTTTGGCTATGTTACAGATAATACAAACGGATCCGTTCTGAACGGATGCAGATGGTTGTATTATCTGAACGATGCGTTTGTGCAGATCCATGACTGCTGTTTTCACACATTCACTCACTAGGAAGTCAGTACTAGGGCTCTGGAGAGAAAAAGTCTGGGTAAAGTCCGGAATCGATATTGCGGATGTGTGCGTTCACACATACAGCCCCTCCGGGTAAACTCCAGAAAATGTCTGGATTCCACTGGAAGTGTAAATGGGGCTTTGGTGGTTAGATGCAACTTGCCCATGGGTTCAGACCCAGGAACCCTCTGCTTTCTTTCAGAAAAGCAGAACTCCAACTCCTATAAAAATGTATTCTGAAATTAAACAGCACATAATGTTAGACCTAAAAATGAAATTTAAGTTCAAAAGGTAGACAATAACGTCAATGTATTTTACATTAACTGACATGCCAACTTGGCATTCGCCCCTGAACTACACTGGCCAATGGCACTTATTGTTGATTATTCCCATCTGAGCCATGAAAGGAGAAGATGGGATAACCTATTTAATGGATCTGCTACTCAGCTTTATGCTAGAAACTGATTGGAAAAATGTGTTGCCCCCTGCAGTGATGAGCAGCTGGCATATCACGTGTTCATATAAATGCCAGATGGCATAATTTTGGACAGTAATGTTGCACTGGGGGCATTAGTTGCAGTGTGAAGCTGGAGCAGAGGATGGGAGTAGTAGTGACCCTGATGAGACAATATGTTATGGAGTTCTCACTCAGGCCATTGCTTCCTGGAGATCTGTGCAGTGAAAAGGTGGTCTAAAAAATCAGGCCATAAGTAGAAGAATACAACTTTCTCTTTACTTAGTGCAAAATAGGAGTTTTAGTACATCCAGCAGTAATTGTATACAGTGCAGTTCCTCTTCCCAGATGATGAAGTATGATGGCTGGCAAAGTGGCAGATAATGGCACCTCTAATATGCTTTCTTGCTGATGTCTCTCTCCTGAACGTCTGGCTAACACGATAAACTGGCACTTGTGGCTATAGGAGTCCACTTTGTAATGCAGGCTTTGAGTTGGTCTGGCCGGGAGGTAATCTAGGTGATGGGTGTCTGAGCCATAGTTCCTCACTTGCAGCAGGGTCTACCAAGCTGTGTCTTACTGGTCACTGCTGACTGTAGAATGATTTTGCTTTTCACGTATCTGTTTATTTCGTATTCTTGCAGTTACTCTGGAGTAGTAGTCTTACAGAAGAGTTGGATCTAAGCCTGATCTCCTAAGATCCTCGAAGCAGGAGCAATTGGACATGCTTCCTCGCTGCTCACTATTTTTAGTCCCATTTTTAATACCAAACACTGCCAGCAATACCTCATCTGCTGGTGTACAGTGTATGCAAAAATATGGTACAACATAAAAAAACAAAACAATTGCAGATACTCCCCATGTCTGGAGTATTGCACTGTGGCAGGGCAGAGCAGCGTAGGTAGGCTGCTGGAGATTCATCGCTGTAGAAGAGTAGTAGAAGTTGCTGGAATTTTGTGCACATGTCCTCAGAGCACCTGCTGGGAATGTGCCAGGCTTAGAATTAAGGTCCCTGACTGGGATTATTGGAGGTGAACACTGGAGATGGAGTGCCACAGCAGGGTCTGCAGCAGAATGGATCAGAGTGCCCAGAAGACAGCAGAAGTGATGAGTGGGGGCTGGTAAAATACCTCCAATCTGAGGTATTCCACAATTAGCTGCAAGGGAACAAGAGCAGAGCTGTTGGGAGTGCTGCCAAAAAGGAACTACCATCCGGTGGTATAGACTAGCACTGGTATAGACTAATCCGGTGGTAAAGACTAACACTGTGCATCAGGGAGGGACTTCATTGAGCAAAGAACTGTTCCTCTTCATGAGTACCATTACAAGTGCCATGCCATCCTTAAGAATGATTGTAATCAATAATAGCCTGATGTGTCCGTAACAACCGATTGCATTTACCATCTGTGTTAGACAAACTTGTAACCATTAAAGAGGTTGACCACTATATAAGTACTTTCCACTATATAGTGGGAGGTAGGGTCAAAAAGAGTTTCCTAATATACTTTATTAAAAAAATCTGAATGGAAATGTTTTTATAATGAGCCCGGGGATCAGACACGCTCTTACTTTTCTTCCCGCTCCGAACTCTGACAGGAATAAGACGGTTGTAGAGACAGAGTCAGAGCAGGGAGCACGCCAGGGGCAGACTAGGCATTTGCTGCTCTTTTTAGGAAAAGCAGCGCATGTGCAGTTAGAATAAAGTCATGGACGAGCTTTGTCTAAAGCCCCCCCCCCCCCCCATGTTGCGGGGCTGAGGGGGCAGGGCTCATTATAAAAACATTACCATTCAGATTTTTTAAATAAAGTATATTAGTAAACTCTTTTTTACCCTACCTCCCACTATATAGTGGAATGTACAGTATTTATATAGTGGCCAACCCCTTTAAGCATTTGTGCCTACACTTGCCATGTATTCCACCAATCCAGTTTTTGTGAGATATCTCTGACTGGTCTGATTCCAAAGAAAAGCTTCTGTGATGACTAATTGGTATTATATACAAAAATATTCTTACAGACATACTGAACCCTGGCCCTTCCCTCCGGGCTATTAAATATGGGACAGGAACATTCTCCTTGGAAATGTTTTGAAAACCTAAATAAACTATGAACAAAAAAATGACTAGGAATGTGGTACCTGGAATCCCAAATGAAAGGACAACTACACAAACTGGCCAAAACTATGTGAACATATGATCGTTACACCTTTACTAGTTGCAACCATTGACGTTAATATGGAGTTGGGGCATGCATTGCTGTTATAATAGACTTCACTCTTCTGGGAAGGCTTTCCACTAGATTGACTGTTCATTCAGCCAAAAGAACATTTGTGAGATCAAACAAGGATTTTGATCGAGAAGCTGGAATAGGTCAGGTCTGTGCATGTCAGTCCAGTTCTTCCATGCTAAACTCACCCAACCATGACTTTATGGATCTTGCTTTGTGCACTGGGGCACAGTCATGCTGGAACAGAAAACTGCCTTCCCAAAACTATTCCCACAAAGTTGGAAACTTACAAATGTCCAAAATGTTTTTGTGTGCTAACGTATTAAAGCAGGGCTGGCCAACCTGTGGCTCTCCAGCTGTTGTAAAACTACAATTCCCACAAGGCCCTGCTGTAGGTTTATACCTGTAAGTAGTCTGGGCGTGCTGGGAGTTGTAGTTTTGCAACAGCTGGAGAGCCGCAGGTTGGCCATCCCTGTATTAAAGGGTCGCTGAGTTTTCAGAAAACTTTTGATATGTCATAGAGACACTTCAAAAGTTTTGATTGGTGGGAGATTCCACAATTGATAAACTGATGAGAGAGAAGCATTCACATATGGTCCTCTCTGCAGAAGAGAAAGCAAGACAGACTCAATAGAAAGTCTATGAGTCGATTTCTATTCTGTCTCCTGCAGTGAAGAGAGAGAGAGAGAGAGAGAGAGAGAAGTGCTTCTCTCTCCTCATTCTAGTAATTGTGAGGGTTTTCACCTTTTCCAACCCTCACCAATCAAAACCTTTAATATGTCTCTATGGCACATCAACTCATTGACCCCCACTGATCAACTGTTAAAAGAGACGGTGGGACTCCGATGAGCACCATGGCTTTTTCCAAGGCTGTGACATCACATTGATTGGTCTCATGAGCTATGCGCAGTTCAGTCCCATTCAAGTGAAAGTGGATGAACTGCAATACCATGCACTATCCAATGGACGGTGTTTCCAAGGCTGTGACATCACGCTGATTGGTCTCATGAGCTATGCGCAGTTCAGTCCCATTCAAGTGAAAGTGGCTGAACTGCAATACCATGCACAATCACTATCCAATGGACGGTGTTATGCTTGGTAAGCTGTGAGGAGACTACTGTGCTCATATGAGTGCAGAAGCTTCCTCACAGTCAAACCCCTGCCAATCTGATATTGATTATTTAATTGTATCTCTATATACATTTCACCTAGTAGTGTAATCTGCCATTTTTTCTTTTAGATTTATTAAATTCAATGACCCTCTGTAGATATTTATGACCTAGATATCTGCCTTGAGGACGAATATGGCCCAGCATATTCTAGTTATGCTCCTGGTGCATCAAACACCTGAGGAGCCAAAGAAGAGAATGGGAGTGGTAGTGGCCCTGATGATGATGTTGTGTCACCATATACTCCCTCAGGTTGTTGTTCCCTGGAGTTGGTCCAGTGAAGGAGGGGCACCCTGTGTTCCCTAGGAGAACTCCCTGTAGCTGCTATTGATGTTAAATGTCCATGAGGGTGCAAGGCAGGGCTTGAAATGGTGCAATGGCCAAGTGTGTGGTTCTAGGAGAGTCAGTGACCAGGCCTGATTGAACTTAACCAAAATCTCTTTGCTGTGCACCAAATAGGAATTGTAGTACATTCAGCAATTATCTGTACACAGTGCAACATCCACACAGATGTCCATGCACGAGTTAAGCAAGTAGTTGGAAGTAATGGCCCTCAGATTACTCTTTCTCTTGATACATTATCTAGTATTGGAATTTCTGGCTGAAACTGTAATCTGTCACAATGTCTTCAATTTGCATAGTTCCGTGCAGTTCCTATAATATGACTGGCTACATCATACCTGAGGTGTGCAGGGTGTCTGAACTTGTTATCCCTCCACTGCAGCAGGGCCTAAGAAAGCTGTACGCAGATCACCTTACTGGCTAAAATGTTGTTGTCTTTGAGTCCATGAAGTGCATGGAGTGTCTTAACTTGTTTCTCTGTTGCAGTAGCAACGTTTGTAAAGGTTTTCACTGGTTACCTTGTTGACCTCACACTGTAGCCATAAAATTCTCTTTCTGTAAAAGCAGCAGAGCACACACAGTGAACTAGTAGTCTCCATAGGCTTCTAGCTGAATGCCTGGAGGAAAAAGCACCTGAAGTCAGCTCCTCTCTCCTCCAGGCCTTTCCTCAAAGCTGCCTACTCCAAGAACACTAGAATCTTCTTGAGCTAAAGGGATGAACCAGCACCCACCCTGAGCTTAAGTAAGAGCTTGACATTGATTTGATAATTATTTTGTTACTTTATGCCATCCCCTGTCTGTGCGCCAATTTTTCCTAATCCGGGACAGCCTCCTAAATTATTCACACAGAGCAATGATAAGTACTTGAAATTAAACGATACCTTATAGTGTGCATTTTGTACTATGGATTTGTTGCCGTTTTGCTGCAGTAACAGTGAAAACTAACATGAATTATGTTCAGGGGCATAGCTAGAAGTGACTGGACCCCACAACAAATTTTCATACGGGCCTCCCACCCTGGCCCATTCACAAACCGTATGTCTCGGAGGTCATACAGTCATGTCCATGGGCCCTTATTCATTTTTTTTTTGTTTGGTGTATGTGTGTGTTGGCGAGTTTTTAGTATTTTTATATTTTAATAGTGAAGATTTCTTTATGTTTATCTTTATATATAAAACATTGGGAAGGGGGTGATTTGAACTTTCATCCCAATCTCTGCCAGTCTCCTGTCTATAGCTTGCAGTACATGACAGCCTCCCCTTTCTGCCCGCTGTTCTGCTATGTACTAGTGCTTATTATGCCACATATAAGTGCACACCCAATGCCAGCCCAGGACCATCCTGCCATCACGTGTGTATATATAAAAGTGCCAAAATAAGCAGTAATAGATGGCAGAACAGCGAGCAGAGAGGAGAGGCTGCCATGTACTGCAAGCTTTATTACAGAAGGTTGGCACAGGAACCCATCCCAGCCTCTGCCCACTCCTGTATTATAGCAGAGATGCATATAATACAGGAGGCTGGGGTGGCTGTGGCAGCTACACTGCCTGCAATCTGCTGTACCTGGCCTGCTTTCCTCTACTCTCCCAGTCTCACACAGTGTCCAGGACTCCACAGTCTCTTCTACTCCACCCTGCCCTGCATGCCCACTGCCCTACCTCCTCCTCATGCCCAGAACTTGGCTGCAGGCAAGGGCCAGGGTGTACAGGTAAGAGCTAGGGGGGCACAGGACGTGCGCACACACCCCTGAAAAGCCGAGTGATTTGCGCTGCTGTGCTACTACTGCCTGCCACTCTGCTTCCCCCGCCTGTCGCTCCCTCCTTCTTTAGGTCAGGAACTTGGTGGGCGGGCCTAATTAGCATAGCGCGCTGCGCCTGCCAGCTTGTACTTTTCTCTAGCCAGTGGCGTGGTGCGCTATGCAGGCACAGTCTGGCAGTGCCAGTAAGGAATCAATGTATGGGGATAGGGTGGAGTGGTTGGGTGGCCCTCTTTTAATGAATGGATGATCGATGATGGACAACGGGCCTGGCGAGGGCCCCCAATGTGACTGTCAACGCACAGTATGTGAAGGGGTCGGGCACAGCTTGGAACTAAGACTGTATGTTAAGTTGTCTGAGACACTGCTCCTGGGCAGCCAGGCCCCTTGTCAGCCCGGGCCCTGAAGCAGCTGCTTCCCTGGTAGTTAAGCCACTGATTATGTTCTATTTCCTTCGCTATTTTCATCTATCAGGAAGGAATGTACGGCGTCTGTTAAGAATTTAGAATATGCACAAACCAAGATAAGATGCATTTTTTATTCTTTCGTGAGTGTGTAGTTATTTGGCTTAAAGGGACAGTGTACTGTGAAATTGATTCCACGTTTTGCTAGCATTTTAAAGGGATTCTCCACATTTGCTATATTGATAACTTATCCTCAGATTAGGTCATCAATATCAGATTGGCAGGGGCCCAATTGCCGGCACCCCTGTACGAGCACTCTGTTCTCTTCTGTTTACCTGCTCGCCGTCAATATTGCAATGATCAGCAGATGTGATAACAGCTCCGCTGTCCCATTCCCTTCAATGGGATGGCTCCATGAACTGAATGGCGCAGCAGAGCTACAATTACACATGTTCGCTGCTGCAATTTTGATGGCAAACCCTGGTTTCTCTTCAGACAGCTGATTGTCGGGAGCCTGACTGCCGGCACTCCTGCCGATCAGATGATCCTGAGGATAGGTCATCAATATAGCAAAAGTGGAGAACATCTTTAAAATTTCCACACTAAGAGGGTTCTTTTAGCGTTTTTGGGGTGGTATTTTTAAATTATACAATTTACTTGTGAGTTTTTTTCAGACTTTTTTTTTTCTTATAGAGAAGTCTATTGCAAACATCAAATGAAAAAAAAAAAATTACAGCCAGAGCTTCCTGTCTTTTGAAAGAAATGCAAAATGACAAATTTCCCAAGTAAGACGGCTTTAAACACTACTACAAAAAAAAGTGTTTATATTTTAGAATTTTCTAAACAAAAAAACACCCCAACTCTAATAGAGACATAAAAACTCTGGCCAGCTATATTTAGTTTTCGGTTTTATTTTATGGTTACCTTTCCATTTTCCAAATATTTCTCTAGAGAGTAAAGGAGCTGGTATGTAGGGGAATTCTAGAATGGTACAAACAGGCTTACCCCTTAGGAACCCATCTGCGAGCCAAACAACGATTCCACCTCTTACAACAACTTATCATAAGGAATTTTAGATGATGAGCCAACAACAACCATCTCATTTCAGAAAAGAATCTACCCTAAGAAGTATGGATAATTTATACCGTACTTGGTATGCTGAGGGACATGACTAGCTATGGGGTTTTAAAGTACACAATGAAACAAATCTTAGGATCCCTGGAGTGTAACTAAGTAAGAATAAGGAGACACTGGAGGCCAGATTATAAAGTCACTGCAATTCCGGTCTTGGAATTCCTACCCAAGAGGAATAAAGGAGGACCATTCATCTCTCTTTCTTGCTCGCCCATGCCCTGGAACAATGTCCCCTTCACCAATATTATATAGCCATGTTTGGTGTAGCATACAGTATGGGTATACAAAATTACAAATCTGTTAGTGTTTGTAGAGCAGCACCCACGGACACAAACGGCCACCTTGGCAATGCAACAGCCAAACCACGACCGCAGATCCTCAGCAGTCAACCATATAGCAAATAACGAGAGGTAGCGGCAGCATCTCCGGTGAATCCTTCATTCGGACAGACTTTACAGAAAGTGTGCCATAAAATTAAGCAGCAACGTTTCGGCTGTATCCCAACCTTTGTCAATGGATAGGTCATCAGTATCTGATCGGTGGGGGTCCGACACCCGGGACCCCGCTGATCAGCTGTTTGAGAGAACAGCAGCGCTTCTGTGAGCACCACTGCCTTCTCTCTGCTTTTCCTAGTCCAGTATTATAGGGAAGTGTATTTATTGCAAACATCAAATGAAAATAAATTATACCCCCATTGACCAGATACTAATGACCTTTCCAGAGGAAATCAAGTAAATGGGGCTGAGCTGCAATACCAAGTACAGTCGCTGTGCTAAGTAAGCTGCGAGAAGGCAGAGGCGCTCACAGGATCGCTGCTGCCTCCTCAAAACAGTTGATTGGTGGAAGTCACGAACGTTGGACCCCCATTGACCAGATACTGATGGCCTTTTCAGAGGAAATCTAGGAAAAGCCATTTTAAAGCTTCAAGCAAGCTCACTATTTGCCACCTGCCCTGATCTACCAGCCTTACTATTTAACTGATAATACAATTAGAGAGAGTTCAGTGTCATACCTCTCCTTTCTCAGGAAGTATGCAGGGCGTCTCTTTCTTTACAAAAAGTGTTTTTAGAGACCCTCGTACACATTGTACTTATTGATACTAAGCTGGCCAACCATCAAATGTGTATGGGGAGTTCCAGATTTTCCCCCTGACAGATGATGTCGGTGGAGAGAGGCATCAGCATTGCAGTACTTTTGCACCATATCCCTTTATTCTCCCAAGAGATAAGCATCTTTGTCCTCTCTCTGAACTAATGTGTATGTGGGAATTATGAGAAATTAAAGAAAGGTTGACACCTTTAGTTACAGTTCTTTGGAAAGGATTCACCGTACTGGTGTTTTTCATGTTTTGTTGCATTACAACCTGGAATTAAATTGGATTGTAATTTAGATTTTAGTCCAGATCGTTACAGTGGAATAAAAAGTATCTAGTTTATAAATATAATACATAAAAATGAAAAAGTTTTGAGTGCATATTTATTCACTCCTTCCTATGAAACATCTAAATAAGGTCTGGTCCAACCAATTAACTTCAGAAGTCGCATAATTCATTGAATAAGGTGCAATCACAGTGTCACATGATGTGAGTATAAATACTCCTGTTCTGAATGGCCCCTGCATCTGCAACACTGCTAAGAGAGCAACTTGAAGACCAAGGAGCTCGCCAGACAGGTCAGAGACAACACTGTGAAAAAGTATAGAACAGGGTTGGGTTATAAAAAAAAAAAAAAAACACAATCATTAAACATCCCACAGAGGACCATTACAGGTTTTTCCCTCTCCTTTTATATCGAGGCACATCAATATCTGGGCGGTGGGGGTTCAACACCTCTCACCCCTGCTGATCAGCAGGTTCGAGAGTAGCTCTGGTGTCGGAAATATACCTTGATACTACACAATTCCATCCATTATGTAGTGCGTGGAGCGGGATACTGCCATGCTGCTCCCATTTAATTCAATTGGAGTAGTATCACAGTAACCATCTCCTTCCACTACACAATAAATGGAGCTTTGTATTATATTATAGGGGTTATGCAGTGCTAGTATATCGATGACCTGTCCTCATGGTGGTTAAACATATATTTTTGAATGGTAAATGCATATCTGTATATGTATATACCGTTGTATATACGGTGATCCCTCAAGATATAATGGCCTCAGCAAACAATATTTTCAACATATAATAGTCTTTTCTGTCACATCGTAAGTTGAAACTAGACTCAATATACAATGTCTCAGACCCAACCACTCAAGACCACTTCTTTGGTGAACTATCTGTATTAGTTGCTAGTTAGCAGCTATTCCTGACTGTTATATGTAAGGACTTGTTTTATCTGTCTTAGTTATCTGATCATTTTTATGAACTGCATTCAACTGAACTCTCACTTGGATTTACCTGAGCTCATTTGAAGCCCCCCTGATGCACCCCTAGAGTAGAAACTCTAAAAAAGTGACCCCATTTTAGAAACTATGGGATAGGGTGGCAGTTTTGTTGGTACTAGTTTAGGGTACATATGATTTTTGGTTGCTCTATATTACACTTTTTGTGCGGCAAGGTAACAAGAAATACCTTTTTGGCACAGTTTTTTTTTTTTTTTGTTATTTACAACATTCATCTGACAGGGTAGATCATGTGGTAATTTTATAATTTTATAGAGCAGGTTGTCACGGACGCGGTGATACATAATATGTATACAATTTTTTTAATTTATGTAAGTTTTACACAATGATTTCATTTTTAAAACAAAAAAAGTTTTAGTGTCTACATAGTCTAAGAGCCATAGTTGTTTCAGTTTTTGGGCGATTATCTTGAGATGGGTCTCATTTTTTGCGGGATGAGATGACTGTTTGATTGGCACTATTTTGGGGTGCATATGATTTTTTGATCGCTTGCTATTGCACTTTTTGTGATGTAAGATGACAAAAAATTGCTTTTTTTACACCGTTTTTATTTTTATTTTTTTACGGTGGTCACCTGAGGGGTTAGGTCATGTGATATTTTTATAGAGCCGGTCCATACGGACGCGGCAATACCTAATATGTATACTTTTTTTTAATTTATGTAAGTTTTACACAATGATTTCATTTTTGAAACAATAAAAATGATGTTTTAGTGTTTTCATAGTCTAAGAGCCATAGTTTTTTCAGTTTTTGGGCGATTATCTTAAGTAGGGTCTCATTTTTTGCGGGATGAGATGACGGTTTGATTGTTACAATTTTGGCGTACATGCGACTTTTTTGATCACTTTTATTACCTTTTTTTGGGAAGTAAGGTGGGCAAAATTTCTATTTCATCATAGTTTTTAATTTTTTATTTTTATGGCGTTCACCGTTCGGGTAAAGTAACATGACCGTTTTATAGATCAGGTCGTTACGGACGCGGCGATACCAAACATGTGTAGGGAATTAAATTTTTTTCATTTTTTATCAGTGATAAATGTGTTTTTTGATTTTTTCACTTTTTTTAACTTTTTTTTTTACCCAGACCCACTTGGTTCTTGAAGATCCAGTGGGTCTGATGTCTGTATAATACAGTACTGTACTCTATATAGGGTACTGCACTGTATTTTACTTACACTGAACAGATCTATGCTTTCAGCACAGATCTGTTCAGCACCATGGACAGCAGGACGCCTGAGCAGGCGTCCTGTTGCCATGGGAACCTTCCCCGTCTGCCACAACTTCGCAGACGGGGAAGGGTGAGGACTGGGGTGTCGGGGGGCTCTCTCCCTCTCCCATCGGGGGGCTGCAAAGGCACAGCAGCCCCCCGATCGGAGAGGGAGGGAGCTCCCTGCGCTGTTAACCTTTTCCATACAGCGGTCCGTACGGACCGCTGTATGGAAAGGGTTAAACGGCTGACATCGCATCAACGATGTCAGCCGTTTATACCAGGGTGCCAGCAATGTGCTGGCACCCTGGTATACCCACTGTACACCAACGATTACGCAATGGGAGGCGGGCGGGGGATCGCGATCCCGCCTGCCGCACCGCCCGCCTCCCGCAACGCCCGCAACCCTCCCCCTGCACCACCCGCCCACATAATATCATTCAGGGGTGCAGGGGGAGGAATAACATATATATTCTGGGCATTGTAAAGTTTCTGATCCCCGCGGTCAGGGACCGCGGGATCAGAAACGGCAAAAAGCGCATCAAACCGCAGGTCTGAATTGACCTGCGGTTTGTTGCGATCGCCGACATGGGGGGGTCACGGGACCCCCCCGCGCATTTAGCCTAGGTGCCTGCTCAATGATTTGTGCAGGCACCTTGTTCCGATCACTGCCAGCCGGGCGGCAGTGATCGGAACAACACATGACGTACCGGTACGTCATGTGTCCTTAAGTACCAGGGCATCATGACGTACCGGTACGTCATGTGTCCTGAAGAGGTTAACTTTTCTGTCACAAATTTTAACTTCAGGGATGTAGCTAAAAGGGACATAGCAATTAGGAGTGCAGAAGCAGCAGTTGAATGCATGACCTGGCGCCTGAAGGGACCCAAAGACCTTCTGCTACATAAAAGACATATAGGGCCAGATTTATCATTAGCTCAAGTCAGAATAATGTAGTGAAAAAGTCGCAAATTTTTGTGCAATCGCTAAAACTACGCAAAAATGTGCGACTTTTATTGGCTCTGCACTATGCACGCCAGTTTTCTGAAAGTGGGCGTGTTTTCTTATGTAAATGAATCTCTAGGCAGATTTACTATTGCGCCAATTTAAAAAGTTGCAAAAAAATGCGCAAAATCACTCCAGTGTGGACCATGCTTATCTTATGCGACTTTTAAAAGAACATGCGACTTTTTTGCAAAGACGTGCAACTTTTTTAAAGCGGCTTACTGACCGATAAACTGCTACCATCAAACCACATTTATTACCGTCTTAAAGGGCCGATCATAAATCTGACTTTAGCCATATGTGAAAGTGGAGTGAGCTGTCAGAGTAATGATAAATCTGGCTCATAGTGTGTATTGTAAATGAGGGGTTTTATTACTACTGGGAACTCTGTAGGGGGCATTATTACTATGGGGGGAAAAAATGGGAAGCATTATCTACAGTGAACAAAAAATATAAACACAACACTTTTGCTTTTGCTCCCATTTTGCATGATCTGAACTCAAAGATCTGAAACATTTTCTACATACACAAAAGACCCATTACTCTTAAATATTGTTCACAAATCTGTCTTAATCTGTGTTAGGCTACTTTCACACTTGCGTTTGGGGTTCCGCTTGTGAGATCCGTTTGAGGGCTCTCGCAAGCGGCCCCGAATGGATCCGTTCATCCCCAATGCATTCTGAATGGATAAGGATCCGTTCAGAATGCATCAGTTTGGCTCCGTTCCGCCTCCATTCCGCTCTGGAGGCGGACATCAAAACGCTGCTTGCAGCGTTTTGGTGTCCGCCTGGCCGTGCGGAGCCAAACGGATCCGTCCTGACTTACAATGTAAGTCAATGGGGACGGATCCGTTTGACGTTGACACAATATGGTGCAATTGCAAACGGATCCGTCCCCCATTGACTTTCAATGTGAAGTTAGGAGTCCCTATTAATATACCATCGGATCGGAGTTTTCTCCAATCTGATGGTATATTTTAACTTGAAGCGTCCCCATCACCATGGGAACGCCTCTATGTTAGAATATACCATCGGATTTGAGTTAGATCGTGAAAACTCAGATCCGACAGTATATTTTAACACAGAGGCGTTCCCATAGTGATGGGGACGCTTGAAGTTAGAATATACTAAGAACTGTGTACATAACTGCTGCCTTGCACCACCCGATTTCTTACAGGGGGCTGTGATCCGCACAATTAACCCCTCAGGTGCCGCATTGGTAGCCAGTGCGCCCCCCCCCCCTCCCCAGTATTAAAAGCATTGGTGGCCAGTGCAGCCCCCCCTCCCTCCCCAGTATTAAAAGCATTGGTGGCCAGTGTGGCCCCCCTCCCTCCCTCCCTCCCTCCCTCCCCCCCTCCCCCCCCAGTATTAAAAGCATTAGTGGCCAGTGCGGCCCCCCCTCCCTCCCCAGTATTAAAAGCATTGGTGGCCAGTGCGCCCCCCCTCCCTCCCCAGTATTAAAAGCATTGGTGGCCAGTGTGCCCCCCCCCCCTCCCTCCCCAGTATTAAAAGCATTGGTGGCAGTGGCCACAGGCTAACAACCCTCCTCCCCCCATCATTGGTGGCAGCGGAGCGGCATTTCCGATCAGAGTCCCAGTTGAATCGCTGGGGCTCCAATCGGTTACCATGGCAGCCAGGACGCTACTGCAGTCCTGGCTGCCATGGTTACTTAGCTTATACTTACCTGCGCTGTCTGTGGCCGGCCGGCGTTCCTCCTACTGGTAAGTAACAGGTCCTGGCTGCCATGGTAACCGATCGGAGCCCAAGCGATTAAACTGGGACTCCGATTGGAAATGCCGCTCCGCTGCCACCAATGATGGGGGGAGGGGGGTTGTTAGCCTGTGGCCACTGACACCAATGCTTTTAATACTGGGGAGGGAGGTGGGGGCCCGCACTGGCCACCAATGCTTTTAATACTGGGGAGGGAGGGAGGGGGGCCTCACTGGCCACCAATGCTTTTAATACTGGGGAAGGAGGGGGGGTCTGGCCCCTGTTTCCTGGCAGTACCGGATCAGGGGGTTGAGATCTGCACATTAAACCCCTCAGGTGCGGCACTTGAGGGGTTAATTGTGCGGATCACACACCCCTGTAAGAGATCGGGTGCTGCCAGGCAGCAGGGGGCAGTTATGTACACAGTTCTTAGTATATTCTAACTTTTATGCGTCCTCATCACTATGGGAACTCCTCTGTGTTAGAATATACTGTCGGATCTGAGTTTTCACGATCTTGAAAACTCAGATCTGAAAAAGCTGTTATGCAGACGGATCCGCACTGAACGGATACCATAATTTGCATTTATAGGTGCGGATCCGTCTGTGCAGATACCGCACCTAGCGCAAGTGTGAAAGTAGCCTTAGTGAGCAATTCTCCTTTGCCAAGATAATCCATCCCACCTCACAGGTGTATCATATCAA
Source organism: Bufo gargarizans (assembly GCF_014858855.1). Taxonomy (NCBI): domain Eukaryota; kingdom Metazoa; phylum Chordata; class Amphibia; order Anura; family Bufonidae; genus Bufo; species Bufo gargarizans. The sequence continues at coordinate 199,329,965 of NC_058086.1, forward strand.
GGTGCTGATTAGACAGAATGAATATTGCACAGGTGTGCCTTAGACTGCCCACCATAAAAGGAGCACTGTATGGCCATTTTTTTTTACTAATAACAGCACTCTGGGAGACAGTAGAGATTTTATGAATGACAGGAGACGAACATTATCCCTCCCTAATAACCCACACATGTATTGCTTATTCACCTTCAGTCTAATCTACTTTCATATGTTTGGAGGAGTTTCCAATTTCATCTTCAAGTTCGTCTTCATTGAGTTTATTCCTTGGTTACCTTCAGTTCATTTTGGATCTACCTTATTTGTCTCCAGAAAGAAGGGAGTCACATGATTGCAGAGGCTATTTATCACCTGAAATACCTGTCTATTGGCTACTGACTACACCTTGTTTGCATATTTATGTAAATTTCTTTTTTCTGTAACACGTTTAATTATTTTGCTGCTGGGAGTAAAATAAAAAATATTTATTAGCATAATTTTCGTCTCCTGTCTTTCATAGAATCTATATTTTCCTTTAGTGAAAGTTAGGAAAATCTTCAATTTTATTCCAAGGCAGGAGACTCCATTATGCATGTTTAAAGCTTATACTTCTAAAATATGCAATCAACAATAACAGTTAAGTAAGACAACATAAGACTAGTATCAATCCAATAGCACCATGGACACATAATGGTTGGGGCGAAAATGAAATGTTCTGAAGAAAGATTCAGAAGCTCAGTTGGCTGCCTTCAGAATATCAGTAAGAGAGCCTCCTGCCTGCCTGAATATTTTGGTCTTAGTGCGACAGAACTTTACTTCCTGAGGTAAGTATTGTCTGTGAGCATGATCTAGGGCATGAATATCTGAGACATAGAAGCATAGCAAGTTTGAATGACAAAAATGTTAAGGATAGAGAATCATTATTCTCACAGGAATTAAATAGATTGAGCACAAGACTGACATCCCATGTGGATGTATATCTAGGAAAAGGAGGTGTACGGAATCAAATTTCTTTCATCAGTTTACAGACCAAGAGATGTTTGCCCACAGGTACAGATTGAATGGGAGAATGATAGAAAGAGATAGCCGATCGATAGACATTAATCGTTCGGTAGGCTTTCCCTGCTTCAAAAGGGGCGGAAAGAAAATGTTATATTTGTTTTAGAGGTGCATGTACGGGATCCAGATCCCGTTGATTGCACCAATCAGACCAAATTTTCCAGGCTGATCCGTAAGAAGATCGGGTACCTGGAGGTACCAGGCGTCAGAGGGGATGCTCTGAGTAACATGTGAAAATTCAAAATCGGAGTTTGTTGGCCCTAGATGAGCCAAGCTACAAGGGACAAGGTCTCTGCTAGAACCAGGGGGTGTGGATTCCCAAAGAGGTCCATGAGAATGGAAGGATGAAATGGTAAGATGTGGGGAAAATCTACCGCCATCTCCAAGATCTGGGGAAACCAGGTCTTTGTCGGCCATAACGGAGCGATCAACATCAGGGTTGCCTTTTGAATTTTTGTCAGAAGAATGACTCGTGGAATTAGGGCAAATGGAGGGAACGCACACAGAGTCCCCGAGGGCCAAATTTGGAGGAGAGCATCGGTGCCTAGAGCTTCTTGATCTGGGCGCAAGCTAAAGAATTGAGGGAGTTTCCAATTCAGACGGGACGCAAAAAGGTCCATCTGAAAATGACCCTAAAGAGATTGAAGATGTTTGAAGTGGAGAGAATCCAGTCTCCAGTCGCTGTTGTTGACCAGGAAGCGGGAATTCCAGCCTGCAATAGAATTGGAAGGGCCCGTAAGATATTCTGACTTGAAAATGATGTTCTTGTCTAGGCAAAAGTGCCAAAATTCCTTGGCAATGTTGGCCAGACGCTCTGATCTGGTGCCCCCAAGGCGATTGACATATTGCACTGCTGAGATGTTTTCCATCCTCAGGAGAATGCAACAATGTGACTTGTCCCTCGTGAAACTCTTGAGGGCAAAGGATCCGACCAGAAGTTTGAGACAATTGATATAAAGACAGGCCTCTTCTACGGACCACTTCCCTCCTGTGGAAAGGGAGCCGCAATGAGCCCCCCAGCCCTGGAGACTGGCGTCTGACTCTATTATCATGTCCGGGATTGAATTGAAGATAGCTTTCCCATTCCAGGCCTGGATATGTTGTAACCACCACAGGAGGTCTTCCTTGGTGTCTGTGGTTAAGGTTATCTCGTCCGAATACATTAAACCTTCTTGTAAGTGGCGAGTCTTCAGACGTTGAAGAGCCCTGTAGTGTAGCGGTGCAGGAAATATGGCTTGGATTGAAGCTGACAACAGGCACACTATCCGAGCGATAGCTCGCAGAGATACTAGTTTCTTGTTGAGCAGAGATGGGATTTCTCTCCGGATGATCTTCAACTTCCTGGATGGAAGGCTTAGGATAGCTGATCGAGTGTCGATCAGAAAACCTAAAAATTCTAGTCCATTGAATATGGAGTAGAATTAATGACCGAGACTGAGCCATGGTGAGAATCTTATCTAAGTAAATAATTAGACGAACACCTTGGGATCTGAGCATGGCGACCACTGCTTTTAATAGCTTTGTAAAGCACCAGGGGGCCGAGGAGAGACCAAATGGTAGACTTGAGAATTGGAATTTCTGACCTTCCCATATGAATTGGAGGTAAGGCTGGGATAGAGGGTGCATAGGCACTGCGAGTGTCACAACCAGACAGCTGAGAAGCTCTGACAAAAGCCTTTCAGAACCTCCTCCTTGAGTTTTCTTTGTTGTGGTGTTCAGTTCTTCATCTCGTTAGCCTCTCTCAGCTGTCATGTAGTTGGACTGATTGCATCCCTTTAAATTCCACCCCATAATGCATTACTGGGCGGCTTATACTTCTTCCTGGAGTGTGTGTGCATGCTGATCCTGTTTCCCAGTCTGCTACAAAGTTAAGTGTTGTACATTTATCTGTTATTTTCTGTTTGCTGGATCCCGGGTGACCCTGACTCCCTCCGTGTCTGGTGTAGGGAGCCGGTGGTCGTGTCCCCTCACTATTGTAGGGTGTTCAGGGGTTATATAGTCGAGGTACGTGGATATGCAACCATCCACCTTTGGGATCTTTGCATAGGCTGAGCAGCCAGGGAGAGTGTCAGGTCTTGTGCAGGGGTCTCCCTTTTGGTTCCTTAGCTTTGGATCCAGTGAGTCATATATGCATGTTGCTTTGTCTTGTTTCCTGTACACTGTCCGTGACATTATAAGCCGCCAAAACCGTCTCAAGCATGGATCCGGTTTCACTTTTGGCTGAACGCCTTCAGGGTCTTTCATTGGAGGTAGCTGATCTCCGCAGGACTTTTTCTCAGCTTCAAGTGACCGGTTCAGCTGGCGTTCATGGAGTTTGTTCTGAGCCTAAGATCTCGCTCCCGGATACGTTTTCCGGGGGTAGTGAGAATTTTGTGCGTTTCAGAGAGGCTTGCAAACTCCATTTTCGCCTTCTTTCCCATTCCTCTGGTGATGAGGAACGGAGGGTGGGGATCATTATATCGCTGCTCAGGGGTAACGCTCAGTCCTGGGCCCTTTCGCTGCCAGAGGGGGCACGGCCCCTCCATTCAGTGGATGAATTATTTTTATCCCTAAGTTAGATATATGATGATCCGGATCGTATTGCTCTGGCTGAGTCTAGACTACGTCTATTATGCCAGGGTAAACAATCCGCAGAGATATACTGCTCAGAATTTCGGATATGGGCAGCTGATACTGGTTGGAATGATGCTGCACTCCGAAGTCAATTTTGCCATGGTCTTTCAGAGGGATTGAAAGATGCATTTGCCTTTCATGAAAGGCCTATTTCCTTGGACTCTGCTATGTCTCAGGCCGTTCGTATTGACAGGCGTCTTAGAGAGAAATCTCTCCTTCCTGTCATACTCAGTCCCAGGACAGTGCAGCGGTCCCATTCTGTGCGCAGGGGTCTCAGTCGCTGTCAGCCCCTTCTGAGCAGGAGCCCATGCAGCTGGGGTCGATTGCTTCTGACAATAGAAGATTCAGCCCGCATGGGAGGGTTTGTTTTTGTTGTGAGGGTATAAATCATTTGGCAAATGTTTGTCCCTCTAGGAGATTCAGGCAGTTCTCTGGGAGTAATAAAGAAACAAAGAGGAAAAAATCTTTTAAAAATGTTCCGTCTGTTACTATTGGCAGGGTTGAAGCGGAAATTGAAGGTTTTCCGTTTGCTTGTAGTTCCCGTTTTGTCCTGCCTGCTAGGGTGGCGCTAGAGAGCAAGAGCATTTTTTGTGAGATTTTTGGGGATAGTGGAGCAGCAGTCAATCTCATTGATAATCAATTTGCAATAACTCATGGTTTCCAGGTGTGCACTTTGGGAAAGGATATTCCTGTTTTTGCTATTGATTCCGCTCCACTTTCTCAGAAATCATTAAAGGGCATAGTTCACAATATCCGTTTAATTGTGAGTGATGCTCATGTTGAGGATGTGTCATGTTTCGTCCTTAGCGGTTTGCCTACTCCTCTAGTGTTGGGGCTACCCTGGCTCACTAAACATAATCCCACCATTGATTGGCAAGCGAGGCAAATAAATGGTTGGAGTGACTTTTGCAGAGAGAATTGCCTCACAACATCTGTTTCTGAGGTTGCTACTAAGACTGTACCATCTTTTCTCTCTGAATTTTCGGATGGCTTCTCTGAGAGTGGAGTTCAGGATTTGCCCCCGCACAGGGAGTTCGATTGCCCTATTAATCTCATCCCAGGCGCCAAGCTGCCTAAATCTCGTTTATACTATCTTTCCCAACCTGAAAGGATCGCTATGCGTGCTTATATCTCTGAGAGTCTGAGAAAAGGACACATACGACCCTCGAAGTCACCTGTTGCCGCTGGGTTTTTCTTTGTTAAGAAAAAAGATGGTTCTTTAAGACCTTGTCTGGATTTCAGGGAGCTGAACAGTATCACTATTCGTGACCCTTATCCGCTTCCTCTGATCCCGGACCTGTTTAACCAGGTTGTTGGGGCTAAAGTATTTTCCAAATTAGATCTAAGAGGGGCATACAACCTGGTCACGGTCAGAGAAGGAGACGAATGGAAGACGGCCTTCAATACCCCTGAGGGCCATTTTGAAAATTTGGTTATGCCTTTTGGTTTGATGAATGCCCCAGCCGTTTTTCAGCATTTCGTGAACAGCATTTTTTATCATTTGATGGGAAGATTTGTATTAGTGTATTTGGATGACATTTTGATTTTTTCTCCTGATTTCAAAACTCATAAGGAACATTTACGTCAGGTCTTGCTCATTCTGCGGGAGGATAAATTATATGCAAAACTGTAAAAATGTGTGTTTGCGGTTCCAGAAATTCAATTTCTGGGGTTTCTTCTCTCCGCTTCTGGTTTTCGCATGGACCCCGAGAAGGTCTGCGCTGTGCTTGAGTGGGAGCTTCCTGAGACTCAGAAAGCGCTGATGCGTTTTTTGGGCTTTGCCAATTATTACAGGAAGTTTATTTTGAATTATTCCTCTATTGTTAAACCACTCACTGATATGACCAGAAAGGGGGTAGATTTTTCTTCTTGGTCGGTAGAGGCGCGTAAGGCTTTTTCTAATATCAAGGAGAGTTTTGCTTCCGCTCCCATCTTGGTGCAACCTGATATTTCTTTACCCTTCATAGTTGAGGTTGATGCTTCTGAGGTGGGTGTGGGTGCGGTCTTGTCTCAGGGTTCCTCTCCTGCCAAATGGCGACCGTGTGCCTTTTTCTCGAAAAAACTCTCCTCCGCAGAGAGAAATTACGATGTGGGAGATAGGGAATTGTTGGCCATCAAGTTGGCTTTTGAGGAATGGCGCCATTGGCTAGAGGGAGCCAGACACCCTATTACCGTGTTTACTGACCATAAAAATCTGGCCTACTTGGAGTCAGCCAAGCGTCTGAACCCGAGACAGGCCAGATGGTCTTTGTTCTTTTCAAGATTTAATTTTGTTGTCACGTTCCGCCCTGGGGTTAAGAATGTGAAGGCAGATGCCCTGTCACGTTGTTTTCCAGGAGGCGGGAATTTTGAAGACCCGCGTCCCATTTTGGCCGAAGGTGTGGTGGTCTCTGCTCTTTTTTCTGAATTGGAGGCAGAGGTGCAGGCAGCCCAGTCAGAGGCTCCTGATCTTTGTCCTCCTGGGAGGTTGTTTGTGCCTCTCGCTTTAAGACACAAGATTTTTAAGGAACACCACAATACGGTCCTTGCTGGGCACCCGGGGGCAAGAGCCACACTGGATCTCATCGCTCGAAGATTCTGGTGTCCTGCGCTTCGTAAGTCGGTTGAGGGTTTTGTGGCAGCCTGCGAGACTTGCGCTCGTGCCAAAGTCCCTCATTCACGGCCGTCAGGTCCTCTCCTTCCCTTACCCATTCCTTCCCGTCCTTGGACACATCTGTCCTAGGACTTCATAACGGACCTGCCTCGTTCCTCGGGGAAGACGGTGATTCTGGTGTTGGTGGACCGTTTTAGCAAAATGGTGCATTTCATCCCTTTGCCTGGTTTGCCCAATGCTAAGACGCTGGCGTAGGCATTTATTGATCACATTGTCAAATTGCACGGTATTCCTTCAGACATAGTCTCTGATAGGGGCACGCAGTTTGTTTCCAGATTCTCGAAGGCTTTCTGTTCTCGCTTGGGGGTTCGGTTGTCATTCTTTTCTGCTTTCCACCCGCAGTCGAATGGCCAGACGGAGCGCGTCAGTCAGAATCTGGAGACATATCTGCGCTGTTTTGTGGCGGAGAATCAGGAGGATTGGTGTTCTTTTTTGTCCCTTGCTGAGTTTGCTTTAAATAACCGTCGTCAGGAGTCCTCTGATAAGTCACCATTTTTTGGTGCATATGGGTTTCATCCGCAGTTTGGGACTTTCTCGGGAGAGGGGTCTTCTGGTTTACCTGATGAGGACAGATTCTCGTCTTTGTCATCTATTTGGCAAAAGATTCAGGATAATCTAAAGAGCATGAGTGAGAGATATAAGCGTGTGGCAGATAAGAGACGTGTGCTTGGTCCGGACCTGAATGTTGGTGATCTGGTGTGGTTGTCTACCAAGAATATCAAATTGAAGGTTCCCTCCTGGAAGTTGGGTCCTAGGTTTATTGGGCCTTACAAAATCCTGTCTATCATCAATCCTGTTGCCTACCGTCTTGATCTTCTCAGACTTGGAAGATCCATAATGTTTTTCATAAGTCCTTATTGAAACCTTATGTTCAACCCATTGTACCCTCGCCTTTGCCTCCTCCTCCGATTATGGTTGATGGGAATCTTGAATTTCAGGTCTCTAGGATTGTGGATTTTCGTCTTGTCCGCGGTTCGCTCCAGTACCTTGTTCATTGGGAGGGTTATGGTCCTGAGGAGAGGATGTGGGTCCCAGTGACGGACATTAAGGCCCCTCGTCTCATCAGGGCTTTCCATAGGTCCCATCCTGAGAAGGTGGGCTCTGAGTGTCCGGAGTCCACTCGTAGAGGGAGGGGTACTGTCACAACCAGACAGCTGAGAAGCTCTGACAGAAGCCTTTCAGAACCTCCTCCTTGAGTTTTCTTTGTTGTGGTGTTCAGTTCCTCATCTCGTTAGCCTCTCTCAGCTGTCATGTAGTTGGACTGATTGCATCCCTTTAAATTCCGCCCCATAATGCATTACTGGGCGGCTTATACTTCTTCCTGGAGTGTGTGTGCATGCTGATCCTGTTTCCCAGTCTGCTACAAAGTTAAGTGCTGTACATTTATCTGTTATTTTGTTTGCTGGATCCCGGGTGACCCTGACTCCCTCCGTGTCTGGTGTAGGGAGCAGGTGGTCGTGTCCCCTCACTATTGTAGGGTGTTCAGGGGTTATATAGTCGAGGTACGTGGATATGCAACCATCCACCTTTGGGATCTTTGCATAGGCTGAGCAGCCAGGGAGAGTGCCAGGTCTTGTGCAGGGGTCTCCCTTTTGGTTCCTTAGCTTTGGATCCAGTGAGTCATATATGCATGTTGCTTTGTCTTGTTTCCTGTACACCGTCCGTGACAGCGAGATAAGCATCTTTCACGTCTACCTTGGCAAGCCAATCGTGTTGTATTAGTAGGTCTCTCAATAGATGAATGCCGTCCATTTTGAAATGGCGGTAGTAAACATAATCGTTGAGAGTTTTTAGGTTGATGACTGGTCTGTGACCGCCGTCTCTCTGTTTGACCAGAAAAATATTGCTCGGATAACCCTGGGATTGCCAAGGGATTTGTGTAATTGCGTCTTTGTAACTCAGTATCTTTATTTCCAATCTTACTAGATCTCGGTCTATTTTTGAGAACAATATAGGATCGGATCTCTGTGTTTGTACTGGTGGACATATGAATTCTATTTGATAACCCACCACAGTGTTTAGAATCCATGAGTCTGTGGTTATTATAGCCCAAACGTGGATAAAATTAGCAATTTGTCCTCCCAAGGGAAGATGGGAAGAAACTGAAAGAAGAAACTTGCTTACCTGTAGCGGGTCTGGACCTTGAGAAGCCCCTCTGTCCTCTTGCCCTCCATGGGCGTCCTCTGGTGGGGAAGAAAGGAGCTGTTGTATAGGAGGCAGATGGGATAGGGAATCTATCTGAAGGGGGGCATGGTAATATTGACCTCCTTGGGATTGGCGGCTGAGAAACCGGCCACTTCGTTTCCCAGCCCTGCCAAAAACACGTCCTTCAAATAAACGTTTCAAAGACGTCTGAGCCTTTTCTAAAGACAAAACCAGGCCCACATATATGTTAATTTCTTTAACAAAGCTATCTGATGGGGGAGGAATCTCAGAAGTGGCCAGGTGGATGAATTGTGGTTCTAGGGGCATGAGAATTGACCTCTTCCTTTCAGCACAAATGGATGCATTGGCATTCCCTAGCAGACAAATTGTCCTTTGAGCCCATCCTTTAAGAGTCGATATATCAATAGATTCAGAGAGGTCCAGGATTTTCGTTAACGGGCCTGTAACGTCAAGGAGTCTATCTTGGATGGCTTTAAATTAACGATCCACCCCTTTTTTGGGGTTCTTCCCTGAATTTGAAAGAAATTTTACTAACGTTGGGTCCAACTCTGGGGTGTCTGTTATCTTTTGTGGGAGAGTGGGCTTGGGGCATTCAGAACGCAATTTGTTCCTTGCCGTTCTGTCCAACTGCTTTTTTTAGCCACAAGGATAAAAATTTGGATACTTGTGGATGGGGGACCCACTCCCCAGAGCCCACTTTACGTGTACCTCCTCAGGAGCAGAGGGTGCTAATAATGCTGCTTCGGCAGCACAGGTATTGCTTTTTGAAAAAGCTGTAAGATTAACCTGATCCCCTTTATTATGCTGTTTCAGGGATTTCACCGGAAGGGAATCGGTATTAAAATTTCGCCTTTTGTGAGAGGCTTTATCTTTTTTCATGCCTTCCATAAGATGGGAGGTAGAATCCTCCGCCGACCAGAAAAGGTCCGCTGGGGTAGAAGGACTTGTGACTGAGCGATAGCTAGGGCCACGGACTTAGTAATGGCGTCTTACATAGAACTCATAGCTGTTTGAACAGCAATATTAACAGATCTAGCAACAGATGTATCCACTAGGGATTAGAGTACGCTCTGATTCATTTCCACGCCTGGCGTGCCAGGAGTCTTCAGGGTATCTTCTTTAGACATATTAAAATATATAAGGGCATATAGGAAATATCTATATATATATTTCTATGGAACGAGGATATTAATGCACATAAATAATAGAAATAACTAATTAATGAACAAAATAATTACTAATTATTAGTGAAATAAAGAAATAATATTGGAATAATAATAAAATAAATGAATATATTTTTAAAAATATGAAACAAAATAAATTAGCAGGAAATTAAATGAACAGATTTCTGAGAGAGAACACAGGGTTCTAGTCTCCCAAACACTATTGTAATCATTAGTAATGGCTGCTCAAACCATTGAGCCACAACCACAGCTAGCAGACATGGGGATAAAGAAATAGATAAAGCTAGGAGGTAGACAAACGCTGAATAAGGATACTGTAGATGTCTGAACACTAGAGGGTGCCAGAGGATGGCTGACTAGGCAATCAGAGTGGGAAGAAAAAGTTTGAAGAGAGAAGTGAACACCGGCTGACTGAGAACAAAATCTGAGGTGACTAAAAAGCGCATGTAGCTGTAACACCAGCGACCGTGAGGTAAGTAAGCAGTAGCAACGATAGGATGCTAAAAATAACCCAGTAACAGGGGAAAAACAGACTGTGAATGGAGGGAATTAAAACGGGGCTTGGGAGAGCTGGGTAGATGAAGGAAAAAGACACCTATTGATAGTGGACAGTAAGATAGAAGACTGGGTAGCACAGAAGGACTACAAATACCAGCAACAACATATAATATATATATATATATATATATATATATATATATATACAGGGAGTGCAGAATTATTAGGCAAGTTGTATTTTTGAGGATTAATTTTATTATTGAACAACAACCATGTTCTCAATGAACCCAAAAAACTCATTAATATCAAAGCTGAATATTTTTGGAAGTAGTTTTTAGTTTTAGCTATTTTAGGGGGATATCTGTGTGTGCAGGTGACTATTACTGTGCATAATTATTAGGCAACTTAACAAAAAACAAATATATACCCATTTCAATTATTTATTTTTACCAGTGAAACCAATATAACATCTCAACATTCACAAATATACATTTCTGACATTCAAAAACAAAACAAAAACAAATCAGTGACCAATATAGCCACCTTTCTTTGCAAGGACACTCAAAAGCCTGCCATCCATGGATTCTGTCAGTGTTTTGATCTGTTCACCATCAACATTGCGTGCAGCAGCAACCACAGCCTCCCAGACACTGTTCAGAGAGGTGTACTGTTTTCCCTCCTTGTAAATCTCACATTTGATGATGGACCACAGGTTCTCAATGGGGTTCAGATCAGGTGAACAAGGAGGCCATGTCATTAGATTTTCTTCTTTTATACTCTTTCTTGCCAGCCACGCTGTGGAGTACTTGGACGCGTGTGATGGAGCATTGTCCTGCATGAAAATCATGTTTTTCTTGAAGGATGCAGACTTTTTCCTGTACCACTGCTTGAAGAAGGTGTCTTCCAGAAACTGGCAGTAGGACTGGGAGTTGAGCTTGACTCCATCCTCAACCCGAAAAGGCCCCACAAGCTCATCTTTGATGATACCAGCCCAAACCAGTACTCCACCTCCACCTTGCTGGCGTCTGAGTCGGACTGGAGCTCTCTGCCCTTTACCAATCCAGCCACGGGCCCATCCATCTGGCCCATCAAGACTCACTCATTTCATCAGTCCATAAAACCTTAGAAAAATCAGTCTTGAGATATTTCTTGGCCCAGTCTTGACGTTTCAGCTTGTGTGTCTTGTTCAGTGGTGGTCGTCTTTCAGCCTTTCTTACCTTGGCCATGTCTCTGAGTATTGCACACCTTGTGCTTTTGGGCACTCCAGTGATGTTGCAGCTCTGAAATATGGCCAAACTGGTGGCAAGTGGCATCTTGGCAGCTGCACGCTTGACTTTTCTCAGTTCATGGGCAGTTATTTTGCGCCTTGGTTTTTCCACACGCTTCTTGCGACCCTGTTGACTATTTTGAATGAAACGCTTGGGTGTTCGATGATCACGCTTCAGAAGCTTTGCAATTTTAAGAGTGCTGCATCCCTCTGCAAGATATCTCACTATTTTTGACTTTTCTGAGCCTGTCAAGTCCTTCTTTTGACCCATTTTGCCAAAAGAAAGGAAGTTGCCTAATAATTATGCACACCTGATATAGGGTGTTGATGTCATTAGACCACACCCCTTCTCATTACAGAGATGCACATCACCTAATATGCTTAATTGGTAGTAGGCTTTCGAGCCTATACAGCTTGGAGTAAGACAACATGCATAAAGAGGATGATGTGGTCAAAATACTCATTTGCCTAATAATTCTGCACTCCCTGTATCTATAACACCCAAGAAATATCGATACGTATCTCCTGCGGGAGCAGCAGAAAAAAGGGAGTCACAGAGGCCATTTATCACCTGAGAGACCTTGCTATTGGCTACTGACTACACCTTGTTTGCATATTTATGTAAATTTCTTTTTTCTGTAACACATTTAACTTTTCTGCTGCAGGGAGTAAAATAAAGATTTATTAGCATAATGGAGTCTCCTGCTTTGAAATAAAATTATTACTATTGGTGGTGCTATTGGGAGCACTATTACTATAGCGGGACAATTTGTATGACACTATTATTTCTGCAGTAAAGTATTGGGGAACAAAGATGGCACAGTTTTGAGGATAGCAGCAGGATAACAGGGGGAGGATGATGGAGTGAGGGACCTAAAATGTGTTTGTGGCAAACTCTGCAGAGATGAGACATGGCTGAAAAAAGTAATCATGGCAGCCTGGGACAATGGAGAAGATATACACTGGATATAATCAGCGGAGATATCACTGGATATAATAGGAATGTCATATTGTCATGGGCAGTGGGTGTGGAACCACTCCGTCAACCAACCAGTTTGAATTAGGGTTAATCCTAAGGGTGTTATCCTGGCAGTTCCCTGGTATTCACCCTGTAACCTGTATGCATTGATCTAGATTTCACTGCAGGGGAGCCACCAGGCTGCTACCTCCTGGAGTAGTCAGTCAGTGGATTCAGTAAACAAGCAGAAGTTGGTACACAGGCAGACAAACAGAATAGCATAACTTTATAGAGAACTAATAAACCAGATTACTTATTGCTCAGGCACCCTCCCCTAGGGGAAGGTGCGTTACGTACCCTGAGGAGGCCAGCCATTGGCTGGTGAAGACTAGGGCACGTGTGCAATGGCTCTGACAGAGCCAGAGAGTGTGCACCCTTGGGACATATCCGAGAGACCTGGCCGGGATGCGCAGGCCGCGACCTGCAGCAGGGAGAAACATGTCGGACTCCAGCAGTCGGGCCTGTTGCTAATGAGCAGGTCTAGACTGCTGGTACAGCAGTTGGATGAGTATGCGGCACCCATGCCTGCTCGGAGGAGCAGGACAGTGGCCAGGGGTGCACCTAGCCTTTCTGCTGCCTGAGGCGAAAAATGAAACAGCATCCCCCCTCCTCCAATCCTTATACCAAAATCTTAAACTAACCCATTCCCTCCTAACAATATATATATCACTACAAAACATACAGGGTAATACAGCACCACATACCTCTTACATCCAGTGATGTCTCCTCTGATGTAGACTTTCTCTCTCCTCATCTTCTCCATTCAGACTAGACCACCATGATGATTTTTCACCCATCTCTCGTCTCAGCAGTTTGACAAAAAGACATCTTAGTTTCCGTATTTTCCATCATCCTCCCATCTTCTAGACAAATTATCCTACCACCTCCAATACTGTGCTTGCTGTGCTACCCAATATTATACTGCAGAATCAGATAACCCCCTGATAATACTAGTACCATGCAGATAGCGCCCTTCAATAATTATTGGCACATAGTGTCCTGAAATAACTGCACCCAGCAAAAAGTGTCCCTGACACTAATAGTGTAAACATAATGTCCCCCAAAATAACTGTGCTAAGCTGATGCTGTGCCCCCACAATAATAGTACTCCCAAAAGTCCCACCAATAGAGATAATTCTCTGCCAGAGTGCACTTACTGTAGTAGTAATATTGTTCCTACAGGGCTCCCAAAATGTCCCCACTGTGCCCCAGAAGTAGTAATGCTGCCATAGTACCCATACTAGTAATCATGTTCCCCATAATGGAAATATATAGTGGCTCACCCCTCCTGCCAATATAGGTTGGTGCTCTCACTAAGTTGTGGTTCACCCAAACCACTTAGCGGGAGTGGATGAGATCCTTAAAGCAACGAGACGTCTCTTATTTATAACCAGCAATAAACCTGTGCGGAAAAGTAATAAGAATATCGCCAGAAAGCTGTGTAAACGGAGGTTGGTACCGCCTCCGGAACTTGAACCAAGTTAACTACACCGGAACTAGGTTACGTGACGTGCTGAAACTCCGATCACGTGACAAGCGCTCTGAAGCTCCGATCACGTGACAAACCATCTACACGTGGGACGCTTAACAGAGACCAAGAGGAAACCTCGCGGACATCTCAAGATTACCGCTAAATGGAAGCGCACTATATGGACAGCTTATAAGAAGAGGGGTGAGTGATCTAACCAGTAGTGGGACGCCACGAAAGTTAGAGAAATCAACGAACATCAAGCAGTGAGTTAAATTAAACTACTATACTGCATAGTACTAACCCCTGAATAACCACCACTATAATCTTCCATAGAAGCGAGACCTACAGATTTGAATTTATATACGGATAGAACATTGCCAAAACTCAGTATACATTATATATCAATTGCACAAACTAGTGCGGCAAGATCTTAAAGGGATTTTTATGAATGTGAATATATATTAATAACCTCTAGGAGTATTATATTGTTATTATTATTTATATATTTTAGGAATATCTTATGACTTTTAAACCTTACTGTCATACACTTGGGAACATTCTGCAAATTTTATTTTTATTTTAATATATGTAGTAGATTGATAATTTGTCTATCATAATAAATTTGTTGTACCCAATACTTAGATCCGGATATTTGAGTGCCCACTATACCTCTATTTTTATTTCATGTTCCCCATAGTCCCCCAGTAGTAGTAAAGCCCACCATAATGCCCCACAGTAGTAATAATTATCCTTATAACGTGACAGTAGAAAAATGCCCCCTTAAAATGAGCACCACTTGAAATAATGCCCTCTTATAATGTCTGCCAGTGCAAAAAAAGCCCCCAATAATGTGCACTAGTACAAAAATGACCCTGTTCTGTGTGCCAGTACAAAAAATATCCCCTCCTAGTGCCCTGAGTTGAGCTATAGTGCCCCCATAATGTGTGTCTGTATAAAATACCCCTATATAATGCACCTATAGTGCTCCTCTCCCCCTTCCCCATAGTGACCCCCATAATGTTCCAGTATAAAATGCCCCCATAGTGCTCCTCTCCTTCCTTCCCCATAGTGCCCCCATAATGTGCCATTATAAAATGCCCCTTCCTCATAGTGCACCCATAATGTGCCAGTATAAAATGCTACTATATAGTGCTCCTCTTCCCCCATCCCCATAGTACCACATATAATGCCCCTATACAGAGCTCCCAGTAGATGCCCTCATAGTGTCCCTCTTAATTTGCCAGTATAAAATACCCCTTCTTAGTGCCCCCACTAGATGCTACCATAGTGTTCCATTCGCCATAGTGCCCCCCATAATGTGCCAGTAAAAAACTACCCCTTCTTAGTGCCCTCAGTTGATGCCCCCATAGTGCCCCCCATAATGTGCCAGTAAAAAAAATGCCCCATAGTGCTCCTCTCCGGTATTGTGCCAAATAAAAAAAGCAAAAAACTCTAAGGCCCCTTTCACAAGGGCGAGTATTCCGCGCGGATGCGATGCGTGAGTTGAACGTATTGCACCCGCACTGAATCCCGACCCATTCATTTCTATGGGGCTGTTCACATGAGCGGTGATTTTCATGCATCACTTATGCGTTGCGTACAAATTGCAGCATGCTCTATTTTGTGCGTTTTTCACGTAACGCAGGCCCTATAGAAATTAATGGGGTTGTGTGAAAATCGCAAGCAAGTGCTGATGCAGTGCGATTTTCACGCACGGTTGCTAGGAGACGATCGGGATGGAGACCCGATCATTATTATTTTCCCTTATAATTTTATTAGGCCTCTTTCACACGTGCGGATTGCACGTGGAAGTTGAATGAAAATTTATTAAACAATCAACACTATATATTGGATGCACCAAGGTAAAATTAGTGGTCATGAACACCACACAATATATTGATGAGTGTCTCAGACAACTGGGAGACACTACTACATACAAAAAATTAAAGACAGACCCAGGACAGGAATTTAATAAAAGTCTCACAAACTATTGTGACAGAGGTGTAAGAGACAATATACTGTCCGACCAGGAACGGAACTTTATTTTGGGCACGCAGGGAAGACTTCCAGTCTTCTACTGCCTGCCCAAAATTCACAAATGCTTGGAACAACCACCAGGACGTCCGATAATATCTGGGATAGGGTCAATGACCTCGAATCTCTCCCAGTACATTGATGTACTATTACAGCCTGTAGTGAGGAGGACCAAATCATATATTCGAGATACCACAGATATTATCGGGACGTTAGAGGGTCTTGTCGTAGAACCAGGCTGGATTATTGGGACACTAGATGTCCAATCCCTTTATACCAGCATAAAACATGACCAAGGGATGGCAGCCGTAAAATTACAACTAGAAATGGATGGTACCTTATGCACCAAACAGATCGAATTTTTGATGGAGGGGATTCAATTTATACTCCATCATAATTATTTCTATTTTGAGGGCGATCATTATTTGCAGCTGTGTGGGACGGCCATGGGGACCAGGTTCGCCCCCAGTTATGCAAATCTATTTTTGGCACAGTGGGAGCATGAAAACATCACCCCCAAACTGGGGACGGACCTGGCCCTATGGCGTCGCTACATTGACGACGTCCTGTTTGTATGGAGAAAAGATGAACATCTATTGCAAGAATTCCTAGAGACCCTGGATCACAATGATAAAAACTTGATCTTTTTGTCCAAAATTAAGGAAACATCTATAGAGTTCTTGGACATCCAGATCACACAATGTGATAACAAATACAGGTGCAACACTTACTACAAACCTACAGCGAAAAATAGCTTTATACCATTCATGAGCTGCCACCTACCCCAGTGGCTGCTAAATATTCCCTCAGGACAGTTCCGCCGTATTAAGCGAAACTGTACAGAGGAAGCGGATTTCGAAATGGAGGCCCTAAAAATGAAACAAGAATTTGAATGTAAGGGCTACCCCGAAAAAGTTCTGATAGATGCTCTGGAAAAAATAAGAGAAACAGAGAGAGAAACCTTTTTTCAGCCAAACATGCACAAAAATACAAATAAGGAAGGCGAACTTAGACTAATCCTACCTTATAGTTCACAATCTAAACAAATACGACACATTATAAACCAACACTGGCACTTCCTATTAAGAGACAAGGTCATTGGACCTATGTTACACACTTCCCCATTAATCACCTTCACTAAAGCACCAAACTTAGGTTTAAAAATAGCACCCTCAATAACCAATCACAAGAAAAAAGATACACCTACACTTCAAAAATGGCTGAAGATGAATGGGTTCTACAGATGTGGGAGGTGTTCGGGGTGTAAACACTCAACATTCCCAAAAAAGATAAGTAGGGTACAATCCACTCAGAACCAATTCACGTTAGACATCAAGGGCTGTTTGACTTGTGACTCCTCCAGTGTTGTCTACCTTTTCCAGTGCCCCTGCCAAAAACAATATATTGGCAGAACTAAGAGACCCCTGCGAGTGAGGATCACAGAACATCTAAATAATATCAGAAAAGGATATGAAAAACATTCTCTATCTAAGCACTTTAAAATGGTGCATAACAGTGACCCCAAGGGTTTCTCTTTTGTGGCCCTGGAAAAGGTGGACATACACTGGAGAGGAGGTAACCACATCATGAGAATGTCACGGGCTGAGTCCAGAAGGATTTATGATTTTGGCAGCCTTCTCCCTGCAGGGCTAAATTCTGATTTGGAAATTTTTGGTTTCATCTAAATTATAAGTTTTAAATAAAATACCGGAGGAAAACAAAATTGAGCATAAAATATAAACCCATCCACAGCAGTATGGACGGAAAATAAAAATTGACTATTCAAAAGGGAGTAATAATTCTCCATATATGGCAAAATGAAATATTATATTTCCGATTGAGCTGAAAAAATCTCTCTACTAGAAGGGAAATAGGACCTTCTGTATACAAAAACAAATAATAACAAATTAAAAAACGCACTCTAATAAAAACCGCATGAATATTTTTCAAAAAAAACGCAATACAAAAGAAAAATAACGCAATAGCAAAAAGAAATTATATTAAAACTGAGAAATAAAGATTATAGAGAAGGACACATATAAGAAAGAGAAACAGATTTACCATCCTTTGAAAATTATAAATAAATTGAAAATGATAAATAATTTAAAATCACAATAGTATTCTAATATCGAATCAATCAGCCCTCAAGAGGATATAGATCGATATCCACCACTCAGGATCAAAATCCTCTTTGATAACGCTGTGGATACTAGTATAATAAGACACGTAGATGTACAATCATCTACCACACAATGCTGACATAATAACATTCCCTTGCATTATAAGATACTGCCTTTTATATGAATATAACTAAGAAGTGTCTCTTTTTTGACACATCCTTATTTTATGTATTTTATATATTTTATTTGATTGTATGTATTTTATGTAGTCATATATATCTCCCATATTCGATTGTATAATCGATACACGTATGCGTATATGTATACAGAGAGACTGGACACTATTAGAAAGGTATCGCTAAATTGCCACCGAAATAGAGGGTTTGGGTAGAAACAACATATGAAAAAGTAAAGGTCAACGAAAATTAAGGCCCCATTTTCCCACACAAGCTATGGGACAGGTGAAACCAATTATCCAATTGAGATGAGAACATACAAAAAGCGAGATCAGAGCTCACAGGTCTTACCCACTGAGGAAGAGATAAGATATCTCGAAACGCGTCTGGGCGTATTACCTGTGAAAGAACCATCGCAGCGGTACATGGCCATGTACTAAAAGTTCATCCACCCACTCACGTAAGACCAAGAAGCGCTGTGAAATTCACGTAAGTGAAACAGCTGACATAGGTCTCCCACGAGAGTGCAGACGGGATCCATACAGACAACTGGACCCGACACTAATACAGCGGGGAAAGACTGAAGCAAGGGACGCCACGACAGAAAACCTCCCGCAGACCTAACCGAGTGAATTCACACGGGAAACAGTGAGTAACATTAACTCAAGTGGAACCATACTGAACCGCTGTACGCAAGGCGGTATATGCACGGCGACATCAGACGTGCTGGACTAGTGACTTTCTCACCTCCAGTTTACTCAGAAATTGAGATCACTATAGGTGATGGATAATTGAACTCAGCTCACCTTTAAATACCTTTTCTCTACCCCATACGGTGGCACAAGTTTTTATTTTATTTACATGCATTTAAGCTCATGTGAAATTTATATGTGAATAATACCTGCGACTATTCCAAGCACAATATTCAACAAGTTCTGTGTAGCTCCGTCACGGACGACTGTGATCCAATAGCCTACCCAATTGGGGGGACACGGATGCAGCCCTCTGTGCGTAGCACTTCAGACCTTTGTGCCTTAAGTATACTCCACTCGCTTGGCTAACATTGAGATATATGCTTTTTATTATATTTTTTATATATTTTATATGAATTTTACCTTGGTGCATCCAATATATAGTGTTGATTGTTTAATAAATTTTTATTCAACTTCCACGTGCAATCCGATTGTTTTGAGTGCCGGTTCTATCCAGTCTATATTACATTGATCAGAATCAGGGGGTTCTTCTTTGAACCTGTGCACCTGTCGTGTCGAATCACAGTGAGCCACCTGCACAGCATCCTTTGCACTCTTTCACACGTGCGTTGCGGGAAAATGTGCGGGTACGTTGCGGGAACACGCACGATTTTTCAGCGCGAGTGCAAAACATTGTAAAGCGTTTTGCACTCGCATGAGAAAAATCGCGCATGTTTGGTACCCGAACTTCTTCACAGAAGTTCGGGCTTGGGATCGGTGTTCTGTAGATTTCATTATTTTCCCTTATAACATGGTTATAAGGGAAAATAATAGCATTCTGAATACAGAATGTATAGTAAAATAGCGCTAGAGGGGTTAAAAAAATATAAAAATAATTTAACTCACCTTAATCCACTTGTTCGCGAAGCCGGCATCTCCTTCTGTCTTCATCTTAGCTGTGTGGAGGAACAGGACCTGTGGTGACGTCACTCCGGTCATCACGTGATCCATCACCATGGTAAAAGACACTGTTATGGGGGAGATCTGTGGATGACGGACACTGTTATGGGGGGATCTGTGGATGACGGACACTGTTATGGGGGGATCTGTGGATGACGGACACTGTTATGGGGGGGGATCTGTGGATGACGGACACTGTTATGGGGGAGATCTGTGGATGACGGACACTGTTATGGGGGGGATCTGTGGATGACGGACACTGTTATGGGGGGGATCTGTGGATGACGGTCACTGTTATGGGGGGGATCTGTGGATGACGGTCACTGTTATGGGGGGGATCTGTGGATGACGGTCACTGTTACGGGGGGGATCTGTGGCTTGCACTGTTACAGGGGGGTATCTGTGTTGGCACTGTTACAGGGGGGGGGCTGTGGCTGGCACTGTTACAGGGGGGGATTTGTGGCTGGCACTGTTACAGGGGGGGATCTGTGGCTGGCACTGTTACGGGGGGGGGGTCTGTGGCTGGCACTGTTACAGGGGGGGGGGGGGTCTGTGGCTGGCACTGTTGTATATGTGCCATCCACAGACCCCCAGCCCATAACAGTGCCATCCACAGACCCCCCAGCCCATAACTGTGCCATCCACAGATCGCCCCCGCACCCCCCGCCTGCCGCCGCCGCCACCATACAAATATAAGATGTGATATTCAATTAATAATTATCAAACATGCCCCCTCACTGTCTCCTATTACTACCTTACATCCTAATCGCTGCTGTTTTCAGGCAGGCAGGACGGGCGGCCGGCGCGTCTCACTGACGTCACTTGCCTGCGCCGCCTGCTTCATTCATAAAGTAGGCGGCGCAGGCACGTGACAAGAGTTACGCTGCCGCCCGCCCGGCCTGCATGAATTCAACAGCAGCGATTAGGATGTAAGGTAGTAATAGGAGACAGTGAGGGGGCATGTTTGATAATTATTCATTGAATATGACATCGTATATTAGTATACCAGAGTGGCGGGGCGGTGCTATACTACACTGACTGCACCGCCCCGCCGCTATTGCCAGCCCCCAGACCCTCCTCCAAGTCCCTCCCCGTCCCCGCTCGTTCCTACATCGCTGCCAGCGATGTAATACTGCAAGCATTCGCCCCATAAGATGCAGGGGCATTTCTCCCCCATTTTGGGGGAAGAAAAAGTGCGCCTTATGGGGCGAAAAATACGGTATATTGCGGGGCAACCCAAAGTTGAATGAACCTCTCCTCTGTCTGGGTGCCGGGGCCTAAAAATATCTGACAGTGGCCTGTTCCAGTGTTGGGTGACATGAGGCCTGATTCTCTGCTATGACATGAAGCCTGATTCTCTGCTTTGGGACCTCTCTCCTTTGTCTGGGTGCCGGGGCCTAAATATCTGACAATGGCCTGTTCCAGCGGTGGGTGACGTGAAGCCTGTTTCTCTGCTATGACATGAAGCCTGATTGTCTCTAATGGGACATCTCTCCTCTGTCTGGGTGTCGGGGCCTAAATATCTGACAGTGGCCTGTTCCAGTGGTGGGTGACATGAAGCCTGATTCTCTGCTATGGGACCTCTCTCCTCTGTCTGGGTGCCGGGGCCTAAAAATATCTGACAATGGCCTGTTCCAGTGGTGGGTGACATGAAGTCTGATTCTCTGCTATGACATGAAGCCTGATTCTCAGCTATGGGACCTCTCTCCTCTGTCTGGGTGCCAGGGCCTAAATATCTGAAAGTGGCCTGTTCCAGTGGTGGGTGACATGAAGCCTGATTCTCTGCCATGAGACCTCTCTCCAATTGATATTGGTTAATTTTTATTTATTTTATTTTTATTCATTTCCCTATCCACATTTGTTTGCAGGGGATTTACCTACATTTTGCTGCCTTTTGCAGCCCTCTAGCCCTTTCCTGGACTGTTTTACAGCCTTTTTAGTGCCGAAAAGTTAGGGTCCCTATTGACTTCAATGGTGTTCGGGTTCGGGGCGAAGTTCGGATCCCGAACCCGAACATTTCCGGGATGTTCGGCCGAACTTCTCGAACCCGAACATCCAGATGTTCGCTCAACTCTAGTCAAGGGTGTTATTTTAGTTTCAAACAGAAACTTATTAAAAGCTGGAACATTTGTTGGATTTTGATCTCTTCACATCTTGTTAATCTTAATTTCAAAGTTTTTTTTATAGAGGATGGACCTCCACATGATTTCTGGTTTATAATCTAAACTAGTTAACATCATCTTGTAAATGCGATGCTAAATCTTTTTTTTTTTCGTTTTACACTTTAGGAAGTGCATGATGATTTCTGATCTGCAAATGCATTATCCATCTGTTACAAAACTACAACTCCCACTATGCCAGCATATAACTTACGATCCACCTCAAAGACTACAGTGTATTCTGCCTACATTTGTTTCTGCCACTGCTTTAAGGGTACGGCCACGCAGTTAATATTTCAGATGCAGGGATACACTGCATCCTAGGTGCTACTGCTGAAATCTTTCATGTAGGCCTTCAAAAGAGAGTTAACATTTAAGTCTATGAATGAATGTCAGCATTGAGGTCTGACCTAAAGGCCCAAGTGTATTCAATAGCATATTGGTCCCTTTTCTGGCCCATGCTTGCTTGATCTTGATTGCTCCATATGTTACACAGTCCGCAAGAACAGTAATTAAACAGTAAAATCGTTGTCTTAGAAGTTTATTCCTAGTTTAGTCTAAACTCTTAGGTCGAGATTTTTGGATATGCAAGGCTCTGTTCACACTTCCGCCAGAGGCTTTATATGGGGCATCTGATGGCAATCCCATCACATACAATAAAGCTGTATTTTTACAGTCAAAACACAGGCACCACACCAGGACCCATTGGATTATAATTCAGTGGATCAGATTGTAATATTTTGTGTTGCAGCCCACTTCTGCAACTTGAATGGCTCCATGCTGTCCATGCAGTTCGTTGTGTACATGGATACCACATGGATGTAAAATGCACCGGTATGAATCAGGCCTAAGAATGATTTTCCTTTTTTTGTATTAATAATCCTTTAAACATCTTGAATTTACCAGTCCATTTACATATGCTCAGGAATTCACTACTGACAATACATAACAGATAATGCAACATCCTGCCCCCAGAGTCACCATATACTGCAAACTGCAAAAGATTAACAAAATGTATATACTTTAATATGTAATATCTGCATATGTATGTATGTGCACATGGTAACAACAGGCCATGTCCCTAGTAACCACTAGATGGGGCTGGTGTAACTAAATAGAAGAGATAGCACATTGCATAGAGTTCATTTTTAGAGTCTAGCTTAGGTAGGGGAGGAGAATGAAGCATATTCCTGCAGGCTCGGACTGTCCCACAGGGGAATAGATGAATTCCCTGATGGGGCCCTGAGTATAGTGGTGCCCCAGTCCCACATCCCCTGCATAAGTAATACGTGGCACAGTAGACTGACTGCATTACATAAAGACAGCATACAGAATCTCAGCCAGCCTATGCCAGTATAAAACACTGGGTATATTATTTAACAAGATATCCACTTTATTATTATAGATGCATGGAGTGGTTGCAATCACTTCTAGGTATAGAGGCAGCTAAGCCACTGTCCTCTTTCCCCAGGAACCTGCCTTCTCAAAGTCACTGCAGGGACCTCCATAATCAATCATCTTGAATTTTTTGCTGTTGCTGCCACTGTGTGAGCATGTACGGTAGTATTTGCATGTAGTTGTACAGTGGGGCCTCCAGAATCAATTTTAATGGTGGGCCCCAGGCACCCTAGTCCAACACTGAATGTGAGAAGCTGTGACTGAAGCTCATCCTGGACCTGGTACCACCCTGGATAGAGCCAGAACAACTACAAAAAGGAGACCGCCGGATTAAAGGAGAGGTGTAGAGACAGTCCAGTAGAGACAACTGTTTAGGACATAGGCTCTTCAGCACCTATGTCCAGAAGATGCCTCCGAGGCCTTGATACACATGTAGGGAACTGCTAATACTACTTAGATGTAGTGTATCTAGCCCCTTTGCCCCTGCTGCTTTGCATCAGAAACCCCAGAGATTCAGTACAAGGTTTGTTTTGTAAACACAGTATGTCAGAGCCGTGAGGGACAGAGCTGCAGTAAGGAGACATCTTATGTCTCTAGGAGTCTAAGGCAAGTGGCATGTGTAATCTTTATAACTAGGAGGAATAGATAAGCAGAGCTTCGAGTATCTATATCCTTAAGATCAGCTAGTGAGGATGGAGTGTATAAGAATAGATTGCCACCTGCTTCTCTCTGTCTTCCTCACACAGAGATGGTAGTTTTGATCTGTGTTACTTATATATTCACAGAATCTAGCTAGTGATTGTTGTAGGATCTCTGTCTTTTGCAATACTGCTGTGTCCTCAGGATACTGCATGTATGTACTATTATTATTCTTACCCTTATAAAGTTACTGTTATAACCTTATGAGGTATCTATATGTATTCTTCAGACTCTGAGATTAGTACAGTAATCCTTGTTAAGGCTGCTAACAATACTTCATATGTAAGTCCCAGGAAGAGATCCTCCCTGTAATACAGAGGCTCTAACCTGGGTGGAGGCACTGATATACTTCACTTATGTTCCCACTCTTCCATTCAGCGAAGGCTCTAGGTCCCATTTTACACACAGGTCAGCACCTGAGACTGTGGTGGGAGGGATATTACCCCCCTCCCCCCTATAATAGAACAAGGCACGAGAGCACAGGATATTCAGCATATTTTCTGATGTTTGGAAGAGAGTCTAGGCTACCTATTGACATCTTCTTGGGGGTCTCCATCGATGGTATCAGTCATCGAAATCATTACCAATATGTTGCACGTTGGAAAGAAACGCTTAAGAGTGTTTATCAGCTGGCTGAGGAGAATGCAGCCAAAGTGAATGAAGGAAATAAAAGGAGATTTGATCTTCGGGTAAGATACAGAGAATTGAGCCCTGGTGACTGTGTTCTGCTACGGAATGGGCTGAGGAGAATGCAGCCAAAGTGAATGAAGGAAATAAAAGGAGATTTGATCTTCGGGTAAGATACAGAGAATTGAGCCCTGGTGACTGTGTTCTGCTACGGAATTTGGAAGCATCTGCAAAACATAAGCTGGCCAATAGATGGTGAAGTAAACTCTTTACCGTGGTGGATCAACTGCCTGGGATACCAGTCTACAAGATAAAAGGACGGGAGGATCAGAACTTGGCATGGAAATCATTTATTGCCTATACCTCTGATTGATGGCACAGATATCTCCAATGACTGTTCAGCCTGCGATTCTCCCCAGTCCTTGGCCAATATTCCACCCGACCTTCCTGATACTATTGAGAGTGATTGACTGTGGCTCCTGAATTTTCTAGCTCACCAATATCTTCTCCTTCAGGGAGATCTATGAACCCTCAAACTCCAGAATTCGTGCTTACATCTGTATCTACGGATGAGCAGAGATCTAGCTCTCCCAT
Organism: Bufo gargarizans; assembly: GCF_014858855.1. NCBI lineage: Eukaryota > Metazoa > Chordata > Amphibia > Anura > Bufonidae > Bufo > Bufo gargarizans. The sequence goes on from NC_058086.1 coordinate 199,355,326, forward strand.
GACACCAGCACCATCACTTCCCATAGCAAACAACCCTAGTTTTGGGCCTGGGGGCATACTAGTTTACCTCAAATAGAGGTACGGAGAGGAGAGAGAATAAGACACCCCCCACCTATTCTGATATATGATAGTTTGGAGGACCTCAGATTTACTACTTAGCCTCATTTATATCATGCTTGGGTGGGTGCAGTGTCCACTTTGGTCGATATGTTACCAATTTTCGCTCCTGTTGGCATGTATACCAATTAACCTGTTGTGCCTCTGTAAATGCAAAAATCAACCATCTTGATGTTGTCATTGGTAATGTTGACTGTATACCATGACTTGAAGATTTCACCAAAGTGAGAGTGTAGGAAACTGCTAATACTGATGAGATGTAGTGTATCTAGCCTCTTTGCCCCTGCTGTCTTGCTTCAGAAACCCCAGAGATTCAGTACAAGGTTTGTTTTGTAAACACAGTATGTCGGAGCCATGAGGGACCAGAGCTGCAGTAAGGAGACATCTTATGTCTCCAGAAGTCTAAGGCAAGTGGCATGTGTAATCTTTATAACTAGGAGGAATAGATAAGCAGAGCTTCGAGTATCTATATCCTTAAGATCAGCTAGTGAGGTTGGAGTGTATAAGAATAGATTGCCACCTGCTTCTCTCTGTCTCCCTCACACAGAGACGGTAGTTTTGAACTACGTTGCTTATATATTCACAGAATATAGCTAGTGATTGTAGTTAGGGATCAGTATATAGTTCAAGGTAGTGATAGGTTAAGCTTCTGATGGCCAACTAGATAGTTAGAGGCCCGGTTGCACTGGTAGATTAGTTGGCAGGTTAAGGACTCAGTGTTAGGGTAGTCAGGCCTGCATCTACTACAGTTGCTGCTGTCCTGTTTGCTTCTTGGAAGAAATCCTTTCATCATCGTCATCGACTTCTTCTGATCGTCTGTCTGTCATCTGAAAGAGTCCTGGATCTACAGTCATCCACAGGGTATATAACTTAAGATTGTTGCAGGATCTCTGGTTATTGCAAAACTGCTGTGTCCTCAGGATACTGCATGTATGTACTATTATTATTCTTACCCTTATAAAGTTACTGTTATAACCTTATGAGGTATCTATATGTATTCTTTAGACTGTGAGATTAGTACAGTAATCCTTGTTAAGGCTGCTAACAATACTTCATATGTAAGTCCCAGGTAGAGATCCTCCCTGTAATACAGAGGCTTTAACCTGGGTGGAGGCACTGATATACTTCACTTATGTTCCCACTCTTCCATTCAGCGAAGGCTCTAGGTCCCATTATACACACAGGTCAGCGCCAGAGTCTGTTGTGGGAGGGATATTACTCACCCCCCTCCAAATAGGGGTACACACACCTAGACATTTAGTGGAGTGCAACTCAAAACCTTCCCCAATGAGGGCACCTCAACTGCCATCAAGCAGAAGGACCCCAGAGCTTAGAGTACAGCTACTACACAAATCCAGTCACCCGCTCCCCCCCACGCCCCTGAAGCCCAGTCACTCCCAGTGTCTGACTTAGCAAATTTACATGTTCAGTACCTCAGACCTGGGGGTTTCTGCAAATGTTTTATTGTATATAGTCATGCAGGGGTGTTGCTAGGTTAAAACATTCGAGGCCTGGGCCCCTGATGTTTTGTCCCAGGCCCCAAATGTCCTGCCTGCCTGCTAGATACAACTGTATTGCCATCCTCAGGACAGCAATACAATTGAATCTAATACACTGGAAGATCTGAAGAACCTTTGGTGACATCACAGGTCATGTGACCAGCAAAACAGGCAGTGGTTGAGAAGTACCTGCGATGATGCGATGATGTCACCATCATGTGGCCAGTGCAGGAGAGGAGGGCAGTGAAGGGAAGAAGCTGTGGTGAGATCTGCTACATGAGAAGAGGTAAGTGAAGGGAGAGGCAGAGCAATGCTGGGAGTTGTGGTTATTTAACTGGGACTGTATGTTAGGGCTGATGGGAGGGATGTTATTTACATGGGACTGTGTGTTGGAGGTGGCTTGGGAGGGGGTCATGTTATTTACATGGGACTGTATGTTGATGGCGGCTGTGGGAGGGAGTGATATTATTTACATGGGACTGAATGCTGAGGGGGCAATGTTATTTACATGGGACTGTATGTTGAGCTGGTGGGGAGAATTATGTTATTTACTTGGGAATGAATGTTGAGGGGGTGATGTTTACATGAGATTGCATGTTGGAGGCGGCTGGGGAGGAGGTGATGTTATTTACATGGGACTGTATTTTGGAGGGGGCTGGAGAGATGGTGTGGTGTTATTTACATGGGACTCTATGGCGGAGGGAGGGAAAAAGTGTTATTTACATGGGACTGTATGTTGGAGTGGGTGAAGGGAGGGGAGTGATGTTATTTACATATGACTGTATTTTGGAGGGGTAGGCGAGATGGTGTGGTGTTATTTACATGGACAGAGGAATATAATTACAGGGGGCACTGCAGGGGCATTATAAATACTGGGGGCATTTCAGGGTTCAGGGTGACCATTATAATAGTAGGGGGCAGTATAAATACTGGGGGCACTGTAGGGGTATTATAAATCCAGGGGACATTAGGCATTCTTATTACTACTAGGGGCTCTATAGGAGGGACATATAGATCTGCCTTATTTCTACTAAGAGCACAATGGGGGCCTTATTACTACTGAGGGGTCTGTAGAGAGCTTTATTTCCACTGGGGAGAAAATAGGGGGCCTTATTTCTACTGGCGGCTCTGTGAGGGTATTATTAATACTGGAGGGCTCTTCTACTAAAAGAGGCCCTCTTGGGGAGCATTATCCCTGTTAGGGGCACTGTAGGGGACAGTATTACTAATGAGCACTCTAGAAGGGAATTACTATTGGTGGGACTATGAGGAGCACTATTACTATGGGGGCACTCATATTTCTTCAGTATAGTATTTGGGGATATTGGGGAGCACAGCGAGCAGCAGGATAACACTGTGGGGACTCCAGGTTGGGGGATGATTATAGAAATGTGAGGAAGCTAAGATGTCTGTGTGTCACACTCTGCAGAGACGAGGCGGCTGAAAGAAGTTGTCCGGACCGAATGGAGAAGATGATGACAGAGAAGATCTACATCCGAGGAGACGTCACCTGGAGGCCCTGGATGTGACAGGTATGTGCTGCTGTATAGCAAGTACAGCAAAATTCGGTGTGTGGGGAGAGGGGGAGGAGACTTAGAGAAATGGGCCATATTCATTGAGGCTTGGGCCCCAGATCTTTTGAGACTCTAGCAATGCCGCTGTAGTCATGTATTGCTATTATTATGTATTTTAATGTTTTGGCCATTTGCTCCAGCAAGGGAAGGTATGGTGGCAATGGTTGGCAGGAACAGGGCTGACTACCCTTTTCCTCCCCTTTTGTTAAGAGTCGGCTGTTCCTACTTCCTGCCAGGTTCCAGTCCAGACAGCAAGGAGTGAGAAAGCACATGCAGAGTTCCTAGGAGCCATATCCAAATCTCCTGTGTGACCAACATTCCACAGACATATTAAGAAACTAGATCCAGTTCTCCTGTGAGACCACTACTCCAGAGAGATCTGCAGTATCAATAACACGGCTTCAAGAAAGCATCAGTGTCAAGACAGGAGAGTGATCAGTGAGATTACGGCTTTATGCCTCATTCACACAGTCAGTGTTCGGTCAGTGATTTCCATCAGTGATTAGGAGCCAAAACCAGGCGTAGCTCTAAACACAGAACAGGTGCAGATCTTTCCCTTATACCTTATGTCTGTGGAGGCTCCAATCCTGATTTTGGCTCACAATCACTGATGGAAATCACTGACCAAAACACAAATGTGTGAATAAGGCTTTACAGACGCTGCTGCAAGATGAAGGACTACGGCTGAGACACCCATTACCTAAACCACCACTAGGTCACAAAAACATCAACCTTGTATTGTAGTGGACACCTATATTCACAAGCGCATTCCAGTGCCATTAAATGGCCATCCAACAAACCACCATACCTCCTTATCTGGTGCTAGAAACTGCAATTTGTACTAAATGCTGCTGGATGTGCCACAAGTTATATTTTTCACTAAGTAAAAAGAAATTTTTGTACATTTACATGTGGCCTGATTCTTTAAACCACCTTTTCACTGCACCGATCCCCAGGGAGCAACGGCCTGAGTGAATACACCTCATCAGGGCCACTATCACTCCCATCCTCTACACCAGCTGCTCATTGGCTCACTGCACATGTATGTTAGTATGAAAACTGAATAGCACATCTCTGCATATGTATGGCTTCTAAAGCTAAAGTGCCTAATCAAATGATTAATGTCTATAAATACAAGTTGGTGCAAGCATGTTATCTAAGCCTCTTTCTCCTACCTGCGGTTTGGCACATTTTGTACTGTTGTATTGGATAATTAGTGCATGTCATACTATATATATATATATATATATATATATATATATATATATAATATCACCAAATAAATAATAATACAGCCCCCCTAGCACAGGACTAATGCCAGGTGAACCCTGCTTAACAACCATTATTATTTGCCTCTACATATTCCAATGGAAAATGCAGTTTTTTGGGCATTGAACAATGCTACAAAACATTTATCTTCTATGACAGTTATCGTCATGGACTAGGTGATCTACATTAATTAAGGCTACATGCACACGAACGTTGTTTGTTTCTGTGTACGTTCCGTTTTTTTTTTTTGCAGATAAGATGCCGACCCATTCATTTGAATGGGTCCGCCAAAAATGCGGACAGCACACTGTGTGCTGTCCACATCAGTATGTCCGTTCCTTAGCCCCACAAAAAAATAGAACATGTCCTATTCTTGTCCGTTTTAGGCATTATTACAATGGATCCGCAAAAATAAAAAAACGGATGGCATATGGATGTCATCCGGTTTTTCTTTTGCGGATCCGCAAAACACATACGGTCATGTGCATGTAGCCTAAGGTGTGAGGGCCGGACAAGATGCGGGTGCGTTGCGGGAAAATGCGTGATTTTTCCGTGCGACTGCAAAGCATTTTAATGCGTTTTGCACACAAGTGAAAAAAATCAACATGTTTGGTACCCAAACCCTAACCCGGACTTCTTCACAGAAGTTTGGGTTAGGTGTTGTGTAGATTTTATTATTTTCCCTTATAACATGGTTATAAGGGAAAATAATAGTATTCTGAATACAGAATGCATAGTAAAGTGTCCATTGCGGGGTTAAAAATAATAAACAAATAATAAAAAAATGTATTCCTTTTGAATCCACTTCTGGCTTTGGCTCAACATCCTGCAGGAAAATCTGCCTCAAAACCTCCTCCCAAAAACTTGGTGTGAACCTACCCTAAGGCCCCTTTCAGACGAACCGGTGTCACACTACGGACTCGCAGTGCAGCACCCGGCCTGACCTTCCAGCACTGCTGGGGTCGAATAGCATGATATTGATTTATGATGCTATGTAACCCTTACAGTTCTGGATTGTATTGTATAACACTCACAGTATTGTGTCAGTGTTATCCAGTACATTCCAGACCTCTAAGGGTTACATAGCATCATAAATCAATATACTGCTGTGCCACCCAGGCAGTGCTGGAAGGTCAGGACGGGTGCTGCACTGCGAGTCTGCAGCGTGACACTCACTCGTCTGAAAGGGGCCTAATGGTGTTATTTCAGCAGCAAGCGCATGGATTTCTGCAAAGGTGAATGAGACAATCACAGAACATTCTGCAACAAATTTGCCGCGTGTGATTTTAGAGAGGCTGCACACACAGAAATCTGCACCAAACAGCACTTATCAGCATTTATTAAAACTGGTATCAAGGAAAATTTTCTTAGTTGCCAACAGCAACCAGATTCCATCTTTCATTTTCAAAATGAAAAGTTAAATCTTATTGGTTGCTATGGGCGACTAAGTTAGTTTTCCTTTACGCCGGTTTTGATAAATCTCCCTGTGTACATGAGATTTGTCTGATCATATACAATTTACTGTTACTGTATTACACTTCGGGTTTACCACATGAATGCCGCATAATCCGCATCTTAGTGCAGGCACCCTAAGGCCTCTTTCACACTAGCATCTGGACTGAATCCTGACCCATTTATTTCAAACGGTGTTTTATATGCTACGTTTTCAGCTGCAGCAGTGGTTCCATAGAAGTGAATGGGGCTTGCGTGAAAAACAGATTGCATCCAGATACAATGCGTTTTTCACTGATGGTTGCTAGGAGATGTTGTTTGTAATTCTAGCGGGGGGTTTTCACGCGCATGAAAATAGATTGCACCTGCGAGGAAAAAACTGAAACACTGAACGCAATTGCATTCAAAACGGATTGAACTTGCATGCAAAACCATCAGTTTTAGGCCTCATGCACACGACCGTATGTATTTTGCGGTCCGCAAAATATACGGATGATGTTCGTGTGCATTGCGTATTTTGTGGAACAGAACAACTGGCCCCTAATAGAACAGTACTATACTTGTCCGTAATGCGGACAATAATAGGACATGTTCTATTTTTTTGCGGAACGGAAGTACAGACATATGGAAACAGAATGCACACGGAGTGCCTTCCATTTTTTGGGCGGACCTATTAAAATTAATGGTTCCGCATACGGTCTGAAAAATAAATTAAAAAAACGGACACGTAAAGAAAATACGTTTGTGTACATGAGCCCTTATCCTGAACAGATCCTGACACAATCTATATCGTTAGTGTGAAAGAGGCCTAACAGCGGTTTTTGGTGCGGATTTGATGCGGTTCCGCCGCAGATCTCCCCCTTCATTTGAAAAGAGTGAAATCCGCAGCTAAAACCACAAACTTATTTGACATGTGGATTGGCAGGTCAATTTCTGCACTGAAAAAGATCCAAAGTGTACATGAGATTTGTGTAATGTTATACACTTTGCTGGTACTGCACTATGCTGTGGTTTTTCTTCATGGAAATTTGTGTGGAAAAGCCGCACACATTCCGTAACATGTGCAGGTGGCCTTAGGCCTCTTTCAGACGAGAAATACGGAACTCGTCTGAGTGTAAAATGGAAAGATCTGCACCTGTTCTGTGTGTAGACTCGCACCTGGTTTTGGCTCACAATAACTGATGGAAATCAGGGTCCATTTACACGTCCGTAGTGCACTGCGGATCCACAATACACCCGGACGGCACCCCCATAGGACATGTTCTATTTTTTTCTGGAGCTGCGGACCGGAAGATCAAGGCCGCACTCCAGAAATGCGGATGCGGAGAGCACATAGTGTCCTCTCCGCATCCATTCCTCCCCCATTGAGAATAAATAGGTCCACACCCGTTCCGGATATTGCGGAATGGATGCGGACCCATTCCAAAGGAGCTCTGCAAAATGAAAGGTAGAATCTGATTGCTATGTGGTTCAATAGGTTTTTATTGAAGTTTTTCATACAAAGGAAATGAAAACAAATTATAACAGAAAACATAATGTCCTTGATTGACAAATAGTTTTCCGTAGAGTGATACATCGTGTAACAGAAAATATTAAAATAACCATGTTAGGCTCCTTTCACACTAGCGTTCGCTGGTCCGCTCGTGAGCTCCGTTTGAAGGAGCTCACGAGCGGACCCGAACGCAGCCGTCCAGCCCTGATGCAGTCTGAATGGAGCGGATCCGCTCAGACTGCATCAGTCTGGCGGCGTTCAGCCTCCGCTCCGCTCGCCTCCGCACGGACAGGCGGACAGCTGACTGCTGCTTGCAGCGTTCGGGTGTCCGCCTGGCCGTGCGGAGGCGTGCGGATCCGTGCGGATCCGTCCAGACTTACAATGTAAGTCAATGGGGACGGATCCGTTTGAAGATGCCACAATGTGGCTCAATCTTCAAGCGGATCCGTCCCCCATTGACTTTACATTGAAAGTCTGGACGGATCCGTCCGAGGCTATTTTCACACTTAGCTTTTTTTTGCCATTTTAATGCAGACGGATCCGTTCTGAACGGAGCCTCCGCCTGCATTATTATGAGCGGATCCGTTCAGAACGGATCCGCCCGAACGCTAGTGTGAAAGTAGCCTAATAAAGTGCTAATACCTGTATATCAGATTAGAGCGTAGGTCACAGGTTACAATATATAGTGAGGAAGAGCAGTGGCAAACTGACTGGATAACCAGGGTAGCCAGTTGTGAGCACCCATCCTGAATCGTAAAGTGGAGGCAAAGACCATCTCACAGGGCATGTGAGAGTTAACAGATTGCACCACCTCAGCGGCTGAGGAATTCTGTGCCAGCTTCCATTCGCGGGCAATGGTGTTGCGGGCTGCACTTAGGATATGGACAACTACCCAATGTGACTTAGTAGAGATATCTGCTAGTCCTAAACTCTCTGCTGTAACATCCCTGATAATATCAGTAATTGCAATCCAGAAAGTACCCACGGATGGGCATGACTACCACATATGCATTGGGGTCCCTACCTCTCCACACCCCCACCAACATAAGGAGGAATAGTTAGGAATCATGTGAGCCAGTCTGTTAGGGGTCAGGTACCAACGTAGTTGGATTTTTCTTGCCCGCGCTACATGATTACCACATTTGGAGCACTTAAAGGACCAATAGAGGGCTGTCCATCATTGAGCTATTGGGAAGGATTTCCCCAATTCCTGCTCCCATTTGAACATGAATGACTGTTTGCTCTCCACTTCAGGTGTTAATAGGCAAGAGTAAAAAGTAGATAACTTGGGTCGTAGTACTGCACGAGTTTCAAACAAAACGTTCAATGGTTTGCTCACATGTTGGAAAAGCAGGGGCGGCAAAGAGTTCAGTAAATGGCGGACCTGAAGATTTTGGTAAAATAATTTGTGTGGGATTAGGTATTTATCATACAATGTTGCAAAGTCCACAAGCAAGGACTTATCATATAGGCACCCAATCGTGTGAATGCCCTTTGACAACCAGCTGAATAGGGATATAGTAGGAATATGACATTTCAGAGTAGTCATAGGGAAGTCAAAAATCGGTATATATAAGAGCGTCCTAGAGTCCACGAAGCGGGACCAGATAGACATTGTGGCCTGCATGGTTACTAATGGCATTGAATGTTGAAAACGCTTTATAGAGTATGCGGCTAGAGCAGATTTTAGGGATTGCTTCCTGGTGTAGAACTCCTCAATCTGGAGCCAGCATTGAGGGGAAGATGGAGACCACCACTCAATCCCTGCTCTGCCAGGTTAACTAGGTATTAGTCCTCCAAATCTAATTGCTTCCTGGTGTAGGACTCCTCAATCTGGAGCCAGCATTGAGGGGAAGATGTAGACCACCACTCAATCGCCTGCTCTGCCAGGTTAAGGCCTCTTTCACACTACCGGTTTTTTTTTTCCGTTTTGCGGTCCGTTTTTTGCGTTCCGTATACGGTCCGTATACGGAACCATTCATTTCAATGGTTCCGCAAAAAAAACTGAATGTGTTCCGTATGCATTCCGTTTCCGTATTTCCGTTTTTCCGTTCCGTTGAAAGATAGAACATGTCCTATATTTGTCCGCAAATCACGGTCCGTGGCTCCATTCAAGTCAATGGGTCCGCAAAAAAAACGGAACACATACGGAAATGCATCCGTATGTCTTCCGTATCCGTTCCGTTTTTTGCGGAACCATCTATTGAAAATGTTATGCCCAGCCCAATTTTTTCTATGTAATTACTGTATACTGTATATGCCATACGGAAAAACGGAACAACGGAACGGAAACGGAACCACAACGGAAGCAAAAAACGGAACAACGGATCCGTGAAAAACGGACCGCAAAACACTGAAATGGACATACTGTAGTGTGAAAGAGGCCTAACTAGCTATTAGTCCTCCAAATCTAATTGGGGGTGTAAAGCTAGTTTTGATATCCTTGGTCGAGAGTTACCCAATATATAAAGCTCATCAGGTCAGACTGAAGTTGAGTAATCAATTGCTTAGATAACTGAACCGAAAATAATATAGTTTTTTAGGGAGGATTAACATCTTTGCCACATTGATGCAAGCGATCCAGGATAGGTGAACTTGGGACATTTGTGCATAGTCTCGTTTTAGATCAGCCCTTAAATTACAAAAAAATATTGACAGTGAGAAAGCTCCACCCCTAAATAGGTAATGGAGGTCTCAGCCCATTGGAACTGATGCCTATTTTGTATCTGACCTCTGGTATCCTTCGACACATGAAAAGCCAAAACTTTGGTCTTTTTAACATTTAGTTTATAGAAGAAGCAATGAGAGTATGTGTTAATAAGATGGGTCACAGCATCTAGTGATTTCTCAGGATTTGTTAAGACAAGGATGACATAATCGGCATATAATCCTATGACATAGGGGTGATCCCCTACAAAAATACCTGTGACCAAAGGGCTCTTTCTAATGAGCTCTGCCAGGGGTTCCATAACCAGGGAAAAGATCAGAGGTGACAACGGACACCCTTGTCGAGTGCCATTGGTTAAAAGTGTCGGAGAGATAACCAGAGTCCAATACCTTGGCTGATGGCCTAGTATACAGGCCCATTATGGCCGATAGAATGGGTCCTTGAAACTTGAACTTCTGTAGGACCTGACCCAGTAACCTATCAAACGCTTTTTCGGCGTCTAGGGTAACAAAGAGCGTGGGGGCCCTGGACTGGTCCGCCATCGGTATAAGATCGACTATGCGCCTAGTACCATCTCGAAGGAGGGCAGGAAAGCATTAATGCAAGTGGCCAGAATTTTAGCAAAAAGCTTAAGGTCTACATTCAGTAATGATATAGGTCGGAAATTTGCAGGCTCATCAGGGGATTTACCCGACTTGGGGAGTGTGACAACAGTAGCCATCAACATATCTGGGGGGATTTCTCGCGTGAGAAGAAAACCATTATACAGCTTACTAAAATTAGGAACTAGGTGTGACTGGAAAGTGGACTGTAATGATTAGAAACAAAGTCATCTGGGCCTGGTGCCCTACCTAATGGGGTGGCTTTGAGTGCAGATAGAATCGCTTCATCAGAGATAGGCCTGTTCAGGGACACGATCTGTTCAGCCGTAAGGGAGGGCAAGGTTATCATGCCAGAAAGGACTGAATGTCCTTCTGAGTAGGTTCAGGGGTGGAGTCATCACTATGCCAATTGTACAGTCAGGTATAATATAAGGCAAACACGTTTGCGATCTCCTGCGGGTGGGTGACCACGAGGCATCATAGTGAAGCTTCTCTATTCTATCTTCTGCCGCTCTGTGTCTAAGGCGGAGTGAGCAGTGCCCCTGCCCTGTCCCTCATGTGGTAGAAGTTTGTCTTTATATGCCTCAATACTCATTCATGTTGATACAGGAGAAGAGATCTCAGGTTCCTGACTTTTTCTAAGTTTCCCCATCCTTTGGAATACTTCTGCTTGCTCGGGTTCACTGAATCTTCGCTTGGATAGCCGATATGAGCTGCTTTCTGGGTGACTGGTGCGGAGCTAGCGAGTTAAGCAGTCGGCGCCATTAGCGTGTAGGCCACGCCCCACTGATTGATTGCTATGGGTGACTAAGCCTGTTTTCTTTTAAACCAATTTTGATAAATCTCCCCCATTAGGCCTCATGCACACGGCCGTTCCATGCATTGGGGCCAGCAATTTGCTGTCCCCAATACCCAGACAACATCTGTGCGGATTACGCAGATGGATCCAGACCCATTCAACTTGAATGGGTCTGTGATCCGTCCGCACCGCGAAAAATACCATGTTCTATTTTTTTGCGGTCCGTAGTGCTTCCATGGGGTTTCGTGCCTCGGTTCTGCACAACACCTTCTGGATTGCGGACCCATTTATACATGAGGACTAAGGTTGTGTGCATGAGAAGCTTCCCTAATAGTCACATTCATGTTTTGTTAGATGAAATGGATGACACATGAAACTCATGTCTGAACAGTATGACCACATACTTCCCTTTGACAACATACTTCCCTGTTAAAGTAGGTGAAATGTTAACAGTGACTCTGATGAATAAAGTTATGATACTGTGGAACTTCCCTGTTCATTTAAATTGCCACATTAAATGGGTTTTGTCCTTTAGAAACGATATTAGACAATGGGGGTGATTTACTAAGGCCAGCTTTTTACTTCAGTCTTAGATTTTCCCCACACTGCCGTAAGATTTGGCGTGCTCCTCATCATAAATTAGTCAGAACTATGTGCCTGGAGACAAAAACTAGGAGGTAGATTTATCAAGAGTGGTGCAAAGGAAAAATGGCTTACTTGCCCATAGCAACCAATCAGATTTCACCTTTCATTTACAAAAAGAGCTCTGAAAAATGAAAGGTGGAATCTGATTGGTTGCTATGGGCAACTAAGCCAGTTTTCCTTTACACCAGTTTTGATAAATCTCCAGTTTTTCACCAATGTTTATACCTGCTTCCAGGTGCAAATGTTAGTAAATTTGCCGGGGCTGAAACTCCCCCTACTAAATATTGTCGCATGGCTGGTTAAAAAAAATAGACTTGCGACTATTTTTATGACTAAAAAAATAACCTCCAATGTATATATGCTGTGATGTGAGGTACAGGGCAGATGTATATGAAGTAGCTGGTGCATGTCTGTAAGGAATGCCTAGTTGTGGTAGGAAGAAGCAAACATTGGCACATCCCATCCACATCCAAAACTCCAACAGTTTTCCATTGACTTGCAAAATAAAATACACCTTGCACACACAGTGTAAAAATAGTCGTTTTTTCCAGCTGATTTAAATAAAGATTAAGAAGTGGCATATTACTTCTTGGAAGCAGATTTGATTGTGAATTCCATAGAAATCAATGGGGAAGCAGAGAGACCTCAACCAAAAAAGTATTGTAAAACACTTGTAAAAAATAATCTAAAATGCCACCAAATTACAATTCTGCCACCAAAAACGACCTGTTCTCAGCTGCTGTTCTGCTACTGATTGATTTTTCTGCTGTGTATTTTAACCGTGTGAGCATAACCTCAGTGGGTGGAGGTGAGCGGGGAAACCTGCATATTAGAAATACATTTGATTCTTCCTGTACAGCTTTGGCTGCACGCTGCAAGGATTACACAGTGAGCATTTTTATACCAGTTTTTGGCCTACAATAGGTACAAGACACCTTTTTTGTATCTCTTGAAATGCCCATGTAACAGTATTTTGTTGCAGATAAGTTCTTGGCAAAGGAGTCGCGGTGGCCGGGACTTCAGCTCTGGCAAATTAACTATCATTTACACTTGAAACAGGCGTAAAAGAGGGCTAAAAACGACTCCAGCCATTGATTGGAGTAGTTTTTACTGCAGGAGCACAGACTGCCGGAGCATGCCAAAGCGCACGCATAAAAAGCTGGTCTTTGTAAATGACCCCCAGTGAGTTTAGGCAAACCACACAATAATAAATGCACACTGTTCAAATCAGCATGCCTCTCTCTTTGGAATGCTGCTTTCAGAGAGGCCAATTTTTGCCTTAAAGGACTTCTTATACACGAGGAATCCCACTATGTGCAGGCTGGGCCTGGTCCTCAGCCGTGGCAGTGGTCGGTTAACGTGCCTGCGCACATTACTGCTGAGGCCCCCTTAAATTAAACTTTTTTATTTTCCGACAACACTGGATAGCTTTTATTGATATCAGTAGCTTTTTATTACATTTTCTGGGGAGCTGAGGTTGCCAAAAAACAGCAATTTTTTAAATGTTTTTTTACCCTTAACATAATTAAAGGGGTTGTCTCATCTCGCTAGGATATGGCCCCGTTATCTGATAGGTGCAGGTCCCAAACGGAGCCCCACAATGTGGTGGCTGGAGGACTCTGGTCCGACCACCACCAAGGGCTCCCCCCATAGAAGTAAATGGGAGTGCACTGAGCATGACTGGCCACCACTCCCATTCACTTCTATGGGCCCGAGTGAAATAGCCGAGCCAGCGGTGGCCCCAAAGAAATTAATGGAGGGTGGCTGCATATGTGCAGTGCCCCCTGCACCACTTTCGGGGCTCTGTTCTCGATGTAGGTGCGGGTCGTAGCGTTGGGGCACACACCTATCAGACAATGGTGGCATATCCTGAGACAACCCCTTTTATTTTCTGTTAAGACAGCTGTGTAAGGGGTTCTTTTTTTATGGAACAGGCTGTAGTTTTTACTGGCACCATGATAGGGTACATATGATTGCTTTTTATATCATTTCTGGAAGGTTCCATTATATATTTTTTTCTTTAATGAGGTTTATTGTGCGCGATAAGTAACCTGATCATGTTATATCTCGTGTCATTACAGATGCGGCAATGCCACCTATGTATATTTAGCAGTATATTTTAAAAAATGCAGTGAAAGAAATCTGTCCTATTGGTACAAAATAAGGAGTTAGATCACTTTAAACTTTTGAGCTGCAAACTACCTTAAAGGGGTATTCCAGCTTTTTGATATTGATGTTGACCTATCCTTTGGTCAATATCTGTCACCAGATGGTTCGGTCAGTCACCAGCACCAGTAATTAAACAGTAGATGGAGCAGAAAGCAGAAGGCTCTGTCCATTGTATAGTGGTCAGTCCAGCATACTGTAGTTCAGCTACTATTCACTTGAATGGGGGCTGAGCTAAAATATGCCGGCAGAGTCACTGCACAGTGCATGGATCTTGTGCTTCCGGTTCTGTCCACTGTTTAGTTTCAGGCACTTGCAGCTGCCCTAAACATCTGTACATTGGGGGTGCTGGGTGTTGGATCCCCACTGATCTGATGTTGATGACCTATCCTACACTATCTACACTATCAGAGTTTCTCTGTTTGTAAGATGTGAATATGTAGAAGTTAAGATTCAGGGAAATCAAATAGATTTATTTTTAATAGGTCCATAGACAGCTTCCTGTGAATGCTTGTGTCAGCAGCACCTTAGAAAGAATATAGGTGGCAGTAACAGGCAGTCTATATTCTGCTGTGAATTTTATTTTTCAGTGCCCTGGTCTATAATCGAACTGCTTGCCAACCGTAAATGACTTATACTTTAAATCAACAATTGTGGTGATATGGATTCATCATTTTTTATTTTTTATTTTTAGTATTGAACTTACACAGTATAAAAACAAACAATATTAAATGTTGTGGGTATTCGCTCTGGTAGTTGGGATAAGCGGGTGCAGTACAGAGGCAAAGTACAAATTCGCAATTCAAATATCCATGTTTATTCACACCTAAGGTCAAACAAAAACACTCTTTGCAAGGTTGGTGTTTGTTCACACCAAGTAGAAAGTTTGTGCATAAAAAAACGTCACCTTTTCTGTGGTTCTGCCTCCATCAGTCCAAATGCAGGCTTTAGGTGGCCTGCACTCCCAACACACAGGTCTCAGCATTCCAGCCCACACCAGCTATTGCCAGAGCTCCTCTGTCAGAGGAGCTCTGTCAGAGAGAGGTAATCACTCACAGCTGACACTGCCAGCTGAGATTTTTTAAGGCCAGTCAAGACCCGGCCTGGAATGTGGGGAGTAGTCACCCACCCAGCACTTTGACTACTCCCAGTAAGAGCCGCCCCTGATCAGCTTTACAGCCATACTAAAATATTAAAGTGTCAATCAGCATTCGCTGCCGCGGACACCTGAAAATACTGGCTCTTACTTCACCGAGGCCAGGAACCTCGGTGACACATACCTTCCGTCAACAACGGACCCTTGCGCCTTCCTACAATGTATATACAAACTGTTCAAAATTATATAATATACACAGTTTCATGTACCTTGTAATATATTACCATGTAAAATAATGCAAAAAATTCAGTGCAGTCTCAAAAGAAAATGTAACAAACTGTTTTATGATAAATGTGGTTTCTCTGTTAGATCACTCAGAAACATAAGAATTTTTCAGTTGGAGTTATTTAAAAAAAAAAAGTGTCTACATACAGGTACAATATTTGTTAAGATGTTTTTGATTCCAGAGGGAAACAAACCAGGCTGGTGTAGTGAGCTGCATCTATATTTATTTATATAAGGAGATATATAACGCGAGTTTGACCGCGACGCGTGGTTGATTTAAGTGTGGTTGCGTAAGTGTGACTTAAGATTAAGTGACTTTAGATTCAGGGACTTCAGTGGGGGACTGTAATTAGCCAGTTTCTTAGTACTACATTATATTGTATTTTTTGCTTTGCTGGTGTAATCCCCATTTAGTATGTGTTGCACAATTGACAACGCAGTCCAGTGCACATCCTGCATGATGTATGCAGTCCTGGAACAGGAGTTCAAGGGTGCATATCTTTGTTCAAGATGTGAGCAAATTACCCGTTTGGAATCGCAAATCGAGTCTCTAAATGGGCAAATTGCAACACTGAGAGGCATTGACAATTTGCAAAAGAGTTTGCTTCTCACCGAGCAAGCACTCTTTGGGGTAGATGAGGGGGAGGGTGACAGAGAGGAGGCTGAGGAAAGTGAGGTAGCTAGCTGGGTAACATTAAGAAAGCGGGGTAGAGGGAAGAGTGTCAGGGAGGCTAGCCCTGATCTGACACACCCCAACAAGTTTGCACGTTTGGCAGATGAGGGGGATGTCAGTCCAGGGATGGCACTGCCGCAGCCAGACACTTCCTCTGCCAGTCAGGGGAATGTCAGCTCCGGTAAGCAGGGGCCCAGGAGAGCAGGGCAGGCCAGACAGGTGCTGGTAGTGGGAGACTCAATTATTAGGGGAACAGATAGGGAAATCTGTCACAAAGACCGTGATCGCCGAACAGTGTGCTGTCTTCCTGGCGCTAGAGTTCGACACATCGCGGATCGGGTTGACAGATTACTGGGAGGGGCTGGAGAAGATCCAGCGGTCATGGTCCATATCGGAACCAATGACAAAGTTAGAGGTAGGTGGAGAGTCCTTAAAAATGATTTCAGGGATTTAGGTCAAAAGCTGAGGGCAAGGACCTCAAAGGTAGTATTTTCCGAAATACTACCTGTACCACGGGCCACACAAGAGAGGCAGCGGGAGATTAGGGAAATTAACAAGTGGCTCAAAAACTGGTGTAGGAAGGAGGGGTTTGGGTTCCTGGAGAACTGGGCCGACTTCTCTGTCGGCTACAGGCTCTATCGTAGGGACGGGCTGCACCTCAATGGGGAAGGGGCAGCTGTGTTGGGGAGGAAGATGGCTAGAAGGTTGGAGGAGTGTTTAAACTAGGGACTGGGGGGGAGGGTAATTATGTTATAGAATGGGAAGATAGTGCAGATAGAGACCGGGGGCAAGGTAGTGAGACTGGGGGAGGAATGGAAGGAGGGACTAGAACAGTTCAGAAGGAAAGGTGTAGAGTAAAAAATATACATAAACCTCTCAAATGTATGTATACTAATGCCAGAAGCCTGACTAATAAAACTGGTGAACTGGAATTAGTGATGTGTGAGGAGGACTATGACATAGTGGGAATAACTGAGACATGGCTGGATGATAGCTATGACTGGGCAGTTAATGTGCAGGGTTACAGTCTGTTTAGAAAAGATCGTCAAAATCGGAGAGGGGGAGGGGTCTGCCTTTATGTAAAGTCCTGTCTAAAGCCCACACTCCGTGAAGATATAAGTGAGGGACATGAACATGTGGAGTCACTGTGGGTAGAGATACATGGAGCTAAAAACAACAATAAATTACTAATAGGAGTTTACTATAAACCACCTAATATACCAGAGTCCACAGAAAATCTACTACTAAACGAGATAGACGAGGCGGCAAATCATAATGAGGTGGTTATTATGGGGGACTTCAACTACCCAGATATAGACTGGGAAACTGAAACTTGTATATCTCATAAAGGAAACAGGTTCTTGGCAATAACTAAAGACAATTACCTCTCCCAACTGGTTCAGGACCCGACTAGAGGGACGGCCATACTGGACTTAGTATTAACCAATAGGCCTGACAGAACAACAGACGTGCAGGTTGGGGGACACCTTGGAAATAGTGACCACAAAGTAATAACCTTCCAATTATCATTCAAAAGAGTGTTTCTACAGGGAGGAACAAAAATACCAAACTTCAAAAAAGCTAAATTTAGCCAACTAAGAGAGGCCATAGGCCTAACTAAATGGGATAAAGTCCTCACAAATAAAAATACAGCCACAAAATGGGATATCTTTAAAAGCATCCTAAAATCTCATTGTGAGAGGTACATACCGTATGGGAATAAAAGGTTAAGGAACAAAAAGAAACCAATGTGGATAAACAGAACTGTAAAGAAAGCAATAAATGACAAAAAGAAAGCATATAAAACACTAAAACAGGAGGGTAGCACGGAAGCACTGAAAAACTATAAGGAAAAAAATAGAACATGCAAAAAACAAATAAAAGCGGCCAAACTAGAGACTGAGAGATTAATTGCCAAAGAGAGTAAAACTAACCCTAAAATGTTCTTCAATTATATAAATGTTAAAAAGTATAAATCTGAAGGTGTCGGCCCGTTAAAGAGTAATGAGGGGGGAGTCGCAGAGAGCGACGAGGAGAAAGCAAAGCTGTTAAATATTTTTTTCTCCAATGTATTCACTGAGGAAAATAAACTGTCAGATGACATGCCGAATGTTGAAATAAATTCCCCATTAAAAGTGTCCTGTCTGACCCAGGAAGAAGTACAACAGCGACTTAGAAAGATTAAAATAGACAAATCGCCAGGACCGGATGGCATACACCCCCGTATCCTAAGGGAATTAAGTAATGTCATAGCCAGACCCTTATTTCTGATATTTGCAGATTCTATATTGACAGGGAATGTCCCACAGGATTGGCGCATGGCAAATGTGGTGCCAATATTCAAAAAGGGTCCAAAAACAGAGCCTGGAAACTATAGGCCGGTAAGTTTGACATCTGTTGTGGGTAAACTGTTTGAAGGTTTTCTGAGAGATGCTATGTTAGAGCATCTTAACGGAAATAAGCAAATAACGCCATATCAGCATGGCTTTGTGAGGGATCGATCATGTCAAACAAATTTAATCAGTTTCTATGAGGAGGTAAGTTCTAGACTTGACAGCGGCGAATCAATGGATGTCGTGTATCTGGACTTCTCCAAAGCATTTGACACTGTACCACATAAAAGGTTAGTATATAAAATGAGAATGCTCGGACTGGGAGAAAACGTCTGTAAGTGGGTAAGTAACTGGCTCAATGATAGAAAACAGAGGGTGGTTATTAACGGTACACACTCAGATTGGGTCACTGTCACTAGTGGGGTACCTCAGGGATCAGTATTAGGCCCTATTCTCTTCAATATATTTATTAATGATCTTGTAGAAGGCTTGCATAGTAAAATATCAATTTTTGCAGATGACACTAAACTGTGTAAAGTAATTAACACTGAAGAGGACAGTATACTACTACAGAGGGATCTGGATAGATTGGAGGCTTGGGCAGATAAGTGGCAGATGAGGTTTAACACTGACAAATGTAAAGTTATGCACATGGGAAGGAATAATGCAAGTCACCCGTACTTATTAAATGCTAAAACACTCGGTAACACTGACATGGAAAAAGATCTAGGAATTTTAATAAACAGCAAACTAAGCTGCAAAAAACAGTGTCAGGCAGCTGCTGCCAAGGCCAATAAGATAATGGGTTGCATCAAAAGGGGCATAGATGCCCGTGATGAGAACATAGTCCTACCACTTTACAAATCATTAGTCAGACCACACATGGAGTACTGTGTACAGTTCTGGGCTCCAGTGAACAAAGCAGACATAGCAGAGCTGGAGAGGGTCCAGAGGAGGGCAACTAAAGTAATAACTGGAATGGGGCAACTACAGTACCCTGAAAGATTATCAAAATTAGGGTTATTCAGTTTAGAAAAAAGACGCCTGATAGGAGATCTAATTGATATGTATAAATATATCAGGGGTCAGTACAGAGATCTATCCCGTCATCTATTTATTCCCAGGACGGTGACTGTGACGAGGGGACATCCTCTGCGTCTGGAGGAAAGAAGGTTTGTACACAAACATAGAAGAGGATTCTTTACGGTAAGAGCAGTGAGACTATGGAACTCTCTGCGTGAGGAGGTGGTGATGGTAAGTACAATAAAGGAATTCAAGAGGGGCCTGGATGTATTTCTGGAGCGTAATAATATTACAGGCTATAGCTACTAGAGAGGGGTCGTTGATCCAGGGATTTATTCTGATTGCCTGATTGGAGTCGGGAAGGAATTTTTATTCCCCTAAAGTGAGGAAAATTGGCTTCTACCTCACAGGGGTTTTTTGCCTTCCTCTGGATCAACTTGCAGGATGACAGGCCGAACTGGATGGACAAATGTCTTTTTTCGGCCTTATGTACTATGTTATGTACTATGTTACTATGTTTCCTGGTGTTCCTGTTATTTCCTCTCCAGACTGTGGGGCTGAACTACCGAGCATATATGTCCACCAACACTGGACATATTAGGTGGATTTACAGAAAGGACCTCCATAACAAGCCTGGAACCACAATATCTACTCACTCGAACATTTTTTCAATGATTCCAACGTCAAAACAGTTTTGCATGACAGTTTTAATTCATGTGACAATGGTCAAAAATGATCAACCACTGTATGCAACAACAATGGCTACTGTAACATGAATGTGTTAAAACATGACAGCAATCTATAACTATTGGACAACATGGCTACTCAGCCTCACTGTGGACACAACATCACTGAGGGTTATACTATGTTGGAAAACCTTATAAAAACTCAGAAACATAATCTGATTGAGTGATTAAAACGTTTGTTTGACATAAGGCTACTTTCACACCTGCGTTTAGGTGCGGATCCGTCTGGTGTCTGCACAGACGGATCTGCACCTATAATGCAAACGTTGATATCCGTTCAGTACGGATCCATCTGCATAACTCAGTCAAAAAAACCTCTAAGGCCCCTTTCACACGGGCGTTGCGGGAAAATGTGCGGGTGCGTTGTGGGAACACCCGCGATTTTTCCGCGCGAGTGCAAGACATTGTAATGCGTTTTGCACTCGCGTGAGAAAAATCGCGCGTGTTTGGTACCCAAACCCGAACTTCTTCACAGAAGTTCGGGCTTGGGATCGGTGTTCTGTAAATTGTATTATTTTCCCTTATAACATGGTTATAAGGAAAAATAATAGCATTATGAATACAGAATGCATAGTAAAATTGCGCTGGAAGGGTTAAAAAAATAAATAATAATTTTTAACTCACCTTAGTCCACTTGCTCGCGTAGCCGGCATCTCCTTCTGTCTTGATCTTAGCTTTTTGTAGCAACAAGGACCTTTGGTGACATCAGTCATCACATGATCCATCACCATGGTAAAAGATCATGTGATGGATCATGTGATGACCGGAGTGATGTCATCACAGGTCCTGTTCATGTAATTAATGCTCACCCCAGGTCCTGTTCAGCAAAGGAGACAGAAGGAGATGCCGGCTACGCGAACAAGTGGACTAAGGTGAGTTAAATAAAAAAATAAAAATATGTAACCCCTCCAGCGCTATTTTACTATGCATTCTGTATTCAGAATACTATTATTTTCCCTTATAACCATGTTATAAGGGAAAATAATAATGATCGGGTCTCCATCCCGATCGTCTCCTAGCAACCATGCGTTAAAATCGCACCGCATCCGCACTTGCTTGCGGATGCTTGCGATTTTCACGCAACCCCATTCACTTCTATGGGGCATGCGTTGCGTGGATTATCGCACCGCAACGCACAAAGAGGAGCATGCTGCGATTTTCACGCAACGCATAAGTGATGCATGAAAATCACTGCTCATGTGAACAGCCCCATAGAAAATAAATGGGTCGGTATTCAGTGCGGGTGCAATGCGTTCAACTCACGCATCGCATCCGCGCGGAATACTCTCCCGTGTGAAAGGGGCCTAAGTCTAAGTGTAAGTCAAACGGATCCGTCCTGACTTTACATTGAAAGTCAATGAGGGACGGATCCGTTTACAATTGCACCATATTGTGTCAGTGAAAACGGATCCGTCCCCCATTGACTTTCAATGTAAAGTCAACGGATCTGTTTGGCTCCGCATCGCCAGGCGGACACCAAAACGCTGCAAGCAGTAATGTCAGATTAATCAGTTACTACAAAAATGTTGCAAGAAAACCCCACATAAAAAGATGTAGCTGTTAGGGCTCATGCACACGACCGTTGTTGTTTTGCGGTCTGTTTTTCACGGATCTGTTCCGTAGCTAAGGTTTTTTTTTTCTCTGATTTAAGTCCTCTTCCGTTCCCTAATTCCACAAAACATATCCATATGGTTTCTGTATGCAGATCGCAAACGGAAACAGTAACTTATTAATCACCAAACACATGAGCATTATGGGCTGGGCATAGCATTTCTACAGTATGGATCCGCAAATTACGGATGAAATAGGGATGACATACGGATGTGTTCTGTGTGCATTCCGTATTTTTTGCGGACCTATTGATTTAAATGTGGCCTCAGACCGTGATTTGCGGACAATAATAGGACATGCACTACTTTTTTGTGAAACAGAAATACGGAAATGGAATGCACACGGAGTACCTTGCGTTGATTTTGCGGACCCATTTAAGTGAATTGTTCCGCATACAGTCCGCAAAAACGGAAGCGGAAAGAAAATACGTTTGTGTGCATGAGCCCTTAGATAGTGTTTCTCCAACCATTCTTCAGTGTTTCAGCTGTTCAGTCGGTATGTAGACTGACATAGTGTCAGCTCATAGCTGGTAGATTGATTTGTTAGATCTTTAAAAACAATTATGTCAGTCTGCATATTATTTCAGTTTTTTTTGTACCACTGATTAATGTCCCACTTTTGTTTTTGAACAGTAGAACAAACCAAAAAGATCACTGGAACCCGTGCTTGATCCACGGGTTGAAGTATAATTGGAAGTCCATACATAAAGTGGATTTTGGGGTCCTGCCCCTACTTGAGTTACAAAGGACAAACAGCTCAATGACACCAAGTGAGCACCCATCTGTGTGTCCTACCACACTCCCCTTGTTTTTTAGGGTATCACCTGATTTTGCTCTCTGCCCTATTTTCCTTCTAGCCTGACCACTCATTTTTGAAAACCATTGAGAGGCTGGGTGCACATAGCCATTTCGTTTTCCGTTCTTCTGATCCATCCATTTTTGACGGGAGAAAAATTCCTCCTTACTGGATCCAGTTTTTATTTTTCTGTTCTGAAGGATCAAAGAATGGAAAACTAAACGGTGATGTGAACCCGGCATTAGTGGTAACATCTATCAGTTTAGGAGGTGACGTATGCACGGATTGATCCTGTGGGATTGTAAAACACTGCCTTCAGTCTTCTCATGCACATGCCTGCATGGGGAGCTGAGCAAATATGTGTTCTTATTAGGAACAGGGGGAGCTATCTGCTGCGAGTACCAACTAGGGCCAGTATTACATTCATCGATTGTGATTAGACAGCACGATCTGTGAGCTTAAAAATCTGGATTGCCCAATGAAAGAGCATTTGCTCGTTCATCAGGAAATCAGTGGCTGTATTAGGCCTCATGCACACGAACGTATGTATTTTGCGATCTGCAAAAAATATGGATGACATCCATGTGCATTCCGTATTTTGCTGAATGGAAGAGCTTGCCCATAATAGAACAGTAGTATCCGTGTCCGTAATGCGGACAATAATAGGACATGTTCTATTTTTTTGTGGAACATAAATACAGACATGCTGAAACGGAATGCACACAGAGTAACTTCCATTTTTTGGGCGGACCCATTGAAATGAATGGTTCCGTATACGGTATGCAAAAAAACGGAATGGACACGGAAAGAAAACAAGTTCATGTGCCTGAGGCCTTACACTGCCAGATCATCACTAGCAAGCGTTCCTACAAACACTTATTAGGCTGCATTCACACGTCCGTGGTGTGTTGCGGACCCGCAAATTGCGGGTCCGCAACACACCAGCCCGTCACCCCCATAGAAATGCCTATTCTTGTCCGCAAGCTGCGGATACGAATAGTAACATAGTAACATAGTACATAAGGCCGAAAAAAGACATTTGTCCATCCAGTTCGGCCTGTTATCCCGCAAGTTGATCCAGCACACTGTGTGCTGTCCGCATCCATTCCGTCCCCATAGAGGATGAATGGGTCCACACCCGTTCCGCAAAATTGCGGAACGGATGCGGACACATTCTGCGGACGTGTGAATGGAGCCTTACCGATCATCTGGCTGATAATCAACCAGTGTAATACCGCCTTAAGCCAGTTTTGTTAGTGGGAACAACATTCTAAAAAATGTAAAAACCTGGTTATTGCTGGTTTGTGGAATGAACCTAAACATTATTGATACTTGTTACAAATATATAACAAATTTTGTTATAATACATGTAAGAATAAAAATTCCCATTTCTATAGTAAAATAAATAATAATTAATATATTATTTGAGTGCTTTCACAGGTAGGTTTTTAGTGGCTTCTTTGCCACCAACACTTTTCATCCAGTTTTTGCAGTAAAAACTTCACCTCCAAATGTTAGCTGAAGGTCTATGGGAAATATGAAATGCAGGACACATGAGCATTTTCGTTCATTAGGTGGTGTTGTCTTTCTGGCTTCTTTTCAAAAAATGCAGCATGCTTAGGCTCTTGACATTTTTCAGGCATTTTGGCAACATCTTCTCCATAAGGTAAAAACGCCATGAAGAAAACCTTAAAGATACAGTGAATTATCAAAGCAGGTGTAAAGGAAAATTGATTTAGTTGCCCATAGCAACCAATCAGATTCCACCTTTCATTTTCCAAAGGAGCTCTGAAAAATGAAAGGTGGAATCTAAAAAGGGGGATTGGTTGCTATGGTCAAAAAAGGCAGTTTTCCTTTACGCCAGTTTTGATAAATCTACCCCACTTGGTCTAAAGCACCAGAAAAACACCACAAAATTCACAGGTGACAAAAAACCCTACAGAGCTATTCTGATGGTTTTTTTACAGTACATGTAAAAAAAAATTCTGAGTTTAATTCATGTGTACAAGAAACCATATTGTGTCATCGTCTTCCATGGAGATGCACATTATAATACAGTGTTTTAAAAATGAAGCATCATATCTGAGAAATTTCTTTTAAACTACAATTATTTTAAACAATTCAACCATGTCTATAGAAAATAAACTAAGAGGCATATACAACAGCAGACTATTTCACATGTGGTTGGCCGATAAACCTATGGAGAATAGATAGGTCATCATAAATGTTTCTATGATTATTATACAATATAGCATGATAAATAAATAAAGCATTAGTAATAATACTGTCTCATTTTGTGAAGATACAGAGCAAAAATTTTGAAGTTTGTCGTCATTAGTCAGCATTTCTCCAGGGAAAATGATGTTCAGATTCTGGCCACATATATGAAGTACCGTAAATGATTAATACCTTAGAGGCTAGCGAGTCCAGAAGTCATATGTACAGTATATAAACTGTTTCAGGCTTACCTGTTCTAGCAGGAAACATGCTCATGTGCTTTTTCACAATACCCAAACTGAACTTTTGAGCTTACTATTACTGTACATTCACTAGCTGATAATCCCTGTAAATGTCAGGTTCTATCAACCATTATTTAGTGAACTAGGATGTTCTCTGAGAGATGGAAGAAGCTTAGACATCTGTGGGCTCATTCCTTTCAAATGTAAACTTCCAGAACCAGTAGATTCATTTGTTTGTCCTTTGTTGAGGAACAGATTTATTTTCATTATGTTGATTAGCTTGTTCTTTTTTGTAATGTAGCAGTTTTGTTGCATTAAGCGGTGTGGAGGTGGGCGAAGATGAAACATCACTGGATTGGGAAGATTGTTGACTAAGCCTTTTATGTAGCTCATCTTTCTTATTTCCAGATGATAATACTACACTTGTTACAGGTATCTCTTCATGACTTTGAGTTTGTATTTTATTGGACAGAACAGGACTTTTTCGCTGATTCCTTTGTGGTGATGATGATGGGGAAGATGGGACATCCTTCGATTGTGAAGATGGTGAAGTCTGGCGGTTTTGTCTGTTAGAAAACTCTTTAATCCTGATGCTGGAAGTGTGATCTCCATTCTTTGGTAGTCTAGGAGATTTATTTGGACTTCTTTGACGTTGCCTTGGAGGAGAAAAGGGAGATGGAAAATCACTTGACTGTGAAGATGGTGAAGAGGGGAGGATCTTTTTCTCTTGTATTTCTTCTTTCTTTCCACTAGAAGAAAGGGTTTGTGTTGTTATAGATTGTTCTCGAGTCCCTTGAGGTTTTGAAAAATCATCAGGTTTTTTTTTATGATGACTTGGAGATGGTGATGAACCATCAGCTTTCTTATTTATCAGAGGAGAATTTGAAACGGCATTGTCTTTTCTAATTCTTTGTGTCCTTTCTGGTGATTGCATCCTTTGGTGACGAGTTGGTGAGCCACCTGGAGATTCTGGATTTTGTGTGTGATGTTTGGGTGATGTTTTCATATTTTGTTGATCATGTCTAAGGTTATTTTTGTGTGCTAACATATTCTCCCCAGTATTTAAAAGAGAAGTTGCTTGTGATTTTTCTTGAACAGGTTCCTGAGTATGATCAAGGTTTGTGGTTTTCTTTTTATGAACATTCAACAGTTTTCTGGCACTTACAGGAGATGATTTTGATGTAAGAACAGAGTCCTTCTGCACTGAATTTGTAGGTTTAGATGCTTGGCTTTCACGTTCTGCAGTTTTCCTAAAAGCAGTTGGTGATGCAGAGTTTGTGGGTGTTAAACTTCTCACCTTTTGTGGACTTTCTTGGTTATTTTGATGCTGTCCAGAAAGATGTTTTCTTGTGGAGGCTGGAGAAGATCCTACAGGTTTAGAACTTGATGGTGGCCTGAAACCATCTTGAGGTGTTTCATTGTTTTCAATAAACCTACTTTTTTGTGTGCTAGAGGGGCTTGAGGACTCCTGGTTAATGTCTATAACAGTTGAAAGTGCTGCCGTTTTTGTTCTTTGATGGGAATTATTGTCTTTTGCACGAATCAGATTATCCAAACTGCCACAGGTCTCCTTTTGTTTATTCATAGCAGATAGTTTTGTTGGAGAGGCAGATTTAGATGCACCTGTAGTAGGTGAATTATCATTTTCAGTAGTACTCCTGATTTGCTGGAAATTATTTTTCGAGTTTGGTTCCTGAGATTTGTCTTTCTTATTACTCAGAGAAGTAGAGCTGTCAGAAGTAGGGTAGTCTTCCAATGGAACCTCAATGTGATGGGTCTTAAATTTCACTTTTCTTTCTCTATTTAGAGAAGGTACACTGTTGTCATTTTGACTCTGCTTATGTTTAGCAGTTTTATTCTGGTCCACACTCTCCACAGCAGCCTCATCATGTTTAGTCTTTAGTTCTTGCTGAGATTGTGATTGTTCCTCTGTTCCAGCAGCACTGATTAAATCTGCTGTTGTGTGCTCATTCGTGTTTACATCGTCATGATTTGTTTGAACCTGCTGTCTAATGTCAGGACTGTCATTTTCACTAATGCCACCATTATGGTCCTCTTCTTGCAACATATCCAGAGCTGTAGATTGACCTTTAGAATTATCTGCTTGGCTTGGTGAGGAGTCCTCATGACTTGAATGGTTATCATCTTTTTTCTCCTTTGGTTTATCTGTCTTTCCGTTCACATCACTGATTCCTGGTACCGGAATAGGTAATTCATTCATGCCTTCTATATCTTGGTGTGGTGTCACCTGGCATTTGCCCACTGATATTAGGATTAGTAAATGCTGTAGGAGGTATTCTGTTAGGCTTTTTGGAATATATTTTAAAGGACAGAGGCGGCATCCCAGGGTACTTCCTTTCCACCCATAAACATGACAGCACCAGAAAAAGAATTGCTCCAAAGTAAACAACTGCTCCAACTCCTAATATAGCAAGACCAACTGTCCCAAAAGGATTTAGGTATCCTATCGTCAGCATGGCTGCAGCCCCCATGAAAAGTAAACAGGTAATGATGCCAATACACCACAGGATAATAGGTGGCGGCTTCCTGCCTCTAACATACCTTCTTGCTGCCGGATAGTTTCCAAGGGCCAAACAGGGTCCAGGCTGACCTCTCATGATCAGTTGTTCTTCTCTGACAGCTCTCTCTGTACTGATGTCTACATACTGATTTCGTGTGTTGTCTAATCACCCACAATAAAGGCAGCATTCGGCCCTTCCCAGCTAGGAACACTTCACAAGACACAAACAGGAAAAACTGGCTCTTGAACCAGACTTGTCAGTGGCATTAAGATTACTGTACTGCTTTAATGCTAACATAAACTAACTAGTTGTCTAGGTAAAAGTATCCTCTGATCTACATGTGTTCTGTGCACAGCAACAGATGAAAAATCTACAGCATAAATTAATATATGGTAAATACAAAAAATAAGAATCTTCAGAACTCTATTAATCGCTTCTGTTGGAAGGCTGGATCTAAGGTCCTGTTGGATTATTTGGCTTTTTACCACTCGTCACTTCAGTTTTCATCATATTTTCTTTCATCTATGTAGCACTATGATACCTCATCCCATTTAAGCTAAAGGCTGTATTCATATTTCTGTAAATTTTGCATTATTTTCAACTCTGTCAGAGGAACAGAACAAAAACATGAAGTGCTGGATCCATATATGACACCCCCTACACCCAACAAACCCCTTTGACTTATTCTTTATTCTTAGGCTCCATTCACATGACCGTAAGTGCTTTGTGGTCCGCAACCATTTATTTTAAACTGTAGAAACATCCTATCCTTGTCTGCAAAACGGACAAGAATAGGAGATGTTCTATTTATCTGAGTGCCCACAGAAAGGACATCCTGACACACTGTGTGCTGTCAGCATCTTTTTTGCAAAAACTTGTGATCGGACACACACTGAAAATATGGTCCTGTGCATGAGAACTTAATGTGACACAATACCCAAATAGAAGTTCAAAGTGGAAAAGCGAACAGAATTTAAGTTGCTGTTTTTCATGGCTTTTCAGTAATTTTTAAATTTGTATTTTTTACTATGGTGTACATGGTAAAAATTTATGAAAATCATACAATTTTCTATATTTTATTGCCTTAAGCAAACTTCAAAGTTTTGCTATTTGTTGGTTAAGCCAACATAATTTTAACCTCTTATGTGTCAGAAACGTCTTCTTATACAGCAGATATTATTATTTTGCATAAACTAGATTCATACATCTCACTTATTGATGGTGTTTTATTATTATTATATTTTTTTACCAAAGCCAGAAATGGATTACAAAGAGAGGTTAAATTTTAAAGAAGAACGGGTACTCCTTCCCTTTTGGGATTAATTTACACAGCAGTTTTGGTTGATTTATTGCATGGATAGATATTTGCCGTTTCACATTTGTATCAGCAGAAATAAAACAAAAATTGTCTAATTCTTCTGAAGATATGTAATACGCTTACTTGTCCAGGCTCAAATGATGCATCCTCCACCTCATGGCGGCCATGGCATATCACATATCAGCCACTCCAGTTCATTTTCTCGGCCACGTTTCTGCACTGGCTTTTTTTTTTTTTTTTTTTTTAATCTCTCGGTGTCATAGGAACCAGAACATTACAGGTTATAAACTGATCTTTGTACTTATATATACAGTAATAAAACATATTTATCTTGTAAAGACATAACAACCAGTCATGTCATGGTGCCAGGGCATGTTTTTTTGTTGGCAAGGCACTATTCAAATTGTCCCCCTGCCACTTTTTTCTGTCTATATGTCCTCAGGATGTGAATACATTTGAATACCATGGCAGAGCAGCCCATTCCCCCGCTATTTGCTCTCATAGGCCACAGTGGGCAATTTTACTAAGCAGAGACACTAAGAATGTGCACTAAAGATGCTGTTTTTACTGTGTTGATGCTTACAGATTGAGCACTATTACAGTGTTGGGTCTATTAGTGCGCACTAAGGAGGCACATTTACCAAGAAGGGACACTAAGAGGGGTACTTTTACTAGGTAAAGTGCACCTTTACTAAGTGAGGGCTCTGAGGAGGCACTATTACTGTGTAGGAGCATTATGGGATATTATTATTATTATGTAGGGATAGAAAGGGAGCATTAGTGATGTGAAGGGCACTAAGAGGACTCTATTACTGTCTTGGGTGCATTTTAGGTGGAATTGTTACTGTGTAGTGAAATGCTATATTCTGGGTAACTATAGTTGTTTTAGTGGTGGAGTGCCCCAAAGCAGCAGCAGTGATGTGCCACTTGGGGATACCTCCCTGCTGAGGCCAGGTATTGGCTGCAGAGACACACATGACCCGGTCCATCTGGAAGTTTACAGGATGGTCAGTGGAAGACCAGTTAATGGTGCTGGAATGGAGAGGTGTGGGGCAGGTATATTTCTTTTCTGTAGGTACAGCATTGTTATGGACTGTAAATGTCTCATTGATCACTGTTAAATCCTGCCACAATAGTCCACTGCAACTATGACCCTAGATCATAGAACAAACATTAGATCTGAATAAAAGCATACATTCAAAGTATGCACCTGCTATTATGATAAAGGAGTATCCACTCACAAAATGTCAGTAAATGAGGTAATGTGAAGGGTACAGTAAGACTTTGCACTACTGTGAAGAAATTTCATGGTGTTTTTGTATCTCCAGGCCTCTAAGTTTCAAGTACTGTTAGGTAGCAAGGTTCCACAACTTTTTGAAAAGTTTCCTTCCAAATGTCATCTTGACCCAATACTATCCAGTAGTTGATGTACCTACAGTATTGATGGGAGAACCTCTCGTAATTAAGCCTCTAGTTGAAGTGAAATTTAGCTTCTCTCCAGCCCCATGGAGTCACCTGACAGTATAGAAAACCCCTATACCTGGTGGTGGATCCGCCGAAGTTATGAACAAGCACCAGCTTCCTTGCTGTCTTACATTTAGACCATTTTCTACACCTAAAACAGCCGTAGAAAATTATGAAGGAGATGGGCCTACCAGCCTATCCCCTTCCCCACCCATGCCACACCCACTTTGTTTAAACCTGGTGTGAGCGGGGAGACGTCACAGATTGCAATGGGTGCCAGAAATACTCCTAATTTAGGTGTATTTCTGTTTGATAAATGACCCCCTAAAACTGCTAACAGTTGCCTCCAATATAGCTTGTTCCAGTGCTGCATAAGGTCTTCTTATACAGACTGATGATTAGACCAATTATCTGGAATAAGTGTCTTTAGACATGCTCATTTCTTATTATTGACCTGTGTAAAGCATTCATCAGATTAAGGGTCCATTCACACCTCCGTAGAATGGGTCCGCAATTCTGCGGAACGGGTACGGACCGATTCATTCTCAATTTTCCGCGGGTCCCGAAAAAAATAGAACATGTCCTAATAGGCATTTCTATAGGGGTGCCGGCCTGGTGTATTGCGGATCCACAATACACTACGGACATGTGAATGGACCCTAATCATCAGGTGTCTTTCAGCCGGTACAAAAAATCATAGTAACTTTGCAGCACATCTCCCTATGTCAACAGGGATCTGCTACCCAAAAACAATGATTCTCTATGGAGAAAAGTAGAGATGAGCGAATCGAATCCCACGCATGTCAGCGAATCGATTTAACCTGAAATAGTATAAAAAACGAAAAAAATTCTAACTTACCTCCTCCATTTGCTCACGATGGGCCACCAGCCTCCATCTTGCTTGAATATCTCGGCCAAAATCCCGTGCGGCGCGAGATTACATCATCATGCTGGCGTGATGACATCATACGTCACCATGCCAGCCGGGTTTTCGGCCGAGATCTTCAAGCAAGATGGCGGAGGCCGTCCCGTCGCGAGCAAATGGAGGCGGTAAGTTTGATTTTGATACTCTTTCAGGGTACTGTAGTCCCCCATTCCAGTTATTACTTTAGTTGCCCTCCTCTGAACCCTCTCCAGCTCTGCTATGTCTGCCTTGTGCACAGGAGCCCAGAACTGTACACAGTACTCCATGTGTGGTCTGACTAGTGATTTGTAAAGTGGCAGGACTATGTTCTCATCACGGGCATCTATGCCCCTTTTGATGCAGCCTATTATCTTATTGGCCTTGGCAGCAGCGGCCTGACACTGGTTCCTACAGCTTAGTTTGCTGAAATTTCATGTCAGTGTTACCCAGTGTTTTACCATTTAGTATGTACGGGTGACTTACATTATTCCTTCCTATGTGCATAACCTTACAGTTGTCAGTGTCCAAGCCTCTAACCCATCCAGATCCCTCTGTAGCAGTATACTGTCCTCTTCCGTCTTAATTACTTAACACAGTTTAGGGTCATCTGAAAAAATTTATATTTTAGTGTGCAAGCCTTCTACAAGATAATTAATAAATATATTTAAGAGAATAGGACCCAATACTGACCCCTGAGGTACTCCACTAGTGACAGTGACACAATCTAAGTGTGTACCGTTAATAACCACCCTTTGTTTTATATCACTGAACCAGTTACTTACCCACATACAGACATTTTCTCCCAGTCCAAGCATTCTCATTTTATATACTAACCTTTTATGTGGTACAGTGTCAAATGCTTTGAAGAAGTCCAGGTATGCAACATTGATTTGCCGCTGTCAAGTCTAAAATTACCTCCTCATAGAAAATGATTAAACTAGTTTGACATGACCGATCACTAATGAAGCCATGCTGATATGGCGTTATTTGCTTATTTTAATTGAGGTACTCCAAGATAGCATCTCTTAGAAAACCTTCAAACAGTTTACCCACGACAGATGTTAAACTTACCGACTTATAGTTTCCGGGCTCTGCTTTTGGACCCTTTTTGAATATTGGCACCACATTTGCTATGCGCCAGTCCTGTGGAACACTCCCTGTCAGTATAGAGTCCTTAAATATCATAAATAAGAGTCTGGCTATGACATTACTTAATTCTCTGAGGATACGGAGGTGTATGCCATCTGGTCCTGGCGATTTGTCTATTTTAATCTTTTTTAGACGCCGCTGTACTTCTTCCTGGGTCTTTTACATTCTGCATTTCATCTGACAGTTTATTTTCCTCAGTGAATACAGTGGAGAAAAAAATATTTATTCATCGCTCTTTGCAACTCCCCCTCATTACTCTGTAGAGGGCCGACACCTTCAGATTTATACTTTATACTAAATTGAGGAACATTTTAGGGTTAGTTTTGCTCTCTTTGGCACTTAATCTCTCGGTCTCTCGTTTGGCTGTTTTTATTTGCTTTTTACATATTTTATTTGTTTTTTAAATTTTAAATTTTTTTCTTTATAGTTTTTCAGTGCTTCCTCACTACCTTCCTGTTTTAGAGATTTACATGCTTTCTTTTTGTCATTTATTGCTTTCTTTACAGTTGTATTTATCCACATTGTTTTTTTTCTTGGTCCTTAACCTTTTATTCCCATAAGGTGTGTACCTCTCACAATTAGATTTTAAGATGCTTTAAAAAATATCCCATTTTGTTGCTGTATTTTTTTCTTTGTCCCAGTTAGTTAGGCCTATGGCCTCTCTTAGTTGGCTACATTTTGCTTTTTTGAAGTTTGATATTTTTGTTCCTCCCTGAGAAACACTCTTTTGAATGACAATTGGAAGGTTATTACTTTATGGTCACTATTTCCCAGGTGTACCCCAACCTGCACATCTGTTGTTCTGTCAGGTCTATTGGACTTTACATAAAGGCAGACCCCTCCCCTCTCCGTTTTTTGCGATACTTTCTAAACAGGACTGTAACCCTGTACGTTAACCGCCCAGTCATAGCTATCATCCATCCATGTCTCAGTTATTCTCACTATGTCATAGTCTTCATCACACATCACTAATTCTAGTTCACCAGTTTTATTAGTCAGGCCTCTGGCATTAGTATACATACAATTAAGAGGTTTATGTATATTTTGTACCCTACACCTTTCCTTCTGAACTGTTCTATTCCCTCCTTCCATTCCTTCCCCAGTCCCATTACCTTGCCCCCGGTCTCTATCAGCACTATCTTCCCATCCTATAACGCAATTACCCTCCCCCCATTCCCTAGTTTAAACACTCCTCCAACCTTCTAGCCATCTTCTCCCCCAACACAGCTGTACCTTCCCCATTGAGGTGCAGCCCATTCCTACGATAGAGCCTGTAGCCAACAGAAAAGTCAGCCCAGTTTTCCAGGAACCCAAACCCCTCCTTCCTACACCAGTTCTTGCTGACCTCCCTAATCTCCCGCTGCCTTGAACAGCCTGTCGGATCCGTCCTGCCGCAAGTGTGAAAGTACCCTAAGCTTGTGACCTAAATCATTTTTAAGGATGCTCCACCTACCTCTAATTTTGTCATTGGTTCCGATATGGACCATGACTGCTGGATCTTCTCCAGCAACTCCCAGTAACCTGTCAACCCGATCCACAATGTGGATCCAGCAATGCTGGATCCAGATAGCTCCGGCATGCTGTTCACTGCCAGAACAGCTTGCTGGAACCTATGCTGCCATTGGGAAACAGGCCTTACAGTCAGGACCCAAGTGGAAGGGCCTGCAGCACCTATGAGTGAAGACCGCGGCATCGGCAGCGGATGGGTATGCATTCACTAATCTATCTTTCTTTCCCAGAGTTGAAGAGAGCACTGGGTTTTAAAAAAAAAAAAGCCTGGAGAACCCCTTTAAGATGTTAAGACATTTTAATGTTTTATATTTTAATATTTACTTAATAATGTGATCAATTCATTTGGTCATTTGTAAGGATCAATGGTCATTTTGTAACACTGCATTAGAATCATGTGGGTCAGTGAAACATAAAGGACATGATAGTTCGAAACTGAGTCACAGTCATGCAGTAGTGATTATATGTAATTATACTGCTCATCTTTATCAGGAGGCAATAGAGAGAAAGAATACATCCTGACTGTATTAATGTGTCAGGGCAGATGAGCAAATATAAGCCCAGCCCTTATCAGTCTGGATTTGCTTCTGATTTCCAGCAATACATTGTGAAAGAAAGGGTGATGAGTAAAACAGATTTATACACATGCCTTTGTAACTTGGTCACCTTAGTGCACCTGTACTTCTTTACACCATAGAATGCTTACACATCATGAAGAACGTGCAGTCATTTAATTTACCATAAAAAAATAAGCAATTATAATTAGTATTCAGTTTCATATTTGTCGATCTATAAAGCAGGCATATATCTCTGTGTGTCAGTGCCAATACCTATGTGATAAGCTTGCATTCTCCTAGGTAACAGAGATACACTACACATCACCAAAGGCATTGATAGAATCTTGTCCTCAACTTTAACATTTATCATCCAATCCCTGGATAGATGATAAAATGTTTAATCGTGGAGACCCAGTTGCTCGAAACCACACTGATCATTAAAATTAAGAACTGTGGTCCCCCCCCCGAAACAGACATCCATGGTAAGGAGGAGATTGCATGGAGCAGCAGTCAAGCATAGCACTGTTGGGCCTTTTAAACTCTACTGCAGAAGATGTGCAAAAATTCAAGCCTGATCCTCAGGTTTCTGCCACAGTTTTGCATTGTGCATGCAGTAAATGCATCTGCAGCTTTAACCTTTATTCAATGGAGCTAATTTGTGTTTAGTCACCTGAGAGTTAACAGTGGTTTCCATGTGGAAACTATGCCAAGAAGCGATATGGTGTGGTGTGCACTAGGGATTGGTAGATGTCAAGTTGGGGAGCTGACGGACTCCCTATCTCTGCTCTCTGACATTATAGACACTCATTATAGCTCAGTTCTTATATTACTGATAAGAATGTGGCTTAAATAAATGTTTATGACCTTAGTAGCTTAGAGATAAGGGTTATTAGATGACCAAGTGAAAGTACCAGTCACACAGTAAGAAAAACCCTTTGTGACAGAATGGCTCAATATTTTTGAAAATATGATTTTTAACTAAAAATTTGTAAAATGCAATCATAAACCAAAATGGCTTCCAAAGGTGTACATAGCCTTTAAATACTCTTTATCATGACTGGTTTCTTGTGTGCTAAAATAATGTTCCTATTCTACGACAGGCACGTAGAATGGCTGAAGCCTGAAGACAATGTGTCAGCAAGGTGACCACGAAGACTGGCCAGGGATTCCCATTGCAGTCCCATCTACTGACACCCCTATCTTATGGTTTGCCATACAGTGATCAATTAACATTGCTATAAGGGAACCTGTCACATTGAATGAGGTGTCTGAACTGCAGGCAGCATGCTATAGAACAGGAGAAGCTGACCAGATTGATATATACTGTATATAGTTTTGTGAGAAAATGATTCTGTATTACTTTTAGTAATGTAAATCCATGCTTTTTCTATTTTTAGGGGTCCAGTGAGTGGTCTTAGTCTACTTTCACACTTGCATTTTCGCCTGATGCGGCAGGGATCAGCAAAAATGCTTC
Organism: Bufo gargarizans; assembly: GCF_014858855.1. Classification (NCBI taxonomy): domain Eukaryota; kingdom Metazoa; phylum Chordata; class Amphibia; order Anura; family Bufonidae; genus Bufo; species Bufo gargarizans. Next base: position 199,391,527 of record NC_058086.1, read on the forward strand.
TATTATTGACAATACAACCGACTGCATGGTTATCTTTAAAATAGCAGTGACGAATTTGGCATTAAACCCATTCCAAGTCAATGGGTCCGGATCCGTTTTCTATTGTGTCCAAGAAAACAGATCCGGCACTATTGACTTGCATTGTGTGTCATGCCGGGTCAGTTTTGCTCCGCATCCAATGACGGACAGAAAATAGCAGCTTGCAGCGGTTTTCTCTCCGGTATGGGAACGCAATCAAAAGGAACGGAATGCATTTTGGAGCATTCTGTTCTGTTCAGTTTTGTCCCAATTGACAGTGAATAGGGACAAAACAGAAGCGTTATTGTCCAGTATTTGAGATCCTCTGCTAGATCTAATTACCGGAAAAGTTAAACGCAAGTGAGAAAGTAGCCTTACTCTGTGGTTGACAGGCTTTCCTGTATGACTATGTATACAAAGATAGCTGTCAATCACGAATGAATGCCCTCTGGACTCCTACACGCACAAAGAACAGAGACTTAAATGAATAGAATACAACTTACTGCAGCTTCAGCAAGGAGGCTGCACATGGGGCACCACTGGACTTTTCCAACCTGACTATGATAAGACACATGAGAGAAGGTCAACCCTTAAAGGGGTTCTGCAGTTTTTTTTAATGATGATCTATCCTCAGCATCTGATCGGCGGGGGTCCGACACCCGGGACCCCGCCGATCAGATGTTTGAGAAGGCAGCGGCGCTGGTGGTAGTGCCGCGGCCTTCTTGCTGATTACCGCCGGCCCAATGACGTCATGACTAGTATCACTGGCCTCCATTCAAGTAAACAGAGCTTAGCCCCGCCCAGGCCATTGATACTAGTCGTGATGTCACTGGGCCTGAGGGAAACAGCGGGAAGGCCGCGGCAAGCAGCGTTTTGGTGTCCGCCTCCAGAGCGAAATGGAGTCAAACTGATGCATTCTGAGCGGATCCTTTTCCATTCAAAATGCATTAGGGCCAAACTGATCCATTGTGGACTGCTTCTGAGAGCCCTGAACGGATGTCACAAACGGAAAGCCAAAACGCCAGTGTGAAAGTAGACTAAACCTAGTTTGCTTAGTGTAGAAACACCAAATTCAATGGGCTCAAAGGAGGTGCATTATATAAGCTGAAAACGAATAAAACAATAATAAAAACACCTTGCAAGAATATGGGAAAATACATTTTTAAATTTTAGGTTTTATTGGTATATACTTGAAATTTTATAATCCTGGCAAATGAGTTACTGTTAGTGTTGTTTTAGGAGTTTTAGTGTAGATGTCTGCTGACATCTAGGAGTATAGCCACAGGTTTCTTGATGCAGTTTTGGAAGCCTAAATCAGGAGTGGATCAAAAAAGAAGGGCAAATATAAAGATACGACTTCTCATTTTTCAGTTCGGGTTTTGGCTTGCATCAGGAAACTTGACCATGTGGCCATTCCCAAAGAATTGTCATTTACCAGTCTGCCCTAGTGAACTGTTGGAACAATCCCTCCTTATTTCATGTGGGTTTATATAGGTTCATCAAAGATAAGCCTATACTTTATGCACATCACCCATCACTAGCCTCAGCTATGTAAACTATTTGAATGTATAGGGTGTGACTGGGATAATGAATGTCAACTTCCTACACGTGCAGCTTTTTAACAAGGAAAGAGTCTGTAGGAACATAGAAGCTGACCTACTTCTAATGAATCACACAGATTAAATGTAATCTCGGAATATTCACCGACAAGAGAAACATCTAGCTGAATACCAAACATGTTTCTAATTTTACGACTAGTATCTGCTCAACGTGATCTTCACATGGGACTACACTATATTGAACACTTTAAGCTTGGCAGTGGTTTCCTTTCAGAACAGTTATATTGTTGTAATATCAAAGGCTTCAATTGTTAACTCAACTACCTGGACACATTACAGTATCAACACTGAAGACACAAGACCACAAGTCTTAAAGGGCTGGTCCAAGATAATTAAAATTCTTGGATAGCACCTATTTGCCGTAAAATAACAAATGATGTTATACTCACCCCTTTCTCTGTGGAGCTGATCCAGTTCTCCTACTGCAGCAGTGACATACAGGTACATGGCACATCACCGCTGCAGCCAATCAATGTCTTCAGCAGAGATCAGCACTGAAGGGAGAGGGGAGCATAACAGCATTTGTTATGTTTTAAGGCAATTGAAGGGTTTGTCTAAGTTTTTTAAAGATCCTGGGCAACCACTTTAATTGTACAACATAATACGATCAAGAAAACCAGCTCAAAAGCCTAACTAGCTATGTAAGGGTAAGTGCACATGGCCATGAGGCGGATGTGTCTTGCCTGTCGTGCAGTTAGAACCATGCGGCCATGCAAGCTGCAGCAGTATTCAATTAACTCATTACAAACCGATTGTTTATTCACTGTTTATTGTTAATGGCCGCCTAGTTCTCAATGCACAGCGACCATGTCATGGCCCCACTGAGTTGCTGTACCTTAAATGTGCATTCTCACACCATAAATTAGTCACAGAAACATGTGAATATATCATTAGACCCCACTTACACATTTACACAACCTTGTTCACATAATATGGAAAATGTTCACACTTTTTTAGTGCATGTAAAAAATTTGAGAAAAACATAGCATGCTACCTAGATTCTGCACAGAAAAGCTGAAGCATAGTCCCATTGAATGACCATTGGGCTAACATTGGGCTAACATGCTAATTAATGGCAGTTCAATCTTTTCATTCATGGTAGAATTCCTAGTGCTAGCCTTGAATTGGATGTTAATTATGTATATACAAATATATATAAATCTGACGTGTGAACATAGCCTTTGTATGAAATAGAGCTTTGAAATAGGGCATTTGGTTTATTATGTAATATTTGCAATGTTATGTTTTGCCATTCTATGTAATGTTTGCACTGTACACCAGCAGGTGACATATGGTTGGCATAGGGATGGGGCTAACCACCCTATTTCTCCCCTCTTGGTAGGACTGGGCTGGTCCTATTGTCTGACAAGGAGGGATTGCGAGTCTACAGTTGAAACCAGAAGTTTACATACACTATATAAAAAGACACATATGCATGTTTTTCTCAATATCTGACATGAAATCAGAATAAACCTTTCCTGTTTTTGGTCAGTTAGGATTACCATAATTATTATTATTTGCCAAATGCCAGAATAATGAGAGAGAGAATGTTTGGGCATTTTCATTACTTTCTGCAATGTCAGAAGTTTTGTTGGCAACATCTGAGTTAATAAGAGACACACCTGTGGATGTATTTAAATGCACACCTGAAACACACTGCTTCTTTGTGTATCATCATGGGAAAGTCTAAAGACTTGGCTTAACCTTGGGTGCAATTTTAAGATACCTGAAGGTGCCTCGTTTATCTGTACAAACAATTATACGAAAGTACAAACAAGATGGGAATGTCCAGCCATCATACCGCTCAGGAAGAAGAGGGGTTCTGTGTCCCAGAGATGAACGTGATTTGGTCAGACATGTGCATATCAACCCAAGAACAAAAGCAAAAGACCTTGTGAAGACGATGGCGGAAGCTGGTAAGATTGTGTCAATATCCACAGTAAAACAAGTACTGTATCAACAAAGGCTTAAAGATCACTCTGCCAGGAAGAAGCCATTACTCCAAAAAAACATAAAAAGCCAGATTAATGTTTGCAAATGCACACAGGAACAAAGCCCTACATTTTTGGAGACATGTTCTGTGGTCTAACGAAAGTAAAATTTAACTTTTTGGCCATAATGACCATCTTTACGTTTGGAGGAAAAAGGAAGAAGCTCGGAAGCCTAAGAACACCATCCCAACTGTGAAACATGGGGGTGTTAGCATCATGTTGTTGGGTTGTTTTGCTGCAGGAGGGACTGGTGCACTTCACAAAATAGATGGCATCATGAGGAAAGAAGATTTTGTGGAAATACTGAAGCAAAATCTCAAGACATCAGCCAGGAAATTAAAGCTTGGGCAGAAAAGGGTCTTCCAAATGGACAATGACCCGAAGAATACTGCCAAACTGGTTAGGCTACTTTTACACTTGTGTTTGGTGCAGATCCGTCAAGATAATACAAACATCTGCATCCGTTCAGAACGGATCAGTTTGTATTATCTTTATTATCCCCGGAAGAAGCCAGTTCACTGGCGAAACGGCATTGTGTCAGGAGGTGGCTGAGAGATCGACACACCATTCAGGGTATGCTCATTATCTTTTTTAATCACCAAGTCTTTTTATCCTCATATTTTCCTCCATTGCAGCATTGTTTGGGGCTTATTATTCTGAGGTGTCTTGTTGTTTATCATCTTGTATTCTTTTCCCTGCTTGTTGGTGTGTTGACCTCTCGCCCCCCTCCCCCCTTGGGTCCTGTTCCTCATCTTTGTGTTCCACCTTTGTGCTGCCTTTTACCATCATGTATGTATTTGTTATGTGTTATCAATAAAGCTTATCGATTTTCACTCTGTGAAGATTATTGTTTAATTTTTTGGCGACATTTATGGCTCCTTGTGGGTCGGTATTTTTTCGTTATTTATCTCTGTCCGGTAATAATATGGTGGCTTATCTTTATCAAAGCCAAGACGGATCCGTCTTGAACACCATTGAAAGTCAATGGAAGACAGATCCGTTTTCTATTGTGCCAGATTGTGTAATAGAAAACGGATCCGTCCCCATTGACTTACATTGTGTCAGAACGGATCCGTTTGGCTCAGTTCCGTTTCCAGTGTGAAAGTAGTCTTACAAAGTGGCTTAAGGATAACAAAGTCAATGTTTTGGAGTGGCCATCACAAAGCCCTGATCTCAATCCTATTGCAAATTTATGGGCAAAGCTGAAAAGGCAGGTACGAGCAAGGCGACCATCAAACATGGCTCAGTGACTCCAGTTTTGTCAGGAGGAATGGGCCCAAATTCTGACCAACTATTGTGAGAAGCTTGTGGAAAGATATCCTATAACTATATAACTTTAACTCCCATCTTCAGCACCGTCTCCTCAGGAGCTTGCTGCATTAACCCTTTCACTTCAGTGTTGAATTCAATGGTGTGAACACTCTTTTTTTTATAGTTGACTATAATCCATCCATGCTGAGAGGAGCTAACACTTTCTTCCATTTCATTCTAGTTGGGGCTCACAAGAGTAGTACTCCCCTGATCTGACAATAACATATCCTAGCCTATATGATCAACTGGTTCAGGTTGAGCCAACATCTTCAAGGTTTATGTCTAGCTGAGGTCTTTAAAATTATCAGCGTCACAGCAGGAAAAAAAAATCCCCCATAAAACGTAACCTTCAATAGTATTTATCAAAATGAAAACTTAACCCCAGTAAAAAAATGTATATATAATGTCCCTATTGTTGTCCTGCCTGAGAGCAGAAGTGCTGCCTTGACAAGGGCAATCCCAATGTCTTCTTAGATTTTCCTTTATTACCCTGTTACCACTGGGGTCCAAGAAGGCAGGGGGTCACCAAATATAGGTCCAAGAAATTTGCCTCAAATATCCCACCAGTCCTGTAGTGACAGGGATATACAGGGAGTGCAGAATTATTAGGCAAGTTGTATTTTTGAGGATTAATTTTATTATTGAACAACAACCATGTTCTCAATGAACCCAAAAAACTCATTAATATCAAAGCTGAATATTTTTGGAAGTAGTTTTTAGTTTTAGCTATTTTAGGGGGATATCTGTGTGTGCAGGTGACTATTACTGTGCATAATTATTAGGCAACTTAACAAAAAAACAAATATATACCCATTTCAATTATTTATTTTTACCAGTGAAACCAATATAACATCTCAACATTCACAAATATACATTTCTGACATTCAAAAACAAAACAAAAACAAATCAGTGACCAATATAGCCACCTTTATTTGCAAGGACACTCAAAAGCCTGCCATCCATGGATTCTGTCAGTGTTTTGATCTGTTCACCATCAACATTGCGTGCAGCAGCAACAACAGCCTCCCAGACACTGTTCAGAGAGGTGTACTGTTTTCCCTCCTTGTAAATCTCACATTTGATGATGGACCACAGGTTCTCAATGGGGTTCAGATCAGGTGAACAAGGAGGCCATGTCATTAGATTTTCTTTTTTTATACCCTTTCTTGCCAGCCACGCTGTGGAGTACTTGGACGCGTGTGATGGAGCATTGTCCTGCATGAAAATCATGTTTTTCTTGAAGGATGCAGACTTCTTCCTGTACCACTGCTTGAAGAAGGTGTCTTCCAGAAACTGGCAGTAGGACTGGGAGTTGAGCTTGACTCCATCCTCAACCCGAAAAGGTCCCACAAGCTCATCTTTGATGATACCAGCCCAAACCAGTACTCCACCTCCACCTTGCTGGCGTCTGAGTCGGACTGGAGCTCTCTGCCCTTTACCAATCCAGCCACGGGCCCATCCATCTGGCCCATCAAGACTCACTCTCATTTCATCAGTCCATAAAATCTTAGAAAAATCAGTCTTGAGATATTTCAAGGCCCATTCTTGACGTTTCAGCTTGTGTGTCTTGTTCAGTGGTGGTCGTCTTTCAGCCTTTCTTACCTTGGCCATGTCTCTGAGTATTGCACACCTTGTGCTTTTGGGCACTCCAGTGATGTTGCAGCTCTGAAATATGGCCAAACTGGTGGCAAGTGGCATCTTGGCAGCTGCACGCTTGACTTTTCTCAGTTCATGGGCAGTTATTTTGCGCCTTGGTTTTTCCACACGCTTCTTGCGACCCTGTTGACTATTTTGAATGAAACGCTTGATTGTTCGATGATCACGCTTCAGAAGCTTTGCAATTTTAAGAGTGCTGCATCCCTCTGCAAGATATCTCACTATTTTTGACTTTTCTGAGCCTGTCAAGTCCTTCTTTTGACCCATTTTGCCAAAGGAAAGGAGGTTGCCTAATAATTATGCACACCTGATATAGGGTGTTGATGTCATTAGACCACACCCCTTCTCATTACAGAGATGCACATCACCTAATATGCTTAATTGGTAGTAGGCTTTCGAGCCTATACAGCTTGGAGTAAGACAACATGCATAAAGAGGATGATGTGGTCAAAATACTCATTTGCCTAATAATTTTATTTCAAGACACGGAGGCTCATATTGCTTTAACCCTTTCTTTACTACGAACAATAGCAGCAAAGAATTCAACAACAAAATCCACCAATGGGCAAACAGCCCTCCCCCTTAGTCACAGTATAAAGGGAGCACCCCTGAAGTCCTTCCTCCTCTTTCTTTGCTGCTGCAGCACAAGTTAAGTATTCCACCCTCCTGCTTGCAGGGGCTGGTGGTATTGTGTTTCTTAACTATATGGTGGTTTTTTCCTTCATAATAGGGTTATTGTCCCCTGGGTATTACGATCCGTGTGTGCGGATCGGACTGTTTTCTGTAGTCTTGTTTTGCCTTCCCATACAGGTCTCCTGGCTGTTTCCTTCTCCCCCCTTCTTCTTTTTTCTCCTGGTGTCGGATCGGGGGTTTTATATTCGTAGTTTGCCCCTTGTTTGTGTGTCGCCTTACCTTTTCTCTGCAGTCCGTTGCGTCCGAGATCTCGCGAGTTTTCGAGCGGGATCTCGGGCGCCATCTTCTCTCTCCTCTGCCGCCTGTTCCCGCCATACCTGCTGCTGCGTCCGAGATCTCGCGTTACCCTGCGGGATTTCGGACGTCATCTTGGGGAGCCGCATCGCTGTATCTAGACTCGGTGTGCGGTCTCTCCAGCGGCGGTTCGGAACGGCGGCTCCTCTTACTGCAGGGTGACTAACTCTGCACAGCGCTTATCTTGCCCATACAGCAGTTAGGTTTAGTTAGCTTAGCTTCTGGTAGCTTCCCTACTTTTGCTCCTTTGTTGTCATTACTGCCTACTATTGTGCAGGATCATGTCTTCCCACAGGGCTCCACCTGCAGCCCTAGGGACCCCCTCTCTTGGGGACTCTCCCTGTCCCCCACATAATATGGGGATTATCCCATCTGCAGGGGGGACTTCTCCTATAGCATCGGATTCTCAAGCCCTGACCCTGCAGAGGTCTATTTCTGAGGCCATTATCTCTGCCATGGGATCCATGTCCTCAGTTTTGACACAATCCATATCCCAGATGATAGTCGCTAACACTTCATCTATGGTTGCCCCTGGCCCCATTCCTATACCGGCCCCTACTGCCTCCAGAAATGATATGAATGATGGCCTTGCTCCATCCAATGACAGCGCGCTTCGGCCGCGCAAAAGAGCCTGTCCGCGCCAGGCAGAAAGAGCACGGCATTGGAAATCTGCACGGTCTCATCCCGAGCTAGATTCAGATTCTAATGGGGAATCTGAGGAGGAGGCTTTGATTGAATCCTATAATGATTCAGTGGAATATGACGATGATTTGTCACCGGCTCAGGGGACATCCGTCTCCTTTTCATCGTTACCCCGGCGACCGATAGAGGTCGACCCGGCGGACCTGGGCCAGTCTATGTCCCTTACGGACCCAGCAGGGGAGGCACTGTTTGATCCGGACTCCCTACATCACCCTAGGTCCGCGGAATGGCTTCCAGCACCGCATATTGCTAGTTATCTGGAGTCCATGATCCGTAAACCTCTTAGCAAAGAGGCATGGAACAAACTCCGGGCAGAATGCCCTCGCCCGGTGGTACCTAATAAGGTATGCGAGACGCCGGTCGTGGACCCGAAGATGGTCCAGTTCCTGTCTAAAACAGGATTTAGCCCTAAAAGAGGCCTTGACTCGGCCCTTAAAGCTTGTCAGGACAAGTTACTGGATATTTTGGCCCCTGACAAAGATTTTTGATTTGGCGGAATCGGCCAAGGCTGAAGGCCAAATGGTCGACCCGGAGGAGCTCCGTGGTTGGGCCCAAAGAGGCATTTGCATGGCAGGTAATGCAAACACCTCCCTGAGTATTGAGCGGCGCAAAGCCATTTTGTTAAAAATCTAGCCTAAGCTGACTAATATGGCTCTGTCAGAATCCAGTAAAGATGCCCAGGGTTTCCTCTTTGGGGATCCCTTCATTAAAGAACTGGGGAAGTTTGTAGGGACCTTTACTGCATTGGATAAAGCCCAAACGTCGATGCGTAAGGTCTTCAGCAGTAGGGTTTCCTCTAGGGCCGGCAGTACCAGGGGCCGCCTGTCCGGCCGTTCCTCTTTCCAGACCCGAGGTTCGGGTCGAGGCTCCTTTTCGTCTTACCGCTCGCCTACCCATGATCAGCGACACCAACCGTCCTTCTTCCCTTCCCGTGGCGCTTCTGGACGGGGAAGACCTTACAGAAGAAACCCAAACCTCAGACGCCCATTTGGTAAGTCTACCTCCTCTTCTCCCTTTTTCGGAAAGCTGTGTAGGGGGCAGACTCCGACATTTTATTCATGCTTGGGCATTCATTACCAACGACCCCTGGGTGTTGTCCACGGTTCAGGTTTTCGCATAGAACTAGTCGCCCCTCCGGTGTTGTCATCCCCGCTTCCGCCCACGTTCCGTTCGCAGACATCTCAGAACCTCATAGATGTGGAATTACGAGCCTTGTTTCGCAAGGGAGCTATAGAGCCTGCCCCTCTCGATCAAGAGGGGGTGGTCAGCAGTATTTTCCTGGTGGAGAAGAAGGGAGGCCAGTTCCGTCCCGTCATCAATCTCAAGGCTCTCAATGCATTCGTCAGATACAGGCATTTCAAGTTGGAGGGCATCCATCTCCTCAGGGACATGCTACTACCCGGGGATTTGGCTGGCCAAGTTAGACCTCAAGGACGCTTACTTGACGGTCCCGATAGCGCCTCCTTCCAGGGATCTTCTGCGCTTCCATTGGCAGGGGACGGTTTGGCGCTTCTCATGCCTTCCCTTCGGTCTCTCGTCCGCCCCCTGGTGCTTCACCAAACTGATGCGACCGGTGGTGGCTTGGCTCCGCTATCGGGGGGTGAGGCTCATAATCTATCTGGACGACATTCTGATTATGGCAGAGGACCGGGCCTCTCTGTTGTCCCACCTGCAGTTGTCAATTCATCTTCTTTCTGCTCTGGGCTTCATAATCAACCGCGAGAAGTCTTGTCTGGTCCCCTCTCAATCCATGGAGTTTCTCGGATTCCAGTTGGACTCCCTGTCCTTGACGCTCAGTCTCCCTCCTATGAAGGTGCGTTCGTTCCGCAAGGAGCTGCGCCGCACTTTGTCCCTGCCACAGATTTCCCTGCGTCATTTAGCCAGAGTGATAGGCCTCTTGTCATCTTCCATTCAGGCTATCTTTCCGGCTCCCCTGCATTATCGGGCCCTTCAGCGTCTCAAAATTGCACACCTGCATGCCGGTGCATCTTATGCGGACCTTATCTCCCTGGATCTGGAGACGAGAGACGAGTTGGAGTGGTGGATTGCCAACCTCTCTGCCTGGAATGGCAGGGCCCTTTTCGGCCCACGTCCGGATATAGTGATAGAGTTGGACGCCAGCCTCCACGGTTGGGGCGCCCATTGCGAGGGTGTTTCCACGGGGGGGCCTTGGTCCTCGGTGGAGTCCCACTTACATATCAATGCTCTGGAACTTCTGGCAGGTTCTTTTGCTATCCACAGCTTCACCAGTGGGAGGGCCCAGGCTTGTATTCGCCTTCGGATGAACAATGTCTCGGCCGTCCGTTACATCAATTCCATGGGGGGTACCCGGTCGAGGATGTTGACACACCTGGCCAAGGAGTTCTGGGATTATTGCCTGGCCAAGGGCGTATCGGTGGTGGCAGAATACCTACCTGGATTACACAACACGCTGGCCGATTGGAACTCTCGTTACATCTCGGACGCCAGCGACTGGAGGTTGGACGTGGAGATATTTGCTTCCATCGAATCTCTTTGGGGCCCGTTCTCGATCGACCTATTCGCTTCTCGCTGGAACGCCCACCTTCCCAGGTACTTCAGTTGGAGGCCGGACCCGGCCGCAGAGGCGGTGGATGCCTTTCTCCAACATTGGTCGGAAGACGTGATGTATGCCTTCCCGCCGTTCTCGATGATTCCTCGGGTTTTGGCCAAGATACGCCTGCAGGTTTCTGAGCTGGTGCTGATACTTCCTTTTTGGAGCGATCAGTCGTGGTTTCCTCAACTGTTGGAACTTCTGGTGGAGATTCCCCGTTTGCTTCCTCTCCGGACATCGCTACTTCTGGATCCACTGAACCATCCTCATCCGCTGGTGCTGGAGGGGTCCCTACGCCTTCTGGCCTGCAGGGTGTTGGGTTGTCCTGGCAGACCGAGGGACTTTCGGAGACGGCTATTTTCCTATTGGAGAGCGCGTGGGCCCCGGGGACCAGAAGAGCCTATAGGTCGGCTTGGCGATCTTGGGCTGGTTGGTGCGGCCTTCAGAACCTGGATCCCACTACTGCCGCTGTAGGCAATGTGGTTCAGTTTCTCAGTTCTCTTTACGAAGACGGTAAAGCCTACCGTACAATAAATGTCTTTCGATCGGCCATTTCTTCCGGACATAGGGGTTTTGATGGTTGTTCTGCTGGACGTCATCCTCTGGTTTGCCGGTTGCTTAAAAGCTCTCGCTTTGCACGACCTCCCAGACCGCGGTTTTCTAGCTCTTGGGACGTTTCGTCCGTTTTGTCTTTCCTGTCAGCTTGGCATGCCAATGAAGAATTGTCCCTTCGCCAGTTATCAGCCAAACTGGTTACCCTCTTTTGCCTGATCTCTTGTAAGAGGGTCTCTGACGTCCGGGCGTTGGATCATGACGCCCGGTCCTTTACTCCTGAGGGGGTAACTTTCAATATTTCCCGGCGTACAAAAACTAATATCACGTCGGTATCTTATCCCTTTTTTCCTTCCTCAGTGGCGCTCTGTCCTGTCGCATGTCTGAGGGAATACGAGTCCAGGACTCGGCCCTTGAGATCCTCCTCTGCTTCACAGTTGTTTATTTCCTTTCGTAGACCTTTTGCTCCGGTTGGGTGAAGTGGGTGTTGTCTCTCGCTGGTATCGACACTTCCATTTTCACGGCGCATTCTGTTTGCGGCGCTTCTGCGACTTCCTTGACGCTGTCTGGTGCACGCCTGGAGGACGTCATGAAATTGGCAGACTGGTCGCGTGTCTCCACGTTTAGGGAATTTTACTTTTGGCCGGATCCACATGTTTTCTCCTCTATTGTGAATCGACTTTAAACTAGCAATATGAGCCTCCGTGTCTTGAAATAAAATTGATTGATTTTCCTAAAATATGACGTAAAGTCATGATTTTATGAAAGACACGGAGGCGAGTATTGCCCCGCCCAATTTTTTCCCTCCCTGGGGTTGTGTGGTGGGGTTATTGTATTATGTATATGTATCTTGTATTTTTGTTATTTATGACTATTGTTGAATATGTTTAACTTATTGCTGTTTCTTGCCTTCTCTGATGTTGCCTGGCGGGCGTAGGATTTCCGCTTTTGCGTTGCTGGAAGTTATCTGTTTGTTTCTTTTTAAGGTTGACCTCATTGGCTTCGGTAGTCTGTGGAGAGGATCTTCTGCGGTTTCTGTTGGCCGCCTTTCCTTCGAGTCGGTGGTTCCGGTCGTGTTGGACTTTCCGGTTGGGTTCTCCTGGTTCCGGTTGTTCCAGTTTGTTTCGTTCAGGAAGTTGTGAAGACAAAGAAAGAGGAGGAAGGACTTCAGGGGTGCTCCCTTTATACTGTGACTAAGGGGGAGGGCTGTTTGCCCATTGGTGGATTTTGTTGTTGAATTCTTTGCTGCTATTGTTCGTAGTAAAGAAAGGGTTAAAGCAATACTCGCCTCCGTGTCTTTCATAAAATCATGACTTTACGTCATATTTTAGGAAAATCAATCAATTCTGCACTCCCTGTATATGTATTATATTTTAGTCAGTTACTGGTACAAAGGTACATAATATTCAGTCATTTGTTCCTGAGCTGCAGCTGTGGATGTCTGTTCATCATTCAGAGAAATGTGCATTACTCTGCAGGCACTAATATCACCAGTGGCTGAAATCACCTAGTGAGATGCTGGAGCCTGTAGAGGAAGAGACAGCAGGCTGGAGATTTCCTCATGCTCCTGACCCCATGCTGCGTCAGAGTTTTATGCAGCCATTCGCTAGGCTTACATGAGTCATGCGATGCCACCTTGTGCCCGACTGATCTTCTATGTCATCAGGGGCAGATTAAGTGCATTATAGTCCTGGGGCTGTCTATCCAATTTGGGCCCCTCCCTCCATTTTAGTTTAGTTCTTTTTGTATGAAGAGACTGCGGTGCTTCGTGAGCGCCACAGTCTCTTCCTAGGCCATATGACATCTCCAGACTAAAAAAATAACCCAAATTACCCCAAATTGGCTCCTAAACTGAAAAATGTGGTTGCCAAATTTAAAATACATATAATTATAATAAAAAAAGACTTGGAGGAGTACAGCAGCACATACCTCTTACATCCACGGGCATCTCCTGTCATGTAGACCTTCTCTTTCCTCTTCTCCTCCATTTGACCCAGACCGCAATGACAAATTATTTCAGTCTCATCTCATCTCTACAGAGTTTGTAACACAGACACGTTAGATTTCAAAAAATTTTCGATCAACCTCCCCATCCTGGTGTTCCGACAATGTCATCCTGCTGCCACTGTGCCTGTTGTGCTCCCCAATGTCCCAGGTACTATACTGCTGAAAAAATAGTGACCCCAATATATATAATTGAGGTCATTTATCAAACTGGTGTAAAGTAGAACTGGATTTCGAAAAGAGCTGTCAAAAATGAAAGATGGAATCTGGTTGCTATGGGCAACTAAGCCAGTTCTACTTTACACCAGTTTGATAAATTACCCCAAATGTTCCTATAGTGTCCACAGCAGTTATATTGTCCCCTAGAGTGCCCCTAGTAATAATAACACCCTATATTGTGCTCCAGGTAATAATCCCTGTATAGTGTCCCCAAAAATAATAGAATTGCCCCTACAGTGCCTCCCCAATAGCAACACCCCCCCACGCTGCCTCCATATAGTAATTTCCCCCACACTGCCCCCACATAGTAATCCCCCATAGTAATTTGCCCCTAATACAGTAATTTCCCCCACACTGCCCCACACAGTAATTTCCCCCACATAGTAATTTCCCCCACACTGACCCCCTATATAGTGATTTCCCCCACACTGCCCCACACAGTAATTTCCCCCACATAGTAATTTCCCCCACACTGACCCCCTATATAGTGATTTCCCCCATACTGCCCCATATAGTAATTTGACCCCACATAGTAATCCCTCTTATAATCATTTCCCCCCACATAGTAATTTGTCCCTATACAGCCAGCCCCAATATAGTAATTTCCCCAGATGTACTTGATGTCTCTTCACTAATATGTCCTCCTGTGTCTCCCCCAAATGTCCCCCAAAGTAGGCACATAAAATAAAAATAAAAGCTAAATACTCACCTATGTCCAGGGCCAGGTGCTTGCTCGCAGATGGTACGGGCCAGTGTCGATGAGGCAGGTGCGCACACGTTAGAGTGCTGCGTCCCGGCACAGGATTTCAATACTTAATAGGCCTCAGGCCTGCTAGGCGGTGATTGGCAGCGGGGCAGGGAACTATGCACTCTTGTGCTCCATTGCAGTATGTGGGCTTTCAGGTCGGCGTTGGGCCCCCCCAGCGATGCTGGACCTTGGGCTGCCAACTCGAACACCCCTATTGTAATCCGCCATTGTCTGTCATCACAGACAAAAGATCCAGCCCAAGATGTGCAATAATCAGGGCTATTGAGAAGTGGACGTCCTGGACTGGTCCTTTACTCAGAGTCAGTATACAAACCAGATTCCCAAAAAGTTGGGACACTAAACAAATTGTGAATAAAAACTGAATGCAATGATGTGGAGATGGCAAATGTCAATATTTTATTTGTAATAGAACGTAGATGACAGATCAAACGTTTAATCCAAGTAAATGTATCATTTTAAAGGAAAAATACGTTGATTCAAATTTTCACGGTGTCAACAAATCCCCAAAAAGTTGGGACAAGTAGCAATAAGAGGCTGGAAAAAGTAAATTTTAGCATAACGAAGAGCTGGAAGACCAATTAACACTAATTAGGTCAATTGGCAACATGATTGGGTATAAAAAGAGCTTCTCAGAGTGGCAGTGTCTCTCAGAAGCCAAGATGGGTAGAGGATCACCAATTCCCACTATGTTGCGCAGAAAGATAGTGGAGCAATATCAGAAAGGTGTTACCCAGCGAAAAATTGCAAAGACTTTGCATCTATCATCATCAACTGTGCATAACATCATCCGAAGATTCAGAGAACCTGGAACAATCTCTGTGCGTAAGGGTCAAGGCCGTAAAACCATACTGGATGCCCGTGATCTCCGGGCCCTTAAACGACACTGCACCACAAACAGGAATGCTACTGTAAAGGAAATCACAGAATGGGCTCAGGAATACTTCCAGAAACCATTGTCAGTGAACACAATCCATCGTGCCATCCGCCGTTGCCAGCTGAAACTCTACAGTGCAAAGAAGAAGCCATTTCTAAGCAAGATCCACAAGCTCAGGCGTTTTCACTGGGCCAGGTATCATTTAAAATGGAGTGTGGCAAAATGGAAGACAGTTCTGTGGTCAGACGAGTCACGATTCGAATATCTTTTTGGAAATCTGGGACGCCATGTCATCCGGACCAAAGAAGACAAGGACAACACAAGTTGTTATCAACGCTCAGTTCAGAAGCCTGCATCTCTGATGGTATGGGGTTGCATGAGTGCGTGTGGCATGGGCAGCTTGCATGTCTGGAAAGGCACAATCAATGCAGAAAAATATGTTCAGGTTCTAGAACAACATATGCTCCCATCCAGACGTCATCTCTTTCAGGGAAGACCCTGCATTCTTCAACAAGATAATGCCAGACCACATTCTGCATCAATCACAACATCATGGCTGCGTAGGAGAAGGATCTGGGTACTGAAATGGCCAGTCTGCAGTCCAGATCTTTCACCTATAGAGAACATTTGGCGCATCATAAAGAGGAAGGTAATAAAAGATACAGTAATGAGACGCACAGGAGTGGATGACCCCACAGAAGGAGGTGCTCACAGTAAAAAGGAATCGCCCCTCCGTTAAGAAATTAACAGTGAAATATAAAGTATACTGGGCACTCACACTGTATGTGGAACCAAGTGATAGATACTATAAGCTTCAATTAATAAGTTTATTGACATAACCATACATTGACATATATAGAAATATAATGACATTATATTTCTATATACAGTGGAGGAAATAATTATTTGACCCCTCACTGATTTTGTAAGTTTGTCCAATGACAAAGAAATGAAAAGTCTCAGAACAGTATCATTTCAATGGTAGGTTTATTGTAACAGTGGCAGATAGCACATCAAAAGGAAAATCGAAAAAATAACTTTAAATAAAAGATAGCAACTGATTTGCATTTCATTGAGTGAAATAAGTATTTGAACCCCTACCAACCATTAAGAGTTCTGGCTCCCACAGAGTGGTTAGACACTTCTACTCAATTAGTCACCCTCATTAAGGACACCTGTCTTAACTAGTCACCTGTATAAAAGACACCTGTCCACAGAATCAATCAATCAAGCAGACTCCAAACTCTCCAACATGGGAAAGACCAAAGAGCTGTCCAAGGATGTCAGAGACAAAATTGTAGACCTGCACAAGGCTGGAATGGGCTACAAAACCATTAGCAAGAAGCTGGGAGAGAAGGTGACAACTGTTGGTGCGATTGTTCGAAAATGGAAGGAGCACAAAATGACCATCAATCGACCTCGCTCTGGGGCTCCACGCAAGATCTCACCTCGTGGGGTGTCAATGGTTCTGAGAAAGGTGAAAAAGCATCCTAGAACTACACGGGAGGAGTTAGTTAATGACCTCAAATTAGCAGGGACCACAGTCACCAAGAAAACCATTGGAAACACATTACACCGCAATGGATTAAAATCCTGCAGGGCTCGCAAGGTCCCCCTGCTCAGGAAGGCACATGTGCAGGCCCGTCTGAAGTTTGCCAATGAACACCTGAATGATTCAGAGAGTGACTGGGAGAAGGTGCTGTGGTCTGATGAGACCAAAATAGAGCTCTTTGGCATTAACTCAACTCGCTGTGTTTGGAGGAAGAAAAATGCTGCCTATGACCTCCAAAACACCGTCCCCACCGTCAAGCATGGGGGTGGAAACATTTTGCTTTGGGGGTGTTTTTCTGCTAAGGGCACAGGACAACTTATTTGCATAAATGGGAAAATGGACGGAGCCATGTATCGTGAAATCCTGAGCGACAACCTCCTTCCCTCTGCCAGGAAACTGAAAATGGGTCGTGGATGGGTGTTCCAGCACGACAATGACCCAAAACATACAGCAAAGGCAACAAAGGAGTGGCTCAAGAAGAAGCACATTAAGGTCATGGAGTGGCCTAGTCAGTCTCCGGACCTTAATCCAATCGAAAACCTATGGAGGGAGCTCAAGCTCAGAGTTGCACAGAGACAGCCTCGAAACCTTAGGGATTTAGAGATGATCTGCAAAGAGGAGTGGACCAACATTCCTCCTAAAATGTGCGCAAACTTGGTCATCAATTACAAGAAACGTTTGACCTCTGTGCTTGCAAACAAGGGTTTTTCCACCAAGTATTAAGTCTTTTTTTGTTAGAGGGTTCAAATACTTATTTCACTCAATGAAATGCAAATCAGTTGCTATCTTTTATTTAAAGTTATTTTTTCGATTTTCCTTTTGATGTGCTATCTGCCACTGTTACAATAAACCTACCATTGAAATGATACTGTTCTGAGACTTTTCATTTCTTTGTCATTGGACAAACTTACAAAATCAGTGAGGGGTCAAATAATTATTTCCTCCACTGTATGTCAATGTATGGTTATGTCAATAAACTTATTAATTGAAGCTTATAGTATCTATCACTTGGTTCCACATACAGTGTGAGTGCCCAGTATACTTTATAAAGAGGAAGGTGCAACAAAGAAGGCCCAAGACGATTGAACAGTTAGAGGCCTGTATTAGACAAGAATGGGAGAGCATTCCTATTTCTAAACTTGATAAACTGGTCTCCTCGGTCCCCAGACGTCTGTTGAGTGTTGTAAGAAGAAGGGGAGATGCCACACAGTGGTGAAAATGGCCTTGTCCCAACTTTTTGGGGATTTGTTGACACCATGAAATTCTGATTCAACATATTTTTCCCTTAAAATGGTACATTTTCTCAGTTTAAACTTTTGTTCCGTGATTTATGTTCTATTCTGAATAAAATATTAGAAGTTGGCACCTCCACATCATTGCTTTCAGTATTTATTCACGATTTGTATAGTGTACCAACTTTTTTGGAATCCGGTTTGTATTTAGCAATACATAAAAACTCCAAAACTGTGATACTTGGGTGTGGGACAATAGGCAGTAGTCCACTAAAAGATCTAAAATACAAAAATGAAGCATCACTCCAAATGTAATGAATGGGTGATGGACCCATTTATTCCCAAGGCAATGAGGTGGTGCCATGTGTGGCTTTATATACATACATACATACATACATAATTAAGGGTTAATAAGTGACAAGCTTATCAAAGTAAAAATTAATTAATGAAAGAGTAATAACATACATAATGTATAGACATGATTTGCACAACAATACATCCAGGTGTCAATGGTGTCAGGTCTATGCATGATTGGGTCCAATCGAGCATAGAAAAGTGCATAGTGTACACTATAGCATAAAGTGCACAGTGTAGAAAGGGTTAAAACTTAGCTGTTATTAGTGCTAATTCATCTAGTAATGCAACTACAGCTGTAAATTAATAATACGAATTATTATTTGTCTCCTTTATTGTAGAAAGAAAATACCTTTGCTTCCTGTCTATAGCTTCGTCTATCTGGTTCCTGACTTTGTCGTATATCCTCCAGGATTGATTGCTTTTCTTTGTTGGGATCCTGACCCCCAAAAAAGGTCTAGGTACCTCGATTCATGTTAATCACCCCCATATACCTTTATTAATTAACCTTGCACCCCATGATGTGACATGAACCTGTGCCATATCATGGGTCTGCATAATTGGAACACTGGGGGCCACTGACACTGGTAAACCAGTTCATCCTGCTACTTTTAAATACCTGGGATCTGTGGCACCTGAAAAGTTAACACCCCTCGGTACTGCGCTCCAGCAAATTTTTAGCTTTTTTTGCCTAATATTTATCTTCATTCCTTTTGCAAACTGATCCTGAGGGACCTTACTACTGGTGATTCACCCTAATTTGACAGCGATTGTCAATATTGTTAAAGAGTAACTGAACTTTTAATTAACTTTTTGGAAAAAATATCCCTAATGCCCTAATCATGCATTAATAAGATACATTACAAAAGGTATTGAGTACGGGCAGGAGCACACATTGCTTCTCCTGCCTGTGCCCCATGAGGGTGACTAAATGCTGGCATAGCACATGGGTACCCTGTAACCACGTGCTATGCCAGGATTAGCTGAGCAGAGTGGGCTCCTGCTTCTGCCTGCTCCGCTAAGCTAAGTGTCCTGCATGTCAGCTTTTAGCTTAGTAAAGAAGGCATCGTAAAAATTTTATCCTGCATGTGCACCACATCATCATGGATCTAAAAATAAAGAGAAATCTCCATTTGATTATTGTTAAAGTAATTTTATTTTATTTCTTTGTTTTTTTTTATTATATGTACAGTACAGACCAAAAGTTTGGACACACCTTCTCATTCGAAGAGTTTCCTTTATTTTCATGACTATGAAAATTGTAGATTCACACTGAAGGCATCAAAACTATAAATTAACACATGTGGAATTATGTACATAACAAAAAAGTGTGAAACAACTGAAAATATGTCATATTCTAGGTTCTTCAAAGTAGCCACCTTTTGCTTTGATTACTGCTTTGCACACTCTTGGCATTCTCTTGATGAGCTTCAAGAGGTAGTCACCTGAAATGGTCTTCCAACAGTCTTGAAGGAGTTCCCAGAGATGCTTAGCACTTGTTGGCCCTTTTGCCTTCACTCTGCGGTTCAGCTAACCCCAAACCATCTCAATTGGGTTCAGGTCCGGTCACTGTGGAGGCCAGGTCATCTGGCGCAGCACCCCATCACTCTCTTCATGGTCAAATAGCCCTTACACAGCCTGGAGGTGTGTTTGGGGTCATTGTCCTGTTGAAAAATAAATGATAGTCCAACTAAACGCAAACCGGATGGAATAGCATGCCGCTGCAAGATGCTGTGGTAGCCATGCTGGTTCAGTATGCCTTCAATTTTGAATAAATCCCCAACAGTGTCACCAGCAAAGCACCCCCACACCATCACACCTCCTCCTCCATGCTTCACAGTGGGAACCAGACACGGTGGTTGGAACCAAAGATCTAAAATTTGGACTCATCAGACCAAAGCACAGATTTCCACTGGTCTAATGTGCATTCCTTCTGTTATTTAGCCCAAACAAGTCTCTTCTGCTTGTTGCCTGCCCTTAGCAGTGGTTTCCTAGCAGATATACTACCATGAAGGCCTGATTCACAGTCTCCTCTTAACAGTTGTTCTAGAGATGTGTCTGCTGCTAGAACTCTGTGTGGCATTGACCTGGTCTCTAATCTGAGCTGCTGTTAACCTGCGATTTCTGAGGCTGGTGACTCGGATGAACTTATCCTCCGCAGCAGAGGTGACTCTTGGTCTTCCTTTCCTGGGGCGGTCCGCATGTGAGCCAGTTTCTTTGCAGCGCTTGATGGTTTTTGTGACTGCACTTGGGGACACTTTCAAAGTTTTGCCAATTTTTCAGACTGATTGACCTTCATTTCTTAAAGTAATGATGGCCACTCGTTTTTCTTTACTTAGCTGCTTTTTTCTTGCCATAATACAAATTCTAACAGTCTATTCAGTAGGACTATCAGCTGTGTATCCACCTGACTTCTCCACAACGCAACTGATTGTCCCAACCCCATTTATAAGGCAAGAAATCCCACTTATTAAACCTGACAGGGCACACCTGTGAAGTGAAAACTATTTCAGGTGACTACCTCTTGAAGCTTATCAAGAGAATGCCAAGAGTGTGCAAAGCAGTAATCAAAGCAAAAGGTGGCTACTTTGAAGAACCTAGAATATGACATATTTTCAGTTGTTTCACACTTTTTTGTTATGTATATAATTCCACATGTGTTAATTCATAGTTTTTATGCCTTCAGTGTGAATCTACAATTTTCATAGTCATGAAAATAAAGAAAACTCTTTGAATGAGAAGGTGTGTCCAAACTTTTGGTCTGTACTGTATGTGCAAAATACTTATATCATTGGTATCTCATGATGCATCTCTGATGCTGTAAATTTTCAATAAAGCATTTGAAACATAAAAATAAAGAGAAAAAGGGAAAATTCTAAAACATTTAAATAACTGCATACACTTATCTAGGATATACCAAGACCCGATTTCCTGGGCACAGACACCTTATTATATAGTAACATAGTAGCATGGTTTATAAGGCCAAAAAAAAGACATCTGTCTATCTAGTTCGGCCTGTCATCCTGCAAGTTGATCCAGTGGAAGGCAAAAAAAAAAAACTGTGAGGTGGAAGCCAATTCTCCTCATTTTAGGGGAAAAAAATCCTTCCCGACTCCAATCAAGCAATCACAGTAGCTTCCTGGATCAACGACCCCTCTCTACTAACTATAGCCTGTAATATTATTACACTCCAGAAATACATCCAGGCCCCTCTTGAATTCCTTTATTGTACTCACCATCACCACCTCCTCAGGTAGAGAGTTCCATAGTCTCACTGCTCTTACCGTAAAGAATCCTCTTCTATGTTTGTGTACAAACCTTCTTTCCTCCAGACGCAGAGGGTGTCCCCTCGCCCCCCCCCCCCTTATCTATCAACAGTCATAGATAATCTTATTACAAAAATGGTATAAGGCAAAAATCCACCTCTAGAGCTTTAAGAGCCCAATTTCTTAATCCACCATAGTTCCCTTTGTTTCTAAAAGCTTCTTCCAATCATCCACCCTACAAGTCAATTATCCTGAATCTTAGTTCATGCATTAGTTAGACTAATGTATGTCCACATTCAACAAAATATTTGAAACATGGAAGCCCATCCTTCTCTCTAATCTATGGCTTATGGTTATTCAACCTCACCTGACAGTCATTAGTCATCTCTCCTACATAATACAGACTACATAGGCAGTGGATGAGAATTGAGATACATTACAAAATCAGTCGGACAGGTGTACCTACCCCTGATCTTGTATTGTTTCCAGTATGTGCAAGTGCAAATGTATTTCCTGTAGTCAAGGTATTGCAGTGACTGCAGTCAAGACAAGGAACATTTTTACATTTTACAGGATTATAGATATATTGTGTATCTCTCATCCTACTCCTAATATGGAGTCTTTAAAGGGATTCTGTCATCAGGATTTTAGAAACAGAGCTTTTCACATTAACATATTAATCTCCCCGATTTAGTTAAATATATACTAATGCCATATGTCTTGTCATTTCTGTAAAAAAATCACTTTCATTCATATGCAAATTGCCTCTCTAAGGAGCCCAAGGGGCTGTCCCACTGGCCGTTGGAGCCCAACACCGCCCCACTGAAAATTATTCACTCTTTTCATCGCTGATGTCATTGTTCTGGTGCACCGTAATCTCGCGCATGCGCCCTGGATCCACTCGTCAGCTCCTGTGCGCTGTCCTGGCAGCAGCCTCAGCGATCTTTGCGCACATGTGCCAGCTGCCCTCGTGCCTCCTCTCCTGCACCTCGGTCCTCCGTCTATCAGGGATCTCGCTCCACTCCGCTCTTCCTTTCCGGGTCAAGCGAAGTGCGCAGACAGCTGGCACATGCGAGCTTCGTTTGCTGAGACTGCTGCCAGGATACTGCTCGGCCACTGACAAGTGGATCCAGGGCGCATGCGCAAGATTACGGCACACCAGAACAATGACGTCAGCGATGAAAGGAGTGAATAATTTGCAATGTGGTGGTGCTGAGCTCCAAGAGAATGGGCACAGCTGGGCTCCGACAGGCCAGAGGGACAGCCCCTTGGGCTCCTTAGAGAGGACATTTGCATATGAATAAAAGCTATTTTTTAACAGAAATGACAAGACATATGGCAGTAAGACTAGTATATTTTAAACTAAATCGAGGAGACTGATGTGTTAATGTAAAAAGCTAAAATCCTGATGACAGAATCCCTTTAAGGTTCTTCAGTTCTTCTAAATGACATAATAAGTGGATACCAGATCATTAGTGGTTTCCATAAAATTCAAGTTCGCCCGGACAATTTTGGTTATCCTATTACTCAGAGTATTATAAGCGGTAATAAATTGGATGATTGTTGTTGTTGTTCCTCACCCATGGAATATTAGGGAATACCGTGATATTCTCAATTCTCCTCCTAGTTCTCTCCAATAAAGTTACAGGATATTCACGATTCTGACATTTCTCAGTCATCTGTTTTAAGCTGGTCTCAAGATACTGGGTGCCCACTAAAAATGTTCTCCTTCCCAAAAAAAGTGATAATGCTTCCTGAGTACCAAGTTAAAAAGTAATATGATTTTCCCGTTTAAGGCTACTTTCACACTAGCAATGTCGTAGTTTTATTCCGGCCTCCTCTCGGCATGTTTGCCGTGCTGCAGGCCGGACCTCTGGCCTGCCCCCATTATAGTGAATGGGGCCGCAGCAGGACTTCCGGCGGCACGCTGCACTAGAGGCAGCACGAATCCGGCATGCTGCTCCCCCGCCTGACATTTTATTGTCGCTCTATTCATTCTCCTCATGATTATTATAACTCATTACTAGTAATCAGTCTTCGTCTCACTAAACTCTTTGCTGTCCAATCTGTCCTGAAAGCAGCAACCAGGCTCACCTATCTGTCCGATAGCTATACTGACACCTTCACAATTCACTAGTTGTGTATCCACCCTCAGAATACAATTTACACAAATTCTCACTCTCACCTACTGGACAAAGCACTCCCAATATCACCCAATATCTCTTTCTTCATCTCTACCATCCTACCAATACCTTGTGCCAACAATATACACTCCTCAACATTGAAATTACAACACCAAGAAGGAAAAGTTGTGGAATTATGGAAATGACAGGAGCGATAGACATACTAATCATATGCAAATAATAAAAAGGAAACAAAATATTCAAACATCTTGATTTATTTTGTATTGAGTATGAGCACCAAGCACAGAAAGACACACACTTAAACACATTGGCATGCTATCAGTCAGGTATTAATGGTTGTCTGAGGAATGTTTTGTCACGCTAAATGCACTTGAGCTTGTGCAGCGTGCCAGGGCTCCCTAAGGATGATGCGGGCGTGAGCGTACTAGTGAATGAGGTGCCAAGGATAGTAGTACTCACGGTTTAGTTGTCCCTGTGGTTTAGTTTAGTTGTTTAGTTGTGCAGTGGATGGGAAGACAGCACGAGATCTTCCGGGGCACTCTCTGTTTACAGGAAACACCAGCCAGATGTTGGTTGAGGTGTCCTTGATGGTGGTGATGTTTAGGGTGCTTGTGGCTGGGCCCCTGGTTCCTGACGCCAGCACCGTTAGGTGCAAATGTTGAGAGTAGTAGTTAAGATGATATGGAATAAAGGGACTAAAATTTTGAATAAACTGCTAGTATTTTACTGAAGCTGATCCACAGGTTATCAATGTCTGAAAAGTACGGTAATTTACATCAGAGCAGCTTTTACAAGGATTGCCATTAGTTCTCAGAAGTTGCATGGGGGAATAGTCCTTGATGACAATCAATCTTTCTCTCTCTTAATGCTCCAACTTGGAGGTTAATGCTGTTTTATTGTACTGTATAATCCTATACTTCAGTTTCCTTTTATAGGAATACTATATTCAGACAAATGATCCTTTTGTCTTTAAGTATGGTGGGTAGCTGATAGCTTGAGATCTCTCCACCTAATGCAAAAGAGGCTGGAGTCACATACAGGACTTTTTCAATATCTTCTCTGAGTTGTCTGGAGATACTGTGATCTTTTCCCTTCTATGGGATGGTACATAAAATTAACTATGGAGGTTTTGTAACCCCCCAAGATGGAAGCTGAGGTGCAGGTTGTCCTCAGGCATCACACACAGACTTTCTTCTTCCTGCTTTCTGAACACACACAGTGTAGGGCGGAGTCAGCCCTGGGAGGCAGGTTAGAACCGCCCACTCCCTATGCAACTTTATGAGAACATCTTTACAAGGACACTTTACATGAAACACAATCACAACATTAAAGGGGTTATCCCATCATAATGATCACTGTTAAATCTGTTAATGATAATTTTTGTAAATATATTTGATTAACCAATTCCCACTGTTTAGGAGAAAATTAATCCCCACTTACCTCATTGTTGTCATTCGGTCTCCCCTGGTTACGGCCACTGCTCTTCTCTGGAATCCCGGTGGCCGCGCTTGCGCAGAAGACTCCTTTTCATAAGGCCATGCCACTTGCTGTCCTGAATGCGCATGCCGCCGCGCATGAGCGATGGTGACTTCTTCCTGGCCAGCACGCACGCCGGCTCTGTACTATACTGGCAAGGAATAAGTCACCATGGCGCATGCGCGGCAGCGTGCGCATTCAGTCCAAAAGACTTCAATCAAGATGAAGCCCACCCCCAGCCAGAATCCAGGAAGTGAACGGCGCGCTGGCAGCAGGTAAGTATGAAAATGCGAAGTGGGATAACCTCTTTAAGCAGTGTGTTTCACGACACTGCACTTGCAAATCATCAAGATCCGTTAGTGGCAGTGCCATTTTCAATTGCCCACCAATGACATCCCAGATGTTCTCAAAGGGAGACAATTCTGGAAATACAGTAGGACACAGTAGCACATAAAGGCCCTGCAGACTGTTCAGAGCGGCATGAGCAACATGCGGTCTGGAATCCTGTTGAAAAATGGCTCCTGGGAGGCTTTGGAGAAATGGCTGTACCATTGGTTCTATGACCAAATCAATGTAACACCAAGCTGTTAGTGTACTCCAAATGAAAAA
This sequence comes from Bufo gargarizans, assembly GCF_014858855.1. Taxonomy (NCBI): domain Eukaryota; kingdom Metazoa; phylum Chordata; class Amphibia; order Anura; family Bufonidae; genus Bufo; species Bufo gargarizans. The sequence continues at coordinate 199,417,434 of NC_058086.1, forward strand.
TAAGGGGGTCCGGATACTGTACACCATAATTTTGGGAGTAGGACCGGTGTGATTTTCACTCGTGAAGGACTCTCCATGGCATTGCCCATGGAGTCCCCAAACCAGTCTCTGGCTATTATTGCATTTGAGACTCATTGCTGAAGAGGATAAACCCCATTCCAGCCTCCATTGCCATCTTGCTGTGTACCATGATAGATTTGTAAAACGTTGGCATGAGGTCAATGGAACACCTGTTGCTGGACATTTGGCTTATAGTTCAAAGTCATGCAAATGCCTTCTGATGTTTTGTGTAGACACTATTTGCTGGGGATGCGATGTCCAATTTTATTTGCAGTACACAATGGATTACTTTGCACCATTCTTCTAATCAGACAATCCATCCATGCAGATGGATTGTGCTGTCATTTCATTTTGTCATTGTTCTCCAAACCACAGGGACACTCAATGATAAACAGTGCTGACATCTCAGCCTAGGTGCGTGGCGATCTGCCGAAGTGATAAACCAAGGTTTCCCTCTCACTTTGCGACAAGTGGCAATAACTGGCACTCTAACGAACAGGAGACATTGCACAATCATCCGACATGACTTGGTCCAATTTTTGAGGTTTCATGTGGCTAAAAAACTATTCAATATGGCTTTTATGCTCTTAGTGACACCTGCCACTTTCACTATTTGCATAACCTTACAGCTTGTCCTTCTTGGTCTTGTAATTTCAATGTTGAGAAGTTTAACATGCTCCATTATATATGAATCTCCTACTCCCATCTTCAAGAAGACGTCTCTCAAGTTGCACCAGTTCTCTAGAATGTGCTATTCCAGACAATCAGATTAATTTACGATACTCACAGATTCACAGAATTAAATTCGGTCCAAACATTGCAAGATAATTATCAGGCTACATACAGCGGCGACCAGGGATCTCACTGCACTTACTATTATCCCTGGGTGCCGCTCCGTTCGCCTGCTGTGTCCTCCGGTATCTTCATTGAATTGGTTCTACTAGGCGGAGTCTGCCCTGTTTCACCCTGAGCGTTGCTTCTCCCCGGCTGTAGCGCTGTCTAATCGCAGCGCAGAGATCACAGGCTGGGTTTTTTTTCTCTCCCAGGCTGTGAGCTCTGCGCTGCGATTGGACAGCGATACAGCCTGGGAGAAGGAACACCCAGGGTGAACCTAGTAGAACCAATTCAATGAAGATACCGGAGGACACAGCGGGCGAATGGAGCGGCGCCCAGGGATATAAGCAAGTGCAGTGAGATCCCTGGGCGCCGCTCTACACAGCCTGATAATTATCTTACAATGATTGGACCGATGAAATTTCCTCTTTAAGTAGTCTCTTTGCCCTATTTAACTCTTCTCCTCTTGTCTTCATTATTCCTTACTTGATCACTTCATCCAACAGTAACCACCTATGCTGCATGCTGCACTTCTCATCTATGCAATTGGTGTTATTTAAAAATGATTATTATCATAGATGCATAGATAGACAAATTCTAATAAGACCTTTGCAAGAACAAAACATTTCAATATTTCCTCCTAATGGCTAGATACTTAAACAGTCATGCATTGAAACTTTATAGTTTCTAGTAACTATCATCTGTCATTATTTATGCAAGTACGAAATGTCAGATGATCTCACCAGAAGAAACCCAATGACTGATGGAAGGTGCCACCAGATACCTAGAGTAGCTTTTCAAATGTGATCCAGCTAAGTAGTGTCTATTTATCTACCTCTTATCTATTCAGCCATGTATAACCCACTTCTTCATTTTGGTTAATGGACCAAAACAATCTGGTATAGCGCTGGCCATATGCCACTCGTCAAGAATGATTTAAAGCCTATGGCTGCTCACTACACAATGTCACTGCAATACTCGGATAGCAGCTCATGTACAGTCTTCTTTCTTCCTACTCCTGCAACATGAATTATTAGGCTTCTTGTTACCTTAATAGTAGTGACAATATAGAGTGAGGCTCCTAAATCAAAAAGTTATAATGTATAATTTTAGCAGAAACACCACTTATGTTTAAAGGGGTTATCCGAGACCAAAAAATGTCCCCCATACGCAGTGCCCCTCATACTGAATCTACTTACACGGATCCCCGCTCCCAGTCCCTGCACCGCCGCTTCTGCTTCTCCCCGTGCGCGGATAAAAACATCCGGTGTCGGGGGAGGGGGGGGGCAGCCAATGGCAGGCGGTGACGGGGACGAGCCTCCCTAGCATTGCGGGTGACACCTGCCATTGGCTGCTTTTCCCCCCCCTGACACCGGATGTTTTCATCCGCGCACTGGGAGAAGCAGCAGCAGTGCGGGGACCAGAAGCGGCGCGGAGAGCCAGGTAAGTATATTCAGTGTGAGGGGCCTGGGCATCTGGGGTACATTTTTTTGTCTCGGATAACCCCCTTAAGTATTCTAAATATATATCTCCAATGGGGGTCAACCAGACAGAGAAAGCAAAGTGAATGACAGACAATTTGTTTTAAAGTGTATGTGAAATCAATGTGAAACTGCACTTCTATTTATATTACAACTTTGAAACAGAGTAAAACACTAAGAAGTAAATCCAAAATGTGATTGTCTACATGGTACGTACATTTGCACAGCATGCAGGCAATAGGCTGTGTCTGGCAAAATCATTTTGACCAAAGGATTACCTATGTTGTTGAATAAAACTAATGCATATGATATAATCAGAATACTTTTTGTATTAGATGCTGCTGAACATTTTTTAATATGTAAATATATTTATATGTCTATATACACCAATCGGCCATTACATTAAACTGCATGCATAATACTCTGTAGGTTCACCTTGTGTGTACAAAACTGCCCCAACTGGGATCTGACTGGGATCGGGCCGGTTTACGACGTAAATGCTGCTGCACACAGTAGTTTTATCCAGCTAAAAGTCAGCATTTATTCCAAAAACCAGCTGGATCCTTGTGGAATACAGTTATAGTCAATGGGATCCAGCAGTATGTGGCTGTATCAGGATATGCCAGATACAGTAAACTCCAGAAGTCTGTTCTTGTGCCAAAACAGACTACTGGAGTTTGTTCCACATATGCAGCAGGTTCTTTAAAGGTGTACTCCCATCTCAGACCATGGGGGGTTATATCACTAGGATACGCCCCCATTGTCTGATAGGGGGTGGGTCCCACTTCTGGGACCTGCACCTATTTTGTAAACGGAGCCTTGAAAGTCACAGAGGGCGCACCACCCTCCATTCTTTTCTATAGGGCCGCCAAAACTAGCCAAGTGCTGGCTCATAGAAATGAATGGGAGCTGTGGTCGTGCAAGTGCGGTGCACCCTCTAAAGTGTAGGGCCAGCCTTGGTGTGTTGCAAGATGGTACTTGATGGAACTGAAAGTGCTGTACGCATACAGTAAATCTCCAAATTTATTAGACTATGCTGTATTTCTGCAGTATTATACACTCAGCACATGGTAACAAACCAACACCCTCCTGTCTGTGGTGTACTGTAGTATTATTTACTGCAAACGTCACCCAGAAAGAGTGGCCAATAATTCCATATTCAATGCAACATTGTGAGTTTCCAGGGAACCATGACCTGAGCATAACACAAACAAGTTGTTACACTGTCAGCAGGGAGTGTGAAATATATCCGAGCTGAACAAATTAGATAGTCTGAAGTGTATCAGCACCGTGCAGGGCCACTCTCGGAGGCATTGCTCCATGGTAACTGCATTACGATCAAGGAGAGATACTGCAGGAGCCCTCTCATTCCCAACTGCTTCACCGGCCCCTGTCTATTGGGGAGTCATCAGCACAATAGGTGAGCAAGCAATTGTTTGTAGCTTAAAAATAAAATCTGCTAAAGTTCATTATGTAGAGGCATGCACAATGTAGCTGGGTGCGCGGCTACAACATTTGACGTTAAGTTTAGAACTACCATACAAGTTCTACATTATCGGATGCAAATTTGTCTCTTTTTTTTACAGCATTGTACAGTTTTCGCCTTGTTTTTGCTGTTTTTAATATTTGCATTCTCTTGTGTTTCTTCATGCTGTCCCTAAGGAAGCTGAGCTTAAACTATGTTAGATTCTTACTATTTGCAGGAGCTGGATGAGGAAGAGGTATGAAATGTTTCTCCTGCTTTTTGTATACCTTCTAGCAATAGCCTCTTTTAGATTTTTATACTTTGAATTGCACTTTTAATGATACCATGTGAGAGAGCGAGGAAGCAGAATTATTGGTTATGCATTTGAACTTTTCATGCTAATGTTCATAAAATTCATTCATTTTCATTCTAGAAGGCCATGCATGAATTCAATAAGGATTGGAAGCTTTCAGGAATACAAAGAATTTACTACAACAGTTTAGTTGAGGGGCTAGGAGGTTATGGCTCTGAGGATGGAAAATTTATTTGGCCGACCAGTGTGACAATTACTTTAGATGGTGATCTTGCCATCAAAGACAGTGGCAATCAAAAAATTCAGATCTTCTCTCCTGAAGGTCAACACAAGCAGACTTTTATATATGGTCCCGAAACAAGCAACTGCCTTGGAGATGTAGTGTGTACCGAAGAAGGTCTTCTACTGGTGTCCAATGGATATAAGGGTATAAAAGTTTTTTCTAAGGAAGGAGAAATGATCCATCTCTTGAAGTCCTCTAAGACAGATTGGAAACATTCCTATGGGCTGGCTATACTAAACTCCAACAGCATCGCTGTGACAGATTGGACTGATGGGGGAAAAGTTCACATTGTTGTAGTGGATTGGAGAATGAATGCTGTTGTGAAAACCAATGTTGTGGAAGGTCTTCAAAGGCCAGAGCATATTGCCGTTAATAAGGTACATGTATGATTCCATACTTTATTTGTAAATGATTTGAGATATAGATAACATGGTTGACATTAATATAGCAGTATGCCTGCAACCTGTATTTGATAATGCTGAGGAATTAAAACATAAAGTGATTAAGTATAATTTAACTAATACCGGAAAACCTTTTTAAGGAATTTTATTTTATTTTGTGAACTTAAGCTGATCTTTGTGGGCATAGTATTATAACACTACAATTTCTCAGATCCCGTTCTACGAGGGCATGAATGTTTTTGTAGTTTGGACTCAGTTTATCGGTCTTTATTTACCCCAATAGCAAGTTTCTGGGCATGATAATTAAAAAACTGAGAGAGGTTGCAAGAGAGTATAATCTGTGTGTGTTTGCTGAGGAGTCTTAGGATAGTTTCTAATGCTAGACCTTGACAATAAGGCCAGGGTCACATGTGACTTCTGCCGCTGATCCGCATGATCCATACAGCTTGCTCAGCTACGAAACTCGCTGTCCATCTTAGTTGCAGTTCCTTTCTGGCCTGGTTTATTCTGATTGTTTGTGTAGTTTTGTTTAATAAAACATTAGTTTTTGGCTTTCTCTTGAACTTGTTGTCTGTTCTGTGTACGCTTGTGGTATGTTCAAGGGTTTTCCTGACCCCTGTAACAGGACATCCTTACTCTGCCCCTTCTGGCATACTTGGAGATGGACTTAGGCCCCTAGTTCAGTGGAGTTTGAGTCTAGCTGATAGAAAGAAGATGCAAGCACTTCCTACTCAGCAGACTAGTCCTGAGTCACAAAGAATCACAGTCTCTGAGACATTTATGGCAAGAAAGCCATCTCTATTCTACAGTACTCCAGTAAGAGATAGCAAAGGAAGAACTAGAAGGTCCAGAATCTGCAAGGTCATGCACTGAAGTCAGTTAATAAGGTACTGTGTTCGTTTAAGGCTGTCAGAGACTTTACTGCAGTGAGAAGAACATTGCTAATACACCCCTCCACATTTTGACATGGCCTGGCCAGCCGTCTCTCAATCTTCAGCCTGGGAATTACAGACAAGTTTCTCAAGAACCTTATTGCCAGCCTTAGATTCAGCAGAGAAAGACTTTAGAGTGAAAGATAGAGGGAAGAAGTACCACAACTCTCATCGTTGTTGCTATCCATAGATTGCTATCGGGGAAGATTTGCACTGCAGACAGTTTAGAACGATGTCTTGAAATGGTTGGGTGTGCTACTACTCCTATCCTGCACTTTAGTAAAAAGAGACTTAATTATGTTCTACACTCCAATGGTTACTGGTTCCAGCACCATTTGACGGCTGCTGCATCTATATCTCCTACCACCCATGAACAACGTTTAACACTAAGGGCAACCCCAACAGCAGGGTGTACCCTCCTGTCACTGCCTGGCCCTAGGGAGCATCAGTGTGAGGATTTCCACTGTGATTTTTGTGAACAAATGTCACTGCCAGAGCCACTACCACACCCATTCTCCACTCTGCTCCTCCTGGGCTTGCGGCACTGTTTGATGGGAAGCATCACAAAATGTGTTCTTGTAAGTTTAGCATATCTCCTGCATGATTTGTCTAGGGCGTTGGCAAACTGATATGTTAAAAGTGTTTGAGGTTTTCTGTTGTTTGTGCCAGTCCTTACTTGATAGAAGGAAGACTTGTTAAAGCATGTCTAGTGTACCATCTGCTCTGGGTGGCTTTTCTTACTTTGCAGAAAATGTTGTTTTTAAGGCACAGATCATACCTGGGATGGGCAGGAAAAAACTGTGATCTTGTGTAATTATACAAAATGTGGTATATTTTACAAATGATAAAATACACATTACCTCCATTTAAATGTTCTCAAATTAAAAATTAAATAATTCAAATACTAGTATGAAGATCAACATACTGCTGTTCCTACTAGACAATGAAGCAGCCATTGAAAGCATTGGCATTGCTGTGAAGGGGACCTGAGACCCCTCTGAGCATAGATCATCAGTATCAGAGTCTCAGAAGACCCTTTTAAGGCTGTGTTCACCTCTCCATTGTGGCTCCTTTTGGGACCTCTGATGCAGGACAAAACAGCTCAGCAAGCTTCATCCTGTAAAAGGACAGGTCACATGATGGAAACCTGATGGACTCCATTATAGTTGTTTTCTATTCTTTTTATTTATTTGCTCCTTTAACAGACCAGAACAGAAATAAAGAAAACCGATGTGAACATGGCCTAAGAAAGGAATATCCTCTTTAAATATTTTTAGAACTAATAAAAGCATGGCTGCACAACATTTCACATACAAACTATAGAGCTGAGAAATGGGGATCATTCTAAATTAAAGTGATATTATACCTACTATAGATGAAAAAATGGAAGCTCTTAGCACACATTTTTGATCAAACATGTGTCGGGCCCATCTACCAGGCAGCAAGGTGACTTCCGCAGATGGGTCCCTAACACTAATATACCGCCTTTCTTGGACTTACCTAAGCCTACCATTTTCAGGGAAGTGTAGGAACCAGCTACATTTATACTCTGCTCAGAAGCCCCAGGCAGATAGGCGTTGCTTAGTCTGGTTCCTACACTGCACTGAACATTGTAGGCTAAGGTAAGTCCAAGAGAGGCACTTCTGTTAGTGTCAGGTACCCATCTGCGGAAGCTACCTTGATGTCTGGTAGATGGGCACGACAAATGTTTGAGCAAAAATGTGCGCAAACAGCTTCTATTTTTTCATTTATAGTAGGTATAATACCACTTTAATTTAGAATGATCCCCATTTCTCAGCTCTATTGTTTGCATGTGAAATGTTGTGCAGCCATGCTTTTATTAGTTCTCTGTATGCCTGATTTATGGATATGCACCTGTGACCATGAATGTGCTAGTCTAAATTTTCATGTAGTTTAAATATTTTCATTCAATATTATGTTTTTTATTTATTTATATTGTTTAATCAGTGGTTTTTAGGTTCTGTTTCCATTGATAGGCAGATTAATGTGAATAGGTCTGCAGCTTGTTAAAAGCCCTTAAAAAAAACTGCTAAATCCCATTATAAGTCAAAGGGATCAGTCAGGACCTGTGACAAATAACACAGCACATCATAGATCCTTTAAAACAGAAGGAATAGGTCAGTGGAAACAGCATAAAATAAAAATACATATACCTTACCAGTAAATAACCAATAATCATAAATAACAAACAGGTGAGTTTTTTAAAAGAAGATGACAATTAAAGGACTTCCATTTTCAATTACATTTTATGTAAGGCTATGTTCACATCTGAGCTGAAGGATCCATTAGGAGCCTCTTTTGTAGATTCCATAAAAAATGACAGGTTTTCTAATGGAAACCCAATGCATGATGCAACCATAGTCAGTGGGGTCTGTTAGGAGCTGTTCACTATAACAGAGCAGAACAACAGAAATGAATAATAATGAATAATCTAATGCACACTGCTAAGTTTGTAGAAATCCATAATGGTTCACATATTCATACTGTATATTACTTTTTTCTCTTGTAGGATGAAGACTTGCTGGTGACAGAAGGACAACTGTTTGGACAACACATAGGTTGCTGCCTTAAGATTATAGACAATGAGCGTACAATTAAAAAAACGATCGGACCCACATATGGCAACCATTTTAATTTTATAAATCCATCTGGAGTTTGTGTGGATGTAAATGGCAATTTTCTGGTAGCAGATAAAGGCAAGAACAACGTCACTATGTTTAATCCAGACTCATCTTTGGTCGCTCTAGTTGTGACACAGGACCTAGAGGGTCCCTGTGGCATCACAGTAGCAAAGAGCGGCCTTCTAGTTGTTACCGATTGCTACCATCACAGTGTGAAACTGTACAAATATAAACAGGACATAGCATTATAAAGCGTATAATCCCGCTGCTGAGCATGTAATGCCTAAACAATAGGTAAGAGTGAATAGAAATAGGACTAGAAATAGGATTCCCAGAATGAAGAAATATCACATCTGCTGCAAGAGAGGTATGGTATTACATGGAGGACATTCTAATGTATTGTCAGCTGTGCAATACAGTAGGTGGCTGAAAGGAGTCTGCCTCTGTTCATTAGCTTGTCTTATGGTACGCTTACACACTAGGTTTTGCAGTTTTTGTATAAAATGGTACCATATGCCATAGATTTTTGGTGCTTGGTGGAAGGATTCTTCTGTCCACATGACAATAGGAGGGATCCATAGCACACAGTAATCAGTGATATGAATGATTCATTTATTAAAGGGGTATATTGATGACCTATACTGAGGTTAGGTAAGTGATGGCAAACCTTTTACAGACTGAGTGCCCAAACTGGAACCCCAAAGCCCACTTATTTGTCGCAAAATGCCGACACGGCAATTCAACCTGAATACTACAGTCCAATATAGTATATCTTCCACTTTTTCCCCACTTAAGGGGGAAAAAATTCCTTCCCGACTCCAATCAAGCAATCAGAATAACTCCCTGGATCAATGACCCCTCTCTAGAAGCTATAGCCTGTAATATTATTACACTCCAGAAATACATCCAGGCCCCTCATTTAGCTATAATAGTCTGCCTACATTCAGTGCGCAGCGTATGCTGTTCATAGTGCGCTCTGCGCTGATGAATGGCAGGAAAAGTTTAAGGCATATTGGTACACTACAGACTTTTTCCAGGGTTTGCCATAGGTTCGCCATCACTGGGTTAGGTCATCAATATCAGATCGGTGGGGGTCCAACTCCGGGCACCCTGCTAATCAGCTGTTTGAAGAGGCTGAGGCACTCGTGTCAATGCTGCGGCCTCTTCACTGTTTAACTACATGCTGTCTAGATCATAGTGCACTATAACTACAACTACTTGTACCATTGAAGTGAGTGAGGAGAGCAGCTAAAGTTACACTACACCGCTACTAGAATCTAGACGGAGTGCAGGTAAACAGTGTTTTAAAACAGATGATCGGCAGGTTTGCTGGGAGATGGACCACCGTTATTACAGTGCCCCAGAGGATAACTGCAAAGGGTTACTGTAATTAGTGCTAAAAGGATTAACTTAATGTTGCTGAGCTAAATGTTGTGATCTGCTGTTAAGGCACTTATTTCCAAATGCATTGTGTATACCTAATAATAATGTCTGGGCAAAATGTTGTTAACATTGGCGGATTTGGTTAGGTTGCCAGGGTGAAGGACTTAATCTGCCCCCTGGTTAGCTGTATACCCAAAAACTAAAGAACAGGACAGCAATTGTATGATACAAAGGTAACAAATTTTATTGAACAAATTGTTTTCAAATAAAATCACATATATATTAGCAGCATTACATTCACAGGAATAATACCCACAGGACTGCCATTCATGATACATAATTACTCCCATAGGCAAAGGATATCAGTAAACCTCAGCCATAGATAAAGTGCACAGTGCCACAAGATGAATCAATACATATAGGAGACAATAAAGTAAAATATACAGACCAAAGCAGTCCTGAATCCCGACACGTGTTTCGTGGTCGCTTTCTCAAGGCATACAAGTGGTGTGTATTCATATAGCCTGTCAATTAGGTCAATTCAGCACACATGGAATAAAACACCCACCCACATCAGGGAGGAAGGAGGGGGAAAAGGAAGTGGTGTGCGTTCGAGCGTGGAACGCACAACATCACTTCCGGTTCCCCCAGTGTTCGGACACATTCTTACATCCATAGTGAGGGAAGTAAATAAACAAGATCGCTCAATATGCATCAATAGATAATTTCAAGGAACCAAGACAAGTACATAAGGGAAAACATGCTAACTAGGAAAAGATGCCTGTATGGGGGACCGGATCCGAAGCACTCCCCGGAAGGCCACACAAACCGGACAGGATATCCGGTATGAGGTCCACCGTGGAGCACATCAGACCCGATCTGCCCCTTCCAACCTCATCCCCAGTGTGCTACCGCGAGAACTCGGGAGCACATACTGAGAATCCTTGGCTCATCTAGCGAGATCATCACTGTGCAATCAGTATTATCGCACAATAGTCCCTCGGATCGGTCTTTTTACAAACAGAGGTAACCATTGTAAGTAGCCATCGCCAGTATAAATACTTATAAACCTAAGGAAGACACTGTACATCATATACAAAATATATATAAAAATATTAATAATGAGGGATACAGAAGTATAAAAAACCACACATGTGACAATTGTGTTATACTAACCCACCACAAATAATCACCAAACGAGCTAAGATCTGGGCAGCCGAATATATATTATACCTCAATCAGCCCCTATGTATATTTGCAGATACATTGGACAATAACCGAAGGTGTATAGGACTTTGCATTCTCATTTACAGTATGAACTATAGAGTACAGGATATTATAATCGAAGCTACAAATAAGATTAAGGATCGCAGTGGTAATATAAAACTGTGAGCTGCGAGAGCTCCGTAGCCCACTATATAGGAGGGACCGTGACTAATTTAGTAGTATATTGCTATTTTATATTTTGTGTATGTGTATATGATTTTGTTTTTAGTGCATTTTTTATCTACATGGTCTGGTATATTATAGGTGTGATTTTATAGTTAGGAATAAACAAGCAATATTTGACTTCTTGCGAGCCGACACTAGTATATTTGTTATCTTAGAATGTTCATATAACCATTAAGGTACTGCAAGAAAACATCAGTAAGGTATTGCCCGTTTATGCCAAGAGACGTTACTGCTGTGGAAAGGGTTCATTCCTGCTGCTTGTACTACAATGCTTATCACCAATTTAGTAAAGAAATACTTTATTTATTGCAATTAATGGGCCTGATTATTGACTCCATAATGTATCTACCGGCCTTACATCCATATTCCAGCCTTGCACCCTGCCAACCACCCAACATCAAGAGCACGCCAACTACCATCAGGCAGGAGCCTCTGAAAGTCAGGCAGTGTCCCAAGAAAAGGGTGTGCCCTCCATTCACTGTGCACGGCCCAGGGACAGCAAGGGTGTCTGTGAATAGTACAACCACCATCATAGCCTTTACCACTTCTCCTATCCTTGCCTCCCCTCCAGGTCGCTGCAATATGATATAGATGACCTATCCTCAGGACATCCTAGGTCATAATACACTAGAGCTGCACAACCTCTTTAAGCATGTAAAAAACAAGGCGGGGTAACTGTCAGGAATCGTGATTTAGATTCCGGATGTAAGCTTCTACCTAGTTTTCTCCTTATCTCTCTAGGAGAGAACTGCCAATCATCAGCAGATGGGTGAGAGTGCAGGAGGTTATGGATAACCAGGACTCTTCTCAGGTAGATTTGACTCTTTTTAAGGCTTGGGCTGCAATGATTATGATGCTGGTTCTCAGCAACCACTTACTCTTAGCTCATGAGTGACACACCTCTGAAATCAGCATTTCTGTCACTAATTAAAAAGATAAAGCATGTGAAAGACATAGAAAATCATATATACATATCTAGTAAAGCTTTATCTATACATGAAATATATCCAGATATTTAAAGCAATGTTTCTTACAATGATTTCGGTACGTCCTGAAATCATAGTAACATTTATAAGGCTGAAAAAATACATTTGTCCATCCAGTTCGGCCTGTTATCCTGCAAGTTGATCTAGAGGAAGGAAAAAAAAAAAACTGTGAGGTAGAAGCCAATTTTCCCCACTTAAGGGGGAAAAAATTCCTTCCCGACTCCAATCAGGCAATCAGAATAACTCCCTGGATCAACGGCCCCTCTCTAGTAGCTATAGCCTGTAATATTATTACACTCCAGAAATACATCCAGGCCCCTCTTGAACTTTTTACGTGAATTCACCATCACCCATCATTTCAACTCCGTGATCCTTCTCTCCCCAGACATCTGTCATCAGGGGAGAGTCAGGAGGTTTCACCAAAATTGTCAGGTTTGGCCAACATTTATCCAATGTGAATGGTCCGCTTAGTCAGCTATTAGCAGTCGTGAGACAATTCTCAATATGATTTTCCACAAGTCAATATCGTAAACACACAAACTAAAGCAGATTTTACATGGGGCGATTTTTTTATTTAAAAGATAATTATATTGGGCAAATGTTTATTCCTATTCAGCAAGGTCTCTGTGCTGTATTAAATCTTACTTCTGTACCGGAACACAGAACAGATTCATGTTTTGTCAAGGAGCAGTAAATCATTATGCTTTACCACTGGATCTTGTGTATTTCTATAAGTTCTATTGCTTAATGTTATAAATGGTTAATAAAGACTGATTAAACATATTAAACATATTGGGCAAATGTGCCCAGGGTAAATATGTGCAGAAATTGCATGATCAGCAAGATTTCACTCTTTTGTCACTCATTTATGATATTTTATACATGTCTTGTGGGTGTGGTTTCTAGAATGGGCTAATTTATTAAGGATTTTCACTGTACTGGTAACTGGGGGAATTGCAAATGTAACAAGGCACCTGAAGGCCTCTTTAAAAGTCAAACATTGACTTAGAGGATAGCTGCCTTCCAACTGGAGGCACCATAGGCACAATTCTCTTTCCTATTTTGGTAAGAGTTAATTTATATAGATGTTCAAAGAAGGACACTTTGCCTTCATTCTGCAACAGACGCACAATTCTATGCCTATCCTAGAAGTCTTTAACGGGAACCTGACACCTGGATTTTGGGCATAGAGCTGAGGACACGGGTTGCTAGATGGCCGCTAGAACATCCGCAATACCCAGTCCCCATAGCTCTGTGTGCTTTTATTGTGTAAAAAAAACGATTTGATACATATGCAAATTAACCTGAGATGAGTCGGAGCTTGAAAATATGACTCTTCTCTGGTCACACAAGTAAGATTGACTCTTTTATGTTAATTTGCATAAAAGGCGGGAAGTACAAAAATGCATCATACTTATTGAAATGAAATGAAAAGTGTAATTTATATGTTTAGTAACACAATGAACATTTAGAAACGCCTAGTGAGGGTAGCATAGTAGAGGTGACAGGTTCCCTTTAAAGCAGGGGTGCACAACCTGCGGCCCCCAGAGCCATGGTTTGCGGCCCCCGTCCTGCTGGGCAGAAACACCGCTGATGTACGATCAGCTGTGTTTCTGCCCAGAGCCGCACAATTGCAGGGTTATAGCTCCTGCTCCTGCAGTGTAGCAGGAGCTGGACGGGTCCCAGGCTGTCAGAGACAGCAGGAGACCCGAGGAGAAGGCAGAAGCAATGTATCAGCACTTCTGCCTTCTCCTCACAGAGGTGAGCGGTGCACTGTGCAGTTTAGACCCAGCAATCACGTGATCGCCAGCTCTGCCCTGTACAGAGCCTTGCCAGGAAGCTGGTTTTGCCATAAGGCTGATCGCAAGCATTTTCCCTTTCAGATGCCGTGGTCAAATGTGACCACGTCATCTGCGCAGTCTGGAAGCGGAAGTTGCGCACTTTCGCTCCAGTAACAGCGTTCCCCGGCTGAGATCAGGGAACCTGTTACATTGATCTAATAGGCTGAAGCCTCAAGCCGGCTTCGATGCCTATTAGATAACTATACCAATACAGGCCACTAGGTGGCAGCATTGTATTGGCATAGTGAAAATGAAGTGTTCAATGGTGTCTATATAGACGTCAATGAACACAATAAGCAATCTAATGATTGCCAGCTATTGTCACCAAAGGTGACTTAAAAAAGTAAAAAAAACTGAGTAAAAAAGTTTTAGCAAATATAGAAAATAAAGAATAAAGGTTTAAATCACCCCCTTTCCTTAAAATAAAATTATGTGCGAAAATGCCTATACTATTAAATATAACAATATTAATAGCATACAGCAAATGTCGTAAATAAAAACAGCCAATTTGCCATTTTTTGTCACTTCAACTACCCAATAATTTTTTTAATAAAAAGTGGCACACACTTCGAATTGGTATCACTGAAAAGAACAGATTGTCCAGCAAAAGAGGAGCCCTCACAAAGACCCGTACACATAACGAAAAAAAAAAATTATAGGGGTCAGAATATGGTTATAAAAAAAAAATTTCCTCAAAGGTTTTAATTTTTTTTCAGTATTAAAACGCAAGAAAAATTACACAAGTGTGGTATTGCTGTAACCGTACTGACCTGGAGAATGAAGATAACAGGTCAATTTTACCGCATAGTGTACAGTGTAAAAAAAAAACTTAAAAAAGCAAAATTTAGCAAAATTGCGTTTTTCTCAATTCTACCCCATTTGGAATTTTTTCCCAGCTTCCTGCTACATGGTATGGAACCGTAAATGGTGCCATTAGAAATTATAACTTGTCCCGCAAAAAATAAGCCCTCATAAGGCTACGTGAATGGAAAAATAAAAAAAGTTAGGACTATGGGAAGGCAGGGAGTGAAAGACGAAAACGCAAAAATGGGAAATCCCAGGGTCCTAAGGGGTGAAAATCTAGACGTGTCAGGCAAATTCCAAGTTCATATTTGAAATCAGCATGCTTATTTTAGTATAAATCACATGTTTTTCTCTCAGTAGCAAAATCATTGTTGTGCGGTGTAATCTATAGAAGTGAATGAGAGAGGAATGACTGTGGTAGTGATCATTCCTCCGCAGTCACTTTACATTAGCCTGTGTAATTGGCTGATGCAAACAAGTGCTGATTAACTTTTTTTTTTTTTTGCGGCCCCTTGAAATAGTCCTATGTGACTATGTGGCCCCCAGACCAAAAAAGTTTGTGCACCTGTTCTTTAAAGGGATTCTGTCACCAAATACTTACATAAATCAGGAATGGAGCCTCAGATCAACAAAAGAAAAACAATGTTTTAATGATGTGATCCATAGTTATGTGACTATACAAATAGTTTGAGAAGGACATCTCTGGTGACAGATTCCCTTTAATTTACGCAGCAAAGTCCGCTAAATATACAAATGCGTATGCACCGAAACACTGTAGAAGAATGGATTGAACTTGACAGATGGGTGCCTTTTTTCAGCTTATGTTACTATGTTGTTACTAAAGACAATATATCATAAAATAACGTCCAGGGAAGTGCTAATGTGTGAACCAGAGAATAATAGTGATAACACAAACAAAAGAGTTAACATTTACATTAGTGGCCTCAATCACAGCTTCCGGTTAAAAATATTGGACAAAAAAGCTCTGCATGCAAGACTACTTTGTTTGGTAAAATGACAGACTCCCTACTGGAAACCCAACAAACCGCATTATACTCAATGGAGTCCGTCTGGCATTTTTAGTTACGGTTATAGTTTACAATTACAGATTAGCTTTGTTATTCACGTCTGGAGACTTGTTTATGTCTGGAAAAACTGCTTAGTCATTCTCATAGACTTGTATTGAAACCCTATACAAGTCTATGACAGACTGAGATTACAGCATTGTTATTGTTTATGCTGTGCTTCTCCACTCCATCCCTCCTACTAGAAGGTTCTAGTTCAGTTAGAAACTGTATATAAGGAGAGCAGTTAGAGACCCTAGTTGTCTGCAGATAGGACCTGGGTCACCAGAGCTTTGGCCAAGGTATCAGCCTTCTGAGAGAGGGACAGCTATCTCAGGCTATTCCTGAGCACAGAACCTTTTTCTGCCAGGGAGGAAACTGGAGAAGCCTGTATTGTTTTGCATTTGAAGACCCCTAGTAAATAAGTACACTGTTTTACTGCAAATCCTGCCTCTCAACCTATTTTTTATTTTTTTTACTATCCTGTCCGGAGAGCAGCAACATGTGATGATGCCTCGACGATGTCTGGGGGACCCAGAGTAGTGTTTGGAACTCAGCAAACCTGGCCACTATACATGTTATATATGGTTTGTTGTTACTTTTGACAATTGCGTAATGTCATACCACATTTTTCCTGCATTTCCAGGATATTTCCTCTGATATGGCAGGTATGATTAGGGATGGGCTCTGCTCTGTAAATATGGTGCTGATGAGTGGCAGCCCCAGGCACCAATAAGCTGATATAGAACCAGATGGTTCCCAATAGGTTGATGATGTTAAATGTTGTCGGCAGACCTGTCCATATTTGTTGAACATTGTGTGAGACAAAGTGGCTCTCACTTTATCCAGGAGATTTTCATATCTTAGGGCTCTTTCACACTTGCGTTGTTCTGTTCCGGCATAGAGTTCCGTCGTCGGTGCTCTATGCCGAAAGAATCCTGATCAGGATTATCCCCATGCATTCTGAATGGAGAGAAATCCGTTCAGGATGCATCAGGATGTCTTCAGTTCAGGACCGGAACGTTTTTTGGCCGGAGAAAATACTGCAGACGATAAGTATACTGCTCCCCCGCTCCCCACTACTACTATGGCAACCAGGACTTTAATAGCGTCCTGGCTGCCATAGTAACACTGAACGCATTTTGAACACTGATCCGTCTTCAAATGCTTTCAGTTCACTTGCGTTTTTCCGGATCTGGAATGTGATTCCGGCAAATGGAGTACACGACGGATCCGGACAACGCAAGTGTGAAAGAGCCCTTATCTGTTGCTGCACTGATTTTTCCCTGTAGGACTGTATAATGGACTGTGCTTAAACTTCTGTAAAATTAATAAGCAAATTTCTGTATGATATTTTTCCTCCCGGCTCATACACCATTTGGCTGCAATTGCAGTCTTTTGGTGCACACTGTGATTTTAATCTGCATATATATTTATGTGGCATTACACATGGCGCTATTGAAATACATGAGCAATATACTCATGTCTGATCCATGTGATATGGATCCCTAAATCAACTTAATGAGGTATATAGAATTGCCTTCAGTGTATGTGTTTATACTGGGCATGGGAACTTTTGGAAATGAGGCAAAGTAATGTTTTACATCAGTGTGCTGCCATCTACTGCACAGCAGTATAATTACACTGAAAGCTCGATATGCTCAGTATGCTATAAATGTCCTGGTAGTACAACCCCTTTAAAGGATTAATCCAGTCAAAATTATTTTCTGATATGTAATATATGGGAGAAGATAACATTTTTAGAGATTTTACTACCAATGATTTCCAGAGCAAAGACATGTCTCCAAACATCTGCATCCCTATTTTTGAAAAATATTGCAAACTCCTTCCTAGTCCACATAGAAGACCACCCAGAATGTTCAATTTCATGTAGATTTTGTAGGATACTACAAGAGAATTTAGACTAGAACCTTCAGAATCACAGGTGCATATCCATGAAGCAAACATAATTACCTTCACAGTTCAGAAATATCTTACAGTTTCCCCAACAGCATGCTGGCACACAAAGAGGGAGGTAGTAGTACTTCCAGTCTCTCTCTGAATACTCTTTATAGCCTTTGCAAGCAACCACAGGCATGCAATTAGGTTCTTAATTCCAAATGCAGTTCCAGAACTGAGGGATGTAGATTAAGTCATAAATTACTAGTTCATATTAAAGTGTGGCAGGTACTTGAGCATTATACAGTATGCCTCACAAAGCAGTAAGGTCTCTTGCCATAAACAGTTGGTACCTTACTGGAGTTATCTTGCACAACCTTGCAGGTTCTAGAACTTTTCAAGATGTCTCTTCTCCTTCTGTCAGAAGTACTTTAGTGTTAGAGCTGATCTTTGGTAAATTGAAGTCTGAGAGATCTGGAACTTGAGGCCTTGTCTGCAGAGCATCCATAACACATGTCTATCTTAAGGCTCTCCTCAGACAAGACTCCTATAACTAATTAACAGGTAGCAGACATGGGTCCATCTCTCTGACAACCTGAATGATAAACAAATGGTAACCAAATAGTTGCCTGTACACTAGCCATGGGACTTGGCAAAACATAGGGAAAACAAGTATTTACAAAAAATCACAACATTGCACTAAATAACAGTAGGTTACATGCTGTAACAATAGGTAACCATTTGTAGTGCCCCACTGCATGCAACTAGAAGTAGCTCAGGTTTCAACTCACATGTTACACAAATCTTTCCTCCAAGGCTACACTCGAGTTAAGTGTAACCCTAAATCAGTCCAAGCATCCACACAAAATGCTGCCCCCACTCGATATTATGGCCAACGAGATGTCAACACTTTAGCGAACAAGTACAGTATACACAGACACACACTGTGTTCTCCAGCATCAAAGAGGTTAACTTCTAGCATCTTGCCATTCAAAGGGTTAACAGCTATGCACCCCTTCAGGGGCATTTTTTATGATTTCATTTTACTCTTTGGGCTTAACCCCATAGGGACACAGCCTTATTTCACCTTAAGGACCAGGCCATTTTTGGCAAATCTGACCAGTGTCACTTTAAGTGCTGGTAACTTTAAAACGCTTTGACTTATCTAGGCCATACTGAGATCGTTTTTTCGTCACATATTGTACTTCATGACACTGGTAAAATGAAGTAAAAAAAATAATTTTTTTTGCACAAAAAAATACTGAATTTACCAAAAATGTGGGAAAATTTTTATGGACCGGTTTATTTACACCATGTCCTGTTTCAACCCCCCTGATGCACCCCTAGAGTAGAAACTCCCTAAAAGTGACCCCATCTAAGAAACTACACCCCTCAAAGGTATTCAAAACAGATTTTACATACGTTGTTAACCCTTTAGGTGTTGCAGAAGAGTTATTGGCAAATGGGGATGAAATTTGAGAATTTCAATTTTTTGTCTAATTTTCCATTTTAACCCATTTTTTACACTAACAAAGCAAGGGTTAACAGCCAAACAAGACTGTATCTTTATTGCCCAGACTCTGCCGTTTACAAAAACACCCAATATGTGGCCGTAAACGACTGTACGGCCACACAGCGGGGTGTAGAGTGAAAGGTGCGCCGTTTGGTTTTTGGAGGGCTGATTTTTATGGAGCGGTTTATTTACACCGTGTCCTGTTTCAACCCCCCTGATGCACCCCTGGAGTAGAAACTCCCTAAAAGTGACCCCATCTAAAAAACTACACCCCTCAAGGTATTCAAAACTGATTTTACATACATTGTTAACCCTTTAGGTGTTGCACAAGAGTTATTGGCAAATTGGGATGAAATTTGAAAATTTCATTTTTTTGCCTAATTTTCAATTTTTACCCATTTTTTGCAGTAACAAAGCAAGGGTTAACAGCCAAACAAGACTGTATCTTTATTGCCCTGACTCTGCCGTTTACAGAAACACCCAATATGTGGCCGTAAACTACTGTACGGCCACACAGCGGGGCGTAGAGTGAAAGGTGCGCCGTTTGGTTTTTGGAGGGCTAATTTTTATGGACCAGTTTATTTACACCGTGTCCTGTTTCAACCCCCCTGATGCACCCCTAGAGTAGAAACTCCCTAAAAGTGACCCCATTTTGGAAACTACAGGATAGGGTGGCATTTTTTGGGGGACTATTTTTAGGGTACATATGATTTTTGGTTGCTCTATATTACATTTTTGTGAGGCAAGGTTACCAAAAATTGAAATTCTGAAATTCCATCTCCATTTGCCATTAACTGTTGAGGAACACCTAAAGGGGTTATTAAAGTTTGTATAATCGGTTTTGAATACCTTGAGGGGTGTAGTTTCTTAGATGGGGTCACTTTTAGGGAGTTTTTACTCTAGGGGGGCATCAGGGCGGCTTCAAAAGGGACATGGTGTCAATAAAAAAGGCCATCAAAATCATGTCGGTCAAAACCATGTCGGTCCTTTGCTTTTGCGGCCTCCCCAGTTTACGACCACAAATGTGGCATTTATGTAAACTGCAGTATCAGGGTAATAAATATTAACCTTTGTTTGGTTGTTAACCCTTGTTCTGTTACCGGAAAAAATGGATTGAAATGGAAAAGTGCCAAAAATAGCGGTTTTGGCACAGTTTTTTTTTTTTGACCGTGTTAATCTGGGGGGTTAGGTTATGGGATATTTTTATAAAGGAGATTCTTGTTAATTTCTAACGATAATTTGTTTTCCCTTAGTCCTAACAGCAGCACAGATGGGGTTAACTGCCCCCCCCCCCGCCCCCGTGTGGACTGGTAGGACCGGCGGAATTTTTAATGAGCCCAAAAGAATAAACCAATAAAAGAACTACAGCTCCCTTAAAGGGAGGGGTTCATCCCCCAGCCCACCGTGTATATCACAAGAAAAAAATACTTTAGGGCGGGAAATTTGTGTGCTGCTGTTAGGACTAAGGGAAAACAAATTATCGTCAGAAATTAACGATTCCCTTACGTCCTACCAGCAGCACAGATGGGGAGATAGCAAGAAGAATTCCCTAGGGAGGGTCCTCATGCTCGGCAGAAGTAAGGACTGTCTGCCCAAAGGCCGAGAACTCTGACACCCTAGCATCAATCCTATAATGGGAGATGAAGGTTGATTCAGAGCTCCATGAAGCTGCCTTACAGATCAACTCTAGGGGGAGAAGACTTCTCTCCGCAACAGAGGTAGCTACGGCCCTTGTAGAATGGGCCCTCACAAACTCCGGAGGATCTAAGGATTGGGAGATGAAAGCTTCCCTAATGGCTTCCTTGACCCAGCGACTAATAGTCGTTTTAGACGCCTTACAGCCTTTAGACTTACCGGCAAACAGGATAAAGAGATTTTCATCCATCCTGAATTCTTTGGATCTATCCACATAGATCTGAAGGCATCTAGATATATCCAGTGGATGTCGGACTGGAACATCAGAGGAGGAGGCAGAGAGTAATACAGGTAGAGAGACTACCTGATTAATATTCTGAAAGGTTGAAACCTTAGGCCTAAAATAAGGTATAAATTTTAGAAGGACCCTATCCTGTAGGAACATGGTATATGGGTATAACGCGGAGAAGGCTTGTAGCTCCGAAATTCTTTTGGCCGAGGTTATGGCCAGAAGAAAGACCATCTTAAGTGTTAAGAATTCAAAACTTGCCTCCTCCAAGGGTTCAAAGGGGGGGGATGCTAGCCCCCTGAGAACAACTGACAAATCCCATTGAGGAACGGGTTTCAGTATTGTAGGCTTCAATCTTTCCGCTCCTTTAAGGAAGCGCTTGATGAGCGGGTCCCGAGAATATGGTCTGTTAAGACAGGCCGAGATGGCAAACACTTGTACCTTCAGGGTAGATGGGGAGAGACCTCTGTCTATCCCATCCTGAAGGAACTGTAAGATCGCTGCGAGGGGCGGATCTGCAAACGCCACCTGGTTGGAGCTACACCAAGAGGTGAAGATCCTCATGATCCGGGAGTAGGCCTTTTTGGTAGACTCTGCTCTGGAATGCGATAAAGTTCTCAGGACCGACTCAGAGAGCCCATCCACTCTGGGAAGGGACTGATCAACCTCCAGGCTGTCAGGTTGAATCTGTGCAGATCTGGGCAGAAGTGAGTGTCCCATGACACCAGGGTCTGCTCCGGGGGGAAGTCTCCAATATTGTCCCCGACTCATCTGAATGAGCTGGGTAAACCAGGATCTCCTGGGCCAAAATGGTATGATGGCTATTACCGAGGCCTGATCCTGACGGATTTTCATCAATACCCTCGGAATCATGGAAAAGGGAGGGAAGATGTACGCCAGCCTGAACCTCCACGGTATTGTCAGAGCATCTATCGCCAGGGGGTTGTCCTCCCTGTATAGGGAACAGAACCTCTGTACCTTGGCGTTGAACTTGGTTGCCATGAGATCTACCTCTGGCATCCCCCATCTGAGGACTAATTGTTTGAAGATCTCCGGATGTAGTGACCATTCCATGGTCGGTAGGCCGCGACTTAGGCGGTCCGCGATGACGTTGAGGGAGCCTCGGATGTGAGTGGCGGATAGATGGGATAAGTTCAGCTCTGCCCACCGCAGAATTACCCCGATCTCGGAAAGAAGGGGTAAGGATCTTGTGCCTCCCTGCTTGTTTATATAAAGCACGGCAGTCATGTTGTCTGACTGGACTTTCACTGCTTTGCCCCGAATCTGAGGGGCGAAGTGAAGGAGGGCTAGCCGGATAGCACGCATCTCGCGGAGGTTCGAAGAAAGATGCCGCTCCTGAGGAGACCAGGATCCCCGAACTGGGGACCCTTCTAGATGAGCGCCCCAGCCTACAAGGGACGCGTCCGTGGTCAATATGAGCCAAGCTGGTTGGGTCATAGACTTCCCTTCTGGTAGATGGAACCACCATCTGAGGGAATTTCGGGTTTGGTTGGATAGGGAGCACAGGGAATCTAGCCCCATAGGGCTGCCGTTCCATTTGTTTAAGACCTCCGACTGAAGGGGTCGGAGGTGCCATAAAGCCCAAGGGACTGCATCCGCAGTCGCTGACATGAGCCCCACCATCTTCATGAGGGTCCGTATGGAGACTCGTCGTGGTACATAAAGGAACCTTGCTAGGTCCTGAATATGCGTTCTTCTTTCTGGTGTCAACTGGAGGGACATCTCCAGAGAGTCGATTATGAATCCTAGATAATGGATAGAAGTCGAAGGGCTCACGTTCGACTTCTGCCAGTTGAAAATCCAGCCCAGGCGGAGCAGAAAGGAAATTGCGACATGAAGATGATGGGAAAGTAGAGGGACTGAAGGGGCTGGAAGAAGCCAGTCGTCCAGGTAAGGGACAATGGTCAGACCTTGGAGTCTCAATGCTGCCACTACCGATACTACCACCTTGGTGAAGATCAGGGGGGCAGACGAGATTCCGAAGGGAAGGGCGGCAAACTGGAAATGTCTGCACACTCCTGATATCTGGACCGCGATCCTGAGAAATTTCCGGGAGGAAGGATGGATCGGGATGTGGAGGTAAGCGTCTTTGAGGTCCAGAGTGGCCATCACATCCCCAGGGCTGAGGAGGTGGCTGACTGACCTTATGGTTTCCATGCGGAATCTGGTCCTCCTTATGAAACGATTGAGAAATCTCAAATCTATAATCATCCGAAGATCTCCCGTCTTTTTGGGTACCAGGAATACTGGAGAATAAATCCCTAGACCCTTCTCCCCTGCCGGTACCTCCTCCAGGGCTCCATTGGAAAGGTAGTCTTGAATATAGGCCTCCAAGATCCTTTGCCTGGCCGGCAAAAAACTGCGTGTAGCAATGAATCTTCCTGGGGGGAGAGAAACAAGGTCTATTAGATAGCCTGTGGCTACTATATTTTGGACCCAGGGATCCAGGCTTTCCTGGGCCCATACGTGTCTGAAGAAAAAAAGACGCCCCCCTACAGGGAGGTGAGGAAGGGGTACGGGAAAATCCAGAGGCCCATAGTCAGGAGGGTTTTGCCTCCCTGGTGGGTTTGCGGGAGCGTCTAGAAAACTTTCTAGGCGGCCCCCCCAATCTCTACGTCCAGCCTGCCGTCCTGGTCGGCCCCCGCGGGCTTGTCTACCCCTGCCTCGAAATGGCTGTTGGGGGAGACTCTTCCCCTTTTTATCTGAAAGACCCTCCATAATGGTGTCTAATTCTGATCCAAATAGACGACTAGGTTCAAAGGGGAGCCCACAGAGGTTATACTTGGACGCATTGTCTGCATTCCAAGGTTTCAGCCACAGAGGTCTCCTAGCGGCAGACACTAAAGCCATTGTTTTGGCCGCCAACTTTAACTGAAGTTGGGCTGTGTCACATAGAAAATCCATGGCCAAATTGACGGATTTAAAGGTAGCGAGGATATCGTCGTGAGAGACACTTTGGTCGACATCCGTCTGGATCTGATTCAGCTTGGCTCTGAGGAAGGAAGAGACCTCTGTGGCAGCAATGGAAGTCGAGGCCGAGGCTGCGGTCGCCGAGTAACCCCTTCTGAGGGTGCACTCTGCCCTCCTATCTAGAGGGTCCTGCAGGCTAGACCCATCGTCTGCAGGAACCAGAGTGCGCCTGGACAACTTGGCAATCGCCATGTCCACCTTAGGAATGGAACCCCATGATTCCACTAAGGGTTTAGCCATTGGGAACATTAGTTTGAATTTCCTGGTAAGGACTGGGCCTTTCTCCGGCTTTTTCCACTCTGTGCGCATCACAAGAGAAGGGTCTCATCTGCCCTAAAGACCCGCTGGGTCCGGCAGGCGGGATCGGAAGACTCCCCTACGTCAACATCATGGTCCCCCGACCTGATGGACCTTAGAAGCTTCTGTGTCTTTTCCGGTGGAAAGAAGCCAGAAGTCGATTCTTCCTCATCAGAGGAAGATGACCCCACAGAAAGGGGCATTGGCCTATCAGAGGGGGCGGCCACCTCCATAGGAGTTTGGGAGGGAACAGGTAGCCTCTCATTAAGGAGACGTACGACCCTTTAATGGAGTCGTCAACATAAGTCTTGGCCCACTGGTACATGTCCTGCATCGAAGGCTCTGTAGCAGTAGCGGAACGACAGCTGTCACACCTGGAAAAAGGGCAGCTCTCATCAAGAGGCGTATTACAGTCATAGCAAGCCAGGTGTCTCCTCTTGGTGGCTGATTTCCGTGGCTGATCGGGCTCTCTGGGAGAGGCCATGGCTGAAAATAGAGAGGAGAAAAATTAAAGCATCCTAAAAAAAGAAATAAGGGAAAACCGTCCATTGATTTTAGGAGCACGAACCAGAGGAGAAGTCAATGATAAGCTGAAAAGCAAAAAACCGGTCTAAATAGCAATATCTCACAAATAGCAGGAGACTCTGGAGCTAGCTTGTAAAAGCAGCGCAGCCAGAGACCGACTGAAGGAATCAGGGAGTTTAAATAAGTAGCTCCTCCCAGGGGAGTGGTCTGGTAAGATAACCCTCCCCCTAACAATACTGCTATCCAAAAACCGTTTTCCTCCTTGAAAAAAAAATAAAGGCTTATGCCTAAGTGAGGGGAACCCTCACACACACATATCCCCCCTTGGAGTAAAAACAGTCTGGCAAACTCGGCCCGAGGACCGACGGCCGGCCGAGAGACCGGAAGTGACGCCGCGGCTAGGCTTGCGTCACTTCCGGTCATGGCGGCGCCCATGCCAAACCTTGCAGCGGAGCGCCGCCGAGTCATCGCAGGGGGGGAATAACAGAGGCAAGCATGCCAGGCATAGTAAGTGAACAAATCAACCGCAAATGGGGCGCAAAATACAAGCGCACTAGGATAAAGGGGACCAAGGGTGACCCAGAGGAGTCAAAATAACGTCCCCAACTCCCAAAGGGAGAGAAGAAAACTCGCCAGTCCACCTGTCCAAAGGACAGAAAAAAACACGGTGGGCTGGGGGATGAACCCCTCCCTTTAAGGGAGCTGGAGTTCTTTTATTGGTTTATTCTTTTGGGCTCATTAAAAATTCCGCCGGTCCTACCAGTCCACGGGGGGGCAGTTAAACCCATCTGTGCTGCTGGTAGGACGTAAGGGAATTACGGATGCATAAATACCTAATAAGTCTACTCTTTTTTTACAATTATTTAGGTTTTTGACTATTTTATCCTTTTTGATACCCCAAATTTTTTTGGGTGTCTCTAAAGTCTAAGTGTCATTTTTTTAAAATTTTTTTATCCGATTATCTTATGTGGGGGCTTATTTTTTGCGGGATGAGACGACGGTTTTATTGGCACTATTTTGGGGGCTATATGACTTTTTGAACGCTTGCTATTAAACTTTTTATTATGTAAGGTGACAAAAAAAAACTTTTTTTGCACCTTTTTTTTTTTTTTTTCTGGACCGTGTTAATCTGGGGGGTTAGGTCATGGGGTATTTTTATAGAGGAGATTATTACCAACGCGGCGATACCTAATATGTCTACTTTTAATACATTATTTTAGGTTTTTTGGGTGTCTCAAGTCTGAGAACCAGTTTTTTTATCTGATGTCAGTGCTAAATTGGGATATAAATTTAGTACTCCCTGAAGCAACCAATAATGCAGAGGCCCGGATGATCGGGGCACGTGTCACATTGAGCTGTGGTGTTCTTCCGTATCCCCCTCCTGTGACACACTCTGCACCTTTTTTGGGTTTGTCCCTTCTTTCCAGTATGGGGGACCACACCTGGAAAGTGTTGGCCAGGGACGATCCGGGCGCCTACAGTTCCCGAGGTACTCCGGCCTGCTCTTTCCCGATCCGAAAAGATCAGGGCCTTGAGGACTGCCTCATAGAACTAGAGGAATGTCCCTGTGTTGCCAGCTCTCCGGGACAGCACAAAAGAGTTGTACATGGCAACCTGCACCAAGTTGACCGCAACTTTTTTGTACCATGCCCGGGTTTTGCGCATGGCATTATATGGCTTGAGGACTTGATCAGAGAGATTAACTCCTCCCATATACCGATTTTAGTCGACGATACAATCGGGCTTGAGGACCGTTGCCGCGGTACCTCGCACAGGGACAGGGGTGATGCAGTTACCATGAATTGTGGACAGCATAAGGACATCCCTCTTGTCCTTATACCTGACCAGCAACAGGTTTCCAGTGGTAAGGGCATGGGTCTCACCCCTGCGGATAGGTACCTGGAGGGGGAGGGCAGGGAGGCTGCGTTGATTTTTCCGCACGGTCCCACAAGTGGACGTGGATCTGGTGGCAAGGGACTTGAACAAGGGGATACTGGTATAAAAGTTATCCACGTACAGGTGGTAACCCTTATCCAGCAGTGGGTGCATAAGGTCCCACACAAGTTTCCCGGTAACCCCAGATTCTGGGGGTTGAATCCGGGAATCTCGCCCCTCGTATATACGAAATTTGTAAGTGTACCGTGAGGTACTCTCACAAATTTTGTATAGCTTCACGCCATATCTTGCCAGCTTGGAGGGCACATACTGGCGGAAAATGAGTCTCCCCTTGAACGCAATGAGAGACTCATCAACTGCGACCTCCCTTCCAGGTACATAGGCCTCCATGAATTTGGCTTCAAAGTGATTGATGACCAGCCGTATCTTATACAGACGGTCATGGGCAGGATCACCTTGGGGGGGACATGCTGCATCATCGGAATAATGCAGACATTTCCGGATGGCCTCAAACCGGGAGCGTGTCATGGCCGTACTGTAAAGTGGGGTCTGGTATAGGACGTCCCCACTCCAGTACAGCCTGACACTGGGTTTCTTGACCAGGCCCATATGCAGCACGAGGCCCCAAAATGTCCTCATTTCGGCTGCAAAGACCGGCGTCCAGCCACCGGGCCTGGCCAGAAAGGAGCCCGGGTGTTGAGCAACGAACTGTTGGGCGTACAATTTCGTCTGCTCCACCATCAGATTTACCAGTGGGTCACTGAAAAAATGCAGTGTAGCCCACTGTGGAAATCTGGATTCCTGATTGGCCTACAAAATCAGGAATCAGGGCTCGTATTGCTCTGGGCTACACCAGACTAGTTCACCGGCAGGGTGCTCCGGTTGATTTAACTGTCGGGCCGGGAAACCAGTACGAGCCCATGAGCTGCTCGTACTAGGGTGGGCCACAGGGTCGCTAACATGGCGGTCCCCTTGCTCCGCCTGGCGGAGTCTCCGCCGCCTTGGGGGCTCATCATCATCGCTAGATGATGAGGAGGACGCGTATGACAGGAGGAATGTGGGGTCATCCTCGTCCTCACCGGGACTCTCGGAGTCGGAGGCAAGCTGGGCGTATGCCTCCTCAGCCGAGAACGTCCGGCAGGCCATAGGGGAGTGTGTGTCTGCGTGTGTATGTGCGTGTGTGTAAATCTTTATTTGGTGTGCGTGTGTGTGACTTAACCCTAAAACTACTAGAAAAAAAAATAACAAAAAAAAGGGCAAAAAAATGTGAAAAAAGAATTCAAAACCGCTGATCAACCGTTCAAAGTTGATCAGCGGTGGGGTGTGCGATTCGCTAACAGTGGCCGGACGCTAAGAGTGCCGGCCCCAGTCAGCGCACACAAAAAAAAATAAAAAATCCTGCACCCCAAAAAAGTGTGGGGGGGCAGGGGGGGGCAAGCGGCAGCACCCCTGGGGGGGGGTCTAGGGTCACACAGCTGTGCTGTGGACCCCAGACACCCTAACTTAGGGTGATGCAATCAAAGCTAAAACAACTAACTTTCCCTTTTTTTCCCCTGCCTAACCCAAACTTTCCCTATGCTTTCCTTAAGTACCTGCTGGATAGATGGGGGTGCTGGGGCACAGATCGGGTCCTGGGGGGCACAGATGGGGTGATGCTGGCACTGACGGATGACACATGCAGGCAGCTCCTCTCTCCTCCGGCTCCGGAACACAAAAGGAGGAGGAGAGGAGCGCCTGCCTCTTTTGAATCTGCCGCCGGACCGCCCACAGACCAATCAGAGGCGTTCCTGAGAGGTGATGTCACCATCACCTCTCAGGATCGCTGGATGGTGATTGGTGGAGTGAAATCACACCACCATCACCATCCTGTTCCGGGTTATCGGGTCTTCAGAGACCCGAATAACCCGGAAACGCAGAAAACCGCAGGTCTGAATTGACCTGCGGTTTTCTGCGATCGCCGACATGGGGGGGGTGACAGGACCCCCCGGCGCATTTAGTGTAGGTGCCTGCTCAATGATTTGAGCAGGCACCGGGTTCCGATCACCGCCCGCCGCGCGGCGGTGATCGGAACCATACATGACGTACGTGTCCTTAAGTACCAGGACATCATGACGTACCGGTACGTCATTTGTCCTTAAGAGGTTAAAGGGATTCTGTCACCAGGTTTGGGGCTATAGAGATACGGACATGCACGGCTAGATCGCCGCTAGCATGTCCGCAATATATGTGTCCTATAGGGCTGTGTGGTTTTAATTTCTTTAAAAAAGGATTTTATAGATATGTAAATGAGTGTTGAATGTGTCCAAGGGGCCATACGAACCTTACTTGTGCCCAGTCGTGCCCAGCCACGCCCGCCTGTGAAGGAGCCCAGCACCGCCTATGTCTCCTCCTTTCATCAACGATGCGCAGTGCCGGTATAGTGTTCCTTCCTTGTGCTGGCATCAGCCTCAGGGAAAGAACTGTGCATGTGCGAGCTCGTGCATCGTTGATGAAAGGAGGAGACATAGGCGGCTGGGCACAAGTAAGGTTCGTACAGCCCCTTGGACCCATTTAACACTCATTTACATATCTATAAAATCCTTTTTTAAAGAAATTAAAACCACACAGCCCTATAGGACACATATATTGCGGACATGCTAGCGGTGATCTAGCCGTGCATGTTCGTATCTCTATAGCCCCAAACCTGGTGACAGAATCCCTTTAACCTCTTAAGGACTCATTTTTTTAATTGGTCTTTATTAAAAATATTGAGCCTTTCTGTCACAAAAGGTTAACTGTTTTTTTATGATTGCATCCGACTTTTACTTTGTGCCGGTTATCTAATAACCCTTATCTCTAAATTTCTAAGAGGTCATAAACACTTATTTAGAAACATAGACATAGAAACATAGAATGTGTCGGCAGATAAGAACCATTTGGCCCATCTAGTCTGCCCAATATATCTGAATCCTATGAATAGTCCCTGGCCCTATCTTATATGAAGGATAGCCTTATGCCTATCCCATGCATGCTTAAACTCCTTCACTGTATTTGCAGCTACCACTTCTGCAGGAAGGCTATTCCATGCATCCACTACTCTCTCAGTAAAGTAATACTTCCTTATATTACTTTTAAACCTTTGCCCCTCTAATTTAAAACTGTGTCCTCTTGTGGTAGTTTTTCTTCTTTAAATATGCTCTCCTCCTTTACCGAGTTGATTCCCTTTATGTATTTAAAAGTTTCTATCATATCCCCTCTGTCTCTTCTTTCTTCCAAGCTATACATATTAAGGTATTTTAACCTTTCCTGGTAAGTTTTATCCTGCAATCCATGTACTAGTTTAGTAGCTCTTCTCTGAACTCTCTCTAGAGTATCTATATCCTTCTGGAGATATGGCCTCCAGTACTGCGCACAATACTCCAAGTGAGGTCTCACCAGTGTTCTGTACAGCGGCATAAGCACTTCACTCTTTCTACTGCTTATACCTCTCCCTATACATCCAAGCATTCTGCTGGCATTTCGTGCTGCTCTATTACATTGTCTTCCCACCTTTAAGTCTTCTGAAATAATTACTCCTAAATCCCTTTCCTCAGATACTGAGGTCAGGACTGTGTCAAATATTCTATATTCTGCCCTTGGGTTTTTACGCCCCAGGTGCATTATCTTGCACTTATCCACATTAAATTTCAGTTGCCAGAGTTCTGACCATTCTTCTAGTTTTCCTAAATCCTTTTCCATTTGGCGTTTCCCTCCAGGAACATCAACCCTGTTACATATCTTTGTGTCATCAGCAAAAAGACAAAGCCACATTCTTATCAGTAAGATAGGGTTTGAGCTTTAATGAGCATTTATAATGTCATAAAGCAGAGACAAGAAGTCTGTCAGCTCCCTGCCTGACAGAGCAAAGAGAAAATTCTGATCCTGCTATTAGAACATCTCAGCTCGGTACAACGAAAATAATTCTGTATTTTTAAGACTAAGTGAAAATTTTTATTTTTAGCTCATAATGAGTCTTATGCACTAATAAAAAAGAAATTGCCCCTATTTAAGGCAGTTAAGAGATGCTGTCACCGCCAGACATCTGAGAAGCTCTGACAGACGTTCTCCAGAACCTCCTGCTTGAGGTTCTTTTGTTTTGCTTTCGTTTTGTCATCTTGTTTCCCTCTCTCTCAGCTGTCATCAATCCTGTTGCCTACCGTCTTGATCTTCCTCAGACTTGGAAGATCCATAATGTTTTTCATAAGTCCCTTAAAACCTTATGTCCAACCCGTTGTACCCTCCTCTTTGCCTCCTCCTCTGATTGTGGTTGATGGTAATCTTGAATTTCAGGTCTCTAGGATTGTGGATTCTCGTGTTGTCCGCGGTTCTCTCCAGTACCTCGTTCATTGGGAGGGTTATGGTCCTGAAGAGAGGATGTGGGTCCCAGTGATGGACATTAAGGCCACTCATCTCATCAGGGCTTTCCATAGGTCCCATCCTGAGAAGGTGGGCTCTGAGTGTCCGAAGTCCACTCGTAGAAGGAGGGGTACTGTCACCGCCAGACATCTGAGAAGCTCTGACAGACGTTCTTCAGAACCTCCTGCTTGAGGTTCTTTTGTTTTGCTTTCGTTTTGTCATCTCGTTTCCCTCTCTCAGCTGTCATCTAGTTGCACTGATTGCATCCCTTTAAATCCCCTCCCATACTGCATCACTTTGCGGTTTATACAACTTCCTGGAGTGTGTACATGCTGGATGCTACAACTGATGCTTCTACAGATAAGTCTGTTCATTGATTTGTGTTTTCCTGTTTGCTTGATCCTAGGTGACCCTGACTCCCTCCGTATTAAGTGTAGGGAGCCGGTGGTCATGTCCCCTCACTATTATAG
Source organism: Bufo gargarizans (assembly GCF_014858855.1). NCBI lineage: Eukaryota > Metazoa > Chordata > Amphibia > Anura > Bufonidae > Bufo > Bufo gargarizans. Next base: position 199,449,264 of record NC_058086.1, read on the forward strand.
GGTGTTCAGGTGTCATACAGTCGAGGCACGAGGGCATGCAATTTTCTATCATAGAGATCTTTGCATGGGCTGAGAAGACAGGGAGAGTTTCAGGGCTTAAATAGGGGTCACCCTTTTGTTCCTTAGTTTTGGGATCAAGCCAGTCGGATCCTTATTTGTAACTTCTTGTTTTCTGTTACACCATCCGTGACAGATGCTTTACTCTTTGACGTTGTGAGTAAATCAGAGTGGCAAGGACAAACATTAAATTTTTAAGCTTTAACATACAAAAGTTCAGTGCATAAAAAGAAGGTTACAAAAATTATTATATAAAATGACATATAGATAAGTTATACAAATAAAAAGGGATAAAAAGAATAACAGATCCCTTGCTATCTTTGTTGTTTCCTAGCGTCCAACCAAGTCTGTATCTTATGACATATTCAAAGTTCTCAGCCAGACCCCCTTGAATAGGTTTTCCCTTAGCACCTCCCACAAACCCACCTCAACTACACATAACTCTCTTGTAGTAGAAAATCTGTAATATCCGAAATTGGATCAACATCCTGGGAACCCTGTCATGTGATGCTCCTCTTCTAAAAATCCTGCTTCCGCTGATATTACATCCTTTACCAAATTTTCAGCCTTGGCTATGGATGGGATGTCTCTTCCACTGTGCTTGGTGCCAGAGCTCTTCTTTCTGGGGCATGTACAAATTCCAGAATCCACCTCATCTGCACATACACTAGGAAGAGGAATAGTTCTGGCCCTATTCACAGCAGAATTTATGTTCCTTTCATAGCTTAGGCCAGAAACCTGTTAATTGACACAACGTTTGCTTATCGGGGAATGGTAAGTATATTAACCACTTCAGCCCCGCTAGCTGAAACCCCCTTCATGACCAGAGCACTTTTTACACTTTGGCACTACACTCCTTTCACCGTTTATCGCTCGGTCATGCAACTTACCACCCAAATGAATTTTACCTCCTTTTCTTCTCACTAATAGAGCTTTCATTTGGTGGTATTTTATTGCTGCTGACATTTTTACTTTTTTTGTTATTAATCAAAATGTAACGAATTTTTTTTGCAAAAAAATGACATTTTTCACTTTCAGCTGTAAAATTTTGCAAAAAAAACGACATCCATATATAAATTTTTTGCCAAATTTATTGTTCTACATGTCTTTGATAAAAAAAAATGTTTGGGCAAAAAAAAAAAAATGGTTTGGGTAAAAGTTATAGCGTTTACAAACTATGGTACAAAAATGTGAATTTCCGCTTTTTAAAACAGCTCTGATTTTCTGAGCACCTGTCATGATTCCTGAGGTTCTACAATGCCCAAACAGTAGAAAAACCCCACAAATGACCCCATTTCGGAAAGTAGACACCCTAAGGTATTCGCTGATGGGCATAGTGAGTTCATAGAACTTTTTATTTTTTGTCACAAGTTAGCGGAAAATGATGATGATTTTTTTATAAATTTTTTTTCTTACAAAGTCTCATATTCCACTAACTTGCGACAAAAAATAAAAAATTCTAGGAACTCACCATGCCCCTCACAGAATACCTTGGGGTGTCTTCTTTCCAAAATGGGGTCACTTGTGGCGTAGTTATACTGCCCTGGCAATTTAGGGGCCCATATGTGTGAGAAGTACTTTGCAATCAAAATGTGTAAAAAATGACCGGTGAAATCCGAAAGGTGCACTTTGGAATATGTGCCCCTTTGCCCACCTTGGCATCAAAAAAGTATCACACATCTGGTATCGCCGTACTCAGGAGAAGTTGGGGAATGTGTTTTGGGGTGTCATTTTACATATACCCATGCTGGGTGAGAGAAATATCCTGGCAAAAGACAACTTTTCCAATTTTTTTATACAAAGTTGGCATTTGACCAAGATGTTTATCTCACCCAGCATGGGTATATGTAAAATGACACCCCAAAACACATTCCCCAACTTCTCCTGAGTACGGCGATACCAGATGTGTGATACTTTTTTGATGCCAAGGTGGGCAAAGGGGCACATATTCCAAAGTGCACCTTTCGGATTTCACCGGTCATTTTTTACACATTTTGATTGCAAAGTACTTCTCACACATATGGGCCCCTAAATTGCCAGGGCAGTATAACTACGCCACAAGTGACCCCATTTTGGAAAGAAGACACCCCAAGGTATTCCGTGAGGGGCACTGCGAGTTCCTAGAATTTTTTTTTTTTTATCACAAGTTAGTGGAAAATGATGATTTTTTTTTTTCTCTTTTTTTCCTTACAAAGTCTCATATTCCACTAACTTGCGACAAAAAATAAAAAATTCTAGGAACTCGCCATGCCCCTCACGGAATACCTTGGGGTGTTTTCTTTCCAAAATGGGGTCACTTGTGGCGTAGTTATACTGCCCTGGCAATTTAGGGGCCCAAATGTGTGAGAAGTACTTTGCAATCAAAATGTGTAAAAAATGGCCTGCGAAATCCGAAAGGTGCACTTTGGAATATGTGCCCCTTTGCCCACCTTGGCTGCAAAAAAGTGTCACACATCTGGTATCGCCGTACTCAGGAGAAGTTGGGGAATGTGTTTTGGGGTGTCATTTTACATATACCCATGCTGGGTGAGAGAAATATCCTGGCAAAAGACAACTTTTCCAATTTTTTTATACAAAGTTGGCATTTGACCAAGATGTTTATCTCACCCAGCATGGGTATATGTAAAATGACACCCCAAAACACATTCCCCAACTTCTCCTGAGTACGGCGATACCAGATGTGTGACACTTTTTTGCAGCCTAGATGGGCAAAGGTGCCCAAATTCCTTTTAGGAGGGCATTTTTAGACATTTGGATCCCAGACTTCTTCTCACGCTTTAGGGCCCCTGAAAAGCCAGGGCAGTATAAATACCCCACATGTGACCCCACTTTGGAAAGAAGACACCCCAAGGTATCCAATGAGGGGCCTGGCAAGTTCATAGAAAATTTTTTTTTTCGCATAAGTTAGCGGAAATTGATATATTTTTTTTTTCTCACAAAGTCTCACTTTCCGCTAACTTAGGACAAAAATTTAAATCTTTCATGGACTCAATATGCCCCTCAGCAAATACCTTGGGGTGTCTTCTTTCCAAAATGGGGTCAGTTGTGGGGTGTTTGTACTGCCCTGGCATTTGAGGGTCTCCGCAATCATTACATGTATGGCCAGCATTAGGAGTTTCTGCTATTCTCCTTATATTGAGCATACAGGTAATGAGATTTTTTTTTCCGTTCAGCCTCTGGGCTGAAAGAAAAAAATGAACGGCACAGATTTCTTCATTCGCATCGATCAATGTGGATGAAAAAATCTCTGCCGAAAAAAAAAAAGGAGGGGAAAGGCGTCTGCCAGGACATAGGAGCTCCGCCCAACATCCATACCCACTTAGCTCGTATGCCCTGGCAAACCAGATTTCTCCATTCACATCAATCGATGTGGATGGAGAAATCATTGCCGGGATTTATATATATTTTTTTTATATACAAAGTGTTTGCCAAAGCATAGGAACGCCGCCTCCTCCTCAGCTCGTATGCCTTGGCAAACGTATCTTTTACTGCAGAGTAGAAATCTCGTCTTGCAGTGCCGCATACACCGACTTGCGTGTAATCTGACAGCAGCGCAATGCTTCTGTCAGAATGCACATCAGTGCTGCAGCTAGTCGATCGGTTGATCCACCTGGAAGGAAAAAAAAACAAAACAGGCCGCAACGCAATAATTTTATTAACTTTGGAACAGAACATATAAACTTTCACTTTTTGAACTAAACATTAACCTTTTTGCTTACTGTTTTTTTTTTTTTTTACCTGAGATGTGATCCCTATGCTAGGTGTACCTGTGTGTGGTACTTCCGGAAACACTCTCCAAAGCATAGGGCAGGGTGGTCAGGACAGTCAGGACAGAAATAGCGGGTGTCACGCCTTATTCCACTCCTGCTACAGACACGACATCTTTTTCGGGGTGACGGTTGGGTTGAGGTACCAGGAACGACATTGGGGAAAGGTCGCTCGTGTAGACAGCTAACTACACTGGTGGATGGGGCCACGGAACCTCCTGGGTACAGGAGGTTCTCGATGATCTCTTCCTGAAATTTGAGGAAGGATCCAGTTCTCCCAGCCTTACTGTAGAGAACAAAACTATTATACAGAGCCAATTGAATTAAATATACAGACACCTTCTTATACCAGCGTCTGGTTCTGCGGGAAACTAAATACGGAGACAACATCTGGTCATTGAAGTCCACCCCTCCCATGTGAAGGTTATAGTCATGGACTGAGAGGGGCTTTTCAATGACACGGGTTGCTCGCTCAATTTGTATTGTCGTGTCTGCGTGAATGGAGGAGAGCATGTAAACGTCACGCTTGTCTCTCCATTTCACCGCGAGCAGTTCTTCGTTACACAGTGCGGCCCTCTGCCCCCTTGCAAGACGGGTGCTAACGAGCCGTTGGGGGAAGCCCGCGCGACTAGTTCGCGCGGTACCACAGGCGCCAATCCGTTCTAGAAACAAATGCCTAAAGAGGGCCACACTTGTGTAAAAATTGTCCACATAAAGATGGTACCCCTTGCCGAATAAGGGTGACACCAAGTCCCAGACTATCTTACCACTGCTCCCCAGGTAGTCAGGGCAACCGACCGGCTCCAGGGTCTGATCTTTTCCCTCATAGACACGAAATTTGTGTGTATAGCCTGTGGCCCTTTCACAGAGCTTATACAATTTGACCCCATACCGGGCGCGCTTGCTTGGGATGTATTGTTTGAAGCCAAGGCGCCCGGTAAAATGTATAAGGGACTCGTCTACGCAGATGTTTTGCTCTGGGGTATACATATCTGCAAATTTCAGGTTGAAATGGTCTATGAGGGGCCGAATTTTGTGGAGCCGGTCAAAAGCAGGGTGGCCTCTGGGACGGGAGGTGCTGTTATCACTAAAGTGCAGGAAACGCAGGATGGTCTCAAATCGTGTCCTGGACATAGCAGCAGAGAACATGGGCATGTGATGAATTGGGTTCGTGGACCAATATGACCGCAATTCATGCTTTTTAGTTAGACCCATGTTGAGGAGGAGGCCCAAAAAAGTTTTAATTTCGGAAACTTGGACTGGTTTCCACCGGAAAGGCCGGGCATAAAAGCTTCCCGGGTTAGCGGTTATAAATTGTGTGGCATACCGGTTTGTCTCTGCCACAACTAAGTCTAAGAGCTCCGCAGTCAAGAACAGCTCAAAAAATCCCAGGGCCGAACCGATCTGAGCTGTCTCAACCCGAACTCCAGACTGGGCGGTGAAAGGGGGAACTACAGGTGCGGCTGAAGTTGGGGACTGCCAATCAGGGTTTGCCAGCACCTCTGGGATTCTAGGGGCTCTACGGGCACGTCTTTGCGGTGGCTGCGACGGGGTCACTACTGCACGTGCCACCGTACCAGCTTCAACTGCCCTTCTGGTGCTCGCTACTTCACCATGTTCTACGGCAGTGCTGGTACTAGGTCCAGGAAGGGCTGGGCTGCTGGTGTATGCCTCACCACGTAATCCGACAGCACCAGCCCCACTCTGCTGGAGGGAAACACTGCGTTTTGGGTGGAGGGAGAACTAAAGTGACACTAATACAATTATAGATCTGACCGTGATCAGTTTTGATCACTTCCAGATACTATAAAAGTACAAATGCTGATTAGCGATACGCTAATCAGCGAATAACGGACTGTGGTGCCGTGGGCTGGGCGCTAACTAATCCCTAAACTACCTAACCAAGGGGCCTAAACTATACCTAAAACCTAACGGTCAATACCAGTGAAAAAAAAAAGTGACAGTTTGCACTGATCACTTTTTTCCTTTCACTAGTGATTGACAGGGGCAAGAAGGGGTGATCAAAGGGTTAATAGGGGTGATCTGGGGGCTAAGTGTGGTGTAGTGGGTACTCACAGTGATGTGTGCTCCTCTGCTCCTCTGCTGGAACCAACCGACCAAAAGAAGGAGCAGAGGAGCACAGCAGCCATATAACCCCATCATATTTACTAATATGATGGGTTAAATGGCTGCTGATTGTTTTTTTTTTTAAATCAGCAACCTGCCAGCCAATGATCGTGGCCGGCAGGTTGCTGACGAAATACTTTGCTACGAAATGCCGGCCCGCGATGCGCATGCACGGGCCGGCTGTGACGAAATCTCGCGTCTCGCGAGATGACGCGACGATGCGTCCAGGAGGAACAAATCAACCACCTCCCGGACGCATCGGCGCGTTAGGCGGTCGGGAGGTGGTTAAAACGTTCTCCTAAAGGCATGTTATGTTTAATTATGTTGGATTTGCGAAATCCGCTTTATCCTGGAAAGCCGGTTCAACCGTCCCACCTGGTCATGTGGAGGATGGCTAATCATATGCAACAAAACAGTTGCAAGACTGGCCTATATTATATCTTCTCATAGGAACCTCCTATAATGTGTCTGGAATGTTCTTCAGCATATTTTTACCAATTTAGGCTACATGCACACGACCGTGGTGCGTTTTGCGGAACGGCACGGACAGCCTTTAATATAACTGCCTATTCTTGTCCACAAAGCGTGGACAAGAATAGGACATGGAACGGAGCAAAATATGCCAAAAAGCCATTTTTATCACCTTACATCACAAAAAGTGTGATACCAAGTGATCAAAAATTCATATCTACAATTATATGATAAACAGGTGTCATCCCTGCACACTGTAAGGATCGCTCCAGAATTACCCTCATCAGAATCTGAGTGGCGGTCCGCCTCGGTTCCATTTACCACGTGGTACGCTGACTGCATCCTTTCCGGCACACGAGACAAGCACACCCAATTTGTACTCTCAGATACGAGTGAATATTCGTAGGTACGATCTCTCTGTGCCAAAGACCCCATGGGACGCCACGACAGGCACTAGACCCAGGTTCCTCTACATCAAACTGTTAGTGAGGAATAAACTTTAGTCTGTGTGCATATTGCTGGAGATTACCGGACATTTACATTCTAAACTATGCATGGACCTTTATGTGGGATTTTAAATACCTGAATATAAGTATATAGTGATTGCGTTATCTAATTACCTAACGGACATTAGTTGTACATTACTTAGTATTTGATACGGAGATTATCTCCACATATCCAACTGGACATTATTCTTATATACTCACTGAAGGTTTAATGGTGGGTCAGAAAAAGTTTGCGCAACTGTGAATGGATGTAAATTAACACTGACAACATTATATCTTAATAGTGTGTGTTTGCAACAGTGTAGCCGCATAGACATTATTGATACAGTGTTGGTATGCTACCCTCTCCACACAGATCATTGTGCAGTGGACAATCCTGAACTTATAATTGAATAATATTTGAAGATAATATCTGATTTAAAGGATAACTGTCACATTTAGACCCTAATTAAAATTTTCATATATGTAGTTACTAATAACATGATATTCCAGAATCAGTTACTATTAGACTGACTTATCCCATATTTAATAAGATTCAGCCCTTAGCAACCAGTCTGCATAAAACTACAATTACACTATTCAACACATAGACGGACCATGCCTAGCAACCCTATTTTAAGCACAGGTAAAAGTAGGCAGTACAGAGAACAAAACTGTGGAATTAAAGGGGTTGTCCAGGTTCAGAGCTGAACCCAGACATACCCTTATTTTCCCCCCAGCAGCATCCCTGAGCCTAGCATCGGAGCATCTCATGCTCCGATGCGCTCCTGTGCCCTGCGCTAAGCGCAGGGCACTGGCTCTTTTGTTTTCAAAAACACACTGCCAGGCGGTAACTTCCACCCGGCAGTGTGTTCGGTGACGTCACCGGCTCTGAGGGGCGGGCTTTAGCTCTGCCCTAGCCATTTTACTGGCTAGGGCAGAGCTAAATCCCGCCCTTTAGTGCTGGTGACGTCACCGGGGTTCCTGTCAGACCCATGGAGAGCCCCGGTTCGTCACCGGAACTCCTAAAAATGCCTTTGCCCTGTGCAATTTAGCACAGGGCAAAGGAGAGCATCGGAGCATGAACTGCTCCGATGCTCATGTCAGGGGGGCTGCCGGGGTGAAAATGGAGGTATGTCCGAGTTCAGCTCTGAACCCGGACAACCCCTTTAAGGGGTAATTGAGTACACAGTGAAGAGTTGAAATAGGGCCACCAAGGAGATATTAATCACCACAATCCAATACTCAATTTTTTTTTTATATATATATATACATATATATATATATATATATATATATATATATACACGACAGTTATACTTTAATATTGGGGTAGGTAGCCTTGTGTCTGGTATAACCCTCTCACTAAACGTGATCAGGATTCCAGACCAGACTCCCTATCATAGGGAACATATTTTATGTTTTCTTAACACTTTTTTTTATACTATTTTTATATTCTATTTTTTATTTGCAATTAGAGTTTTATATATATGTGTTGGCTATTGAGTGATATATGGAATAAATTGTTCCCAAAGTGATTCTGGAGGTAGAGGGCCAATCCTTTTAAGTTGCTTTATCTGAAAAAATTCATATGTGCCTCAAAATGATACCAATCAAACCATCATCTCATCCTGCAAAAATTAAGCCCTTACATAAAACAATCGCTCAAAAAAAAAAAAAAAATATGGCTTTTAAATCCCCCCCAAAATAAAAAAATAGACATATTAGGTATTGCCGCGTCGTTACGACCTGCTCTATAAAAATATCACAATATCTACTCTGTCAGGTGACCATTGTAAAAAACAAAAAATAAAAACTGTGCCAGAACAGCCATTTTTTGGTTACCTTGCCTCACAAAAAGAGTAATATATATACACACACCTCTAGCAAAAGATTTATACATTGCAGGAAATTTTTACACCAAGGCTATCATCCTGCTTCAATTAAAGATTAGATCACAAGAGCCACCAAAATCCCCAGAAGTCAACTTCTCCAATACAATGAAAAGAAACAGAACCTTCGATACTGAGGTAAACTGGCAAAAAATTTACATCATGTACTACGTAAGGATGAACGACTAAAAACAATCTTCCCAGATCCCCCCTTACTAGCTTACTGACAACCTCCAAATCTAAGGAATATTCTGATTATTATTGTTATGTTGGCTTGAAAAAGCCAACATACTGTTATTCGATTGTTTCAGCTTATTATTCTGTTTTATTATTCTTCTCCGCTCCCCCCCTTTTTCTATACACTACTCCTCCTACAGTTTTGTGGTTACAAACGCCAAACTTTCCACACTTCTTCGACCTATAGTGAGGTAAGTTCCTTGCGCTTTCCCTAGAGATGTCGCGAACATAAAATTTTCCGTTCGCAAACGGCGAACGCAAATTTACGTCTGGTTCGCTAAATTTTCGTCTGGTTCGCGAACGGGCGAACCAGACGAACCGCCACAGACTTCAATAGGCAGGCGAATTTTAAAACCCACAGGGACTCTTTCTGGCCACAATAGTGATGGAAAAGTTAATTCAAGGGGTTTAACACCTGGACTGTGGCATGCCGGAGGGGGATCCATGGCAAAACTCCCATGGAAAATTGCGTAGTTGACGCAGAGTCGGGTTTTAATCCATAAAGGACATAAATCACCTAACATTCCTGAATTGTTTGGAATAACGTGCTTAAAAATATCCAGTGTGTGTAAACGATCAGGTATGATGTTGTATCGATCAGGTAGTGTAAGGGTTACGCCCGCTTCACAGTGACAGACCAAACTCCCCGTTTAATGCACCGCTAACAACCGCAAAGCGTTGTCAATAGTTGAGACACTCAGGACATAAATTTTATTCTTCTATGTGTCAATCTTGGTGTAGTGATGACTGCGCACGTTCGGGAGATTGCAGGCGATGGCGTTTTTTAAAAGCCTATGGTCGTGCTGAGGTAGTTCAGTGACAGTTAAGTGACCCAGAAAACAATGATTCTGCAGTGTGGGCACATTGTTGGCCTAGTAGGCTTTAATGATCACCTTAGATGATCACAAAGAAAATTAATGTTTTTTCTATGAAAAATTATCCAGCCGATCGCTTATGGTCTGTTCACAATGAAGCAACCACCTTATCATCTGGGGTGTACCAACATTGCCAACACACTCATAGAGGTGATCGCTTCATTGTGATACGCAAGCCCCTTCACCACAACAAGGTAACGATCACGAAGGGGAATTGACACATGTATGTGCCTTTTTTTTTGCATTGTTTTTGCAGCCACAGTGCAGCACCAGATGCCAGAAAAATTAGGCATGTACACATGCCTGAAAAATTTGGTATTGTTGCAGCCGCTGCTATAATAGCAGCGGCCGGAACAATTGATGTTTTCGAGGCTGAAAGTGTACTAAAACATTGAGGCTTGAACCCCAGTTGGTGGCGGAGAAGTCACGCAAGTCATCCAGCATGCAGAGATTAAATACAGCAGCGTGGGGACCATTTTTAGCCCAAGGCATCTCATCAGGCCTTTTTTAGTCAAATGCATCCCCCACTGTCAGTCCCTTCGAGATCCATGCCTCAATCATCTTAATAAAGGTGAGGTAATCTGGACTTTTTTGACCTAGGCGACTTCTCTTCTCAGTGGCAATACCTCCTGCTGCGCTGAAGGTCCTTTCTGACAGGGCACTTGAAGCGGGGCCCGGCCAGAAGTTCTATCGCAAATTGGGATAGCTCAGGCCACAGGTCAAGCCTGCACACCCAGTAGTCAAGGGGTTCATCGCTCCTCAGAGTGTCGATATCTGCAGTTAAGGCGAGGTAGTCTGCTACCTGTCGGTCGAGTCGTTCTCTGAGGGTGGACTCCGAAGGGCTGTGGCGATGCGTAGGACTTAAAAAGCTCTTCATGTCCTCCATCAACAACACGTCTGTAAAGCGTCCTGTCCTTGCCGGCGTGGTCGCGGTAGGAGGAGGATTACTTTCACCTCTTCCCCTATTAGATTCTCGTTGTGATGTGACATAACCCTTATATGCTGTGTAAAGCATACTTTTTAACTTGTTTTGAAACTGCTGCATCCTTTCCGACTTCTGGTAATTCTGTAACATTTCAGCCACTTTCTGCTTATACCGGGGGTCTAGTAGCGTGGCCACCCAGTACAGGTCGTTCTCCTTCAGCCTTTTTATACGAGGGTCCCTCAACAGGCATGACAGCATGAAAGACCCCATTTGCACAAGGTTGGATGCCGAGCTACTCATGTCCCGTTCCTCGTCCTCACTGATCTCATTGAAGGTCTGTTCTTCCCCCCAGCCACGTACAACACCACGGGTCCCAGATAGGTGACAACGAGCACCCTGGGATGCCTGCTGTGGTTGGTCTTCCTCCTCCTCAAAGCCACATTCCTCCTCTGACTCCTCTTCCTCAGACTCCTCTTCCAGCGTTGCCGCAGGTCCAGCAAGCGATGATGATAAGGCTGTTTCTGGTGGTGATGGTGACCACAACTCTTCCTCTTCACGCTCATCTACGGCCTGATCCAGCACTCTTCGCAGGGCACGCTCCAGGAAGAAAACAAATGGGATGAGGTCGCTGATGGTGCCTTCGGTGCGACTGACTAGGTTTGTCACCTTCTCAAAAGGACGCATGAGCCTACAGGCATTGTGCATGAGCGCCCAGTAATGTGGCAAAAAAATACCCAGCTCCGCAGAGGCTGTCCTAGCACCCCGGTCATACAAATACTCGTCTTTTTCTTGTTGGAGCAGGCGGTCGAACATTAGGAGTGTTGAATTCCAACGTGTCGGGCTGTCGCAAATCAAGCGCCTCACTGGCATGTTGTTTTGCTGCTGAATATCGGAAAAGTGTGCCATGGCTGTATATGAACACCTGAAATGGCCACACACCTTCCTGGCCTGCTTGAGGACATCCTGTAAGCCTGGGTACTTATACACAAAGCGTTGTACGATCAGATTCAGCACATGTACCATGCACGGCACATGTGTCAACTTGCCTAAATTCAATGCCGCCAACAGATTGCTTCCGTTGTCACACACCACTTTGCCGATCTCCAGTTGGTGCGGGGTCAGCCACTGATCCACCTGTGCATTCAGGGCGGACAGGAGTGCTGGTCCGGTGTGACTCTCAGCTTTCAGGCAAGTCAACTCCAAGATGGCGTGACACTGTCATATCTGGGATGTGGAATAGCCCCTGGGGAGCTGGGGGGGGGGGGGGGTGCAGAAGAGGACTCAGCCGAGGAGGTTAGCGAAGAGGATGGAGTAGGAGGAGTAGAGGAGGTGGCAGCAGGCCTGCCTGCAAGTCGTGTCGGTGTCACCTACTCAGCTGCAGAGCCACACATTTTATGCTTGGCAGCCATCAGCAGGTTTACCCAATGCGCCGTGTACGTGATATACCTGCCTTGACCGTGCTTTGCAGACCAGGTATCAGTGGTCAGATGGACCCTTGCCCCAACACTGTGTGCCAGACATGCCATGACTTCCTTTTCCACAATAAAGTACAGGTTGGGGATTGCCTTTTGTGAAAAAAAAAATTCGGCTGGGTACCTTCCACTGCGGTGTCCCAATAGCAAATTTTTTTTTAAAGGCCTCAGACTCCACCAGCTTGTATGGTAAAAGCTGGCGGGTTAAGAGTTCCGACAAGCCAGCTGTCAGACGCCGGGCAAGGGGGTGACTCTGTGACATTGGCTTCTTACACTCAAACATTTCCTTGACAGACACCTGACTGTGGGCAGATGAGCAGGAACTGCTGAAGGTGAAAGGCGGAGTGGCGGGTGGTTGAGAGGGGGCAAGGAGGACAGCAGTGGTTGACATGGCTGAAGATGCTGGACCAGGAGGAGGATGGTGGCTTTGAGTTTGTGTGCTGCTTGTACTCATGTGTTGATCCCATAGGCTTTTGTGATGTGAGAACATGTGCCTTCGCAAAGCAGTTGTACCTAGGTGGGTGTTGGACTTCCCACAACTCAGTTTCTTTTGGCACAGGTTGCAAATGGCATTGCTGTTATCAGAGGCAGACACACAAAATAAAAGCCACACTGCTGAGCTTTGCAATGATGGCATTCTGGTGGTGGCAACAGCATGCGTTGATTGGCGTGCTGTCTGGCTGACCCCGCTTGCCGATACATGCTGTCTGACTGTGCCACTAGCTCCTTGCGACGACCTCCCCCTGCTTCCAACTAGTCTCCTCCTCTTCTCTGTCTCCCCATCTGAACTTTCCCCCTGTTCTTCTCTTCAAGGCACCCACGTGGCATCCACGGACACATCGTCATCATCAACCGCTTCACTTGTATCTGACAACTCGGCAAAGGAAGTAGCAGCGGGTACAACATCATCATCATCACACCGTACGTCCATGTGTGCAATGTTGCCTGACTGAGACATATCCCTGTTATCTACATCCTCTGGCAATAATGGTTGTGCATCACTCATTTCTTCCAACTGATGTGTAAATAACTCCTCTGACAGATCAAGTAAAGCGGCTGTGGTGCTAGTGTTGGTGGTGGCGGCGGGCGTGTGGTAACTTGAGAGATGCCTCAAGCTGAGCTGGAGGAGGATGGTGCATCAAGGTTCCAAGAGGAAGCTGTAGAAGATTGGGTGTCCTGTGTAAGCCAGTCAACTATGTCCTCAGTATTTTTTAAATTCAGGGTACGTGGCCTCTGAACACTGGGCATTATTCTAGGGCCAAAAGAAACCACAGCACCACAACCACGACAGCCCCTGCGGGGTGGCCTGCCTCTGCCTGTCATTTTTTTTTAGATTAGTGGTACTATGCGTGCAAGGTACTGTGCCACCCTATATGAGTGGTGGGCAGTGGGCACAGTACAGTCAGTTGACCTGATACTCACTGGCAGGCAACTGCAATTATATTACAGAGAAAAAATTAAATTACTTTTTTATCTACAAGGTACTGTGCCACCCTATATCAGTGGTGGGCAGTGGGGACAGTACAGTCAGTGGGCCTGACACTCACTGGCAGGCAACTGCAATTATATTACAGAGGAAAAATGTAATGACTTTTTTATCTGCAAGGTACTGTGCCAACCTATATGAGTGGTGGACAGTGGGCACAGTACAGTCTGTGGGCCTGACACTCACTGGCAGGCAACTGCAATTATATTACAGAGGAAAAATTAAATGACTTTTTTATCTGCAAGGTCTTATGCCACCCTATATGAGTGGTGGGCAGTGGGCATAGAACAGTCAGTGGGCCTGACACTCACTGGCAGGCAACTGCAATTATATTACAGAGAAAAAAATTAATGACTTTTTTATCTGCAAGGTACTGTGCCACCCTTTATGAGTGGTGGCAGTGGGCACAGTACAGTCTGTGGGCCTGACACTCACTGGCAGGCAACTGCAATTATATTACAGAGGAAAAATTAAATGACTTTTTTTATCTGCAAGGTACTGTGCCACCCTATATGAGTGGTGGGCAGTGGGCACAGTACAGTCTGTGGGCCTGACACTCACTGGCAGGCAACTGCAATTATACTACAGAGGAAAAATGTAATTACTTTTTTATCTGCAAGGTACTGTGCCACCCGATATGAGTGGTGGGCACTGGCAGTGGGCACAGTACAGTCAGTGGGCCTGACACTCACTGGCAGGCAACTGCAATTATATTACAGAGAAAAAATTAAATTACTTTTTTATCTACAAGGTACTGTGCCACCCTATATCAGTGGTGGGCAGTGGGGACAGTACAGTCAGTGGGCCTGACACTCACTGGCAGGCAACTGCAATTATATTACAGAGGAAAAATGTAATGACTTTTTTATCTGCAAGGTACTGTGCCAACCTATATGAGTGGTGGACAGTGGGCACAGTACAGTCTGTGGGCCTGACACTCACTGGCAGGCAACTGCAATTATATTACAGAGGAAAAATTAAATGACTTTTTTATCTGCAAGGTCTTATGCCACCCTATATGAGTGGTGGGCAGTGGGCATAGAACAGTCAGTGGGCCTGACACTCACTGGCAGGCAACTGCAATTATGTTACAGAGAAAAAATGTAATGACTTTTTTATCTGCAAGGTACTGTGCCACCCTATATGAGTGGTTGGCAGTGGGCACAGTACAGTCTGTGGGCCTGACACTCACTGGCAGGCAACTGCAATTATATTACAGAGGAAAAATTAAATGACTTTTTTTTATCTGCAAGGTACTGTGCCACCCTATATGAGTGGTGGGCAGTGGGCACAGTACAGTCTGTGGGCCTGACACTCACTGGCAGGCAACTGCAATTATACTACAGAGGAAAAATGTAATTACTTTTTTATCTGCAAGGTACTGTGCCACCCGATATGAGTGGTGGGCACTGGCAGTGGGCACAGTACAGTCAGTGGGCCTGACACTCACTGGCAGGCAACTGCAATTATATTGCAGAGGAAAAATGTAATGAATTTTTTTATCTGCAAGGTACTGTGCCACCCTATATGAGTGCTGTGCACACAGTACAGTCTGTGGGCCTGTGGCCTCTCACACACGGGCAGGCAACTGCAAAATATATATATATATATATATATGTCACAACCAGACATGAGAAGCTCTGACAGAAGCCTTTCAGAACCTCCTCCTTGAGTTTTCTTTGTTGTGGTGTTCAGTTCCTCATCTCGTTAGCCTCTCTCAGCTGTCATGTAGTTGGACTGATTGCTTCCCTTTAAATTCCTCCCCATGATGCATTACTGGGCGGCTTATACTTCTTCCTGGAGTGTGTGTGCATGCTGATCCTATTTCCCAGTCTGCTACTAAGTTAAGTGCTGTACATTTATCTGTTATTTTCTGTTTGCTGGATCCCAGGTGACCCTGACTCCCTCCGTGTCTGGTGTAGGGAGCCGGTGGTCTTGTCCCCTCACTATTGTAGGGTGTTCAGGTGTTATATAGTCGAGGTATGTGGATATGCAACCATCCACCTTTGGGATTTTTGCATAGGCTGAGCAGCCAGGGAAAGTTCCAGGTCTTGTGCAGGGGTCTCCCTTTTGGTTCCTTAGCTTTGGATCCAGTGAGTCATATATGCATGTTGCATTGTCTTGTTTCCTGTACACCGTCCGTGACAATATAAAAAAAAAGTAAAAGCAGACTGATGTACCAGCCCTAAAAGGGCTTTTTGGGGTGCTGTCAGGACACTGTCCTTACAGCAGATGAGTCTTTGAGGACTGGAGAGGACACAGAACACTGGCCTAGCTAACGATTAATTTAGCAGCAGCAGCAGCACTCTCCCTGTTCTAACTAACACTGCAGCTTCAGAATGAATCTAAGAGGGCTGCCGTCCTTGCTTTTTTTTTTAGGAGGTGGGAGGGTCTGGGAGGGAGGGTATGCTGATTGGCTGGAATGTGTCTGCTGATGTGAGGTACAGGGTCAAAGTTTGCTCAATGATGACGTATAGGGGGCGGACCGAACATCGCATATGTTCGCCGGCGATTAGTTTGGGACATCTCTACCCCTACCCTCAGAACCTTCAAACACAGACCAAAGCAACCCTGGCTTACACCACAAGCTCGCTTCCTCCAGCGCTGCTCCAGGAGTGCTGAACGCCTATGGAGGAAAACACGCACACCCAAGAATTTCCTCCATTGCAAATTCATGCTACGGACCTATAACTCTGCCCTCAACCTTGCTGTCCAATAACCCCAAAAAACTCTTTGAAACTTTCCATTCCCTCCTCAGTCCTAAAGTTCAGGCACCCACCAGAGACCTCTCTGCTGAAGACTTATCCGCCTACTTCACAGAGGAAATTAAACATATCCGTCATGAAATCAGCTCCCAGCCACTAAGTGCTATTCATCCCCCTCCTCCACGCATCTCCTCTGGCTCACTGTCTACATTTGACCCAGTCACGGAAGAAGAAGTCTCCAGGCTCCTCTCTTCTTCTCGTCCTATCACTTGCACCTCTGATCCCATTCCCTCACACCTACTCCAGTCTCTCTCTCTGGCTGTCACCACTCACCTAACAAAACTCGACGCATCCTGCACAACTAACTACAGACCAGTCTCCAATCTTCCCTTCATCTCTAAACTCCTGGAGCGTCTGGTCTACTCTCGCCTTACCCGCTATCTCTCTGATCACTCTCTCCTCGATCCACTACAATCTGGTTTCCGCCCCCTGCATACGAAAGAAACTGCCCTCACCAAAGTGACAAATGACCTCCTGACAGCAAAATGCAATGGTAACTACTCTCTGCTCATTCTCCTTGACCTCTCTGCAGCTTTTGACACTGTAGACCACCATCTCCTGCTCGCCATGCTCCAATCCATCAGCCTAATGGACACTGCCCTCTCCTGGTGTTCTTCCTATCTCTCTGGTCGCTCTTTCAGTGTATCATTTGCTGGCTCCACTTCCTTACCTCTCCCCTCGCTGTTGGCGTTCTTCAGGGTTCAGTCCTAGGCCCTTTCCTCTTCTCCCTGTACACAGCACCAATTGGACAGACCATCAGCAGATTTGGTTTCCAGTACCATCTCTATGCTGATGACACACAACTATACACTTCATCCCCTGACATCACACCTGCTGTATTACAGAACACCAGTGACTGTCTCTCTGCCGTCTCTAACATTATGTCCTCTCTCTATCTGAAACGTAATCTTTCAAAAACGGAACTTCTTGTGTTCTCTCCATCTACTAACCTACCTAAACCTGATATCTGCCACTCGGTGTGGAACACCGTCATCACTCCTAGGCAAACCCGCCCGCTGTCTCGGGGTGACTTTTGACACTGATCTTTCTTTCACCCCCTATATTCAATCTCTCTCCCGCTCATGCCGCCTGCACCTTAAAAATATCTCTAGTATCCGCCCCTTTCTCACTATGGAAACAACAAAAACTGTCATTGTTGCCCTGATCCACTCCCGCCTTGATTACTGCAACTCACTATTAATTGGCCTCCCCCTCACCAGACTCTCCCCTCTCCAATCTATTCTTAATGCAGCAGTCAGGGTCACCTATCTGTCCAACCGCTACTCTGATGCCTCCGCCCTGTGCCAGTCATTGCACTGGCTACCCATACACTATAGAATCCAATTCAAACTGCTCGTCCTCACCCACAAAGCCCTCCACAGTGCTGCACCACCCTACATCTCTTCCCTCATCTCTGTATACCACCCTACCCGTGCTCTCCATTCAGCCAATGACTTACGACTGACTTCCACAAAAATCCGAACCTCTCTCTCCCGGCTCCAAGATTTCTCCCGAGCTGCACCGGTTCTCTGGAATGCCCTACCCCAAGAAATCAGGATTAATCACAACATGCACAGTTTTAAGTGTTTGCTGAAGACACATCTTTTCAGGGTGGCCTATCACCTCCTTTGATCTAACCTCCCCATAGCCCCTTTATCATTCCCTGAAGCTGAGCCACCACTGCACCCAGAAGCACTCCGTATATTGGCTGCTGACCGGCTCATGTGGCTTTATATCTGCTCCCCTATTCTCCCAAGATGGCTGGACTATCGTACATAACAAGCACTTCTACCTTTTGTGTCACCCCTATCCCCTCATAGATTGTAAGCTCTTACGAGCAGGGCCCTCATTCCTCTTGTAATAATCGACTTCTCTGTTGCTATGTTATTTATGACTGTTTGTACATGAACCCCTGAATTGTAAGGCGCTGCGGAATATGTTGGCGCTATATAAATAAAGATTATTATTATCTCTAGATATTATATCAGGGTGTTCTGTGTGATGATGTGTATTGTAGTATGGTGCCCTACAGTGCTCCTTTTAGGGGCTATGAAAGTGACGACTCGACATAGTCCACACAGGCGATGGTTAGTTCTGTTCTGTGCAGGAGCTTTTGGTATAGTCCACACTCCCTGTTTCTTGGCTGCAGTGGCACAGGCCGGGGGTGTGGTGTGAAGCTCATGCTCTGCTGCACGTTTATAGAGCTCGCAGACCTTGAGGCAGAGTGACCTGGGCCTTGTCACATAGTGTCACTGCCATAGATAATAGAAGTGACTTCTACCTTTCTGTATCCCCAGGGGAATAAGACGATCAAGATATGTGCTCACTACGGACCTTGCTCTTAAAGGGGAAACTACCTGTGTCATCTGTGTGGAGTGAGGGGACGAGAAGTACTCTGGTAAGCTCATGTGCACACTATATGCTTTATGCAGATGTCAGCAGAGCTCTGGTTTGTAGCCACTTTTAAAGGGGCTGTCCAGTTTTATATAAAGTGTCTATTGTCATAAAATGCAAAGTTATACAGTAGCACCAGCTTATAAAATGTCTGTTTTAAAGGAGTAATCCAGGTTGTAAAATTGATGACCAAAACCAGAAGTGTCCTTTATACTTTCTCTGCTTTTATGATCCACTCCTGATTTTGGCTTCCATAACGGCTTGCAGAATCCTGGCCGTATAGGATAGGTCATCAGTATAAGGCTACTTTCACACTAGCGTTCGATTGGATCTGTTCTGAACGGATCCGATTATATTAATGCAGACGGAGGCTCCGTTCAGAACGGATCCGTCAGCTTTTTTTTGCCAATATAATGCAAAGTGTGAAATTAGCCTGAGCGGATCCGTCCAGACTTTTACATTGAAAGTCAATGGGGGACGGATCCGCTTGAAGATTGAGCCATATTGTAAGTCTGGACGGATCCGCACGCCTCCGCACGGCCAGGCGGACACCCGAACGCTGCAAGCAGCGTTCAGGTGTCCGCCTGCTGAGCGGAGCGGAGGCTGAACGCCGCCAGACTGATGCAGTCTGAGCGGATCCGCATCCATTCAGACTGCATCAGGGCTGGACGGAAGTGTTCGGGTCCGCTCGTGAGCCCCTTCAAACGGAGCTCACGAGCGGACAGCCGAACGCTAGTGTGAAACTAGCCTAAGGTGGGGGTCCTGCTGATCAGCTGTTTGTACCATACTGTACTTTTCCTAGCTGCCCTGCTTGATGTCCAATTCAAGTGAATGAAGCCCCTATTTGTGCACAAATGAAAAGCTGTAGATAGCCTATATCAGTAACCTCCAGCTGTGGTGAAACTACAACTCCCAGCATGCTCTATTCATTTCTATGGAGTTCTGAGAGCAGCCAAGCAAGTCTGCATCTTGGGAGTCGTAGTTTTACCACAGCTGGAGCGCCGGAGGTTAGTTATCACAGGCCTATATGATATATAAATGAATGGCTGCAGGTAGAGCGCATGAGCTTAAAGGGATTGCCTAACTTTTATTGAAGGGAACCTGTCACCTCTCCAAACCATCCCAAGCCGCCAGCAGCGTGTTTCTGATGATGCCTTTCTTCCTGAAGGCAGATGCAGCAAAAGTACTGAAAACGTTCTTTTATCCCCTGCCCGGCGCTTCTCCACACATGCTTGAAGTCAAGGAGGCAGCGGCCTTGCGGTAACCACGCCCCCTTCCTGCCCCTTCGCTGGGACTGACAGCGCTTATGCACGATAGTTCGGCTGCCTTTGCCGAACAGCCGGCTGTTAGTCACAGCGAAAAGGCAGGGAAGGGGGCGTGGTTACCGTGAGGCCGCTGCCTCCTTGACTTCAAGCATGTGTGGAGAAGCGCCGGGCAGGGGATAAAAGAACGTTTTCAGTACTTTTGCTGCATCTGCCTTCAGGAAGAAAGGCGTCATCAGAAACACGCTGCTGGCTACACGCAGGTACTGCTGGCGGCTTGGGATGGTTTGGAGAGGTGACAGGTTCCCTTTAAGTGATGACCTCTCCTCAGGATAGGCCATCACTAGTTGATCATCAGGGGTTTGACATCCAGCACCAACCGTGTAGAGTGGGGATCAGCAACCTCTGGCACTCCAGCTGTTCTGAAACTACAACTACCAGAATCCTCCTTTCATTTCAATGGAAGTTGCAAGAACAATAGTTTAAATGTGCATGCTGGGAGTTGTAGTTTCACAGCAGATGGAGTGCCGAAGGTTGCTGATCCCTGGTGTAGAGGACAGCGCTCTTTACTGGCATGTCAAGTGACTTCAGTGACAAACTCCCTCCACTACACAGTAGCGCCGATGGATCTACACCCAAGCAGCTGATTGGAGGAGGGGACATCACTTGATAAAGCTGGACCGTGCCTTTAAAGTTGTGACCCTTGGTGGGGATCATTCCCATGAAAGATCTGGTTACATAATGATGTCAAAGGGCTACAACATGATGATCTCATATGGACAGACAGACTGTTCACAGACCAGGCACATTATCTGCATCTATGCAGTATTAAAACCGTCATCATAAATACCTTTTATAGCAGCGATTAGAATATGGAAATACCAGTGCTTGTGTTACGATGAGGGAATATGCTTCATATCACTTTGTCTGCATCCAATCTGCATTATTTACTGATCGGATGCGGACCTGCTCATTTCAGTCGGGGCGCAAAAGTTGCATCCGTATGTCCATTTCGCGGACCCGCAAAAAAATAGAACATGTCCTATTCTTGTCCGTTTTGCAGACAAGTATAGGCATTTCTACAATAGTGTGGGACCTGGGGAACGAGAAAGTGTAGGGCACACACAACCGGTAACCATTTTTTGCGGATCCACAGTTTGAGGACCCCAAAACGGACACGTTATGTGCCTGAGGCCTTAATGGGGTTCTCCTCAGGATAGGTCATCAATATTAGATCGGCGGGGGGCAAATACCATAGACCGCAGCGGACAGGAAGAGACAGGAAACGGCACACTGCACGCCCCGTCTCTTCATATAACTGATCTGCAGGAGTGCCAAGTGTCGGACCCCCGACAATCTGATATTGATGACCGATCCTATCATTAGTAAAACCGGACAACCCCTTTAAAAAGATTAAGGGTACAACCACATGGCGCAGTTGTGTTGCAATTTCACTGTGGTCAAGTACCGCGTGGCCATACGGACCACAGCTGGCTCTTGTTAACCCATGAAGACCACACTCGTTGGTCTGCTTTGTGAATAGCTGTGTGGCATTGAAGGTGCCCGCGTCCATTAGCAATGCAGACCGACTAAACAGTGTGGTCTTGTTAGGCTAACAAGAGCCAGCTGCGGCCCATGGGGTACTCAGACGTGGATCAGCTGCATCGCAGCCGCGCAGTGTGGTCGGAACATTAGATGCCATATTTAATTGGTACCTGTAGGTGCTACTCTACCCACAGACAGCCAGCTCCTATTTTGGGAGCATTTAAAGGGAACCTGTCACCGGGATTTTGTGTATAGAGCTGAGGACATGGGTTGCTAGATGGCCGCTAGCACATCCGCAATACCCAGTCCCTATAGCTCTGTGTGCTTTTATTGTACAAAAAAACTGATTTGATACATATGAAAATTAACCTGAGATGAGTCCAGTCTCTGACTCATCTCACGTACAGGACGCATCATTAATTTGCATATGTATCAAATCGTTTTGTTTTACACAATGAAAGCACACAGAGCTATGGGGACTGGGTATTGCGGATGTGCTAGCGGCCATCTAGCAAACCGTGTCCTCAGCTCTATACCCAAAATCCCGGTGACAGGTTCCCTTTAAGCTGCACAGCGTCCTCTCTCCTACCCACGTTGATATGCCCCATAGTTGAAATGAAGCCTATTCCATAAACTCCTCCGCCCACCTTCCACTGGCCAAGTTAATACAGTTTAAAGCAAACACTATATGAGATTTGTATTATAGGTCCAGGGGGATTGAGCAAGCCATGGACCTGTAATTCATTCTCTCATGCTGGTAGTAGCTGTCCTAGCTGTGTAGAACAGCTCAAAGGCTACTGCGCATGCCCTAGAGCTGTTCTACACTATCTACAAGTGCAGATACAAGGTGGTTGGTGACGGGTGTCGCTGTACATGGTGGCCCTGACTCTCTCCACGACGTCTGGAAAAAGAAAGGTAGTTGGATTTCAGCATTCCCAATCATTTTGTTCTCATTTATAATCTGACACCAGAGGTGTCTAACAGGGGCTTAGAGTCCTTTGCATGGGACTGTTATCTGACTGATTAACAACAAGCATTTATACGATATTTGCCCTTGTAAGGGCACTTTCACACAAGCGTTTTTCTTTTCTGGCATAGAGTTCCGTCACAGGGGCTCAATACCGGAAAAGAACTGATCAGGCATATCCCCATGCATTCTGAATGGAGAGCAATCCGTTCAGGATGTCTTCAGTTCAGTCATTTGGACTGATCAGGCAAAAGATAAAACCGTAGCATGCTACGGTTTTATCTCCGGTGAAAAAAAACTGAAGACTTGCCTGAATGCGCAGACCGGTATAAATGTGAAAAAAGATACAAGACTGATCCGTCTGTCCGCATGACAAGCGGAGAGATGGATTCGTTCTTGCAATATATTTGTGAGACGGATCCTCATCCGGATGCGTCTCACAAATGCTTTCTATCACATGCAGATCGGCGGATCTGACGACGGAACTGCCCGCCGGATCACACTGCCGCAAGTGTGAAAGTAGCCTAAAAGTGCTACCAATCACCTGATAAACAAGCAAATAATAATTTACGGAGATACCAAAATTTTCGTTTCTGGGTAGAAGACCATCCAGAAACAATTAAGGTTCATGCACATGACCATATTTTTTATTTTTTATTTTTTGCAGCCAATATGCGGAACCATTCACTTCAATGGGTCCGCAAAATAAAGGAAATGACTGTATGTGCATTCCGTTTACGTATGTCAACATGGCCATTCCACAAAAAAGATAGAACGTGTAGTTTTCTTGTGTGTTTTGCGGACAATGATAGGCATTGTTACAATAGATCCGCAAAAAAAAAAACAACTGATGCAATACGGATTTCACACCGACATCATCCGTATTTTTTGTGGATCCGTGTTTTGCAGAAAGCAAAATGGATATGATCGTGTACATGAGCCCTTTATCTGTATGAGGACAAGTAATCGCAATAGCCATCGCTTATCCCCATACAGTGGAGGTGTCTGCTGAATGTAAATGCAGCAGGCAGTTATGGGGAATGAACGGTTCCTTTTCAGTCATTGTCTGCTCAGTCGTCGTCTGTAAATGTTCAATTACTCCACTCTGCTTCAGTCTAGCATTCATGTGTATGTGGGAGTCAGGAGAGAGCTGTCTGCCGACAGCTATTTAAAGTGTATGGCCAGTGTTAGTCACGCGGATTACAGGATTCCCACAGTTATACAGTCCCTGTAAGGCCTCATGCACACGACAGTTGTTTTTTGCGTCCGCAAATTGTGCGTCCGCCCAAAAAAACGGATGCGGCATCCGTTTTTTTTTGGGGGGGAGGATCCGTTTTTTTCCACAGATCCCTTGTAATAAATGCCTATCCTTGTCTGCAATTGTGAAAAAAGTAGGACATGCACTATTTCTGTTGAAGGAAAACACGGACAACGGATGCGGAACAAAAACGGATGAACTATCAGCATTTTTTTTTTTTTTGCTGACCCATTGAAATGAATGGGTCCCTATCCTATCCGCAAAAAAAAAAAAACGGAACGGAGGCCGAGAAAAACAACTGTTGTGTGCATGAGGCCTAATAGTGTGATCTGGGTCTTGATGTGGTAACATAATCAGGCCTCTGCCCTATCTGATGGCAGTCAGCTCTGAGTAAACACTTAGTGAATCTGGGCCAGTGACTTCAGTATTCTTCAACTAAGGTCAGGTACAAAAGCATCAGGTGTTCTGGTTGAAGCTTAACAGAGAGCATGACCTTTCCCTGCTGAAGCATGGAGACGGAATACCTCTCCCTCTTCTTATTAGTACCCTATATAACGTGCTACTCAAAGGCAAACTTTAGATCAGTAGAGTAGGGTTTGTCGGTTGGACAAGTACTAAAAGTACAGTAGTAACATTATCTTCAACTGTCTCGGAAAACATCTGTCCTTTCTCTGCAGACCTTATATGCTGACACTTGCTGGATATTTCCAATTGGTATTAAAAAATAGCACTTTGGATATTATTTATGTGATGAATATTAGACCAATGTTGGTAAGTGTCTAGGGGTTGTCCCATTTAAGGCAGCTTATCCCATAGCTTTTCTGTTAAATGTAGTGCCATGGAGTTGAATGGGCCAGCAGTGAACATACATGCTGTAACTGTCGCTCTATTCAAGTGGAGGAGCATAGGCCCCTGTTCTCATGATTGGCAGGCCCCCACTAATCAGGCTCTTACCCCATATGCCGTGGATAGGGGATAAGTTAACTTAATGAGACAACCCCTTTTAAGATTTTCTTGAGCTCACAAATTATATAATTTGTCCTTCTTTAGGCAAAGGCTACATTTGCCACAGGCCCCCGTCAAAATGACACTACTTTATATGAATTTCGCACGTATTCTATCAAGCCCTCTATGATGAATGCATTCATGCAGCTCTCAAAGGAGAATTTTCATCTGCGTACAGCGCATTCTGAGCTGGTTGGCTTTTGGACGTATGAATTAGGTGGACTGAATAAGGTGTTCCACATATGGAAATACGGTATGATGCTAACTAGACTTGATGTTGTTTCTTGATCATCTTTATACTCTTTGGCTCATCAAGAAGGGGTTACTAGCATTGGCCCTCCTTACAATATCTATATAACTTAAGATTTAAAAAGGTTTTCAGAGATATTTTTACTGATGACCTATCCTCTGCATAAGCCATCAGTATCTGATTGGTGGGTGTCCAGCATCCAGGACCACCGCCGAATCAGCTGTTTGAGAAGACACCAGCACTCGCAGTAGCGCCGCGGCTTTCTCGCTGCTTACAGAGCACAGCTACATACATTGTACAGTGGCCGTGATTGGTATTGCAGCTCAGCCCCATTCACTTCTTCAATGGGGCTGAATTGCATCTAGGCCATGTGACCGTTGAATGTGACGTGACATGGCCTAGGGAAAGCAGAGATAAGGCTGTGGCACAAATGCTAGTGCCGATGCCTCCCCAAACAGCTGATCGGCATAGTTTCAGGGTGTTGGATCCCCTCCAGAGGATATGTCATCAGTATAAAGATCTCAGAAAACTCCTTTAACTATCTTGCAAGACAAATTAATGACACATATCTACAGTAATTTTAACAGATTCCAAGAGTTTTCCTCTTTTATGGCAAAAAACATTTCCATTCTTTTTGAAAGATACTTAATTAATCATGTCTGGTTGGCATCTTTGAGATGGCGTTAACTGTTCGTTGTATGGTGTGTCTGTTATGTTCTGATGGAAAAACCTCCTCCACATGTTTGAAGTTTCTACCTCTCTGGATAAGAGCACCGTAAGTCTTTTTTCTGTTACCATAATGGTGTAAGAGAAGATTAAAATTGCCCTTGCTGCACCACATTTGCTTCATTTGTTCTGATTAGTTACATGTAAGTGTGGTTACCCCTTAGAATGACACAGACTGATGCGAATGAACAGTCAATATTGGCATGAATATTGTCTGAGCAGTACTTACACCTAGATAAACTCTTTTACACTGCCTAAACATCAGGCAGATCATCACTAACAAGCTTTAGTAGGAACGCTCTTTAGTGATGACCTGCCGGTGTAAAGGTGCCTCCAATCGCACGATGAATGAGCAAAATGCTCGTTCATTGGGTAATTGAAACTTTCATGAGGTCACCTAAATTATCGTTTGCTGGCAGCAGATCAAGCTGTCTAATCTTGCTACGCTGCCGGAAATTAATGATTTTGTATGGGGATGAGAGATGGCATTTGCAATCACTCGTCCCCATACTGTGGAGAAGATTACATGTAAATGCAGCAGTCTCCTTCACTGACGAGCCGGCGTTTCTTGGGTAGGAATGCTTCCTTCCCAA
Organism: Bufo gargarizans; assembly: GCF_014858855.1. Lineage (NCBI taxonomy): Eukaryota > Metazoa > Chordata > Amphibia > Anura > Bufonidae > Bufo > Bufo gargarizans. The sequence continues at coordinate 199,475,823 of NC_058086.1, forward strand.
GAACCGTCTGTTCAGTTGAGCAGTGTAAAGAGCCTTAGGCTGGGTTCAGACCTGAGCGTTCGGGATGGAGCGCTCTTTATGCGCGATTGTATGCGCGTTTACAATCGCGGCTCCGGAACAAGCGAACGGCCATTGTCGCGCGTTCCCGGAAGTCTATGTACGCGAACGAGCGACAAGAAGCTCCTGTACTTCTTGGGGCGTCGGGCGTTTTACAGCACGATCGTACACGCTGTAAAACGGTCAGGTGAGAACCATTCCCATAGGGAATCATTGGTTCTTGCCTGTTGAGCGTTTTACAGCGCGTAGGAATGCGCTGTAAAACGCTCAGGTCTGAACCGGCTGTTAAGGTTTCACCAGAGTTGGGTTGAAGTGAATTTTGGATTTTGCTTGTCTTGCTGTGCTGGGGTGGGTATCTGGAAGGTTACCCGCTGCCACAGCCTACTCTGCCTATACCCCACCCATGCACGTCACACATTACTTACTACCACAAGTAGGAGTATGGTCCAGGAGTGCAACTACTTGGAAGAAATGAGTACTTGCAACCACTCCATTTAAGTGGTCACTATCTTTCAACAAACTTAAAACTTGTGCTAATTTATAGTGTGTCATTCTCTCTCTTTCTCTTTCTCTTCTTTTACAGACAGCTTTGCACATCGATCAGCTGTACGCTCCAAGCTAGCTCAAGACAAGCTGTGGCAGGAAAATTACATTTTGAAAGCACTGCCCATGATGGACAAACAGGACAATGAGATTGCTTACTTGGTACCATGGTGTAAACTTCAGAAACCAGAAAAAGAGGGTTAGTACATGCATTGCTTAAATCCTATTATGATGCTTTTCAAACTCCTAAAATAATATGACTCGACGGTTCCCTTTTCCTCTATTTCAATCCAGTTTTTAATAAGCTCTTCTAGTGTTTAAAGGGGTCACTCCCTTCCCAAAGTGAAGGAGAGCACAACGCGAATGTGTGGCCACTGTCCATTAACTCTAGAAACAGCGAATGAACTTCCTCTGCAGTGAACGGAGAGGTCACTGCGCATACACAATGTGCTCTACTTCACTTCAGAGGCACTGTTCTGGACATGGGTATGATCCCACCACTGGAACCCACTACTATCCGATATTTGTGGCATATACTATGTTGATATGGGAAAACCACATAAAGTGTTCTAATTTGTTTCTTTTGTGACTAAAGAAATGTATACCTGCCTTGTCTATACAGGGTTGACCCCTGAGATTTTAAAGTGTATATGTCATTATTATGTGATGTTGATTAACGGGGTTCTCTGGGAATTAAGAAAATGAAAATACTTAAATATTGCTTTATTATAAATATATTCCCAAATACCTTTCATTAGTTATAATGACTTGTTTTTTCTAGGGAGCAATCATCAGGAGAAATAAAATGGCCGCCATCTAAAGAGCTGCCTCATCCTACTCTCCTACTTGTCCTGAATACACATGATAAGATCTTTAGCTGAATCTCTTTAGAAATGGAGTTCATGAGGGGACATGAAGTACAGAGAGGAGGTAAGGATGTGGCTGATGAGCAGCATCTCTTGTTTGCAGTCTCTATTGTCACAGTCTATCCTGTTTGTCCTCTCTACTCCATGTCTCCTCTTGAACTCCATTTCTACAGAGATTCAGCTGAAGACCTTATCAGCCGTATTCAGGCTCATAATCCCTGACAAGTAGGAGAGGAGGATGAGTCAGCTCTTTACCTCGGTGTTGTGAAGTAACTTGTTCTCCTGTGTTATTAGGACAGGTTTTGTGTGCACTAATAGGACAGCGGACATTTTATCTCTCCTGATGATTGCTCCCTAGACAAAACAAGCCATTATAACTAATGAAAGGTATTTGGGGATATATTTATAATAAAGTAATATTTAAGTATTTTCATGCTCTTAATTCTCAGAGAACCCCTTTAAATTTAGCAGTTTATGTGAATACATGGTTTTGTAGTATATCTTATTAGCAGACAGTGTAATCTTCACCTTCTGTCAGATGGTAGTCCCTCTCTCCCTGCCAACTATCTTATTTTAATGGTGGACTCCTGAATGGATTCGGCATGTTGAACTTCATCAAGCCAGATTCTTTTGTTCCTGCTTGAGGTCAGTGGTGCAGCGGCCTACTCTCTTCTACCCATTGAATACACATGTATGCTCAGCCAAACTAAATATCCCTGTGTATGGGGGAGTAGGGAGGAATAGCTGCCAACCGAACAAGCTTTTGGCCAACAGCTGTTGAAGGTGTATGGTATGGTCACCTTTACAGGAGACGTAGAGGAGAGGAAATGGGAGGAAGGGGATTATGTTGCAGTTTCTGTGTCATTGGCATGGTCAGAGATAATATGCAGTTTAGAAATGGCATTTCTGGCTGCACTAAGGCTTTGACTGCATCAAAACTCCAGCCTAACCTTAATTTCTACCGTATCTACAGCAGCCTGAGAGGGAATTTTTTTTAAAAAATTTTTATAGGTACTTTTGGATTAGTAATATGTAAAATTTTCAGAATTTTTGCTCAGCTGTGTGGGCATGTTCAGAGTGCAGTAACATATGCACTGGGAAAGCTCTGGGTGCATGTGCTGAACATAACCATAGTGGATCTATTGACCAGTCAGATGCTCTAATGAGCATTCATAGGAACGCTTCTTAGCGATTATCTGGTGGTGTAAAGGTGTCACCAATTACCCAATGAAACAGCAAAACACTCGTTTGTCGAGTAATATACTCGTTTGTGCAGTTGCCTAAATCGTTGTTTGCTGGCGGCAGATTTGTGCTGTCTAAACACGGTCTTCTGCTGGCAAATAATGATTCTGTATGGAGATGAGCGATTGCATTAGTGATTGCTCCTCCCCATACTGTGGAGGAGATTGCTCCATGTACATGCAGTGGTCTCCGTCACTGACAAGCAGGCGATTGTCGGAAGGAATGCTATCTTCCTAACAATTGCCTGCTGAATTCTCCTGTCTAAAGGGACCTTAACCCTTTGAGGACCAAGGGACGTATTTGTCCCATTTTTTTAATTGCCTGTATCGTCTGATTAAGAACTTAAAATACTTTTTATTTTTTTTGTTTGAGTCAAAATATAAGTTCTTATCAACAAATGGATCTAGCTTTTTGCCAGTTATTTCATGAAATAGCTTAGTTACAGCAACTGAAGTGTACGAACTTCAGTTGCCGTAACAAAAAAATTTTGCTTCTTTTGGCCTTCCATTAAAAGTAACCTAAATAGTCACATTTGTCCCGTGTCATAACTCCTCCCCCAAAAATGACACCAGTGTGGAAATGGTTTTATTTATTGTTCAAATACATTCTTAAATGGAAAAAAATATAATTATTTTTATATTGATGACGGTAATCTTATGGTCCTCAAAGGGTTAACGGTGAACTACTTCATGAAGGTGCAGTATACTAAACAATCCTAATGAGGGCCAAATCTAGCCTATCCATGAAAGCAGTCCTTCAGTCCTACAGGTTCACAATAGTGCTAAAAACAGTAACCCAGACAATTAAAACTGAACCCTGCTCACAAGCAGTGCTATATTCTCCTATCAAGTACAACGCATGTAAATTCTTTTTTTTTTATTATTATGTTAGGGGTCTATGAGCTGGTCTCCTTCCAGTTTAAGCCTGGAGGACCAGCAGTTTGGGGCGAATCATTTCGAGCTGCCATCTCTACTCATGTTAATACTGGATACACAAAACTTGTTGGTGTTTTTAACACTGAATATGGATTACTTAACCAAGGTAATTTTCTATAGATATGTTCTCGCACTTCATACCAGTCATGATGAGGAGGGGATCATGTCATCCTAAGTGGTGGTCATCCAACCCTAGGCACTAATATGCAGCTGGCACATTAAATTGGCACTAATGTGATTGCCAATAACACTGAATGCTGTTAGAACTGTTACTGGAAGCTATTATAGCTGGTATTACCCATGGGCACAATTGTATGGGCAGAACGTTTTGGTTATTTTTACTGTATTAAGTCTTTTTGGCCTACACTACCACAGTGGCAAGTCTATATTCAGTAATGGATTTTCAGGCACAAAATGCTTGATGTCACAGAAAAGAAACAGAAAAAAAATCTATGCATTTTCTGTATGTTTGCACACTTGTGATATTTGCTAGCAAACAGGTCTATGGATGTTTTTTTTTTTGTAAAAACACACGGTAATGAGATTTGTGAATTTGATCTGAGACATGACTTGCAGTCTCACCTCCCCCTGCACGGTAGACGCAGCACAGCCATGCCTCTGTGCTGGTGCAGCTGTACTCCCTGAAATATTTATAGCAGGGGTCACAATATCCCCCATCTGTTTCAGCTGTCATAGCATAGCTTCCTTCCATTAGTCATAGGAGTCTACCCAGGAGAAGAAAGTGTATTAGTAGTCACTGCATTACAAATGTGGTATTACCTGTGCCCTACCTTCCTCCAGTTAAACAGCAGGGCCCATCTATTCCTGAGGGCAAAATTTATAGCACTGTTAGGCCCCTTTCACACGAGTGAGTATTCCGCGTGGGTGCAATGCATGAGGCGAATGCATTGTGCCCGCACGGAATCTGGACCCATTCATTTCAATGGGGCTGTGTACATGACTCATCACTTGTGCACTGCGTGAAAATCGCAGCATGTTTTATATTCTGCGATTTTTCATGCAACGCTGGCCCCATAGAAGTGACTGGGGCTGCGTCAAAATCGCATCCGCAAGCAAGTGCGGATGCGATGCATTTTTTCACTGATGGTTGCTAAGAGATGTTTGTAAACATTCAGTTTTTTATCACGCGTGTGCAAAATGCATTAAATCGCATTGCACCTGCGTGGAAAAAATGAAACAACTGAACGCTATCGCAGACAAAACTGAATGGACTTGCTTGCGAAATCGTGCATTTCTCACTGAAAGCATCTGGACCTATTCCGCTCAAGCTCGTCTGCAGGGGGCCTTAGTCTTTTATGAGGCAGAAGATCAGTTGTGCCACCTCAAACACCAGTTCCCAGGTTCATCTATAAACTAAGGGGGCATTCACAAGACCATATCCATTTTTCTGTGCCCTGCATTTTCCTCTTCCACACGTCCCACCCTTTGTTAGAGATGCCTATTCTTATCTGCAAAATGGACAAGAATAGGACATATTCTGTTTTAATTGTCGGGCCGTGGAATGGACATACAGATGGGGACAGCACACGGTGTGCTGTCCGCATCTGTTGTGATCCCATTGAAATGAATGGGTCCACAACCGATCCCCAAAAAGTGGATCAGATGCGGAAAGAAAATAGTCATGTAAATGCCCCCAAAACTTGTGTTCCTGAACATGCAAAGGGACGATACTCAGTCCCACCACCGCAAAGTCATAAAACCGGGATGGTAAACACAATAAAATCACAATACAAATATAATAAACAGTCATATCTCTGCATGTAGTGGTGTCACAATACAGGATAATGACCAGAGGGAAGTAACAGCACAAGAACAATAGGAACAGTGAACATATTGTTCTGTAGCAGTCAGCAGAGAGAAAAAGCCTGTATACATGGTTAAAGGGGTTGTCCAGGCTTTTTAATATTGATGACCTATCCTCAGGATAGGTCATCAATATCAGATCGGTGGGGGTCCACACCTGGCACTCCAGACGATCAGCTGTATGAGGCGAAGCTCGTGTGCTGACTCCTCAAACAGTTGATCTGCGGGGGTGCGACGATCTGATATTGATGATCTATCCTGAAGATAGGTAATCAATATAAAAAGCCCGGACAACCGCTTTAATCCATTGTTATTTTACTACTGCTGTAAGGATAAGATGTAATGATAATAGTAGGTGTAGAATTAGGATGACAGTATGATAGGGTTTTAGTACAGCAAACTCAAGCCTCACTTGACTTTCTAAGAACATTCACTTCGACCAGAGAGTGATGAAGGATGAGTGACTCAATAAGAGCATCACAAATCACACTAAGTGCAATGCTTTTCTGTGGACATCTAGGCCCATCAAAGAGAACAGAGTTGTGATACTGTTATTCAAATTCTACAATCTACCATTATACTAGCAGATGCCATGTTCCAGTCACAGCAGCAGTAAACTAAATAATGGACTACTTATTAGTACATACTGTATGTATTAGCAGCCTATTACCAGTTCCTGCCTCAATCTCTAAAAATGAAGGTGCTTACAGCGACTTTTAGCTGGCAGCTTCAGTGTGCCCTCTTAGCCTGTGACCACCACTTCCAGTTCTCCGTCCATAGACATGTGTCTACCATGTCTTACAGCAAATTTCTTCCTGTCTATATTATGTGGGTACTATTACATAAAGTACGTGATTCTGTTAATTCAGTCTGATAGTTCTTCTTAGAACTATTTTTACTTGTTCATATGAATAATTGTTAAAAAAAAAACCTGTGAAATATGCTGTTTACTACCTGATTCAACAAGTGTACTTTGTTTGTACCCAGTCCATGTTTTGTGGTGGAATGAGAATGCTGACAATCGGGCGGCAGGAAGGCATTTGGCTCATGAACATGCCAGGGTAGTGGCAGCAGGTAAATGAATTCCTTTATGAAATATGTAGATTTCTATCTTGTGGGTTTATTGGCTAGTTTACATTTGGAAAAGTATATTAAAAGTCTTCTTGTATGGGTCAGATATACTTGATACTTTCTGTGCAAGGCCTAAAGAGGATATATTGTACAGCAGTAATGTGTGCAAAGCTGTGTGTGAATTGGATGTTAAATAAGTATTAGGCCCCTTTCACACGGGCGAGTTTTCCGTGCGGGTGCGATCCGTGCGGCGAACGTATGGCACCCGCACTAAATCCTGACCCATTCATTTCTATGGGGCTGTGCACATGAGCGATGTTTTTAACGCATCACTTGTGCGTTCAGTTGAAATCGCAGCATGCTCTATATTTTCCGATTTTGACGTGACGCAGGCCCCATAGAAATGAATGGGGTGTGTGAAAATCGGATGGCATCCGCAAGCAAGTACGGATGCCGTGCGATTTGCACGCATGGTTGCTAGGAGACCATCGGGATGGAGACCCGATCATTATTATTTTCCCTTATAACATGGTTATAAGGGAAAATAATAGCATTCTGAATACAGAATGCATAGTAAACCAGCGCTAGAGGGGTTAAAAAACATTTAAAAAAAATTTAACTCACCTTAGTCCACTTGCTCGCGAAGCCCGGCATCTCCTTGTGTCTCCGCTGCTGATGAACAGGACCTGGGGTGAGCTACTCCCTTAAATAGAGCTTAAGGACCTTCGATGACGTCACTCCGGTCATCACATGATCTTTTACCATGGTGAATCACCATGGTAAAAGATCATGTGACGCACCATGTGATGACCGGAGTGACGTCATCGAAGGTCCTTAACCTGTATTTAATGGAGCAGCTCACCCCAGGTCCTGTTCATCAGCAGCGGAGACACAAGGAGATGCCAGCTTCGCGAGCAAGTGGACTAAGGTGAGTTAAATTTTTTTTTTTTTTTTTTTTTTAACCCCTCTAGCGCTGGTTTACTATGCAGTCTGTATTCAGAATGCTATTATTTTCCCTTATAACCATGTTATAAGGGAAAATAATACAATCTTCAGAACATCAATCCCAAGCCCGAACTTCTATGAAGAAGTTCGGGTTTGGGTACCAAACATGCGCGATTTTTCTCACGCGAGTGCAACGCATGACAATGTTTTGCACTTGCGCAGAAAAAATCACGCATTTTCCCGCAACGCACCCGGCTCTTATCCGGGCAAAAAAAATGACGCCCGTGTGAAAGAGGCCTTAAGGAGATTTTGGAGGAAAAAAATCCTGATTATTTCAACAATATGGACGATTATTGATAATTAACTAAAAAAGAAAAAAGAAAAGCCCAACTAGACCAGCTATAGTCAGGGTGGCCACTTTTTATAACCCCAAAAAGGAGGACCTCACACTCCACAAAAGAGAGACATCATAACCAGGACAGTGACAGAATGGAAACCATAATCTATATAACAGCATCAGCAAAAGTACACTACAAATCTACAATGTGAATGATGGCTTTACTCACCAAATTCGGCACCTACTTGTGATATTTAATTCCTTTCCCCGCTGCTTCCAATAGTTTACTATTGCACATTACAGGAAGGAGATATAGGAGGAGAGAACTACAACAATCAGTATTCCCTGGCTCGCTCACTAAATCCATCACTTCTCCAATTTTTTCTCCTCCACACAAAGCTCCGCCCCCTCATGTCACATGACATCTCAGGTCCTTCCCCACCACTTCTCCCCTACAATGCTGAGCTCCACCCCCTCCTGCACTGATCACATGATGGTGACATCATCACAGGTCCTTCAGTCCCTGCTGCCTGTAGTAGGTACTGAAGATACTACACAGCCTTTGCTAAAATAAAAAATTCAATATCATGATATTTATATATTTAAACACACTAAAATGGTAAATTAGTTAAATTAATTTAATTAATCGCCCAACCCTAATTGTACCACACAAAAGATCAGTCAGGAAAGCTGAATAAGAGTGAATTTTCTCATACTTTTCAGGTTCGACTTGAAAGTGCACAATTGCCCTGAAAAGTGGTGTAAGACACCCAGGGGTAGGATACAATCCTAGGAAACCTCAATCATGCCCTTTAACACCAACACTGCATTAGTAATATCAAAGTGACAGTGACATGTATGGCTATGGGTAAATGCATGGGAGCCGGTGGCTGGTGTTTATACGCTGATGGAGGTCCCATCTATCAAAGGCCTCCATTCATTTACACTGGGAGCGCCTTTACGGCACAGGAACACATCCAATTTGATAAAATAAAGCTCTTTAGATGATGATAAAACCTCTTATGGACAATGCGTTTTGGAGCACCAGGACTCCTTTTTCAGGTTCAGTTCTGCCTGCAGAAGCTGATTGTCTGGAAGAAGACTGGACGGAGCTTGCCTAGGAGTCTGCTGTTCAATGTGCTCCAGTCTGGATGACAGATCAGCCAGTCTTTTTCCAAACAGCCAGGCAGGAACTGGACTTGAAAAGGAGTCTGAAATGCATTGTCCATAAGTGGTTTTTGGCATCTAAATAAAGAGCTTCAGCTTATCAAGATGGTCATGTCCCTGTGCTGAAAAGATATCTGTTTACAGACAGGCCACTCTGGTCTAACCATCTTTACCGTTTCCTAGGGGCGTTGCTAGGTTAAAACATTTGGGGCCTGGGCCTCTGATGTTTTGTCCCAGGCCCCGAATGTCCTGCCTGCCTGCTAGATACAACTGTATTGCCATCCTGAGGATGGCAATACAATTGAATCTAATGCACTGGAAGAGCTGAAGGACCTGTGATAACATCACAGGTCATGTGACCAGCAAAACAGGCAGTGGTTGAGAAGGACCTGCGATGATGTCACCATCATGTGACCAGTCCAGGAGAGGACGGCAGCGAAGAGGAGAATAATCTGTGGTGGTGTCTGCTACATAAGGAGAGGTAAGTGAAGGAAGAGGCAGAGCAATGCTGGGAGTTGTGGTTATTTAACTGGGACTGTATGTTAAGGTGGAAGGGAGGGATGTTATTTACATGGAACTGTGTGTTGGAGGTGGCTGTAGCAGGGAGTGATGTTATTTATATGGGACTGTATGTTGGAGGGGGCTGGGCAGGGTGATGTTATTTACATGGGACTGTATGTTGAAGGCGGCTATGGGAGGGGATTATGCTATTTACATGGGACTGTATGTTGGAGGCAGCTTTGGGAGGGAGTGATGTTATTTACATTGGACTGAATGTTGAGGGGGTGATGTTTGCATGTTGAGGCGGCTGGGGAGGAAGTGATGTTATTTACATTGGACTGTATTTTGGAGGGGGCTGTAGGTAGAGAGGGATGTTATTTACATGTGACTGTATATTGGAGGGGGCTGGAGAGATGGTGTGATATTTACATGGGACTCTATGGCGGAAAAGGGAAATAGTGCTATTGTGTTGGCATTCTTATTACTACTGAGGGAGGGACTTATAGATCCGCCTTATTTCTACTAAGAGCACTATGGGGTCTGTAGAGCACTACTGAGGGGTCTGTAGAGCACTACTGAGGGGTCTGTAGAGAGCTTTATTACCACTGGGGGAACAATAGGGGGCCTTATTTGTACTGGGGGCTCTGTGAGAGTATTATTAATACTGGAGGGCTCTTCTACTTATGGGGGCACTCTTGGGGAGCATTATCACTGTTGGGGGCAGTATTACTAATGATGGCATTCTAGAAGGGAATTACTATTGGTGGGACTATGAGGAGCACTATTAGTATGGGGGCACTCATTTTCCTTCAGGATAGTATTTGGGGGTATTGGGAGCACAGCGAGCAGCAGGATAAGGGTCCATTCACACGTCAGTATTTTGTAATCCACATCAGTTCTGAAAATTTGCGGAAAAGAATGCGGACCCATTCATTTCAATGGTCCCGCAAAAAATGCATCTGTTCTGTTCTGTTATGCGGATATGCAAAAAAATTGAGCTTGTCCTACTATTGTCCGCAAAATGCGGTCCATGGTCCCATTGTAGTCAATAGGTCTGCGAAAATGCGGATGACATGCGAAATGCATCAATGTCATCCACAATTGCGGAGCTGTTTCCAGGAAATATAATTTTTTTTAAGTACCCTACCAACATATATTCCTTTTTTTGCGGAAAAACAGAACGGATGAGGATGTACAGTTGGTGAAAACGGAAGGTTTTTGCGGAAACACGGATCCACAAAAAACTAAACGAAATATGGAAAATAAAATTCTGACGTGTGAATGGACCCTAAGGGCTCATGCACACGATTGTATTTTCTTTCCGCTTCCGTTCCGTTTTTTCACTTCAATGGTGCTGTAGAAAATGCAGAAGTTACTCCGTGTGCCTTCCATTTCCATTTGTCCGCAAGGCTGTTCCGCAAAAAAGTATTGAATGTCCTATTATTGTCCGCAAATCAGTTTGAGGCCCCCAGGACAGGAAAACAACGTAAAGCGGAAGATTTTAAAGGCCTCCTCCCCCTTACCTATTCAGGAGAGGCTTCCACGCGTATCCCGAGGACAGGAAACAACGACTGGAGTGTCCGAAAAACTCTTGCTATGTCGCCCAGCCTTGCCTCCTTCTTGGGGGTCCTTCCCCACGTTTATGTGGGAGGGCTGGAGCAGCGAATGGGTCCCCCGGGGACGCATAGCCTCCCTTTCCCGTTTCTGGGAGTAAGCCCTGCTTGCAGGCTTCCCCGGGTGCGTGCAGCAGTTCTCTGAGCGGGAACTATCACGGGATCCGGCATGTGACGTCATCAGGTGAGATTCTCCTTGGGCAAGAGAATCTCGCGGGTGGGCGGAGCGGCATTCAAATTTCAATGGAGGAATCCACAGACGTCCTCCTTGCTTTGTGCTGACCGCATGCTGGCCCCGGGAGACATGGACACCGCCAAAAAGCATGTGGATCCCTCTGCCTCAGCCCGGTAAGCCTCCTCCCAGAGGAGAGATATGGTTGCTGCCTGCATCCTTTTTTTTTTTTTATAGTCTGCGCTCACAGGGTGCTTATAATGTTTCTTATCCACCACCAGTGATGGGTCTTGGCCTCTTTCAAAGTTTTTAGTTGGCCCTTTTAAGTGTAATCCCCTTTTTTGATTCTTTAGGCCAGAGAGACCTCGATCCAAAAGCTGACTGGTGGAGACCTAATGCACCAAAAATTTGCCATATGCAGAAAAACCCTCTCCTCTAAGTCTAAAAAAGCGCTGTGCCCCAAAGTCACAGAAAAAATTGCTACTGACAAATCTCCGTCCTTCCTCGATGATAAAAGATCCATGATAAAAGAAGTTAGTGCTGCCGTGGACTCAAGAATGCCTCTATCTCCAAGGCCATCTACCTCGCAAAGATCCCTGACCTCAGATACGGCTTTTGACTTAGACGAAGGGGAATTCTTCTCCGAATCTGACTCCTCCTCCTCCTCCTCTGATGATGGCTCAGGGAAACCTCTGTTTCTGCCAGAGGAGACGGACGGGCTCTTAAAGACTATTAGAGCAACTATGAATATTGAGGAGGTGAAGGAGCCACATTCTATATAGGATCAAATGTTCCAGGGGTTAGGAGAAAGAAAGAAGAGAACCTTTCCTATTCACAACCATATTGAAATAAGCGCTTTAAGAGAATGGAAGGATCCTGAGAAAAGATCGGCCATCACCAACTCCTTTAAACGTAAATACCCCTTCTAAGAGTCCGACTCAGGATGCGCCGGTGGCCCGAATCTCAAAGAGAACCTCTCTGCTCTTTGAGGATACTGGTCTCCTTAGAGACCCCATGGATAAAAAGTGTGAAAGCCTGTTGAAAAAATCGTGGGAAACGAACACAGCAATGTTACTGGCCAGGTATAGCATCTACATGCACAGCGAGAACGCTTTGTTTGGCTAAACCAACTGGAAGACCATCTGGCGGCGGGTACACCGTGAGAAAAAATCCTTGCGTCCTTGCCAACTCTTAAAGCGTCCAATTTCCTGGCTAATGCCTCGGTGGACTTGGTCAGACTCTCCGCCAGATCGTCAGCCCTGTCTAATGCCACCAGAAGGGCAATCTGGCTCCAAACATGGTCAGGAAATGCGAGCTCAAAAAACGGTTTATGTTCTATACCATGTGAGGGTGACAGATTATTTGGCTCCACCCTGTACGACATCTTGGATAAGGCTGCGGATAAGAAAAAAGGTTTTCCAATGGAAAATCGCTACTTTCATCAGAAGCGTTCCTTTCAGAATCAAAAAAGATCCAAAATGGACCCTAAGAAGAAGGAAGGGTCAAAGAGATGACAGCCCTCTAAAGGTAGGGGTAGAGAATTTATTTTCAACCGCTAGAGCTCCTCAAGCTCAAAGCAATGATGCCAGATGCTAAGTGGGGAGCAGACTAAGGCATTTCGCTTCCATCTGGGAAGATTTAGGAGCCTCGCCGTGGGTGGTACAGACCTTAAAACAAGGCCTGAGGTTGGAGTTTCGTTCCTTTCCTCCGGACCGCTTCCTAGGTCAACAAGAAGCTGCCTCAGGAAAGAAAAACAGGCCTGTCTGGAGTCAGAGATTTTATCTGTAATTCAAAAAAACATGATTTGTCCAGTCCCGAAAGAAGAACAAGGCAAAGGCTTCTATTCTCCCGTTTTTTTTTTTTGTCCAAAAGCCAAACGGGTCATACTGTCTGATAATAAACTTAAAATGTCTAAACAGATCCATCATATACAAACGCTTCAAGATGGAATCAATAAAATCTGCAATAAACATTCTTCCACAGGATAGCTTCATGGCGACCATAGATCTGCAGGACGCCTATTATCACGTTCCAATTTCCATCAACGGTTCCTCAGAATTGCTGTCTTCCTAAAAATTCATTTCCAGTTTGAAGCCCTCCCATTCAGGTTCTCTTCAGCCCCAAGGGTATTCTCCAAAATAATGGCAGAAGTCACCAAGACCCACCACCTAAGGGGCATTCAGATCGTACCATATCTCGACGATTTCGTGGTAGCTTCACCATCTGTGGAAGTCCTCCAGTCCCACCTGGCAGAAGTCCAGAAGTGTTTCACCACTCTCGGGTCAATTATACATTTAAAAAAATCGGACTTGAATCCTTCTGGATTCTCATCTATTAATGTCATTTCTTCCTCAGGAAAAACAAAACGATCTGCTCCTGAAAATTACCCAGTTTTGCAGCCGGAATATAACATCAACACGGAACATCATGACCATCCTGGGGCTTCTAACATCGACAATCCTGTCGGTCAGGTGGGCCCAGTTCTACACAAGAACTCTACAGGTGTTCCTTCTATCCTCCCTGGGACGGCGCCGCCTCTGCCCTAGAAAAACGGGTGTTCATTCCAAGGTCAGTAAAAAAAATACTTAAAGTGGTGGAGAATTCGGAAGCACCTTCAGACAGGGGTTTTCTGGCGGCAAGGGGAACAGATGATTGTGATACCAGCAGTACAGGTTGGGGGGGTCATTCAGACGGAAAAGTGGTCCAAGGCACCTGGAGAACAGATATGGAGCATGCCTCCTCCAATCTAAAAGAACTAAAAGAACTCTCAGCCATTTACAACGTTATTGTCTCCCTTCACACTCCCTCATCGCCAAAAAGTATAAAAGTATTTTCGGACAACACTACAGCAGTTGCCTATTTGAACAAACAGGGGAGAACCAGGAGTCGCTCCCTAGTGGCAGTAGCCACAAAGATCTTCTGCTGGGCAGAGAAAAATCTTACATCACTAAACAGCTATACATGTCAGAGGGGAGGACAATACGTTGGCCGACTTCCTCAGTCGCCAAACCTTAAGAGAAGGATAATGGTCCCTGAATCCTCATATATTTAGTCAATTATGCCTCAGGTGGGAGACTCCGGAATTAGACCTGTTTGCCACAAGGGTCAACAAATGGACCAAACAATTTTGCTTCCTCTCCCAGGGGGATCAACCACTGTGGGTAGATGCTCTGTCCAGGCCGTGGCCCAGATGTCTTCTTTACACCTCCCCCCCCCCCCCCCCTTCAATTTGATCCCCAAAGCTCTGATGAAGGTGGAGGAGGAGGGGGCCAAGGTAATTTTCATAGCCCCCTACTGGCCAAGAAGGTCATGGTCCCCCCCCTACTGCTCAGACTTTCCTCAGGAACCTTCTGGACTCTCCCATCGACGCCGATCTCCTACACCAGGGGCCAGTGCATCATCCGAGTGTCAATCAACTAAGCCTGACGGCCTGGAGACTGAACGCTGGGCCCTAAAGAAAAAAAGGTCTCTCAGATGCGATGATTACCACTCTCCTGCTCAGTCGGAAGCCCATAACGTTGAAGATCTACCTGAAGACCTGGAATGCCTTTCTGTCCTTCTCAGGTAACATAATTTCCCCTGGGGACTTCTTCAAATTTTGCAGTTTCTTCAGGCAGGACTTGATAAAGGCCTTACACCGGCAACTCTTAAGGTACAGATTTTGGCCTTAAGTGCATTCTTGGACATTAAATTGTCAGAATCCCCATTGGTCAAGCGCTTTCTGAAAGGTGCTATGAGAAGTGTCCCCATATCTCGTCCTACTGTTGCGCCCTGGGATCTCAACCTAGTTCTTTTGGTTCTGATGTATCCTCTGTTTGAACCAATTGACGAAATCCCTCTAAAACTACTCGCGCTCAAAACAGTGTTTTTTTTTTTTTTTACTGCAATAACAACTGCTAGTAGAATCGGGGAAATCCAGGCCTTTTCCTGCAAATCTCCATATTTAGTAATTCTGGACGATCGTATAATCCTGAGACTGTCCAGCCTTCCTCCCCAAGGTTGTTTCTAGATTCCATTGCGAGCAGGAAGTCTCGCTGCCTTCCTTCTGCCCTTTACCATCCTCTGAGAAGGAGGAAAGGTATCATAGCTTGGATGTGAGGAACGCGTACTTTGCTACCTCAACAACACTACTTCCTTCAGACTGTTCTGACCAGTGGTTTCTCCAGTTCCAAGGCCCCAACAAAGGTTGTGCGGCCAGTAAGCAAACTATAGCAAGATGGATAAAAAGCACTGATCAGATCTGCCTATTTACAGAAGGATCTTCAACCTCCCGAGGGTATTAGGGCTCATTCCACCAGAGCAGTATCCTCCTCATGGGCCGAAGCCGCATCAGTCTCGTTGGATCAGATTTGTAGGGTGGCCACATGGGCCAGCCCTATGACTTTCTTTAACCATTACAGATTGAACGTTAATAGAAACCAGGATTGTCCTTTGGTCGCAGAGTACTTTCAGCTGCAGTCCCTGCCTAGGCATGTTTACTCTATTGGTTTTTCCAATAGCCTCCACAACGGCACTGGGATTTCCCACCCTGTTATATTTCTCTTTTGTTGTTTGCTATAATGATGTAATTATCCTTTGTTGTTAATACATATTCTTCCTTGCATCATTTCCGTGTCCTCTTTTATTGACTGAATAGGTAAGGGGGAGGAGACCTTTTGAATCTTCCGCTTCTACGTTGTTTCCTGTCCTGGGGGCGGGGACACCCGTTGTGGAGGCTATTGGAAAAACGAATTACCGGTAACAGTAATTATCTCTTTCTCAGCAATGAGGACACACATGAACATGGGACCAACACAGATGTCTTCATCTGCCAAGTGCACATGTAACAGGTCAGCCAGTGTCATAGGTACAAATCTGCTGACTGATGCCTTTTACCACAAGAAAGACATGGAAAATTGCTCTTCTTTTCTGTCTTCAAAAACCTCTGTCTTGGTGTGTGACCTGGCAAATGTCTGCCATAATTTAATTGATTTGCCCGGGACTTACCCTTCCTGAACACAAAACATGGTTTCTCAACAAACTACTGCCCGAATTGTGGATCTTGTTGAAGTAGCCCTCAGTTTAAGAATAATCTTCCTAATTAGATTGTAATGGGGATTGTATGATGTGAATAGTAACTTACCACCCTTTTTCTCCCTTGCAATGCCTTTAGGGGCAATCGGGGAGTCATGATCCATGTGGTACCCTTCCATCCCAACTTTCTCCACTATTTCTTTAGTGCACCCTCTAGCTGTAAGCTTGTCAATCATTTTTTCCATATTCCTTAAGTAGTCAGTTTTATCACTACAAATTCTTCTCATCATTTAGCTTTCAGGGATATTTTCAAAAATCTGAGGGGCATGAAAGCTATCTCTCCTCAGCAGAATATTCCTGTTGATTTTTGTAGGCAGTGTAGTAGATAAACTCTGTCAGTTTGCCTCTGATCAGTCTCCATTCCGCTATAGAGGCAGACACCAAAATGCAGCCTGCAGAGTTTTGCTGTCCGCCTGACAAAGCGGAGACAAACGGATCCGTCCTGGCACACAATGTAAGGCAATGGGGACTGATCCGTTTTCTCTGGCACAATAGAAAAGGGATCTGTCCCCCATTAACTTTCAATGGTGTCCAAGACGGATCCGTCATGACTATAGAGGACATAATACAACCGGATCCGTTCATGATGGATGCATGCCGTTGTATTATTGTAACGGAAGCGTTTTTTGCAGATCAATGACGGATCCGCAAAAAACGCTAGTGTGAAAGTAGCCTTACTCGCTTACTGTATTCATAGACATGAGACTCATCCATTAGGATACACGGTGTGTCTACATGCAGAAGTGTTGTATACAGTTAAAACTGGGGCACATATTGTATGTCCATCCCTGAGTTTATAACTTTTCTTACCTAAGCAACAGTCAAAAAGCAACATGCTCCATAGGAATGCCCACAAAAGGCTGGATTACTGAAGGCACCAAAAAAAAAACTTTGACCTGTCACAGACTATTGATACATTTGTCTTACAAGTAACATGACGTCACAATTTACTCCAAAATAAAAACAAAACCAGTTTGATAAATCTGGACCACAGCGTCATGTATTGGTGCACACACGGTTGTGTGAATGAGCTCTATCTGTATGAATCTTGTATTGCGGTGTGGACCCATTGACTTGAATGGGTCTGCGATCCACAATATTTTGCAAAAGAAATGACACATCTGTGCGGAGGCACAGACTCTAAGGCCCACAGAAGTGCTTTGTAGTGCTTCCGCACCATGCCTCCGTTCCCCCTGCAGATTGCGGACTGCAATACAGTTGTGTGAAAGGGCCCTTAGACGCTATCTTTCCTCTGTTCAAGAGCAGCTACATTATTCAGAGCTGGAATCTAGTGTTTTATTCCATACATGCTGAAAAACTTATTCTGCCTTTTTTTCAGTAAGAGAAAGTGCGAGATTCCTCGACTCACAGAGAAACTTACTTCTGGTGCCAGCTCCATTTTCCCCATTGAAGTAAATTCCGCCATTCTACACATCAATAGACTCTTCACTTGTCCAAGACGCTAATATTTGAGTCTGTTATTACCTTTTTCAAGCTACAAGGGAAAGAAGATCTTACTGCTCTGTGGATATTTTAAATACATTTCTGCATAAAGTTCACTTCTTTACTCGTGGTAACTGTGTGAAGACATTTCTGTATGAAAAAGATAAGGTAACACAGAAAATTGGATAGTTTTTGTGAATAGTTTGAGAATTTGGCAGAGTGAGCAGAAAAGCAGAATTTTCTGAAATTGCATAGCCCAGAAACCACTTTCTGTATAAAATAAAAGTAAGGCTACATGTACATGACAGTGAAAAAAAAACAGCCGCCTCTATTCACCAGGCTTGATCTCCCTGCGCTGGAGTGAGATGCACCTGAGGTGCAAAAAAAAAACACTCGCCTCATCCACTTGCATGTACAGAGGCAGTTGCTCCTCATGGTTGTGAAGGACCTGTGCTATGTTTCTAGTATGATCGAGTCGTGACATCACGCTGAGCACAGATCCTTCATTCAAGAGAGGAGCGACTGCCTCTGCATGTGCAAGAGGATGAGGTGATTTTTATTTTTTATCCCCTAAAAGGCCACATTGAACTAGTGTACCTGTTTTTAATGGTCATTAGACGGGTTCACTCTGGGGTCCAAAAAAAAACCACAGCCATGCCCCATAGACTGCAATGGTTCTGAAAACGGCTGTGTGACACGTGTCAAAGAAAAGTCGTGTGTGTGTGTAGCCTATTTTCAAGCGTAAAACTAGCATGACCCATTGCCATGATGG
Source organism: Bufo gargarizans (assembly GCF_014858855.1). Taxonomy (NCBI): domain Eukaryota; kingdom Metazoa; phylum Chordata; class Amphibia; order Anura; family Bufonidae; genus Bufo; species Bufo gargarizans. The sequence continues at coordinate 199,494,384 of NC_058086.1, forward strand.
TCTTTGCCACGGGTACACACAGCCCAGGGTCTTTGGTCTCTTTTTGATAACCTTGATTTCAGACCACCACCATCATCATCATACTTTTATGACTTGTGTGAAATTTGGGGCACTGCCTAGGTTGATGATATCTGACTTCATCAGGGAGCCCACAGCTATGTTCAGACATGGGGGATTTGTTATGATGTGGGTACATCCACAACTGTTATCTGCCATGTAAAGTTACATGCTGCGGAATTAAAATCTGTATCGCATGTCAAGTTGTGTCCATTTTGTTGTAAAAAAATGTCCACACAGTGGAAATCTCTTCTACTTAAAGGGGTTTTCCAGGATTTTAATATTGATAGCGCATCAATATCAGATTTACGAGGATCTGACACCCAGGACCGGGATCATCCGGTTGAAGAGAAGGCCGCTCTCCGAGCCTCCACAGAACGAGTCATCCCTTTTGAAATGAATGTGATGGCTTGCAATTACACCTGCTCACTACTGCCATATGGAATTGGCGAGCAGGTAAACAATGAAGGGAAGGCTGCGCTCATGGAGCATGGCCTACCCTTCAACCAGCTGATTGGTGGGAGTGCCAGGTGTCAGACCCTCACTGATCTCATATTGATGACCTATCCTGAGGCTAGGTCATCAATATTAAAATCCTGGAAAATCCCTTTAACTGCTGCTGGAAATGCTGCTGATTTTCTGCATGCACTTCTGTTGTGGAAAATCTGCAACATTTACCCCACACATATGTCCTTATCCTAAGAAATCGCTGTAAAATGCCAATGACTGGGGATTCACAAGATCCAATAAAATGTGTGGAGCATGCCTACCTTATTCCAGACTTGTTGATTATTGTTTTTAATTGCAAATCCATACGTAAGGCTGGGTTCTTATGTTTTTAGCCTTACAATTAACATGTTTTAGAAAAAAATAAAGGATAAATGTTAAAAAGTATAAATCTGAAGGCGTCAGCCCTTTAAAGAGTAATGAGGGGGGGAGTCGCAGAGAGCGATGAGGAGAAAGTAAAGCTGTTAAATATTTTTCTCTCCAATGTATTCACTGAGGAAAATAAACTGTCAGATGACATGCTGAATGTAAAAATAAATTCCCCATTAAAAGTGTCCTGTCTGACCGAGGAAGAAGTACATCAGCGACTTAAAATAGACAAATCGCCAGGACCGGATGTCATACACCCTCGTATCCTAAGGGAATTATTTAATGTCATAGCCAGACCCTTATTTCTTATATTTGCGGACTCTATACTGACAGGGAATGTCCCACAGGATTGGCGCATGGCAAATGTGGTGCCAATATTCAAAAAGGTCCAAAAACAGAGCCCGAAAACTATAGGCCGGTAAGTTTAACATCTGTTGTGGGTAAACTGTTTGAAGGTTTTCTGAGAGATGCTATGTTAGAGCATCTCAACGGAAATAAGCAAATAACGCCATATCAGCATGGCTTTATGAGGGATCGGTCAGGTCAAACTAATTTAATCAGTTTCTATGAGAAGGTAAGTTCTAGACTTGACAGCGGCGAATCAATGGATGTCATGTATCTGGACTTCTCCAAAGCATTTGACACTGTACCACATAAAAGGTTAGTATATAAAATGAGAATGCTCGGACTGGGAGAAAACGTCTGTATGTGGGTAAGTAACTGGCTCAATGGTAGAAAACAGAGGGTGGTTATTAACGGTACACACTCAGATTGGGTCACTGTCACTAGTGGGGTACCTCAGGGATCAGTATTGGGCCCTATTCTCTTCAATAGATTTAATAATGATCTTGTAGAAGGCTTGCATAGTAAAATATACATTTTCACAGATGACACTAAACTGTGTAAAGTAATTTACACTGAAGAGGACAGTATACTACTACAGAGTGATCTGGATAGACTGGAGGCTTGGGCAGATAAGGTTTAACACTGACAAATGTAAGGTTATGCACATGGGAAGGAATAATGCAAGTCACCCGTACATACTAAATGGTAAAACACTCGGTAACACTGACATGGAAAAGGATCTAGGAATTTTAAGAAACAGCAAACTAAGCTGCAAAAACCAGTGTCAGGCGGCTGCTGCCAAGGTCAGTAACATAATGGGTTGCATCAAAAGGGGCATAGATGCCCATGATAAGAACATAGTCCTACCACTTTACAAATCGCTAGTCAGACCACACATGGAGTACTGTGTACAGTTCTGGGCTCCTGTGAACACGGCAGACATAGAGCTGGGGAGGGTCCAGAGGAGGGCAACTAAAGTAATAACTGGAATGGGGCAACTACAGTACCCTGAAAGCTTATCAAAATTAGGGTTATTCACTTTAGAAAAAAACACAACTGAGGGGAGAGCTAATTACTATGTATAAATATATCAGGGGGGCAGTACAGAAATCTATCCCATCTTCTATTTATCCCCAGGACTGTGACTGTGATGAGGGGACATCCTCTGCATCTAGAGGAAAAAAGGTTTGTACACAAACATAGAAGAGGATTCTTTACGATAAGAGCAGTGAGACTATGGAACTCTCTGCCTGAGGAGGTGGTGATGGGGAGTACAATAAAGGAATTCAAGAGGGGCCTGGATGTATTTCTGGAGTGTAATAATATTACAGGCTATAGCTACTAGAGAGGGGTTGTTGATCCAGGAAGTTATTCTGATTGGAGTCAGGGAAGAATTTTTTTATTCCCGTAAAGTGGGGAAAATTGGCTTCTACCAGTTTTTTTTTTTTTTTGCCTCTCTGGATCAACTTGCAGGATGACAGGCCGAACTGGATGGACAAATGTCTTTTTATCAGCCTTATGTACTATGCTACTGATACAAAAGCATAGTACACTATACGTTTCCATCCTGTTCAGTAAAAAAAAATAAACACACACATTAATGTATATACTATATAATTATATTATGTTTGCTTGATGGATATGCACCTGTGACTATGAATGTGCTAGTCTAAATTTTCTTGTAAAATGTTATATATATATATATATATATATAGCGATCTCCAAGCAGTCATGCACACCTGACCAGTTAGTATGCCCTGGAGGCTGGTTTTAAAGTCGTATAAAACTGAGTCTGCTTATATAGCACCTACCAGTAGCCATTTGGCTCCAGGAGAAGTATATAGTGGGCTCAGCATGCATGTTGGTACTTGCATCCCTGGATCCGTTGAAAGCTGTAATGGCACCGGACGGGGTTAAAAGCAGAGTGTGCTTGGCATGCATGCTGTACCTACACTCCCTGGACTTTGTGTGGCTGCCATGGCCCATAAAAGGTAGGAACTAGTGTTAGGGACCACTCATGAAGGTGACCTTGACGTGGTGAGTGGCTTATTACGCTTTGGCCAAAATGTACACCAATGCCTTATTCAACATCCAGCATAAAGGAAGGGCAGAGAGCTGGTTGCAGAGTGCGATTGAGTTTATATACAGGTCCTTCTAAAAAAAAAAAAAATTGCATATTGTGATAAAGTTCATTATTTTCTGTAATGTACTGATAAACAGTAGACTTTCATATATTTTAGATTCATTACACACAACTGAAGTAGTTCAAGCCTTTTATTGTTTTAATATTGATGATTTTGGCATACAGCTCATGAAAACCCAAATTTCCTATCTAAAAAAATTAGCATATCATGAAAAGGTTCTCTAAACGAGCTATTAACCTAATCAACTAATTAACTCTAAACACCTGCAAAAGATTCCTGAGGCTTTTAAAAACTCCCAGCCTGGTTCATTACTCAAAACCGCAATCATGGGTAAGACTGCCGACCTGACTGCTGTCCAGAAGGCCATCATTGACCCCCTCAAGCAAGAGGGTAAGACACAGAAAGAAATTTCTGAACGAATAGGCTGTTCCCAGAGTGCTGTATCAAGGCACCTCAGTGGGAAGTCTGTGGGAAGGAAAAAGTGTGTGGCAGAAAACGCTGCACAACGAGAAGAGGTGACCGGACCCTGAGGAAGATTGTGGAGAAGGACCGATTCCAGACCTTGGGGGACCTGCGGAAGCAGTGGACTGAGTCTGGAGTAGAAACATCCAGAGCCACCGTGTGCAGGAAATGGGCTACAGGTGCCGCATTCCCCAGGTCAAGCCACTTTTGAACCAGAAACAGCAGCAGAAGTGCCAGACCTGGGCTACAGAGAAGCAGCACTGGACTGTTGCTCAGTGGTCCAAAGTACTTTTTTCGGATGAAAGCAAATTTTGCATGTCATTCGGAAATCAAGGTGCCAGAGTCTGGAGGAAGACTGGGGAGAGGGAAATGCCAAAATGCCTGCAGTCCAGTGTCAAGTACCCACAGTCAGTGACGGTCTGGGGTGCCATGTCAGCTGCTGGTGTTGGTCCACTGTGTTTTATCACGGGCAGGGTCAATGCAGCTAGCTATCAGGAGATTTTGGAGCACTTCATGCTTCCATCTGCTGAAAAGCTTTATGGAGATGAAGATTTCATTTTTCAGCACAACCTGGCACCTGCTCACAGTGCCAAAACCACTGGTAAATGGTTTACTGACCATGGTATTACTGTGCTCAATTGGCCTGCCAACTCTCCTGAGCTGAACCCCATAGAGAATCTGTGGGATATTGGGAAGAGAAAGTTGAGAGACGCAAGACCCAACACTCTGGATGAGCTTAAGGCCGCTATCGAAGCATCCTGGGCCTCCATAACACCTCAGCAGTGCCACAGGCTGATTGCCTCCATGCCACGCCGCATTGAAGCAGTCATTTCTGCAAAAGGATTCCCGACCAAGTATTGAGTGCATAACTGAACATAATTATTTGAAGGTTGACTTTTTTTGTATTAAAAACACTGTTCTTTTATTGGTCGGATGAAATATGCTAATTTTTTTTAGATAGGAATTTTGGGTTTTCATGAGCTGTATGCCAAAATCATTAATATTAAAACAATAAAAGGCTTGAACTACTTCAGTTGTGTGTAATGAATCTAAAATATATGAAAGTCTAATGTTTATCAGTACATTACAGAAAATAATGAACTTTATCACAATATGCCAATTTTTTTTTAGAAGGACCTGTATATATTTTTTACATTTTCTTTTTTTTTTTTTTTTTTTTTTACAATGGAACTCTATGGTGATATATGCCACTATATGGCATAGGTTTTCGTATAAGTTAAACAGACAAAAAGTGATGTGAACACAACCTGACAAATGAGAATGGAAAATTTCTCCTACATCTAAACATAGCCTAAATTATGCCCTAATGAATAGCCACAATGGGAACATTTTACTGAAGCGTTTTTTTTAAACTGGAACAAAGGTTTACAGTGAGCCGTACAACATGGAACAATAGGCAAAACCCATAACTTGGGCGTCACTCTTTAATTTTATTTTATGTGACAATACAAGGCAATTAACATAGATCTAAGTCTATACTTAACTTTTTTTTAATACTTAAACAGTTAATAATACAAATAGTTTTCAGTCATGGAAATTTCAACAGAAGGATTTAACTTAAAAACTAATATATTGTAAAAAAAACCTTTTATTTTTATTTTTTTGTAATGTTAATGGCTATTCCAGTGCAAAAATAGATCCCATTAGAAACAGCTTAAAGTGCTTGGAATGAGGGACCACAAATAATGAAAAACACAATGTAAAACATCACATCACATGGGAGAAATGTATTATGATTAGGAGCTACACAAATATGCGTACACCTGGAAAGCTCACTCGCCACTCGTGGCCTTTTTGAGCCCACCAGAATGGAGAACTGTGTGGCACATGATTTCTGAAAACCAAGTTAATTCACAAAATAAGAAAAATAAATCTATTTGTGAATTTTTGTCCTTTTAAAAATGCTCATTTTAACAAAAAGCTGGAGAAACTTGCCCAAACTGTTAGACCTGAGTCTTATTCTTTCCAGGAATTGGTTAAATGTTCCAGTTAATGCAAACCACAGGCACAGATGATAATAACAAATATGCACCGTCACACTGGCACAAACAAATGTGTGTGCAGAATATGTTGTAGTAATCTGGTACAGTGAACCAGTATGGTATCACTAACTTGGTTGGCACTATACCCATTACATAATATAGGCACGCAATACAAGCTTACAATTTTTTGACTTGTTACTTATGGTATCCTGACATTTTCTTTATTGTCCGTGCCCTCTAATAAGGCTACTTTCACACTAGCATTTTGGCTTCCTGTTTGTGAGATCCGTCATTGGCTCTCACAAGTGGTCCAAAACAGTTTTGCCCTAATGCATTCGGAATGGAAAAGGATCCACTCAGAATGCATCAGTTTGCCTCCGGTCAGTCACATTCCGCTTTGCTGGCGGACACCAAAACACTGCCTGCAGCGTTTTGCTGTCCGTCCTGGCACACAGTGTAAGTCAATGGGGACAGATCAGTTTTCTCTGACACAATAGAAAACGGATCCGTCACCCCATTGACTTTCAATAATGTTAAAGACCGATCCGTCATGGCTATAAAAAAAGACATAATACAACCGGATCCGTTCATGGCAGATGCATGCGGTTGTATTATTGTAACGGAAGCGTTTAGTGTGAGAATAGCCAGTGTTGAAAAGAAAAGAAAAAAGATCACACTTTGTGTAACACAGAAAAGGTGCAGGAATAAAACTTATTGCATAGACTGATAAAAAAAAAAAAAACCACACAAAATTGCATTGATATGTATGATAAGCTTGTTCTATAAAGTCAGGAAGGCTGATTCACAGGACACTCACTGCAACTATAGCTTCTCCTTCTCTTTCTTGTTACCACCGAATCAAAGCAGCTTTCCCTGTTCTAGCTTATCATGTGCGTATGTGGGGGCCTTTCATCCAACATTTTATAATAGCATTTTCACATAGAGATATGCAAAAATGCTAAGAATGTTAACAGTGACTGCCAGCAGCATACGTAATGTTTCCAGAGATATATATATAATTTTTTTTTTTTTTTTTTTTAATACCGTGAATATTTACTACAGGAAGCACTAGCGCTTTTCTGCTTGTGTAAAACTTATATTAATAACATATACAAGCTACTAATTTTACTAATGCCCTGGGAGGGGGTACCTGTAAACCACACATTCGGCACTCACAGTTTGAGCAGGTCGCCTTGGATACAATATTTGTCAAGTGTGTGTTTAATAGTTACTGGCATGATGTTACTTTAGTGGTAATTTTTCCATTAGATATACATATAAGATATCTACAGTCCATCTACAGCAGTAAAACTCCCTACGTGAGCTTCCATTTATAAGAGTAACAAGTACTATGTTCCATGGTGGCACTGATGGACCGAGCTATTACAGTATACATGTAGCAGGGCCAAGTTTGTATATGAACAACTTTATAAGCAATGTTGTTTGTGCCCGGTAATACTTTTCTGCAGTCCTATGTAAAAATCACTAAAGGACTTCATGATAGGACATCAAACCTAGTTCTGCTCCACCTGAATTTCACTGTTCCACTACATTTTCTTCTGGTTGAGCAAAAGATAAAAATGTGGCAGTGAACCAGTTTGACCACATAAAAAGTATATTTTGGCAAGGCTCGGTTTTATTTTTATTTTTTGCGTTGCTCTGAAAAAAAAAAAAAAAAAAGGGTTCGAACAAGCCTCTTAAAAAAAAAAAAACTCTGGTACAAAGGTAATAGCCATAGTAGGTTCCTGTCACACACAGAAAGTAATCAATATACAAATAAATGTAAAGGGTCATGCCAATAATAATAATTAAAAAAAATATATAACTGTAGTTTGCTTGTATAGCAAATAGATTTTTCTGAGGTGCATTTTTGTGTCATAGCATTATTTCCATCTTTTAACCACCTTCTTCATAGCTAAGGAAATAAAACTACACATCATCTCAACTAACTGGGCATGTTACTTTAATTAAAATGCACTGGAGTCCCATTATCCTGGAGTGCACTGGTTTAGTTTTTGGGAGAATGTGAGCCACAAGACCTTAGGACAACAGAATTATCCTAAACCTAAAGTGTTGGCTTTGCAGAGTGGAAAGCAAGACAGAAAACCAAAATGTTACTTGAGGTTCAAAAATTAACAAAAATGCTAAAATAACACCACAGGACACATGTAACAATGCTACCAAAAGAAATTTAGAAAAGCTGGACAGCCTGTAGAACAACCGGTACTGTGCACTGCATCCATGCATGATACTTTGTGAGCTATGATCCTCTACTACTGATCTATTTCTGGCACATAGAAATGCTGGATGCAATGGCTTTTCACTGGCCTAGTTTGAACCGCCGCTTGTTTCTACGTCCATATTGCTGTTATCTGACCACTAATGGAAGTCACTACAAAATGATAAGCTGTGCTTCAAAGCACGTACAAAATGTACCCACGGTAGCTTAAACGGTAACATCAAAATAACCTGAACCACTTAGAACATCAAAGGTATTAAAGCTAGTCCTTCTGGGCAAACCATGTCTGGATCTTCTGACACACATGTAAAAACCCAACCCATTAATAAATAGTTACTAGTAATGATTTGTCAGTGGTAAGATTGTTGCGATCCTGGAAAAGAATACAATAACAAATACAAAAATTTATATTGTACGTAATAGCTATTATTTCAAACCCACTTTGGAACAGTGGGTCCAACACTAAAGATTCACATTGTCATACTGTTGGCATCTATGTTCAAGTCTTTTACTTGCATACAGTACAACAAGGCAACACAAGAGGCTCTGCCTCCGTTATGGAAATGTGTCTGTCATTGCATTGATTTGCATTGCATTGAGTGGTAGCTCTAGTTGTCCAGTATATGATGCCTCCCTGCTTCGGTCCTAGAGTCCTGATTCCCTGGCATTTATGTCCATCCAAGGAAGGCTTTTCATATAAATCCTCCAGATGTCTCCTGTTTGGCTTGTCACACGTAGCTTTCTTTTACCTTCTCATCCTGAAGAAAAGATGTCAGGACGGACATATCTACTACAGTCTGGTTTTTGTGTAATGACAAGTCCTTCAAAAGATCATCATCACTTTGGTCCTTGGCAAAATTAACAAACACCTAGAGAGGATAGTTAATTTTAGAATATTATAATTCCCGATACATCGACTTGTCAATAAAAAGTATATTATAGTGTTAGGCCTCTTTCACACTTGCGTTGTCCGGATCCGGCTTGTACGCCACTTGCCGGAATTACACGCCGGATCCGGAAAAACGCAATTGTACTGAAAGCATTTGAAGACTGATCAGTCTTCAAAATGCTTTCAGTGTTACTATGGCACCCAGGACGCTATTAAAGTCCTGGTTGCCATAGTAGGAGCGGGGAACGGGTATACTTACAGTCCACGCGGCTCCCGGGGCGCTCCAGAGTGACGTCAGAGCGCCCCATGCGATCACGTGATCCATGCACTTGGGGCGCCCTGACGTCACTCTGGAGCGCCCCGGGAGCCGCACGGATGGTAAGTATGCTGCTCCCCCGCTCCCTACTACACTTAACCATGGCTGCCGGCACTCTAAAGTCCTGGCAGCCATGGTAACCATTGAGAAAAAGCTAAACGTCGGATCCGGCAATGCACCAAAACGACGTTTAGCTTAAGGCCGGATCCGGATCAATGCCTTTCAATGGGCATTCATTCCGGATCCGGCCTTGCAGCAGGTCTTCAGGATTTTTGGCCGGAGCAAAAAGCGCAGCATGCTGCGGTATTTTCTCCGGCCAAAAAACGTTCCGTTCCGGAACTGAAGACATCCTGAACGGATTTCACTCCATTCAGAATGCATTAGGATAAAACTGATCAGGATTCTTCCGGCATAGAGCCCCGACGACGGAACTCTATGCCGGAAGAAAAGAACGCAGGTGTGAAAGAGCCCTAAACTCAGCATTATACATACTTGTGTGTTCCTTGCCCACACTGTAACCAGTGTTACAGTATGGCTTTCCCTTTCTAGCTGCTATCTCCATCTGGAGTCCCATTAGGCCAGTCTCACCACAGCATTGTAATGATTTAAAATGCTGTGTGCCCCTGCCAGACATCAGCTGTAATGAAGTGTACTCACATAATGCCATCAGTACATTTCATTACTGCCGATGTTGGGCAGGAACACACAGCATTATAAACCATTATAATTCAGTGATAAATCACGCTACCACAAGCAGCATGTTTCCTGCAATGAACTTGCTCATCTGAGACTGGCCTTAGAAGTTCTTTTTAAATAACAAGAACAGTTTGACATGTCTATATAGCTAAGCACTTCTGCCACTTTATTCTAGTGCACAGACCCCCCCAAGTATCAATCCATGACTTCTTTTCAGAATGTGTCCCTGAAGTCTGCATGAGAAATAACTGCTCTGCGCACTGTCCAGAAGAGAGACTTCCTATGTGGACCTCTCGAAAGGGTTGTTAACAGATCAATGAAAATTTGTTGCTTGTACAGGACCCAGATTTTAGAAAGAAGCTACTGTATGTGCCTGAAAATAATATACGAATGCTCACCTATTTCAACCACCCCGCTACTTCCAGCACTGCAGCTCTGATCCTCACACCCATGCTTTTTGCGTTTTATATCAGGCGGTGATATGCCCATATACCTCATGTGACTGCTACAGCCAATCACTGGCTGCAGAAGAATAGGGCCATATACCACACATGCCAGTGATTGGCTGCAGCAGTGTATGGTGTACACAGGCACAAATCATCACTGCAGCCAAGAATATGGTGTCATGGCTGTGATGGGGAGGATCACAGTGGCATGATGGGGAATATATGTTCTTTTACAGTTTTACAACAATGCTGTCTTAAAGGAATTTTTAAAAATAAGTTGGACAACAACCTAACAGCCACACGTCCACCATATAGGCCAAAAGGAACAAAAAAGAAAGGTTTTTGAATGCAGAAGGCATACGATTTCAAGCTAATAAATTATGCCATACGATAAATTGCAGGATGACCCATTATAAGAACTATTGTATATTTGATAAACACGTACTTGGTCAAGAGTGGTCTGAGAGACTGAATAATCTTCAATGTGAAGTCTTTTCTTGTTATTGGAAAGGATGCTGAAGATCCTGGCCAAGGAGGACTGTGAAGAGCACAGCTGGTACTGCAGCATTCCTCTATGTTTCTCTTTTAAAACGCTCCCTGGAAAAGCATGGCTGAAAAAGTCCTCCACAGGCTTCAAATCAGGGTTTGCTCCGGTTATCCTCACTATGATGGTATACCCATCACCAAACCTGTTGAGCAGAACAAATCAATGACTAATTTTTCAGTCTACATGTAACTTACTAAAAACAGTGAAAACAGTGTAAGGCTACATTCGCAACCGTGGCTGGGTGTTCGACAGGTCAGTTGGACAAAAAGCTGCATGCAGCAGTTTTTGTTCAACCGGTTCTCAGCTTATTTGCCAGGAAGTAGCCAGATCTCTGCTGGTCCCCATTATAGTTAATGGGGTAGTATCTGGCAATGACAAATCCAGAGAATTCTGACAGGCTGTTCTCTTCTGGAACAGCCTGCCAGAGTTCTCTGCCGCTGCTCGATTTCCTAACATTTATATGTATTATTAATGGTACTGCTAGCCTTTGTTTATATGAAAGAACATAAATCTCAGAAATCCAATGCATGTCTGCCTAGTGTCTTGTGAGACAATTGTAGAAAAAAAAAAAAAAAAAAAAAAAAAAAAAAAAAAAAAAAACACAATTATAGCATACAGACTGGACCAATTAAATATATGCTAATATAAGCAATGCCGTTAAGTGGAAAAAAATAATAGAAATGTGAATTACTTGTTTTTTAGATGTTGTACGCTTCCCAGGCATCTGAATCTGCCATTGACCATTATAGCCATTCTTGTGCAGAGAGCTTCACATTCTTCCATACTGTACAAGACAAGAGACAATACAGAGTTAATAAACAGAATTTGTTTAAATTGCACACAGGGTTCCTCAAGTACAATTATAGATGGATTTCATTAGCTCTGCTTAAGTACGTGCCTATCTCCTGTCAGCTCCTATTCAATGACTGGACAGGACCATTATAGAAATGCACAAGACTTCAAGTTATAATTCTTCTTCACCACACTTTCCTGAAAAGTAGTAACACTAACCTGTGTGAAGTTAACACAACGGATCTTCCTTCTTTAATAACGCTCAGGGCACAGTTCCATAAGAAGCGCCTTGATTTAGGATCCATTCCTGTGGTTGGTTCATCCTATATTTTTTTAAAGATACAATCTCTTTTGAGATGCTCTGAAACTACCATTAACATCAAGTATAAACCTTTTCAGAGTATGGCAGCCATTCTATAATTAGCATGTTTTAAATGATATTTAGAGGCTGCAAAGGTATACAGAGAAATAAGCACAGTGGTGTGTGGTATCTTACCAGAAATACTACTGGCGGTCCTCCTATTAAGGCAATAGCTGTAGACAATTTACGTTTGTTTCCTCCACTGTAGGATCCTGCGCATTTGTCCGAGTATTTCACTAAGCCTAGCTTCTGCACAGCCCATTCAGCAACCTAACAAAGAACAAAAACACTGTCAGCTTTCCACTGCTGGTGCACTGGAAGACAAAGTATTACTCCTAATTAGCGATGAGCGAAGCGTGCTTCAGATCCTAGATCCAAAGTCACTTTGCTCAAAACTTCGGATTAATGCTGTCTGGAGATCAGTCTCCAAACAGCATTAAAATGTATGGGCCCCGATGGGCCGAAGTTAGTTATTTGCAAAGTCTCATGAGACTTCGGTATTTTATTGATAGTGGAAAACCACTTTAAAACTTGGATGCAAACTCTGCTTCGGTTCCGAGATACCAGTTTTTCACTTTAAAAGTCAAATACCGAAGGTCTCTCCGGATCTCTGTCTAGCATTAATCCAAAGTTTTTAACGAAGCAACTTTGAATCTAGCATCTGAAGCTCACTCATAACTACTCTTAATAATGAAACAGGTACTTTGAGAATTAAAAAGGAAAACTTGGCACAAAAATGCAACGTAAGCTACCAGCACCATGTTATAGAGCAGGAGAAGCTGAGCAGAAATACTTTTATTAGGAAAATATTGAGTAAAACTTGTCATTTATACATTTAAATTCCTGCTCACTCTGGGCTTTGAAGTCAAGGAGATGGTCCTATCAGTGACTGACAGCCTGCACTCTATGACTGTGTATACAGAGATAGATGTTAGCCACTGATAGGACCTCCTCCTGAAGCCCAGAGAGGTACATTACAGGTTTTACGGAATCTTTTCCCATAACACTATATATTAATCTGCTCAGCTCCTCCTGCTCTATAACAATCTGCCTGCAGCTCAAAGACAATGTTCAACACGACAGGTTTCCTTTAAATTAAACAAAGGTCATTCGTTATGAAAACAGAGAATCTTGTCTGTAAAGGTATACTTAGATCTTATAAAAACAGTACTGCACATTTCTGAAGCTAAAATTAATTAGAAGCTGAATATAATTTCCAGTAAATTATGGCGAGTCTTTTAACCATGGAGTTACAAGATAGCAAAGCGATTTAGAAACGGATTGTAAAGCGGTTCTTATTCGCACTGACAGCAAACCACTACAGATTAGAGACAATTGAGAAAGATGAGATATGACCCCGGCTGCCAGTAGCATGGTTCCTGGGTTTAAAAGGTAACAGCTGGTAAACATAAGGTATGCCTTTTGTATTTTTAATATGGGAAAAGGGGGTGATTTAATGTTTATATATTTTTTTAATATTTGTAAAAACTGTTCTTTACATTTTTTTTTTTTTTTTATTCCCCTAGGGGACTTAAACTTTCAATCCTCAGATTGCTTCTCCCTAGACTTCAATGCCTTTTGCAGCCTATAGGAATTTAAATTTTTCCAGTGTAGCCATAGCAGACTGGGGGCTACTACAATGAATGAACAACTACCCAAATTTACCTACGGGGAACTGTTTGGGCCCCTGGAACACAGCGCTCCTGTGAAAGGGCCTCTAAAATGCCACGGTCACAAATTACCATGCCATCTAAAGTGTTAAATGACATCTGCTCTGCTCTTTAAAACAGAAACCTGGCAGCTATGGCGTCAGCTCAACTTCAGATTGGGCAAAATGTTTAAATGCAGAAGGGGTTAAAGGGATATTGAAGGTTATGAAATAAGCTTTCTCCCAAAACTTCTGTCCATTAGTTGGGTCTGGTATCGCAGCTATGCTCCTTTAAAGAAAAAATTGTCGCGACTTGAAATAAACACAACCTATAAAGAGATGTGGCAGAGTTTTGGAGGAAAATAGCCATGTTTTGTTAAAAATCTTGGGACAACCCTGTTAAGTCCTACAAACTGAGCACTAAAAATCTTACCTTGCAAACCTCCTTGTCAGGCACCCCACGCAAAAGGGCATACAATTCCAGATGCTCCCGGCCTGTCAGCAGCTCGTTGAGGGCATCAAACTGAGGACAGTAACCCATATTCTGATGGACTTCTTGCATATCAGACAAGATACTGTAAAAAAAAAAAAAAAAAAAAAAAAAAAAAATTTACATCATTTCTTAGAATGTCTTCCTTTCTGCGACTGCAATTCAAATCCATAATGGTCATTTTGCAACTAGGTTTTCACACTACAGCATTTCTGGACATGTCAGTAACGCCATACATGATTTAACCCCTACCAGCCAAAGCCACTCAGTTTTTTTCCTCCCTGGCTTCCAAGAGCCACAACATTTTTATTTTTTTGCTTACACAGCAATATGAGGGTCTGTTTATTTGCAGGGTGTGTAGTATGTTTAAATGGCTTCATTTATGGTTCTGTTATGATCTGGGGAACCAGATCAGCTGGGCGTCCCACTCTGACATCAAAGCCCTGGGCCAATGATGTGGCACGTTGGGGTCAACAGCGTCAGGACACTCTGCAAGCAGCTACACCTGGGAGCCAGGGCTGTTCCTTGGTCAGTATATTAGGCCAGCGCCTGAATGTACATGTAGGGATAGTGGGTCTGGGAAGTTTGACCCTAAGTTCACACCTGAGCGTTTTACAGCGCGTTCCTACGCGCTGTAAAACGCTCAACACATGAAAAGCAATGCTTCCCTATGGGAATGGTTCTCACCTGGGCGTTTTACAGCGCGTACGATCGCGCTGTAAAACCCGACGCTCAAACAAGTACTTGAGCTTCTTTGGGGCGTTTTGACGCGCGTTTGTGGCCATAGGACACTGCAGTCAATGACACAAACGCGCGTTTACCATTACAAGAAACGCTCAGGTGTGAAAGCAGGGTTAGGGCTACACTATCCCTGTTTGTGTGTGACGGTAGTCACATTATCCTGACAGGTTCCTTATAATGTATTGCAAAGCTGAAAAAATTATGCATGAGATGGATTAGGTAAAAAAATTAAATAAAATCACAATTCCAGCATCGTTTTGTCTTTTGGGGTTTCACTTTAATGATGTTCACCACGCAATAAAAATTGTGTTACAACAGTTTATTTTCCCATCTCTGCAGTTGTTAGGTCTCATTTTTTGCAAGGTGAGCTGTAGTTTTTATTCATAACATTTTTAAATATGACTTATTTATTGTTTAACTTTTAATATTATGGTAAAAGAACCAAACCTCAAAAAACACACACACACACAAATATAAAAGTAGATAGCTTAATATCTGATACCTACACTCAAGCTACAACAGTCAGTGTAGTGCATACCGTAAGGCGCAGTAACCAGCCTGACACCTACACATTTGATAGAGCTTAGAGCATGCAATTAAATAACCAGAGGTTGTTTGTTGTAAAACTCACGGTTACTTGTCACCTAATGGTCTGTAGGTCAGCACCCAAGAAAAAAAAAGTGTGTGTACTTTCCCTAAATAGTCCCTACCTGAAGGCAGAGCACCCACCCCGATAGAGGAGACCCCACTTCCAGGTGACAAAACCCTCAAAGACAATAGGTGTCCCTACTGACTTAAAAAAAAATTCTTCCCGACGCGTTTCCCCAAAAGGAGATATCCAAATGGTTCACCTCTGGTTATTTAATTGCATACTCTAAGCTCTATCAAATGTGCAGGTGTCATGCTGGTTACTGTGCCTTACTGCTTGTTGATATGATGTATGCACTACACTGACTGTTGTATCTTGTGTAGGCATCAGATAGTAAGCTATCTACTTTATCTTTATAGTATATGTTTTGGGGGTTTGGTTCTTTTACCATATTATTAAAAGGTAAATTTTAGGGGTTTCATGTTCATTTTCCCCTTATGCAAGTATATATTGCATTCCTGTGATTTATTATTTATTGTTACTCAATGCTTTTCAGAGGTTAGGTGATCAAAAACAAAACTTTGGAGCTTTGTGATTTTTTTTTATGTGATAAATACCATGATGGTTTAATATTTCAGCCATTTTTGGATTTGGCGATACCAATTATAGTAAATTTTATTTATCACGAGAAATGGGAATAGGCAGTTTTTTTTTATATTTTTTGTTTAAATAAATAAACTAGAAGTAAAACAAATTAACCATTTTTGTTTCAACTTTTTTAGTCACCTAGGAACCTGCAATCAAGCTTATATATTGTGGTGTATAGCGATTTTACCAGCATCCTAGTAAACCAGTCTGTCATAACAATCAACTGGCACCCCGCAATTGCTTCTCGGAGTGCTCGATTGGTGGATATAGGGAGCCCCCTCCCCCTATCTAACCGTTCGGTGCTGTGACATCTGAGGGACTGAATGACCCGGACCAGAGTTTTTTCCAATCCCAGTCACTGCAGGTGGATAACACAACCAACACTGCCGCGCATGGAGTGAGGTTAGCTACCGAACATACATTCGCTTTCAACTTTGTATAGAAACAATGTGTTGGGAAGAGGATAAATAGGTGTCCCATCTGACAGAAGCTGACTCTTATGATTAACATCTCACAAAATGTAATTGTTAGAACACCAGTGACACTAACCAATTACTCCTATAAATGAATATTATACACAAAGGGGCAAATTTACTAATCCTGTAGAGGACCTAGGCTGCCTAGACATGCATCAGATTTATCTCAGAGGCTCATGCTGGATGATTATGGTATGGCTAGACCCTTTTGACTCACTGTATACCATCTACTAGTTGGCTTACTTTACGACAGAATTTCAAAATTGTGGAGCAATTTTGGTGCATAATGTCATGCCCTTTTCACTTAGGCTCCTTTCACACTAGCGTTCGTCGGTCCGCTCGTGAGCTCCGTTTGAAGGGGCTCACGAGCGGACCCAAACGCCTCCATCCAGCCCTGATGCAGTCTGAATGGAGCGGATCCGCTCAGACTGCATCAGTCTGGCGGCGTTCAGCCTCCGCTCCGCTCGCCTCCGCACGGACAGGCGGACAGCTGAACGCTGCTTGCAGCGTTCAGCTGTCCGCCTGGCCGTGCGGATCCGTTCAGACTTACAATGTAAGTCAATGGGAACGGATCCGCCCATATGGCTCAATCTGCAAGCGGATCCGTCCCCCATTGACTTTACATTGAAAGTCTGAACGGATCCGCTCAGGCTGCTTTCACACTTAGAATTTTTTCTAAGTTATTAATGCAGACGGATCCGTACTGAACGGAGCCTCCGTCTGCATTAATATGATCGGATCCGTTCAGAACGCTAGTGTGAAAGTAGCCTTAAGCCACTCACCCTGTCCAGCTAAGAACAAATACATTATCTAAAGTGGGCCTTATTTTGCCACAATTCACAACACAATCTAGGAGCACTAACATTAGTAGATGTGGGCCATACATTTCAGCTACCGCTATGCTGGGCTACCTGTGTAAACAGAACCTCACCTGTGTCCCTTCAGGAAGGCTTCTCCAGCAGTCACATCAGTATCTCCAGTGAGCATCTTAAATGTAGTAGTCTTACCAGCGCCATTAACCCCAAGCAGGCCGAAACACTGAAAGAAACAGAGAGTATTAACTTTTTTGAAAATAATCATAGTAATAATAATTACAGTGTAGCAGTTTAACCAAAACTGTGCAAACAGGGTGTTATAAATTAATGGCTCTTTCATATGTGAGTGAATCGCAGACGTGGGCTGTCTGATCTTTAAACATCAGTGGTTTTTCACTGAAGCACGCCCTATTTTTGTCAGTTATTAGGGATCCCTCATGCATATTATAGCCTACAGCTCTGAAAAGCACAGAGACAACATGAATGCTATTTGTGTTAGGTCTGTGGTTTTCATGGATCGTTGCTAGGAAATGCTATGGAAATTAATTATCAGCCTAGCAGTGTATGTGGAATACGGATGACACACAGAATGCAAAAAAGACTGACATGGACCAAACACAGATCCTTCATGGACATCTTTACAAATGAACCACTGACCATCTTGTCATGATGTCATCATGGATGTGTGAAAGTGGCCTAACGGTTTGATATGATAAGTTCACTACCATCTGTGGAATGGTTTACACTAGCAATCTATTTAAGGATCTTTTTAATGAGAAGCGAGTTGGATTGATTAGAAGATAAAACATTAAAAATAGAAAAATCATCAGAAAATTGGTCTAAAAATTTGTAGCAGAAATGTATTGTAGATGGATGGTGTATTAATCATGGAATGGAACAGTACCTCTCCTGGGGGTATTCCCACACACAGTCTATCTACAGCTGGCTTTCTTTTCATTCTGTAGATCTGAAAATGAAGACTTTGATTAAATGACCATTCGAAACAGATGAAATATGTTCTGCAGTGAGTGCAAACCTCACAATACTATATGAAGCATTAGAACCTTTAGGATCACCTTTACTAGAGGGTGATATGTCAGTAGAGGACAATTTTTGGAATAAAAATTACGGAGGTGATAAAATGACCTTTTTCATAAAAATAAATAAATAAAAAGGTTGCCCCAGCTGGACAACTCCTTCTCCAAAAGGCGGCTGCCTGAGGAATAAAGTGCAGGTCCAGCTGCTGAAAGTGAAACAGAACCCATGGATTACCCTAATGGAAGCCACACCTTTTAGCAACTTTTTGCTCTGGCCAAATGAAGGTTCCCAATAAAATATACGGAAATGTATCCAGTAAAATAATCTTTTTTGGCACTATATTCGCATCTGCACCGAGTGATGCTACTGACTCTACTAAAACAGTTTGACTACAAATGAATGCAGTTCTAGCTCCACAACATTTCTTTGGTCAGCACTGAACTGCAATACAATTACATACACATGGAACAGTGTAAAACACAAACTTGCAAATGATCAGTAATAGATTAGATTGTAAATGTGTAAAACAGGCCATCATAACTTTCTAATTCTGAATGCCAACCTGAACCATAGTATAAATATAAAAATATATATTTTTTTTTTTTAGAAAAGCATGGCATTGTAGCCTCCAGAACTCTAGAGATTCATAACATGTGTGAGGCAGATGCGAAGCTTGCCTGTTATGTGCCTGAGGAAACATACCGATCACGAGTCACGCAAAGGGAGCATCACCATACTAAACAGGTGTGAGCATGTCCATACCTTTGTCAATCCTTTGATTTCCAAGATGTCACTCCGACCCCCTTCATTCGTTATCCTCTGCCTCTCTCTCGCCACGTCTTCATCCTCGTCAATTACTGGAGGAAGCTTTGCAGTCACTGGCCTAGGGAGAAACAGGCTCTTGTCATATGATTACATATACATATACATATTTTTATTACAATGCAGGGATATTATCAAGTTTCTAATGCCTTTTATTGCCACTAGCATTTCTTGAAACTGTATCTGTGCTAAACATTATTTATTATGGGTCTACAAGAAAATGGAAATGTGACTTATTCTAAATAGTTTATTTTTTATGAAAATAAATGATACAGGAATACCTGCAGGGTTTAAAGGAGTCAGAGCCAAGTCAACAATTTGAATAGTTACCTTGGTTTGATGAAAAAGCGGTACTGAATCAGCAGAGTTATGACAAAAAACACCACTCCTTCTACAGCCATGGCAAAGAGATTTTTTCCAACCAGATCCCAGGACATAGGAGAGACAAAGCGATTTTCTCCTGTAAAGTTAGAGAGGACCCACAGTCAGATACCTGAAATTATAGCCTATTATATTAAAGGGTTGTCTCATCTGAGACAATAAGGGCATATCGCTAGGATATGCCCCCATTGTCTGATAGGTGCGGGTCCCAGTACTGGGACCTGCACCTATCTCCTAAACGGATCCCTATATGTGACGGAGGGTGCACTGCACATGCACAGCAACCCTCCATTCATTTCTATGGGGCCTCCGAAAATAGTGGCCAGTCATGCGCGGTGCGCTCCCATTCACTTTTATGGTGAGAGAGCTTGGTGGTGGCTGGACCGGAGTTCTTCAGCAACCACTTTGGCCCACTCCGTTCTCAATATAGGTGCTGGCCGCAGCGGTGGGACCCACACCTATCAGACAATGGGGGCATATCCTAGCGATATGCCCCCATTGTTTCAGATGAGATATCCCCTTTAAAGACAATACAAAAAGACTACTCACCAAATCTTTCTAGAGCGTCAGCCATGGCCTGATTCTTCACCATATCTATGAGTCCTCTTCCAAGACAGAAATGAGGGAAGATGAGCAGCACTGACTTCAAAATGTCATTGATGTTGTTTAGTTTCTGAAAAGAAAGTGCTGCATGTTATGTAATGTCTATATGATATCATGCACACGATATACAAGTATGATTGATAAACTTACATTATTTGTAAAAAGTTCAAGTACAAACGTGGCCACACTGCCATTGATCCCAATGAAAAGATTGATGCTTGTTAACACCACATAGGCTGTGCTGGGGATCTTAAAGATAAAGGATGCTGGGTACATCAGAGGAGTTATGGACCACCTACAAGATAAAGCAATTATTGCTGATCTCTTTAAGGACTTTCACGACTATAAATAATAATTTATATAATCACCTAAAAACAAAAAATGATTGTGCTTTCACACAGTTTGCTTGTCTACATTAACATCTCTGCAGCGCCAGTGATGAAGACAAGCAAAGTGCTGCTAAAGTAGTAGCTTCAAATATACGCTCTCCTTTCAATACATAGCATATGTGCTCTGCAAGTTAAGCCTTGCTAACAGAAAAAAAAAAAAAAACTAACTACCCCCACCAAATATACCACAAAAAAAATAGAAAATCTTACCCATATAACAAAAGTAAAAGTGCCAGCACTGGTAAATTGGAAGACGATACATAGGAGTCTTGCTGGAAGCAGATGAATATTATAATGACCAATGTTGCTGGCACAATGTAGTTACACTGGAAGGAGAAATTACAATGAAATAATTAGTTTTGGGACACCAATTTCATATCCTGACAACAGTAAATGATGGGCTTTTTTGTTTTCTTACCATATCCCACACAAAGTTGGCCAGCCAGTAGATCACAGGCTTCACTCCACTAATACACTGCAAATGTTTGGCTTTGCTCACTCTCTCTTGGATCAGGAAAACTACAAAGCTGGCTGGCACAAATGACATTGCAAAAATGACACAGATGGAAACCAGGACATCTACTGACGTAGTCATCCTACAGAATACACAAAAGAGAAAATACAAAGGAATCAGTCATCAATAATCACACCAAGTGTACTGCTTAGGGTATGTTCACATCTGTGTTGGAGGCTCCGTTCAGAGCTTCAGTCACAGAAATTGTCAAAAATATCTGAGAGAAAATTCCTCCATACAGGACTTTTCTCCACAAAAAAAAAAAAGTTTGCCAGAACGGAAACCGAATGGATCCCATTAAAATGGGATTTGTTAGGTTCCATTCGTGTCAGTTATATGTCAAATATGGCATTTCCGTTAAAGGGATTCTGTCACTACGTTTTGGGCTATAGAGATGCGGACATGCACGGCTAGATCAGCCGCTAGCATGTCCGCAATATACCTGTCCTATAGGGCTGTGTGCTTTTATTTTCTTTAAAAAAGGATTTTAGAGATATGTAAAATTAGTCTTGTAGGTGCCCAAGGGGCTATACTAACCTTCCTGGTGCCCAGCCACGCCCGCCTGTGAAGGAGCCCAGCACCGCCTATGTCCTCCGAATCTCCTTCTTTCATCACCGATAGATTGCCGTAATCTCGCGATGCGCGAGCTCGCGCAGTTCATTCCCTGAGGCTGATGCCAGCACAGGGAAGGAACACTATACCGGCACTGCGCATGCGCGAGCTCGCGCATTACGAGATTACGGCAATCTATCGGTGATGAAAGGAGGAGATTCGGAGGACATAGGCGGTGCTGGGCTCCTTCACCGGCGGGCGTGGCTGGGCACCAGGAAGGTTCATATAGCCCCTTGGACACCTACAAGACTAATTTACATATCTCTAAAATCCTTGTTTAAAGAAAATAAAAGCACACAGCCCTATAGGACAGGTATATTGCAGACATGCTAGCGGCGAATCTAGCCGTGCATGTCCGCATCTCTATAGCCCAAAACTTGGTGACAGAATCCCTTTAATTACGTTCTTTTGCTGTTAGAACAGAAGAACAGAAAATAGTAGTGATGTGAGGGAGTTCTTATTGACACTACTTTTTAGTATTCAGGAATATCAGGGGTAATACTTACAGTGCAACCTCCGATAGCTGTTCTTTGGTGAGGTTTAAAGGATGATTGACGGCTGTAATCCCATATTTGGCAGCATCCTTTCCCTCAGGTAGTTTGGAGCGGAGGATGGCATTGTTCATCACATTAAGGAAAGCGCTGATAGCATGCCATCCTTTGTTATTAAACCACACCTGAAAACATACAGTGCAGATATGTGATCACTGCAGCACACTCAGAAGTACAATGCATCATTAACAGCTGCTAGAAAACAGAAATAGTTCTCAACACTTAGGGTCATCCAGTCGATACCACACAGAATCTGAACCAGCCATAGGTTGTACGTTGCCTTCTATAGATGCTCCCACACTTAGTGTGCCATATAATGTTCAAATGATAAAAAGACAGTGTGCAAGTAACCATACTGAAATCCAGATAATACCTCCATAAGGTAACAAAATAATGCCAAATCAATAAGTTATGGAATAATGCTAGATATAGCTCAAGTGTGGGATCAAGGATGAAAGCTCTGAGTAGGCCATCAGGGCAGTACCACACATTAGTGGTGAAAAGGATTTGTCCTATGTAACCACAATGTTGTACATCCCAAAACGTGGACATGCCTGCTGTCAGCATAAGTGCTTGCAGTCTGGTTCTCATCTCCTTTTCGCTTGTTAGTTACTGATCGCAGAGAAGTAAGGGACTGCCACAAGACAGTTGGTATACAGGAACACAGTACAGGTCATTTCATTCCTAAGTGCCATTCTTCTCTCTGTGATTGGTATCTAACAGAGTGCAGGGAAGAGAGAAATGTACAGAGCTACCAGCAGTCCGCACTGGCAGCAACACAGATTAGCAGGGACATAAGCAGAAAGGCCACATACAGGGAGCCAGGGGCTGGGTGAGATAAGAGGCAGGCTGAGAGAGCTGCCGCTATATGTCCTTAGTGTTTTGTAGAACACTGAAGATTTACTCTCCGCAGCAATGCTCAGATAGTGTTGCCAAGAATACCCAGTTTCCTAATAAAATAAAACACATTTCCCTTATGAGGTACTGTATATTACTAAAATAGTTAAAGGGTTTCTGTCATGAGAAATAACGTTATGTAGCTGACATTAGCGATGTGCTAATGTCAGCAGAACATAACTGTATGACTTGTTTCTCCCTGCCTGCCGCCATTCCCTAAAAATAAAGACTTTTATAATATGTTAATGAGCCTCTAGGTGCTACTGGGGCGTTGGTGCAGCACCTAGAGGCTCAGTCTTCTCACCCTTTGGCACGCCCAGGTCCAGTTGATTGACGTCAGAGTTCACCTCAGTGCCCCGTAAACCCAACGCTTGCGCCGTCCCGTTTAGTATTCGGCGCAGTGAGTGAAGGACGCGCTCCTGCTGCCGGCTTCCTCACTGCACCTGTGCCAAATACTAAACGGGACGGCGCAGGCGTGGGATTTACGGGACACTGAGGAGAACTAGGAGTCAATCAACTGGACCTGGGCGTGCCAAAGGGTGCGTAGACAGAGCCTCTAGGTGCTGAAGCAATGCCCTAATAGCACCTGAAGGCTCAATAGCATATTTCAAAAGTCTTTATTTTAAGAGAACGACAGCAGGCAGGGAGTTATAACGCTTACATGTTATGTACTGATGACATTAGCACATCGCTAATGTCAGTCAGCTACATAACATTATTTCTCATGACAGAAACCCTTTAAGATGATTACCCCTACATAATATTAAAAATAAAATAGCAGTTACACTTTAAGTATGGAAAGTGATCTATAATTACCTTCACATTATCTTTTGCATCGAGTCCTTTCATAAATGTCCCAAAGCTATCAAGGAAACGGTTAGCAGCCCCATTCTAAGAAAGGAAAATAAAAGAACCCAAGACTACTATTAGTGCATCAATGTAATTTACCGGTAATAGATATATTCACTTCAGTATTACATTTCAAAATATATCTTCATATTTTCTAATGTAACTGCAAAATAGAAACAACAGGCGTCTTACATGAAGTCTATTTCTCTGTTTTCAAATCTCAAAGTTTTCATTAATATGATCTAAATGATATGACTAACGCAAAGCTTAATTTTTTTACATGCGTCCCATTTCCATTTCTTAAAAAATCCCAAAATTCTAAAATGGGTTTAAACATAAAATGAAGTAAGATAAGCAGGCAATATTGAATAAACAAAACACAACAGGTTTCACAAGGTTTTTTCCTTTTTCAAAATCGAAAATCTACAAAACTACATACCTTTGAGATGTCGAGTTGTTTCTTGATGTGTTTAATGGAGGCCAAAACATCTTCACTTGGTGGAAATACTGGGGTGCTACTTGCACCAAGGGAGAAACCACCATACCTGAGGAACAAAATGGTACATGCAGGAAAAGTTTTTATTAAAATAAAGATTACCGGCATCACCACCCATAAAAATAAAAATCAATAGTACGCTTTTTTAATAAATTAAAGCATTTATAGTATTTCTGTATGTATATACTATAAAGAATAAGTTCCAAACAGAGGACGAACCTCTGCTATCTTTGCCTCTTCGCAGACAGGCATATTTATGTATAAAAAGTATGGCGTACCTATTTAGTGGTAGGTAACATTTCTTCACAGAGCATTCTTTGAAGTTTTGGGAATATTACCTGTACATACATTTGTATATGTAACAAGCTTATATGAGTAATGTTAGGGATCCACTAATATTCCATTATAGATTGCTTTCGTATTAATTGGTAAAGCATATAATACTGGACACAATAGAAGCTTTCCTAAAGTGATGTTAACACGCCCTGCTAGACCTGACACATGACAAATACCATTGGTACCCAACTAACCATGTAATAGTGTCCATCGGGTTCCACCAGAGTATCTGTTGCTTTGACAGGAAAAACAGTGCTGCATTAAGTTCACTTTTTCCTGTCAAATATGAGTTAGGGCTTGTTCACACGACTATGGCTTTTTCAGCGTTTTGCAGACCGTTTGTCACGGATCCGTTGTTCCGTTTTTTTGTTTCCGATGTGTTTCCATTTGTTCTGTTTTTCCGTATGGAATATACAGTATACATTACATAGAAAAAATTGGGCTGGGCATAACATTTCCAATAGAGGGTTCCGCAAAAACGGAACGAATACGGATGCATTTTTTTTGCAGACTCATTGACTTTAATAGAGCCACGGAACAGGATTTGCGGACAATAGGACAAGACTCAAAATGTAACGGAAACTGAATGCTCACTGAGTACATTCCGCTTTTTTTGTGGACCCATAGACATGAATGGTTCCGTATACGAAACGCAATAAACAGCCCGTATACGGAACGCAAAAAAAACGTTCGTGTGAACAAGCCCTTAAGCTGCAACAGAAAGTACAAGCGGAGCCTCCAATGCAGATGGTAACAGGATAATAAACTGTTCTTATTGTCTGCAAATATACATCTAGAGATTAAAAAGTATGAACAAGAGCGAATACATACCGAAACTCATTCACCGCGATCTTGTTCTTTAAGCTAAAAAAAATGGAGTCAAAATAATTACAAATTCATTCACAATTTCTGGACTAGATGTTTGCATAAAGGATTTATTTATTTTTTGACCGTAATCAGTTATCACTTACCTTTTTCCAATAATTTGAGCATAAGTCTTTACTAGATAATCTGATATGTTCCTTCCGGTCAGGTTTTGCAGGACAACTGAAGAATTTAGCTTTTTCTTTTTGTTTGGAAAGAGACAAAAATCACAAGCATTAATACTTGCACAGCAAATAGCTTAGGCTACTTTCACACTGGCGTTTTGGCTTCTATTTGTAGGATCCGTTCAGGGCTCTGCAGAAGCGGTCCAAAGCGGATCAGTTTTGCCCTAATGCATTCTGAATGGAAAAGGATCCGCTCAGAATGCATCAGTTTGCCTCCGTTCTGCCTCCATTCCGCTCTGGAGGTGGACACCAAAACGGTGCTTGCAGTGTTTTGGTGACCGCCTGACGATGCGCAGGCAAACGGATCCGTCCTGACACACAATGTAAGTCAAGGGGGGTGGATCCGTTTTCCCTGACATATGGCACAATAGAAGACTGGATCAGTCTCCCATTGACTTTCAATGGTGTTCAAGACGGATCAGTTTTGGCTGTGTTACAGCAGATAATACAAACGAATCAGTTCTGAACAGATGCAGACATTTGTACTATCTGAACTGAAGCGTTTGTGCAGATCCATCATGGATCTGCACCAAACGAGAGTGTGAAAGTAGCATTAGTACGCACATGCAATTTAAAAAAAAAAATTGGAATCGCTATATATATATATATATATATATATATATATATATATATATATAAAAAAAAGGTTTGATTATACACCTCTTATCTCTACCTCTGACATCCACGAGCAGCACACATAATTCTGTAACACTCTGTTCACAACCATCTACATTAGACAAAAGCCAAACCTCTATGACTACCAGAACTAGCAGAGCGCTGGCGTGAGGAAATGTATAAAGAAAATCATTAATAATATATGCCTGCTCTCTGCGCCACAATTCTCTGTTCCGGGAATTGTCTGTTCACTACATTATGTACTCCACAACAGGATATGACGCAATGCATTTCCAGCAGGGACCTTCTAGTGAACAAACACGGAAATATTTGCTTGGTTGTGCCTAATCCAGTGTAAACTGAAATTTAAGCAATTTTAGGTGATGTAGGTCAAAGGCAGAAAACGCTAGCTGCAACCAATTTCTCTCCTCTAAATGTGCAGTAGAAAAGCAGGATCCACACATTTCGACATAAGCAAATGTGATATACAACAGGCCCAACTGTCTTTATTAGCTGAGCCAATTTATTCTTGTGTTCTGTATATACAGATGTGGTTTGCATGTTGTCCTGGCTGGTGCAGGACTTAAACCAGGACTTGACTGGCCAGTGAAATCAGTTGGCGAAATAAAATTGTAAAAGGCAGAGGAGTGAAAACATGGTGACTTCAGTTTCAGTAAATTTCTTCAAGGGGTTGTCCCATGAAGACTATTCAGCAGATTTCAAACCAGCACCTGAATACTTTTGTAATTGCATGTAATTAAAAATTTAGATGAGCTATTCAATAAAATTATTCTGTATAGCGCCACCTGCTGTTCATTATTTTCCTTATTTCCCTGTCCACCTCACTAAAAGGTGACGCACATGGTCAGTGTCTTTCCTTTAACTGCCTCCTGAGTGGTGATAGGGAGAGAGCTGCAGCAGAAAGGACATAGCCCCTTAGCTGCCAGCTTGATATAAATCTAGCAGAGCAATTGGAGCAATGAATGGGGCGATCTCTGGATCTATGTGAGGTACAGGGCTGGTTCTAGCTTTGTTACAAATAGTCATGTACTATATGATCACCGATTTTCATTTTTTATATTATTCATGGGACAACCCCTTTAAGACAACTGCTACAGAGGGTCCTCTAATCCTATCTGGAACACCGTTAAAACTATCCTGTGAGCCGTGAAAACTAAAACGGAAGGCAAGAGAACGAGCAGTATTAAAGTAATGGATCTGGTGTGATAACTGCCTATAGTGGGACTGTTTTATCAGCTTTTAATTTTTTTGCTGAAAGGTCAATTAATTACGTAATATAACCTGTATCTGGCATAGATTGCACAGAGGTTAGGAGACATTTTCCCCTAATTTTTGCAAACCATAGTTTGAAAATCTATTCTACAGGACAAAAACGCACCTGCATTGTTGGAAATATGGGTGGTGTATTTCTTTTCGCCTCTCCTTAAGGATGCATTCACACAACCGTAAGTGTTTTGCGGTCCGCAAATTGTGGATCTGCAAAAAACGGATACTGGCCGTGTGCAGTTATGCAATTTGCAGACCGCACATGGCCAGCGCTATATAGAGAATGCCTAAGCTTGTCCGCGGTTGCGGACAAGCTCCATCTTTTTTTGTGGGGCCACGGAACAATGGATGCGGAAAGCACACGGTGTGCTGTCCGCATATTTTGCGGCCCTATTGACATGAATGGGTCCGCACCCATTCTGCAAGTTTGCGGAACGGATGCAGATCCTTTTAGACGGTTGTGCGAATGCACCCTTATTCAAGTGGCACAACTTTTTCATTTTTATACTGATTAATTTTACTAGCTGTAAAAAGCCTATTTCTTGCCATTTGGGGATCCCTACAATGTGGTGATACATTTTATTATATTTCTAGTAAAATGTGCCATGTATTGAATTTTTCTCATTTTTTCACCCTTCACCAATCATTATAAATAACGTGATAACTTTGTTATAGGTGTTGTTACAGTTATGGGGATACCAAATAAATACCTGAAAAGGTGGTAGGCCCCCAGCCCCAGGAGGACAAACTGGAAGCATCTTCTTGACATTTTTATTACTGCACTCGCAGGCCGGAGAAGGGTTTTCCATTGACCAATTGCCATTAGAAAAATCTCTTCCACAGACTCTGGGACAAACTGAGTCCTCCATTCTAAGTCCTCCCCTGAGCAAGGAACACCCCTATGAGGTAAAATACACATCTCATGGCATTTATTTTCAAACACTAACTACTTCTCAGTAAAATAGAAACAAAATGATATGTAAAATGCAAAACACTAATACTCACGGAATAGAATATCCATCCATGCATGCTGTTCCAAAACCAGGCTTTTCGAGCAAAGCTTTTATAAGAGCTTGTGTGCCAGAGTCCTCTGGGGCATCATTGCTATAAGCATCATAAAGGCATTTGTAAGTCAAAGGCAGCAACTTCATTACCATAAGCCAGGCATCAGACTACAAGGCAGGCAATACACATGAATTATCTGTGGGCAGAACACTTGTTCAGCCGACAGCTCTCTTTCATACATGTCCGCTTAGCTGAGCATGCTTATGTAGTGAATGGGGAGAAGTGAGAGTCGCTGACAACTATTGCGACCCATCTCCACAAATAAAAAAAAGGAATGGGTAGCTGAAATCCACCTGCCTATTCCTAATCTTGCCTGAATCTGGATTCAGGGGAGAGTTGGAAGGCCCCCCCCCCATACACAGTAGGCGGCCGCGGACCCACGCTGAAATCAGCAGGTTTGGGGCTTAAGTCATTCAACAACATGGTAAACAAGTTAAGACACAAGTATAGTTCTTCCTCATTGTTGACTAATGATATAATACATACCAGAAATCAGATCATGTGATACATTTAATGGTACATCATAAACATTACTGATGCAGGAGTGATAATAAAACTAGAAACGTGAGTGTGGTGAGTGGTTATTTTTGGTGATGCTCCAATATTCTTTCATCCTAGTTTAACAATATTTATTGCGTCATCCTGGGCCGGGCGCGTTTGATCAGGATGTCGGGCGCATGCTCAGTGCGGCGAAAGTAAGACGGCGCGTAGTACGCGCGGCAGCGGGACCAGCGCTCACTGCCGTAGCCGCCGCTTTATGTTGCGCATGCGGCCGTTGATCGCATGTCCCGGAACGATTTCGGCTGCAGTCACGAGGCAGGGGGCGGGGAGAGGGCCATGTAAGACGCCGAGGCCGCTGCCCCCTGTGCCATTCAAAGCCTGACTTGAAGCACGGGGCAGCATCTGAATATACATCGATTTCTGACATGTGAGCTACATGCTGCAAAACTAACCAAAAATTGTCATCAGAACGACTAACAGCCACTATAAGGTACTGTAAACAGCTTATGGCGATTTTGGTTGACAGGTTCCCTTTATGACCTATCCATTGGATATCAGATTGGCGGGGGTCCCCATTTGTTAGCTGTTAGAAGAGGCTAGCGCTCCGTAAAGCGCTACAGCCTCTTTCTAGGCCATGTGACATCACCGTGCACTGGTCACATGGCCTCGTTGCAGCTCAGCCCCATTGAAGTGAATGGGGCTGAGCTGCGATACTAAACACAGCCGCTGGCTCCCTGTAACAGCTGATCAGCAGGGTTCCCAGGACTCAGACACCCACCGATGCGATAATGATGACCTATCCTCAGAATAGGTCATCATTATCCATTCCTGGATAACCCCTTTAAAATCAAACAACTTTAATGTTATATACCATAAGAAAGAAAAGGCAAATATTGATATTTATATAGGAGTACCTGAAAAAGGTAAATTGTTCATCATACATCCAGGGCTGGAGCTCAAGGCTGGGGTATTTTCCAAAAGGTGGCACAATAAGGCTAAACAGCAGTGCAATGAGCACAAAAACAGCTGGTAACACAATCTGGAAGTAGAGAGATACTGCGTTACTTTAAATACTACACCTAAAAATTCTAACACATGTAGGCAAGCAGTAATAATTCATATTCCAACTCAAATTTTCTTTTTTTTGGGGGGGGGTTAAAGTATTATTGCAATGGGTAACATCTCCATTAGTGCACTAAGGCCTCATGCACACGACAGTATGTTTTCACGGTCCGCAAAAACGGGAGGATCCACGGACATGAAAAAAAAAGTCGTTTTGGTGTCCGCCTGGCCGTGCGGAGCCAAACGGATCCGTCCTGAATTACAATGCAAGTCAATGGGGACGGATCCGTTTGACGTTGAGACAATATGGTGCCATTTCAAATGGATCCGTTCCTATTGACTTTCAATGTAAAGTCAGGAGTCCCTTTTATACCATCGGATCGGAGTTTTCTCCAATCCGATGGTATATGTTAACTTGAAGCGTCCCCATCACCATGGGAACGCCTCTGTGTTAGAATATACTGTCGGATCTGAGTTTTCACGAGGTGAAAACTCACCTCTGAAAAAGCTTTCATGCAGACGGATCTTCGGATCCGTCTGTATGAAAGTAACCTACGGCCACGGATCACGGACACGGATGCCAATCTTGTGTGCATCCGTGTTCTTTCACGGACCCATTGACTTGAATGGGTCCGTGAACCGTTGTCCGTCAAAAAAATAGGACAGGTCCTATTTTTTTGACGGACAGGAAACACGGATCACGGTCTCGGCTGCAAAACGGTGCATTTTCCGATTTTTCCACGGACCCATTGAAAGTCAATGGGTCCGCGAAAAAAAAGGAAAATGGCACAACGGCCACGGATGCACACAACGGTCGTGTGCACGAGGCCTAATTTTGAGAAATCTACACCAATGTAGCAATAAGTTAATGAACTGTATGTGTATGCCTGGAAGACCTGACATTTAATAAGGAAAGCTATGGTGCAGTAAATATTCATTAGCTTTAGGTGCCACCAGCAATTCTTTCCCCTGAATTTTTCAGATTAAGAGAGCTGCTAGTTTATAGTACTGCAAAGACCTGTATTAGGCAAGTACAATTTTTGTTCACAGTATGAGAGAAAGGGTAGAGAAAAGGCTAGCTTACATCTAAGGCTACTTTCACATTAGCGTTTTTCTTTTCCGGCATAGAGTTCCGTCACAGGGGCTCTATACCGGAAAAGAACTGATCAGGCATATCCCCATGCATTCTGAATGGAGAGTAATCCGTTCAGTTCAGTCATTTTGACTGATCAGGCAAAAGAGAAAACCGTAGCATGCTACGGTTTTAGCTCCGGCGAAAAAAACTGAAGACTTGCTTGAATGCCGGATCCGGAATTTTTTTCCATAGGAATGTATTAGTGCCGGATCCGGCATTCAAAATACCAAAATGCCGGATCCGTCCTTCTGGTCTGAACATGCGCAGACCTTTAAAAATGAGAAGAAGAAAAAATACCTGATCCGTTTTGCCTGATGACACTGGAAAAACGGATCCAGTATTGCAATGCATTTTTCTGACTGATCAGGCATTTTTCAGACTGATCAGGATCCTGATCAGTCTGAAAAAATGACATGCGTTTGCACACAGTTTGCCTGATCAGGCAGGCAGTTCAGGCAACGGAACTGCCTGCCGGAATCAAACACAAGTGTGAAAGTACCCTAACGGAAATTACATTGGTAGACAGATATTTGACAATTTTTTCCTAAAATTATCCAGCACCTCCTCTCCTCCCCCCCCAAAAACATACTGGCTGCTGGGTCCCTGAGGCTCAGAAACACGTCATCAGTAAAGCTATTGCATTTTTTTCCTGAATACATTTACTATATAGAGGAACTTCAACAGATACCAATTAGAACAGACCCCTACAGGCTACTCGTCAGCCAAACAAGATTGTTTGGTTGACAAGTATCAATCCTGACCCCTCCATAAACATGCGCATTCAGCCAAGCATGCATGTGTCCTGAAACGGGATATGGTAGAATACCACTAGCAGCCTTGACGTGTTGCACTTGCATCCACTAATTTCCGATTCTAAGTTTACACTTACCTGTGCAAAGAAGCCTTTTCTACTGCGCCTGGCATAGAGTAACCTCTTCCAAAGTAAGGCTGTAAATTGCTGTCTCATCAGGCTCCAGCTTTTCATTTGGTAGGACCCTTTTCCATCTATGCCACTGAGATAATCTGTCTCTCGCGATCCTGCAGGAAAACCCCCCCCACAAAATTAGGCCCAAAGATTGATCAAAATTACAATGAAACAAGTAACAATTTTGTTTGTAATTAAAAAACTGAACTGGGTTTAATCAATACCGAAAGATCTAAATGTCCTAGTTTAGTATGAATCAATATGTTGTTTCAGATACCTGGATCCAAATCAGAATCATTGGTTTCTAGATTGTCGTCTTCTGTGAAAGGTCGTAGACAGCTCTGGTGGTCTCCAAAAGCATATCTTTTCCTCCTGGCAGGTAGTGTCCCATCTATAAATTAAAAGATAAGTTTATGAAGTATCCTAATAGGACAAAAATTCCATCAAAAATGTGTACTACAAACTGCTATTTACCTGATGTCTCCGTATCAACTCCTGTGTCATTAGCCACTTTAAGGAATATCTGTAGCAACAAACAGTCAAAACCAATATGAAAATATATGCTTCACATTACATTGTCTTTATCTAAGGAAAAGCATGCTACTACAGCCAGCAGAGTTAGGCTTTATTTTGTATGTTGTGTATGCATGTTGTTCAACTTTGATTGCCAACATTAAGTTTGATGGGGCGCAAAGACACCATAATTTGAGATATGAATTCTACCATTAAACTATTTAATCATCAAGGGCAAGCCTTTAGATTCCACCAGGGACTGATACCTTACCTCTTCAAGAGTGGTATCTGAGATGCCATAGCTGGAGATGCCAAGGTCAAACAAACGATCATCAATTTCATGGAAAAGCTCAACAAATGCACCTTCTTTTGCAGCCTCGTAAGGCAAGACATAGGTAAGTTCATGGCCAATATCTTCTACAAAGCGGGCTTCAGGGACATGTTTGTTGATGAGGTTTGAAATGGCAGAGACATCTGTGAGACCCATACAAGACAAGAATACAGAAGCCTGTTGTAAGGATTTTATGTGGGTTCATGTACATGTAGTAGAGTTTACATATTACACAATGTACAAGTTACCAGAAGTTGTAGGTACAAAGTTTCATAATTAAGTGGAACCTGTCACGAGTTTCATGCACAATAACAGGCTCCCTCACAAGAAAGAACTATGACATTTTGGAGAAAACATACTTCCCAATTTATCAAAACTGGCTTAGTTTCACAAAGAAACCAATCAGATTTCACCTTTCATTTTTCAGAACTTCTTTTCCCAACATTTGTAGGTTGAGCCGGGCAGGGAGAACTGCCAAGTGGACACTTTTTCCCCCGTGTCTAGCTTTATTTAGATTTTCTTTCATACACCAAAGCAGTTGTAATGCGGAAGCCTGTTGACATTTCATGCCTGTGGTTAGAGCAGTATAAAGCCTCATTCACACGTCAGTGATTTCTATCAGTGATTGTGAGCCAAAACCAGGATTGGAGCCTCCACAGACAAGGACAGATAAGGTATAAGGGAAAGATCTGCACCTGTTTGTGTTTAGAGCCGCACCTGGTTTTGGCTCCTAATCACTGACCAAATCACTGACATGTGAATAAGGCATAAAAGTGATGACAGTTTACTTTTAAAGGGAGTCTGTCACCTACTTTGAGAGTTTTAGACTGCTCACACTGCGTTATAGCACAGTTGCCCAAAAATAAAAATAGTAAGTTTATTGTCTGTCCCACATGCAGAAGCTGAAAAAACACCTTTATAAAGATATGCAAATTAGGTCCCGCAAGTGCCTAGGCTCCTCTATGTACCCACATAACCGCTCCCCTTGCAGTCTTCCGGCCTGCCCTCCTCCTCTGGCTTGGAGATCTTGTGCAAGGGCTGGTCACTGCTGGGCCCGCACATGTGCACTTTTAAGATAGGTGCCTCTGCCCATAGGAGATCTCCAAGCCAGAGGAGGATGAGGTAGGAGAGGAGGGTGGGCCTCAGGACTGCAAGGGAGCAGTTATGTGGGCACTTGCGGCAATACCGCCGACACCAGGAAACTCGCAGGACCTAATAAAGGTACTATTTTTATGTTGGGCAACGGTGCTATACCACGAATAAGTCTTAAACACAAAGTAGGTGGCAGACTCCCTTTAATCTAGGCCCTGTTCATGCAGCAGACTTGGCAAATGCAAAAATCTGCCACATATTACGCAGCAGAAACCACAGTGGCTGCTCCTATGGTTTTATCATTTGAATGATGCTGACCCACTCACAGTTTTGCCCCATTAAATGGAGCTAAAGCTTGAACGGACACCCACTGCGGCTTCCAGAGGAGTCTGTCCAGACACTGCAGCAAGAAATTACATGTCCTTTCTTGCGATTGTCGCAGCTTTAAACCTCTTGCTGCAAACAATGGGAGGCAGATTCTGTACACTGCCACAGACTTTTGTGGAGTGGAAGCCGTGCCAAAATGCCAGCGCTGTGTGACAGGGCAAAGTATGTTACCAGAGATTGGCAGCTCTCCTATGGAACCTATAACTGAATTTTCAAAGTCATGAACCAATGTTCGTGACAACTTTGATAAATAATTCTACGAACATCCTCATTTGTCATGTGCCTATGTCCCATGGTTGTTTCTCTGAAATGCAGTCTGTGCCTTATCTATTGTGTTTTTCTACACTGGAAAGCCTACAGGCGGGGAAGGAGAATATGTAGATGAGTAATAAGCTGTCATTCTTGAACAAACCCTTTAAATCCACCTCTATAAAGGTGCCTCATATATGTCTAGTAAATTTGTCACAACACAAAACTAGAACAGATAAAAAGGTGTTACTATGGTTTAATTGACTTGTAATTCTAAAGCAATTGGGACTGAAAAATCAATTTGTTTTACCTATTGTCAAAGTATCACTTTCATGGTCACTGCCCAGTCCAGCATCAGAACTGCTCTGAGAGACGCTATCCTCCTGCAACATAAATACCAATAAAATTGGTAAAAAGACAGTTATGAGTCTACTCTATTGCAAATTATGTCCTCAAAACAGCAGAGAAACACCATTTCCTTGCAGAAGTAAACTCTATGGCTTAGGTTGTTGTATAGCAAGAGTACAGGCAAGGGAAGATTGTTAGTTTTCAGAGATGTGCTGTGAAAAAAGGTTAAAATGCAGCAGCATTTAAATCAATAGCCACTGTGTGAGCAAATGGTTGCCTTTTGATTCTGACCTGATCGTCATCAGGCTCCGGGGCTACAGTGGCGGTGATTACAACAGTCGTAGTTATACTTCTGATTGGACAGAATGGAGGGTTAGGTGTAGGATTAGGAAAGGAGCTAATTGGAAATAATTACCCTACTCTTGGTTTCTCTCTTCCGATGCGTGGTTTGTTTGCTATTTTTAATAATCACCGCTTCTGTGGTCCCCGCTCCTGTTGGCGTTGCCAGCATCAGGCTTCTATTCTGTTTGCAATCAAGAGCTGATCTGCTGCTTTCCTGCTCATAAATGACGGGGTACCGTCATCCCAGATGTTAAATTAGGTAGGTTGTTTATGAGGCAGTAATTCCCTGGTATTGAGCTTTAATTCTTCTCCAACAATTATGCATTAATAATATAGAAATTGGCCAAATGTGTAACATCTGGCTATTTTGGGTAAATTAGTTGGTCAACTAACATTAGCAAAGTTATGTTGCATGAATACTGCTATAAATATTACATATCAATCTGAATTTCCTATGAAGGGTTTCAGCTATACATATACTGTACATATATTCCATTAAATAATTATGTGGACACTATATTGTGATCTGTGAGAGTCTGATCAGTTGGATCCTCATTGGCAAACTTATTTTAATGAATCAAGCCAATGACAAGTAAATGGTCTGATCATCCATTTGAACATTACAGTGCATGGAAAACTTGTCCAAGTAAGAGCTGAATGTACCTTTTTCAAGCAAGACATTGTACTGCTGCTGTTCCGGCAGGAGCTAAGGGAGGAGTCTGCGTCCCTCTTCACTAATGTAAGGTAATAGCCAGTGCCTAGTTGGTTCTTCAGGAACAGAGAAGATCCTACACAGCACAATTTGCCTTGTGAGATTATAGCAATTCGATCTCCCAGGATATCAGCCTCATCCATGTGATGTGTGGAAAGGATAATTGTTCTTCCTGGATGAAAGGCAGAAAAAAAAAAAAAAAGTCAATCCATCCAACTTCCAAAACACAAAACTAGAAGATTGACTTTTATCCTAGCTCAATAAATCAATGTTCATTCTGAAAGCTTTATCTTTGACAAATGCGTCCAAGTTTTTTCATGCCCACTAAACAAACACTTAATATTTACCTTGTCTGTATTTAAGTAGCAGATCCCAAATGCCTCTTCGTGAATATGGGTCAACGCCGGCTGTGGGCTCATCAAGGATGACAACCTTTGATCCACCAACAAAAGCCAAGGCTACAGAGAGTTTTCTCTGCATACCACCTGTAACAAATAAAGCCATATATGCATAAACATTAGCAAAGAGTGTAGGAGTATAGATGTTTGCATTCAATAGAGAATTATTAAGATGCCATTTTCTGGTCATGTTCTACAGGCAACTGGTGAAGGCTTATGTGTGAATGATTTATTAGTCCTGTGGGCCACCAATCACACACCAAGAGTAAAATGTCTTATACCAGTACAGTCTGGGTATGTTCACAAGTCTTGGGTTTGTCTACACTTGGAAGCCTGCCATGAATGTGTCATCAGATTCGCAGGAGATTATGCAGAATCCTGGAGAATTATAAAAATGCTCATTTTTGCTTATTACTTTTTCGGGGGCGGAGACAAAAACTTGAGCTGATTTTTTTTTTTTTGTGTCCTGGAGGATAAGATTGGGGTAAAATACACCCCATTAAGTGGCACTGGATATGCAATGTTAGCAGATTTGATGAAAATGTAGGCACAGAATCTACACTGAAATCTAAATGTGTGAACATAGCCCATATTATACACTTTGCAGTAGAGTACCAGATATGAACTTAATAATGGCATCTGTCAGGAATACGCTGTACCATTTTGTTAAATGGACAGCTGTTTTGTTGGTCACAAAATGGCTTGAAACGTCCTAACAATTTTCTAACAGACCCTAAAAGTCACTAGGTTGATCTTTGGAAAACCGAAGCATAGCAATTACAGTTAACATTACAATAAGCGCGGCAAGAATGGACATTAACTCTGCAATACCTGACAGCTGACTTGTTTTGCACTTTTTCTTATTAGGGAGGCCAACATCATTTATAATCTGTTCCATCTCCGTTTTTACTTTTTCTTCAGAAAGCCCTTTCAGTCGTGCATAAAACCAGATGTGTTCTTCAACAGTGAGTCTGAAGGGAAATGGTAGAGAGGCACAGATGAGGAAGCATATCTGCATGCCTCAGTAAAGCTCAACATACACGCTAGCGTGCTAAAAAAAAAAAAAAAAGGACCCAAAGCTTCTGAGCTCTGGATACTTCAAATACTAAGGAGAAATCTATCATTTCCACTTATACTGGACATCGCTTATTTGTCACTGCTTTTACAGCACTGAAACATGGTAATTACTGAGAGTCAGAGCATATACTATGAATGGTCATTGACAAGTGGTAAAGTTCTCAGTGGAGGACATGGATGAAAACTGTAGAGTAGGAGACATTTCAGTGATTATCTTTACTAGTACACGAGACAAACTAAAGCTAACTGACAATGTCAGGCTGCTTCCAGTGTACTCTGCTCATCATCTGACACGAGACTGGAGCCAGTACACAAGAACTCTGGATCAATGCATTATCAGAAACGGTTTATTGCCAACTGCACAAACTATAAACTGACAGAGATAAACCAAGGGCTTTTATTGCCGATTCACCTTAAAAAGGCCAAACAAATCTTTAAAAAATAAGCAGGTGTTTAAGAGACATGTTTGAGTTTCCCAGTGTTCAGTCTTGGACATGATTTAACAGGATTAATAGGTATAAGCTGCATTCTTTAGATATCTATCGTGCCAACTAAAACGCTTTATCACTGAGATTTTACAGTAAACGTATAGGTTATCTGTTAATGGTTAAAATATATTATCCTGTTATATATGGGCAAGTAAACAAATCTACCTCAATTCAAAGTAGTACATAGGTTTTTCTGTTGCAACAGAATACCTCAAAACGGTATGAAATGCGTACTTGCGTAATAAATGACAATATCACAACATAAACAAGCCAAAGGATTCTAGCACATACAGTGAAGTCTCACAAGTGATATACGGCCAGTGATAATGCCTGATACTTGTAAATTAGGCTGGCCATATATATCAGATTAACATCAGTCATATCTGTAGATTTAGTTGGCTTCGCCGACCATTTAATGTGTATGGGGGCCGAAACATGTTAGAAGTGTATGGAAAGCTTTAGGATTACCAGATGCACTGAAAACTAAGTTTTTTTTTTTTCCAGTTTCAGATGTCATTGATACCTACTATGTACATAAAGAATAGATTTATGTGATAGGATATATACACACACACACACTTGTATATATGTATTGTGTGCCACTAACTGGTCTTACTTACATGTCAAAGAGGACGTTATGTTGAGGACAAACTCCCAAATTTTGTCGAATAGAGTTGAGCTCAGTGCGAATATCTTTTCCCAAGATGTAGGCAGTTCCAGAGGTTGGTGGGAACAAGCCTGTTAATATGGACCTTTAAATAACAGGACAATAAAAACGGTATTATATTTTACTCTTATTGTATATATCGAAACACAAAAGATTACTATACTCAGAAACCACACTATGAGAAGTTACTTAATGTCCAGACATCAAACAGCTGTTTATTTAACAGTATCTAGAAGATGGCCTACCATAAAAAAAGCGAGTGCATGAACTCTACCTTTATCCTATTATTTGAATACATAATTCTTATTAAATAATATCTTTATTAATAAGTATCTTACATAGTAGTAGTTTTTCCAGCTCCATTATGTCCCAGAAATGATGTGATCTGTCCTTCGTAGAAGCTTAGTGACAAGCCATCCACGGCCACTTTCTTTCCATCTCGGTAAATTTTTACCAGATTCTGAATGGAGACTCCTAGTGAAAGATGACCAGGTTCTTCCTCCATGCAAACTACAAAAAGAAGCACCAAATTAAAGATACATTTTAAAAAGGTCAGACATTAAATGTTATAGATCATAGACATGCAGAATTACAAGGCCAACCATTTACCTTCAGATGATTCCCTCTGTAAAGAACTGTTATGATGTATCTGTTTTGATTCTTCTCCACACCAATAAGACTTTGTGAATGGGAAATACCAAGATCTGGGAATTCCATACTGGCCTAAATTGTGGATCAATAACCAATTAGTCAAGAATAATTCAAGAGCAACACTAGTACACACAGTGGTGGCCACAGTTTTGGTGGCTAAAGAATTATTAGTCATATCATCAGCACTTATTAGTGCCGAGTAGTGAAATTCCACTTAGACTAATGGCAGATTTACACAGCCCAATAGCTGGACATCAGGGACAAACGTTTCTGTGAACACTCGTTCCCAACAATCTAACTGTCTAAAGGAGCAGACTATCTCCTGATGAAGGAGCTAAACGCTCATTCATCGGGTAAAACTGTTGTATGTGCAGGCAAGTAAATTATCGTTTAATTGTCTAAACAGTACTCTGCTGTCAAAAAAAACCAATGCTGCTATAGCGATCGCTCATTCTCATTCTGTGGAAGTGATCGGCACTTCACCCCCACTAAACTAGCAGCCATGCTTCCTTCCCAATAGTCGTCCAATTCTCGGCCCATGTAAACGCACCATTACTCAAACTAAAGGTCCCTTTACAAGGGACAATTTAGCAGGCAATTGTCAGGAAGGAACCATTCCTTTCTGGCAGTGGCCTGCTTGTCAGTGAAGGAGACCGCTGCATTTACCTGCAGCGATCTCCACTACAGTATGGGGAGGAGTAATCGCTAATGCCATTGCTTATTCGTATACAGAAACCGTATTTGCTGGCAGCAGAGCGTGTTACACAGCACAATATGCTGCTGCAAACGACGATTTAGGAGTCTGCAAAAATGAACAGATTACCAGACAAATGAGCGTTTCGCTCGTTCATCGGGTAATCGGCGGCAGCTTTACACTGCCAGATCATCACTAATGAGCGTTCCTATGAACGTTCATTAGAGATTATCTGGCTGATTCTCAGCCTGTGTAAAGGGCCCATAAGGACTAGTTCACACAGTCAGTGATTTGGTCAAAGCCAGGTTCCATTATTCCTTAGCTCTGTGTTAGCTCCACTCCTGGTCTTGGCTCACAATCACTGATAAAAATCAGTGATCATTGAAGTGTGGACTAGGCGGACTAGGCCTCGCTCAGGCAGGAAGTGTGGACTAGGCCTAGCTCAGGCAGGAAGTGTGGACTAGGCCTAGCTCAGGTAATTAAAATCATTGACTGCGATTAAGAGTGTTGAAATACGACAAACTGCTGTACTGTATGCCAAGCATCAACAAACACATTTGCAGAAAACAAGGCATCATGCATGCATTTACTACAGCTTTAAATTAATCTGCTTAACGTCTGGGAAATCTCTGCTCGTCTGTCTGGTTGAAGTGATTAAGTTATGCAAAGCAGATTACCTGGAAAGACGGCTTCAATATACCAAGTCATCACTCCATACAAAAGTGTATCAAACAGCATCATGAAGGAAGACGTAGTTAGACTGTACCCATCTTCTTGCAGAGGACTATCTAACAGATTGCTCCACTGTACACCAACTCCTTGTTCTTCAAACAGTGCAAATACCTCACAACCAAACCCAAATGCGACAGGTGACAAGAAGCTCTAGAAGGAAAACATGGAGACAAGATCTTTCAAAATTCAGTTGTCAGGTGGTAATCGGGCTGCGTTAATCCAAGTAGTGGATGCATGTGGCAAATAGTGAAATATGACACGTATTCATGCCATGCAAGCTTTCAAACAATAGGTTTGTAAGTATCAATTTCAATTGTAATTAAACTGTCAATATTCTTTTGTGGGCACCACATTTTGAGACTGCAGACAAATACCTTTGGTTCATGAATGAAAATTGAAAGAAATAACTCACTTACAGCAAAAATCTTGAGAGTGAAGCCCACGTAGTCTTGCCACGCAACACAAAGTACATAGGGTAGGTAAAGTGTAAAGTAAATGATGCCACCACAGGCTGCTGCTAAATTGGCTCTGGAGAAAATGGTGCTTATCAGGAAACACTGGGAGATGGTCACTACTCCAAAGACCGACAAGAAGACAAATACCACACTTGGGTCACTGTATGGCAAAAGGTTTCCAGTCTGGAAAAACACAAAGTTCACATTTTAGCATGGTAGATAATAGCTGATCAAGATCATATTGTATGCCCTCATAGATTGATTTACCAATGTATATGACCACTAGGTTCACTAGGGCCAGGATCAGTCTGAAAAACCACAATTTATGCTTACCTTAAGGATCAACACTAACAGCCCCGCACTCATAAGAAGTGGAATGAGGCTGCTTATAAACCAACTGAGCCACAGAATGCCATTGTCCAGTCCCATGATCCGCATGGTCTCTTTTAGACGAGCCTCTTTTTCATATACAATTCCCTTAATGATCACAGCAACAGAATAGATCCAAGCTAATGTCATGAACAAGGGCAGGGATCGACTCATGACACGTAAAAATCTAAATTCAAGAAGAAAAGAGCCAGAGATGAGGATTAAAGATGTTACAAGATCTGGTTAGAACCACAGATATATAACTCAAAGATTTAGCACCAAAACGGAAAAAACGTAAATTACCTAAAACCACCATGTAAAGAACATGACTAGCGAGTGTTTGCTTCCAAATGCTATGTACATATTCAGACACATTGGGACTGATTATAAAAAAATAAATTGCCAGTTTATGTGCTTGGCACCACATGTTTAGACACTTTTTTTATGTCTGCCCGACAAGGGGTGTGGCTTAGCAAGAAGTAGGCGTGGTTTCACTGGTAATTGTAATTTCTGGTGCATGGACAGTATTCTAGCATAAACTGGTGCAGGGTTTATGATACTCAAAATTTATAAAGGTCTGCGCACCAGAACCGTAAATTTGTCTAATCTCACTAGCATTCGGGAGATCTAGCAATTTATTGGATCTCCGCCAGTCCCCATTATAGATAATGGGGCCAGACAGCATTCATGTAGCTTCTGGCAATGCTGGATCCAAAGAGACCCGAGTGCTAGTGTGAAGATAGCCTTAATATTTAGCAGCCGCAATGGATTAAACTAATACAAGACTGGTGCTCATTTACCAGCAAATAAAAGACTACAGCTCCCTAGTAAGCAGAGGGAGCCAGACTGGTTGCAATATGAACCAGATTTTTAATGGGCCTTCAGTACTATTCCAGGAAAATCCTCAAAGTTTATTACCATGTATTCATTTTACACTTCTACATAAGATCTGTTTACTTCTTCTACTTATTACTCATACCTCTGGCGGAAGCCTCCCATAAAAGCGACTGTATAGGCATACAGTGGAATAGGTTAGTCATTCACTCATAAAAATTACACAGTAAAGCAAGTGTATTTTTTTTTACTTTAACGCAGTAGACCAGGTTTTCCTTTACAGCAGGAAAAAAAGATATCCCAACGCATATCAGCCCAACGTATGCCAAAGGAAAACCCTTTGGCAGAATAGGGGCATATGAACACATTTAGCATGTATCCCAGAAGCTTTCCATGTGTACAAAAAACAAAATGTTTTGTTTTTGCTGGGTGGGTGCCCAAAAATACATATTTAACTTGCAGAGAGAAGCATACACATTGCAAGAAGCTGACCTACAATCACGTGAAAAATCCCCCCAAAAAAAAAGAAAAAAAAAAAAAAGCCCTGGCACACCAACCTGGCCAGAAAACTCAGACAAGCTTCGAGGGCTGCAGAACGGCAATGGAAGAAATCCCATTCCAAGGATCACTTTACCGCATACAAGCAATCCCTCCTTTTTCAAATCCTCACTTGCTGATGCAAAACAGGCCTACTTCTCATCTCTCATATCTTCCCTATCCCACAGCCCTAAACAACTTTTTAACACTTAACTCCCTTTTCCATCCCCCAGCGCTCCTCTCATCTCAGCCGAGGACTTCGCCACATACTTCAAACAAAAGATAGTCAACATTAGAGAAAGCT
Source organism: Bufo gargarizans (assembly GCF_014858855.1). Lineage (NCBI taxonomy): Eukaryota > Metazoa > Chordata > Amphibia > Anura > Bufonidae > Bufo > Bufo gargarizans. The sequence continues at coordinate 199,538,271 of NC_058086.1, forward strand.
TTAGTGCAGTCCCTACAGACCCTCTAACACCAGGCATGTCCAAACTGTGGCCCTCCAGCTGTTGCAAAACTACAACTCCCAGCATGCCCTAATAGCTGTAAGCTATCCAGGCATGCTGGGAGTTGTAGTTTTGGAACAGCTGGAGGGCCGCAGTTTGGACATGCCTGCTCTACACAACAGTCTCAGTACTCTTCTCCCAAAACCCGCTTCTCCACCATTACAAAAGAAAAACTCTCCACTTGTGCACTTGATCCAATCACATCCCACATCATCCCTAACCTCACCACAGTGTTTATCCCAGCCCTAACTCATCTCTTCAATCCATCACTAACCTCTGGTGTCTTCCCCTCTGCTTTTAATCATGCTACCATTACACCCATCCTCAAAAAGCCTTCACTTGACCCATCTTCTTTGTCCAGTTATCTCCCCATATCACTTCTTCCATTTGCCTCAAAGCTACTTGAGCAACATGTCTATGCTGAACTGTCCTCTCACGTCTCCTCTTGACCGCCTACAATCTGGCTTCCGACCCCACCACACAACTGAGACTGCCCTTACCAAAGTCACCACTTACCTACTAACAGCCAAAACCAGAAAACATTACTCTGTCCTCGTTCTTCTTGACCTGTCCTCTGCCTTTGACATTGTCGACCACTCCCTTCTGTTACAAACTCATCTCTTGACATCACTGACCTAGCCCTCTCCTGGATCACATCATACCTCACAGAATGAACATTTAGCGTCTCCCATTCTCACACCACCTCCTAGTCTCATTCCCGCTCTGTTGGTGTCTCACAAGGCTCTGTCCTAGGACCCCTGCTCTTGTCCATCTCCACTTTTGGCCTGGGACAGCTCAGAGTCCCATGGCTTTTAGTATCACTTTTATGGTGACGACACACAAATCTACCTCTCTGGCCCAGACATCACCACCCTACTATCCAGAATCCCACAATGCCTATCTTTCATATCATCCTCCTCCTCTCGCTTTCTAAAACTTAACATAGATAAAACAGAATTCATCATCTTTCACCCATCCTGCTCAACTTCCCCCAACAGACCTATTACAATCAATGGCTGCACACTCTCCTCGGTTAACCAAGTCCGCTGCCTTGGAGTGACCTTGAATTCTGCCCTCTCCTTCCGACCGCACATCCAAATCCTTTCCAACACTTGCCGCCTCCAACTCAAAAACATCTCCCGCATCTGCTCTTTACTCAACTTTGAGTCTGCGAAAATGCTTGTACATGCCCTGATCATCTCCCACCTAAACTACTGCAACATCCTCCTCTGTGGCCTTCCATCTAGCACTCTCGCACCCCTCCACTCCGCTGCCCAACTAATCCACCTCTCACCCTGTTACTCCTCTGCCGCTCCCCTCTGCCAATCCAGTCACTGGCTCCCCATTTCCCAGCAAATTCAGTTCAAAATACTAAACAAATACATACAAGGCTGTCCACAACCTGTCCCCTCCCTATATCTGAGCTACTTTCCCCATACATCCCCACAAGCAATCTCCGATCCTTAGAAGACCTCCTTCTCTCCTCTTATCACCTCTTCCCACAATCACCTCCAAGATTTCTCCTGTGCATCCCCCACACTCTAACTCGCTAACCCAACATATCAGATTCTCACCTACAGTGGAATCCTTCAAAACCTAAAAACCCAACTCTTAAGACAACCCTTCAACTAGTGACCCTGCTGCCTCTATACCGCCATGACCAGCTTTACCCTCTCCTACTGTGTCCTTCTCCCATACCATGTAGATTGTGAGCCTTCAGAGACAGGGCCCTCTCCTTCTGTATCAGTTTGTAACTCTCCTTGTTCATGCTTAGTGCAATTGTCTGCATTATGTATGTATACTCCTTTTCATATGTATAGAGCTATGGAATGAATGGCTCTTTAATAATAATAATAATAATAATAATAATAATAATAATAATAATAAGTATGTCTGTGCACATTATGCTACGTTGGCTGTGAAGGCGTAGATAAAAAAAAAAAAGTCATTGAACATAAGTCTTATCTTAAAACATTCTGCCATTTCAAAGCTCACTGCAAATGACTGTTCATCAAATATTATTGTATATTTCTCATATGTTTTCATCATGCTATAGAGACAAAGCAGAAATGTATCATTTGCGGTGGTTTTGCTGTCAGTTTTAAGCATGTCTTTGCAGCCAATTTATAAATTGGCTGCACAGTTATAATATATTTGGCACAAGTGTAATGTGGTGTACACCTATGTCTGTACATGTACACCAGGGTTCTGCGACTTTTGCAAGTAGTAAATGCACCGTCAAACAGTTCTAAACACTAAACTTACAAAACATACACCGCTTTAAAAAGTGGCGCATTTGGGTAAGTGTTGCACAATTTTGCACAAAAAAAAAAGTGACAAATCACGCGACAAATAATTGTCAAAAAAAACAGACATGCCTAGAATGATAAATGACCCCCAAAGATCTTTCTTACATGTCATCTACGTAACAAGGATAGGGCATCTGCTGAACATATACTCCTGTCCTCTTCTCTGTGCCAGTCTGTACTCTAATGATTGCCTGTTCAATGACATCCTGTAGATAGGCAAATCCACCCCAGATATAGCGCATATCTTCAAATGGATCAGCACGAGGACCTGGATCCCAGTAACTATGTAGAAGTAAACACAAAAAGGCTTTTAACAACTTGTCACTATATATAGTCAATATTAAAATACAATTTAGTGCACATATCAAGAATGTAATAGTTAAACAATTAAAATATAGGGGTATATTTAATATACTTTATATATATACCACTAGTCAGCTCTTGCCAAAAGTGCTATTGCTCAATGTGGCAAAAAAACACAAGCAGTGAAACAGGATATACAAGTAGCAATAAGTCATAGCAACTGGACTTTGTCTTCTCTTAAAGGAAATGTGTCACCAAAAATTGTATCTGCCATTTAAAACCAGATAGTAACACATCTCCTTTTTTTCTAATCCGTCTTTATTTTCTGATTGGTTTCCTGAACATGATTATGGGGCAGCCATCTTGGAAGATCTGTTCTTAACAGTATTTACAAAGCATAAAAAAAAATGTTTTAAGGCAGCCCCATGGGCCATAGACAACGGTCAGGAGGAGGCCCTATTGACTTCTATAGGAGAGTTTTCTAGGGATGCTCTGTGACCTGTGCAGAGGTCATTGTACAAGGAAAGAATAGATAAGATCTGACAATCACCTGTCTTATCTATACACAGAGGTGATATAATTACAGGCAGGAGTAGAATGAGTTAACTGCAGTAAAGTGATCTGTACAAACCAAGAAGTGGCGCCAATTATCACGCAAAGTGGCCAGTGAAAAAAAACGAATGGATTTTTGGTCCTAGTTTAAATATATGGAATCCATGGAAAAACAACATCTTCAAAAATTATTTAAAAATCTGCTAAACATAAAAAAGTGATTTAATAGCAGGTCATTTTCTGATGACACATTCCCCTTACAGACATTTCGCTAATCTGATAATTTCTAATTAAGAAAACCAGTCAGATGACTAGTCAAATAGCTTCATGAGAAAATGCAAGTCCGGTTGTTCTGACTTATTACTACTGATATATTATGCTCTGGATGAATGAGAACCTTCACCCTTCTAGCTCTTTTTTGTGAAAGGTAGATTATTACACAGTTTATCCAAAACAGTTAAACTCTATGAAGACTGAATTATCATCAGCGAACAAAATGTGATATGGGGTCTAAAATAACAGCAGACCACACAGCATTTTGGGAAATAAGGCCTTAGTTTTAGTGGCACTTTTTCATGCAGTTTGAGACAAAGCCAGAAGTAGAATCAAAAAGAATGGGAAATAATGGAATATATGAAAACTACCCTTAGTGAACACCTACAATACTTATGCTAAAGCCAACAGTAAAAAAAAAAAAAAAAGCAAACATGAAAAAAAAATATCATTTTAGGGTCAAAGCTGTTTCCCTTCATCTATTTGCTACTAAAGTCCTTGTGAAATGACAAGTGGATAACACTGATCAGATAAACTCTGGACTTGTAGACAGGAACTGTATGTAAAAAATAAAAAAGGGAGATAAATAACAAATCTGTTTGCTGCTCACCCATCTTTAATCTTGTTGGTTCTCTCCACATTATCGATGTCCATTCGGATTTTATATTTGATGTGTTGAGGTAGTACAGTATCATCTTCTGGCAAGTCAACAAAAACTACACCTGCCCAGAACTTCCTTTCATTTAGAAGCAACATGGACGTGTCAATAAGAATTTCTTCATTATCCACTGGTTCTATCTTGTCCAGATTGACACACTGTAAAGATGTAAGTAATGACATTGGTTGCGGCTAACTGTAATAATTGTGACAGCTAAACAAGACCAAGAGGTCATTATTTTTTTATCAAGCCCATGGTGTAATTTCTGCACTTACTCTACATACTATTTTGACAAAGTAGCATGTGTATTATAGCTAACTTTAGGATAAAAGTACATAAATAGAGGCTTCTAGTGGCTGATAAAATAGTCTAAGTACTATTACAAAATGATGTAAGAAAAATAAAATAAACTAGACAACACAGTGAGGTTTTCTATATTTTCAGAAGGCCTCTGAAAGACTCACCTCCATGAACCGTGACATGGTCAGCACAACACGGTCAGTCTCATTGAGTGCTTCTCGCCAGGTGTACAAGGTTTCACCCTCAGACTGTCCTACCGATTCTTTGGCCAAGAATCTTGCAATGTCTTCTGATGTCCAACCTGTTGAATTTAGCTGGCGATCCAGGAAGTGTTTACTGCCCTTATTGGTCAACAGAGTCTGAAAAATTGTTACAACAATGCAGTCATTTATTGTGCTTGAAAATTATCAGAACCAAGGGGCAGATTTATCATAGCCCAGCGGCACATGCAGGACTATGATAACCAGGAGTGTTGCCGGGTCCTGATTTATGACGAATCCATGTGCCTGAATGATTTCAGTATTCTTCTACATCAGAAAACTAGTGTAGAAGATAAACCGGAACTGCCCCTTCCCACCCTCTTTTCTGGACAGCGTAGAGGTCAGATGAGAAACGGCACTTATTTGCATAAGTACCAAAGAAAAAGTTGCAAATGTGCAGTTTGCAACTTTTTCATGCCAGAAAAATGGAATATCTTTATGATAAATCTGGCCCCATGTATTTCTCTTGTTGTGCACAATGCCCACTTACAGTACATTCGGAAAGTCTTCAGACCCTTTCACTTTTTGTTATGTTTGTGCTAAAATAAAGTTCTACATTTTCCTCATTATTCTGCACTCCATACTCCATAATGAGAAAGTGAAAACAGAATGTTAGAAATCTTTGCAACTTAAAATGTGAACACAAATTAAAGGGTCTGAAGACTGAGTGCACTCTCTCTAAAAGGTAGATAACAGTTTGATTTACATGAATGACCTTGGAAAATGGGAAGCCAAAGTCCCCATCATACACTATTACAAATGCTAAACAATCCTGTCATCCTTGAGGGAAAGGTTTCTGCTTAGGGTGGAGATCTGCATCATACTATGTGATTAATAGGGACACACTGCCTGTGCATGGAATGTGCCACATCACTTCCATATCATAATGGTCACATAGGTTTATTACTCGTTCAACTACCGTAGAAGGGAATGAAGACTATACAGATGCTGCTTCCTATTCACTGCTGTTCCAAGATAATGAGCAAAAACAGTCATCCAACAGCTGTGATATTTAAAAAGTGTGTCCCGGAACCCATTGATAAGACAACCACTGTACATATTACCTATTAGGGCATACTGACATAGTAGAGCGGGTGACATGAGGAGACATATGTTCCTGCGGTTATGTTTTGCCAAGGTTGCTGGAAATAGGACCCAGGCAGTAGTAGTTTAAAGGTGGTTGTCTCTGATAACAATCCCTTTAAGGGCTAATCCAGACGGCCGTATGCTGTCCACAAAAATGCGGATCCGTTTTTTTTGCAGATTAGATGCTGTCTCTAACTTTCTAATGGGGCCTTTTCATCCATTGCACAGCTCCTCAAAACAAATTAAACATGTCCTATACTTGTCAGTGAAAACCAGGAGATGGCCCCATTGAAGTCTATGAGTCAGCAAAAAAACTGAATGCAATCTTTTTTTGCGGACAAACTGAACTGTCCGCAAAAAAACGGATCCGCATTTTTGCGGGCAGCATACGGTCGTCTGAATGAGCCCTAAGGCACAGAAATTCATGTAAATCTTTTTGGAAAGGTGATGGCATGCTTAGAAATTTGACAAAATTTGGAAAGCTCTTTAAATTTCTTACATGAGGGAATCTGCTATAAATGCTTATACTATCATGTTAATTGTGTAAGTTTTAAAATACATATTGCCCGATAAACTAACCCTGATAAGATCCATCTCTTTACTGCTCTCCAGGAACGTTTTGATCTGTGGACGAACTTCTTCCCACATTGCTCCGAGATCTCGAAACACACCCAGCTCTTGGAAAGTTTTATTGACCTAAAAATAGGAGTTAGAATTTTTCGTAGGTTCATTTGTTTAACATATGTATCAGTAGTTTCTAAGATATAGGTATATGTCCAAACATTCATACATTTGTAACAAACATACCATACACAGATAGTAATATTACTAACGGTCAGTATGTAAGCATCAGTTTATCGTGTCAACTAGAAATGGCAAACAAATGAATGTGAATAGGTCAGTATGACTGCTTGAATGACATCCTAGTAGGTAAAGAAGACAAATGACACTATGGTCACACCACTTTTGCAATGTATGTTTAGTGTGCACACCAGGCAAACTCCATAGACTGTAAACCTCTCCATAGGATTAGATTAGCCATTCAGAGGCTAAGTATTTTTGACCAGTATATATCTTGGGATATCAAGACAATCCATACATAATAAGCAGTTGTAGATTTGTTTTGCAACCACATGTCCTGTATTAATTTTATGAAAGAAATTGTGAGATGCTGGACTATTTTCTACGTTTAAGAGCGGAATCTGTGCAGCAAAGATCCTGGGGGCACAACAAAGGGTAAACTGGCTACAATTTTTTTTTACCTAGGTCACATGCATCAATCTAACATATCTATGCAGAGGCCATAAACGTGACGTGAACAGGGCCTTAAACATCAGAAATGAGTTGGCTCTCTCAGTGTGAGACTTACCTCTGACATTAACATACGTGTGGCTGGTGTGTTTGGAGTATAGAGGATTTTGCCGATAAGTAATGGTTTCAGTGCTCTCCAGACCATCCTGTACAGGGGGCTGGACTCCAGGGTCACCATCAGCTCATTGCAATAAGGAGCTATTAGCATAGGCAGAGTGTTAGTATTGTATATAATAGATTGAAATGAGTTGTCAAACATTCAATATAGTTTTCTAAAACCTTCAGTTATTCTGCCTTGTATAACGAAATGCTAACACAACAGTTTCTATGACTAGCAGAAGTGTACTTTCTAGTGTATTGTAATTATGGTTTTAAGATTTCTATTTTATATTGAAAACAGAAAATGAATGTTTTAATATTGTGCCGTTTATATGGCAGGCATTTTTACGATTCCCTTTCGTCTTGCTTCCTGACGTACTGAAATGCTATCCTCATACTGTCTAAATAAGAATACACATACTTGTAGAATTATCATAGATGGATGAGGACTCTTCCTCTGTGCCATTCTCTCCTCCTTCGGTTCCTCCAAATAGTGCCTTATAGTTGTCATCTTCATACCAGTTGAGGGACTTGATCTTTAGACCCCCTCCCTCAGGATGACCACATACAATTCGGGACACTGCTTGATATAGGGAGGTTGGTGAAGCTGTAGAGTTCACACTGGTAAGGAACATAACCTCCTGCCTCATGTCAGCCCAACTCTTCATCCCAATAACCTGCAGGTGTCAAAGAGCTCACCGGTCAGTTAAGTATAAAGCAACACCAATTGACAAGTCAAATATGAAGGAAATGTATTACGTTTGTTTTGTTCACTACAGAATATATATTGCAATACTGAGAGCAGCTCAAAGTGCCAAAGTAAGGCTACTTTCACACTTGCGTACGGAGCGGATCCGTCTGGTGTCTGCAGACGGATCCGCTCCTATAATGCCGACGAAGAACGGATCCGTCTGCATAATATTTCAGAAAAAATTCTAAGTGTGAAAGTTAGTCAGTCGGATCCGTCCAGACTTTACATTGAAAGTCAATGGGGGACGGATCAGTTTGAAATTGAGCCATATTGTGTCAACGTCAAACGGATCTGTCCCCATTGACTTACATTGTAAGTCTGGACATATCTGTTTGGCTCCACACAGCCAGGCGGACACCCGAACGCTGCAAGCAGCGTTCTGGTGCCCGCCTGCGGAGCGGAGGCCAAACGCTGCCAGACTGATGCATTATGAGCAGATCCGCATCCACTCAGAATGCATTGGGGCCGTACGGATGCGTTCGGGGCCGCTTGTGAGAGCCTTCAAACGGAACTCACAAGCGGAACCCCGAACGCAAGTGTGAAAGTAGCCTTAAAGGGGGAAAATAATACAATATAATAAACATCAAAGACTGTTTGCTAAATTTGTAATGTACTGCGTTGTGGAAAAAAATGCTGCAAAGTAAGAATGCTTTCAAAAATAGAAGTGTTAATGCTGTAGTTTATCCACTCAACAGTCACATTAAAATTGGAAAAACCCTTCCAAAAATGTAACTTCTTTACTGTCAGTAAAGCTGGCACACAACTCAGCGGTCACAAGTGCATTTTTAACCCCTTAGGGACTTAACTCTTTTTAGCCTTAAAGGGGTTGTCTCACTTCAGTAAGTGGCATTGATCATGTAGAGAAAGTTAATACAATCCACTTACTAATGTATTATGATTGTCCATATTGCTTCCTTTGCTGGCTGGATTCATTTTTCCATCACATTATTTACTGCTCGTTTCCATGGTTACAGACCACCCTGCAAACCATCAGTGGTGGCCGAGCTTGCACACTACAGGAAAAAGCGCCAGCCTCTCTCGTGGCCGGGACCATGGGAGTGCACATAGGCCAGTGCACGACCACCATTGATGGATTGCAGGGTAGTCTAACCATGAAAAAGGGGTAGGGTATAAGGTGATGAAAAAATTAATCCAGCCAGCAAAGGAAGCAATATGGACAACAACAATACATTAATAAGTGTCTTGTATTAACTTTCTCTACATGATAAATCCCATTTGCTAAAGTGAGACAACCCCTTTAAGGAACATTTTCCCCCTTTGTGTTCCAGTGGTCCTAACATTCAATTTTTTTTCTTCCATTTAGGGGTACATATAGTGCATTAAATAACTTGAGGATATGGCTGCCACAGAGCCCTGATCTCAACATCCTCGTTTGTCTGGGATTACATGAAGAGACAGAAGGATTTGAGCAAGCCTACATCCACAGAAGATGTGTTGTTAGTTCTTCAAGATGTTTGAAACAACCTCCTTGTAGAATTTCTTCTAAAACTGTACAAGTGTATCTAGAAGAACTAATGCTGTTTTAAAAGGGTGGTCACATCAAATATTGATTTGATTTAGATTTCTCGTTTGTTCATTCACTTTAATTTTATCAATTAACAAAATGCAAACTATTAACACTTCAATTTCTGAAAGCATTATTACTTTTTAATAGAGAGAAAGAGAGACTATAAAGTGGGATGATAAATAAAAGTGGTGAAGGAATGCAAAATATATCTCTGCTCATTTCTAAATGCTGAATTACGAATGCATATATTGTGGCTTGTATAATGGCAGCATGGAAAATAATACACATAGAATTAGGGCAAGATGGGAAAAAGGTGACGATGTTGTAAAACTGGGCTCTAAATCTATCATACAGTCCTGATCAAAAGTTTAAGACCACTTGAAAAATGGCAAAAAAAAAATCTTTTTAAATTGTTGGATCTTAACAAGGTTCCAAGTAGAGCTTCAACATGCAATAAGAAGAAATGAGAGCGAGATAAAAAAGTATTCAATTAATTGAAAATAACGAATAAACTGAAACCTAGCTGTTTTTTTCAGCTGATCCTTTTAGGACCACATGCCTTTAAAAGGCCAAATCTGTGCAAAGATGTGGATTCATTGTCATTTTCTGTCAGGTAGTCACACGTTGTGATGGCAAAGGCAAAAAAACTGCCTTTTTGAACGTGGTCGGGTTGAACTGCATAAGCAGGGTCTCTCCCAGCGCGCCATCGCTGCTGAGGTGGGACGCAGTAAGACAGTCATTTGGAATTTCTTAAATGATCCTGAGGGTTATAGAACAAAAGAGTCAAGTGGAAGACCCCAAAAAAATTTATCAGCACTGAGCCGGAGGATCCAATTGGCTGTCCGTCAAGACACTGGACGATCCTCGACCCAAATTAAGGCCCTTACTGGTGCTGACTGCAGCCCCATAACCATCAGACAGCATCTGAGACTGAAGGGCTTCAAAAAACAAAAAGCGTCTTCAAAGACCTCGTCTCCTTGAACGCCACAGAACTGCTCGTTTGGACTTTGCAAGAGCACCAAACACGATCATTCTCTGATGAGAATTTTTTTTACCTTGATGGTCCTGATGGTTTCCAATGTTACTGGCATGACAAGCAGATCCCACCTGAGATGTTTTCTACGCTCCACAGTGGAGGGGGCGCCATAATGGTCTGGGGGGCTTTTTCCTTCAGTGGAACAATGGAGCTTCAGGAAGTGCAGGGGCATCAAACGGCCGCTGGCTATGTCCAGATGTTGCAGAGAGCATTCCTCGTGACTTAGGGCCCTCGTCTGTGTGGTAACGACTAGGTTTTTCAACAGGACAATGCTACAGTACACAATGCCTGCAGGACAAGGGACTTCTTCCAGGAGAACAACATCCCTCTTTTGGCCCATCCTGCGTGTTCCCCTGATCTAAATCCAATTGAGAACCTTTGGGGATGGATGGCAAGGGAAGGTTATAAAAATGGACAACAGTTCCAGGCAGATGGCCTTCGTGCGGCAGTCTTCACCACTTGGAGAAATGCTCCCACTCACCTCATGGAAATGCTTGCATCAAGCATGCTGAAACAAATTTTTGAAGTGTTCAACAATAAAGGTGGAGCTACTCATTACTGAGTTCATGTTTGGAAGTTGGATTTCATATTTTTTTTTTTTTTGGAGGTGTGGTCCTAAACTTTTGATCAGCTGAAAAACTGCCTGTTTCAGTTTATTCATTATTTTCATTAAATTGAATGCTTAAAAAATGTTTTGTCTCACTCCCATTTCTTCTTGTTGCATGTTGAAGCTCTACTTGGAACCTTGTTAATATCCAGCCATGCTAAATATGATTTTTTGCCATTTTTCAAGTGGTCTTAAACTTTTGATCAGGACTTTATATTGTAGACACTAGCCATTGCATTTCTTCCAGTAAAACAAAACAAAAAAAAACAAAACAAGAAAACAACTTCTTTAGGGGTCAGGTCAGCAAAAATTTAGAAGAGGAGTATGACTCCAGACGCAAACAGCACAGATTGTTCTGTACAATAGAAAAAGAAGTCTGAAGCTCCCTCCAGACTATGTGAATTCCTCCCACACTGGGACCTCTGCCAACTTTATTTTACTAAAGTCACAATAAGCCACATCAGCAAGATGGGAACTGCATGCTTTGTCCATAATTTTTATACTTCTTACCCCACACCTGGGGGCAGTCTATTACTTGGAACAGCAAAATCACATAAGACAAGTTTATGCTGGTCTGTGGTTCAAGGCTCATACCCCAGATGATTTAGATTACACATATATGATTAACTGTTGAAAGTGTATCACATAGTGAAAATAGTTATAATGATGAACAACCTGTAGCCAGCTGCCCCTGAGGATCTGCTTAGTGTAAATGCAGCGATTCTGTGACAGGGGTAGTGTTTCTTTTTAAAATGCCTCTATGGATACCTTCAATATATTTTCTATGAGTTTTTCTGTTTAGGATTTAAATGTATGCATTTGTTAAGTGATATATAACAGCTAAAGGCGGTGATTAGGTCAAGCCACAGCAGACAAATGTTCATCACTTATTAACAAAATAAACTTTACAGTGGATGTCCACCCTAGAACACCATGTTGTGTTTGAGTTAAAGGGGTTGTCCGAGTTATGAAAAAAAAATAATATAGCACTGAAAATCTGAAATCTAACTGAGCTAAACAAGTTTTATGCAAAAAAAAAAAAAAAAAATCTATTTCCTAATTTCCCTGGTTCTCTTCTGGCTCTTTGTTTACATGCAAAAAAAAAAAAAAAAAGTTAAAATCTGTCCCTCCCCCTGCTAAGGGAGTGAATACAAGCGCTGCCCTGAGTGACATGTCTGCCTGCTGGGAGACTCTGCAGCATGTTGTATGTGGAGGACTACAAGTCCCAGCTGTACAATGACACTGCTAAGGGAGTGAATACAAGAACTGCCCTGAGTGCCAGGTCTGCCTGCTGGGAAACTCTGCAGCATGTTGTATGTGGAGGACTACAAGTCCCAGCTGTAAAATGACACTGCTAATACACACAGGATCTTCCCCCTACCTTCTTGTGTAATGTTCTCTCTAGTATATCAGCTCCAGTGCCCAGAATTGTCTTCTCACTGCCTGCAGAGCTGTGCAGCTGAAGGGGTTAAGAATCCTAGGACAGAGCAGACGGCAGTGAAGGGGGGCGTGGCCAGCACAGTGACATCTCGTTTACAGTTGTAAACAACCTTTATCAGAGCAGGGAGAGAAGCTGACATCACAGGTCATGTGACCCTCAGTGAAATCTGAGAAACCAGGCACTGGAGATAAAGTGAGTTAATTGGAAAGCTGTTACATTTGCTTAGTTAGGAACATAGAAAGAACAAAAAAATAACTTGGACAACCCCTTTAAAAAAATAAAAAATACAATTCAGGCTGTGATCAGCCACCACTAGAGGGAGCTTACTGTTTATAAATGGAACTGGATAATATAGTAAACAATAAGCTCAAAGCTCAGTCTAGTAGAGAACTCTAAATCTATGGAGCAAGTGCTCTTTATCAGAGAAGGCCACTAAAATGTAATATATTATATATATATATATATACACATATATATATATATATATATATATACACACATATACATATATACATATACATATCTTTTTTCTCTCAGAGAAAAGGTGGTGAAACTCACCCCCCCCCCTCCCCTGGCCACGCCCCTTATCTACCTGTATAGCCAGAGTAATGGGAAAGCCATGATACACTTTTAGTTGGAAGATTTGGTATTTAAGAAAAAGAGAACATACATTATAGCACTTTACACCCATCATCATAATGTGTGGACACAAACAAAAGCATAAACCATTTTTAAACCTCTTTACATCTGGTCTACCACAGTTCAGAGCTGTTCTTTTGTGGCTTAGATAATGGAGGCTACCATAGTCACTCCATCTAGGCCATTACACATCATTACCCTATACTTTTACCTCTTTGGCAAGATCTCCCATGCTGTGCAGCATGTTTTCTGTAACCTCTCTTAGCATGGGGAAAGACTTTGATGACATTTCTTTCTGTAATTAGAATCAAAAAGAAAAATGCTGGTTACTTTAAAAAAAAAACAGCCCACAATCTTTCACAAAAAAATAGATGTTTGCAAGCACAAGTTGTTCTTATTTAGGATCACATTAAACAAACATTAAAAAAAAGAAATGTATGCTATCCATATTGTACTACTACAAGGGCACAATATTGGTTCAGGATGCAGTATACATTAAACAGCAGAGCAATTCCTCAGCGTCCTGGAAATAATTGGTTTCTTTCGGTCTGCTCATTTGCTGACAGCTATCTCTCATGACTTAAATGCAAATGCTCAGGCCAAGCATGCATGTTTATTTTATTAGGGCAACGATGATAAGTGGGTGCTAAACACCTGTCCGATCCTGCTGATATCTACAATAAAAAAAAAGAAGCAAGGATTGATTTTATAGCATCTACTATAAAATCAATCCTTGCTTTTTTTTTATTGTAGATATCAGCAGGATCGGACTGGCCCATCAGAGTACCACAGGATCAGTGGCGGATCCTCCGGTGGCCCCAGGCTAGGACACTATAGTTGGCACCAAAAGTTCATGGCAGAAAAGAGAAAAAAAACACACACACACACACACACACACACACACACCACACACATTTGGAGCTGCCTTCAAAGCTAATCACTTGCTATTTTATAGATTATATAAAAGGTTAAACTCGAATAATTTACTCTGGTGGGCCCAAGGAACCCCACTCAGACAATGGATATCAGGGTAATGTCAGGCCACTGCCATAAACATTAGACTATATATAAATAGTTAACAAGTCTAGTCACAGAATGAGTATGGACCTTATAGGGGTTCTCCAGGAATTCATAAAATAAAAATTACTGAAAATACTTACTTTATTATACATACATTCCCAAATACCTTTCATTAGTTATAATAGCCCATTTTGTCCAAGAAGAAATCAAGAGAAATAAAATGGCCGCCATCCCATTAGTACACACAAAACCTGTCCTCATCACACAGGAGGGCAAGTTACTTCACAACACTAAAGAGCTGCCTCATCCTCCTCTCTGCTCTACTTGTCAGGGATTATGATCCTGAATGAGGCTAATAAGGTCTTCAGCTGAATCTGTAGGAATGGAGTTAAGACAAAGTACTGAGATGACAGACAGGACAGACAGTGGTGATGTGGGTCTGTGGTAATGGAGACTGCATACAAGTGCTGCTGCCCATTAACCACATCCCCTCCTCTCTTTACTTCATGTGTCCCCATTCCCACAGCCCACATTACCACAGTCTGTCCTGTCCATCCTCTCTGTACTACATGTCTCTTCTTAAGCTCCATTCCTACAGAGATTCAGTTGAAGATCTTATCTGTATTCAGGATCATAATCCCTGACAAGTAGGAGAGGAGGATGAGGCAGCTCTTTACCTCAGTGTTGTAAAGTAACTTGTCCTACTGTGTGATTAGGACAGGTTTTGTGTGTACTAATACGATGGCGGCCATTTTATTTCTCCTCATGATTGTTCCCAAGACAAAACAAGCCATTATAGCTTATAAAAGATATTTGGGAATATATTCATAATAAAGTAATATTTAGGCATTTTCAGTAATTTTATGAATTCCTAGTGAAACCCTTTAATGTTGTAAATGTCAGAGCCAATCACAAGCTCTGTGTGAAGCAAGGTCTGTTTATTACAAAAATTCATCTGTCTGGCCAGTTTCTATAAGAAGCATGCGATTATTCTATAGCAATTACATGACCTCTTGTTACAGAGGGGAGAACAATGGCACTCACTCATATTGCTGACTGGCACAGGGCACAGTGACTTAATAGATTCTTGGAACTCCCCCCAGTGAACTCTGGGTAATGTGTCAAAGAATTCTTCAGATCACAGTTCACACATAAGCCAAAGCACACATCGTGACGAGGAGGGCACAACCACTAGTTTACAATGTTTGCAAAGCAAATGGACAATTCTGTGGGCCCTGGCTCAGGATTTGTTGTAATGAATAGGGAGGTATGTACTTGCATTGCTAGTCTAGTACTTCCATCACTCTGACACCATTATGAAGACTATACATCAAGGAACGAAACCATGCAATACATAGTAAAGCAACCATAGCAAGCCATTAGGCTGTGAATGTATCTGTATAAACCAACATATTCTGGTCCATACTTCTCAATTCCAGTTTTAGGAGTTCTATGATGTATGTATATACAGACGTGGACAAAATTGTTGGTACCCTTTGGTCAATGAAAGAAAAAGTCACAATGGTCACAGAAATAACTTTAATCTGACAAAAGTAATAATAAATTAAAATTCTATAAATGTTAACCAATGAAAGTCAGACATTGTTTTTCAACCATGCTTCAACAGAATTATGTAAAAAAATAAACTCATGAAACAGGCATGGACAAAAATGATGGTACCCCTAGAAAACACAGAACATAATGTGACCAAAGGGACATGTTAATTCAAGGTGTGTCCACTAATTAGCATCACAGGTGTCTACAACCTTGTAATCAGCCATTGGGCCTATATATATGGCTCCAGGTAATCACTGTGTTGTTTGGTGATATGGTGTGTACCACACTCGACATGGACCAGAGGAAGCAAAGGAAAGAGCTGTCTCAAGAGATCAGAAAGAAAATTATAGACAAGCATGTTAAAGGTAAAGGCTATAAGACCATCTCCAAGCAACTAGATGTTCCTGTGAGTACAGTTGCACATATTATTCATAAGTTTAAGATCCATGGGACTGTAGCCAACCTCCCTGGACGTGGCCGCAGGAGGAAAATTGATGACAAATCTAAGAGACGGATAATCCGAATGGTAACAAAAGAGCCTAGAAAGACTTCTAAAGAGATTCAAGGTGAACTTCATGCTCAAGGAACATCAGTGTCAGATCGCACCATCCGTCGTTGTTTGAGCCAAAGTGGACTACATGGGAGACGACCAAGGAGGACACCATTGTTGAAAACGAATCATAAAAAAGCAAGACTGGAATATGCCAAACTACATGTTGACAAGCCACAAAGCTTCTGGGAGAATGTCCTGTGGACAGATGAGACAAAAATCGAAGTTTTTGCCAAGGCACATCAGCTGTATGTTCACAGACGAAAAAATGAAGCATATCAAGAAAAGAACACTGTCCCTACTGTGAAACATGGAGGAGGCTCTGTTATGTTCTGGGGCTGCTTTGCTGCGTCTGGCACAGGGTGTCTTGAATCTGTGCAGGGTACAATGAAATCTCAAGACTATCAAGGAATTCTAGAGAGAAATGTACTAGCCAGTGTCAGAAAGCTTGGTCTCAGTCGCAGGTCATGGGTCTTGCAACAGGACAATGACCCAAAACACACCGCTAAAAACACCCAAGAATGGCTAAGAGGAAAAAATTGGACTATTCTAAAGTGGCCTTCTATGAGCCCTGACCTCAATCCTATTGAGCATCTTTGGAAGGAGCTGAAACATGCAGTCTGGAAAAGGCACCCTTCAAACCGGACACAACTGGAGCAGTTTGCTCATGAGGAGTGGGCCAAAATACCTGCTGAGAGGTGCAGATGTCTCATTGACAGTTACAGGAAGCGTTTGATTGCAGTGATTGCCTCAAAAGGTTGCGCAACAAAATATTAAGTTAGGGGTACCATCATTTTTGTCCATGCCTGTTTCATGAGTTTATTTTTTTACATAATTCTGTTGAAGCATGGTTGAAAAACAATGTCTGACTTTCATTGGTTAACATTTATAGAATTTTAATTTATTATTACTTTTGTCAGATTAAAGTTATTTCTGTGACCATTGTGACTTTTTCTTTCATTGACCAAAGGGTACCAACAATTTTGTCCACGTCTGTATATACACACATATACACACACACAGATTATATTCTTAGTTTCCTGCTTAATTTACTAATGTTAGAGGTAATGCTCTAATATCTCTATCAAACACAGTGAAACATGATGCCCACATGAATAAGATCAGACACATAATCCAGCATAACAAATGTTACAGTATATGCCTGTACTGTAACGCTGTACAAATGCTACAGCTATATCACCGACTATGAAAAACATACTGTACAAGCATTTCAATCATCTGAAAGCATTGACCCTGGAAAAGATATTCTACTACTGTATGTTAATTCCCAGAAATGTCTAATATTTCCTAAAAACCTCACAGGGACAATTTCCTGAGCAGGCATGTGGAAACAAATCTGGCTTTTAAGCTTCCAGCCACTGAAATGTAATGAAAACAGTATAGTTAGTGGGTCACTGTGCTGCTGCCTGCTAACCCAATAGTAAGGGGCCACGTCACTGAGCTCGGTTATGGTATGCAGCTGTCACTGGGGAGAAAACCGTAATAAGCTCCACACTGGACACACAGGTAAAATACACATGAAAATGCAGTCTCAGTTATGTCTATGGGAGGCTGCTTATTGTTCCTTTTATACCTGGCATCGTGACATATGAAGGGCAGTAGTGACACCATAAACCTAATACTGAGACATGCCATAACAAGAAGAGCTGCTGGGATCCTTCCATGCACCTGGTGCTTCCATATCTGGGCCTGTCACTGCAGCTTATCTTGCACCCATATACCACATGTTCTGAGAAGGCCATGAGCTTTGCATTTTTCTTATCAGGCTCTGAAGCATTGCTAAACCTTGTGACCTCACTAATTCACTTTACTTCTGTTCCACATCTCCACGCCACACAATTACTTCCCATAGTCCAAAAAATATTTATGGGAATGTCTCTTTATGGTTTTGGTTAAATTATGTTGAGATTAGGTAAGTGATGTCTTCCCAAAGGCACATGGATGTCATGAGCAGAGGGGGTGGGGGGAGTTCTTTGCAAGTCAATGTGGCTTTGGTGGACACCGGTGGATCACATACTGCATGTTCACTTTTTGACTACAAATATGAACAAACTGGCAAGGTTCATTGCCCTGCAGGGCAGTCTCGTGTAAGGTGATATTATTAATACTACAGATTTGCCATGATTTACTTAAAGGGTTTGTCCGGGATTGGGGACATTGCTGTAAGTAAACACCAAGCACATACATATTACATACAGTCCTGTTGTACCTTTGCCAGACTTTTCTGCCCCGTTTTCTTGTCATAAATGCTCTGCCAGAAGCGCTGCTTTAGAAAGATTCAGTGACGTACCGAGCCCCTTTAGGCAGAGCGAAGCCTCTGCTTCCGCTTCGCAGGGAGCCCGCTGACATCACCGCAAGCCTCAGTGATTATGCAGAGCGCACTGAGGGGCGGAAACTAGACAGCAACACACTGCGCTAAGCCCCACCCCTCTGGTCCAGTGACGTCATCGGATAGGGCGTATTTTTAGCAAGGAAGGAGGGACTGAGTCAGGAGGAGTTTAGGGGCGTGACTAAGGAGGAGGAATAGTTGCGGCATATGAATTGGGGGGCACGAAGGAAACATGATGCTGCGCTGGAAGTTACCGCACACAGAGGTAATCAGTGGGGGACTGTAGGAGCCCTGCTGAAGTGTAAAAATACCTAAAAAACATCTGTGGGGACCTTCAAATTTTATTTTATTTTTTTAAATCTTTATCCCGGAAAACCCCTTTAATATTGTGTCATTTGTTACTGATAGTACAAAATACACAGTAACGGTCAGTTGACCCAAAAATCCCTTTAGGGGTCCTAACTAATATTTTAAAAAAACACATTTATTTTACTTTATTTAAAACCAAAAGGAAATAAACAAATGTGTAATTTAAAACTATCAGGGTGTAGCAGGGGACAATTGTCAATTTTAATGATTGTGGTGGCAATAGAGTGCTTTATATTATAACACTGCTATTAATAAACACTTTTTTAGGGGAGTTGTGTGGTATTATTACCGACCCTCCATTTTGTTGATACTCTTTGTGTATTGTATATCCATTTCTTTTTTTATTTGTATAATATATTTTTTATTATATGCACTTGTTTTTGCCAGTGTCTAATGACTGAGTGTAAATGTACTACCTAAAAATTACAGTGCCCTACAGAGGTGAGGCGGGAGATACAGTGACGCTCCTGATTACTGCTATCACTGTGGTCATTGCCCCCCTCTTCTATTCACATTCCTGTCCACATCGATTGGAGCAGAAACAATGTGGCAGTCAATGTATCAACTCAAAGGGCTACACTGCTTTGGCAGCCAATGTAGCAGTTATTATATTAGCTCCCGGACCTGGTCTCTTCTCACATGCACTCAGTTTGTTTAGCACACACATGCTGTTCACCTAGCCACATGAAATTCACCTATTGCAAACACACTGTTTGCTATATCCAAAAACAAACTGTCCCTATAGTCTCTCTGTGCAAATTGCTAGTAGCGTCCCTCTGCTATTCCCTGCCTAAGATCTGACCAACACTACCTCTCCCGACATGTATCGCCGCATGTGCGACTTTGTCAGGGGAGTTAGGGGTATTAGCGCCATCTAAGTTGAGTACGTTTAGTTTACTTACAGTGATGGGCTTGAGAAGGTCAATGTTGGAGCGAAACTGATGCTCCAAAAGGTTGAGCTTGTCTTCAGGAAGCGCACATATCACCGACTGGCTGAATTTCGCAACCTCTTCATTGTGAATGGTCACATACTCCTCCAATCTAGAGCTATTGCACAGATCTTTCAAGCGTATTTGAAATCCAGATATCAGAACCTGAGTTGACAGACACACGCATTAATGAATGTAGTGGACAAACTTAGCGATTAATATTCAAAATTACGGTATTACTGTACTTTCGTGTCTAAGCTCTATCGTCATGTATAAATTCTATACCTTCAATGAGAATTACTACAAAATAGTAGAAACTCTGACATCTGGAGCTCATAGCCGGACTAAAATCAGCCATGTGAGAAAATAGTTTGCAGTCAAATTCTGAGCACCAGCTGTTAGAGTTTTGCCATGTGAAAGGCCGACTTTGTATTTAAGTAATGCAGATGAATATGAACGTATCCATCACATTTTCATCTAATTGGCATAGATGCAAGAGCATTGTTGATAGACTTGCTGAGAGCCTGGTGTCTGACTGAGACCTTGGATACGTTATTGTGTCTCTTTGCCCATGGTCTATGAATCCTAGGCACTAAACATGATATTGTGAAGTCTACCTATAAAACATGTGTACTCTCCATAAAAAAACTGAGGTATTATTACCTGCTCCACTTTGAGATCAGCATTTAGTATTTCCTCCACCACGATGGAAGGCATGCTTATGTTTTGCTGTAGAAAAGTTGTGAATTTTTCATTATCCATTAGGCAATCCCCAAGTTTCATACCTGTTGAGAAACAATATAATAAGCTGAAGTCAATGGGGAGGTGGGAGTTCAAGAAAGAGCAGAGTGGGTATGCTCAATACCCCCACTAATATAAAATTTAGATATCATTCTGACATCCTGGATATTTTTTATCTAATAAACCTGCGTACGTTCAATGTGCAAGGTGATGTATGTAAGTATACATGAACAATATGACCTTATTACAAACCGATAATGGCAAATTAATATTTTAAAATGGTTCTAATAAAAAGGATAGGCTTCATGGAGTGGTAGACAGTATATCAAATTCATGCTATAGCAGTGTACTGTACTACAGTGAAAGGCAATACACATAGTAGATAAGTGGCTTAAAAAAAAATCTATAAGAAATAAGTTTAATAACCGGTCTGTGAATACTATCTACTCTCAAGGAACAAAAGATAACACGTAGCTCAAGGTACACAAGTCACCATATCGCTATGTCTCCGTCCTTTTCGATTTGCACCATGTCGTAAATAAGATTCTCACTCAATTGATAACCCTAGAAGAGTACTGGCACGAAGGACTGCAGAGACATAGGGGTGTAAACTAGAACTGGCTTAGTTGCCCATAGCAACCAATCTGATTCCACCTTTGACTTTTTGAGAGCTGTTTTGGAAAAGGAGTCAGAATCTGACTGGTTGCCATCGGTAACTAAGCCAGTCTTCCTTTACACTGGTTTGGGGAAATCTCCGTAGTTTGAAATTCTGGGTTGGCAATGCCGATTCTGTAAACGGCTTCACCCCAGCCATAAATTGCATTTTCTACTGAGGTCTTCAAGTGTGGCAGGAAGATCTTAGGACAACCTTCGGTACCACAGCCTGGATGTGACTGCAACCTCTGAATGTGCAAACTGGACACAAAAAGTCAGCATTGCTAGCAATGTGGCCTGAAAGCAATACCGTATTTAGCTTAGGCTACTTTCACACTAGCGTTCATGGGTCCGTTCGTGAGCTCCGTTTGAAGGAGCTCACGAGCGGACCCAAACGCCTCCGTCCAGCCCTGATGCAGTCTGAATGGACGCGGATCCGCTCAGACTGCATCAGTCTGGCGGCGTTCAGCCTCCGCTCCACTCGCCTCCGCACGGACAGGCGGACATCTGAACGCTGCTTGCAGCGTTCGGGTGTCCGCCTGGCCGTGCGGAGGCGTGCGGATCCGTCCAGACTTACAATGTAAGTCAATGGGGACGGATCCGTTTGAAGATGCCACAATATGGCTCAATCTTCAAGCGGATCCGTCCCCCATTGACTTTACATTGAAAGTCTGAACGGATCCGCTCAGGCTGCTTTCACACTTAGAATTTTTTCTAAGTTATTAATGCAGACGGATCCGTACTGAACGGAGCCTCCGTCTGCATTAATATGATCGGATCCGTTCAGAACGGATCCGATCAAGCGCAAGTGTGAAAGTAGCCTTACAGGGCAAAAATGAATAAGGAAAGAGGAACAAACATGTCTTTGCCACTGTGGGAACATCCTTTAAGGGACTTTCTAGTCTCTAAAAATAATGGCCAGGAAAAGTCTTTCCAGAGTTGCCTGGATCTGGCATTGCTAGACTCTGCTTGAAAGATCCAGCCACAACCCGGCAAATATGCAGAGAATTGGCCAAACAAATACTGTTGCGTTGTCCAGATGATTCTCTGCATATTTGCCAGGTTGTGACAGATCTCCGCCAGTCCTATTATACTTAATGGGGTCGGCAGGCATTCAGGCAGTGTCCAGCAATGCCGGTTTCAAAAAGCTCTGCCAGCTGTTCCCAGCCGGAACAGCCTGCTGGACCTCTGAACGCTAGTGTGAAATTAGTTTTGGATAGTGAGGGTCCCACTCTTGGCATTCCCCAATCAGCCATTTGAAGGGGCAGTCTAATTCACGGCTTATAGGGTACAGCACAGTACTTGCGCTACAGTTTTTCCATTCCAAGGGAATAGGACTGAGACACTTCTAAAAGTATGTAGGTGTGCAGTTCAGAGCCCTAAAAACAATGAAGGAGATGCAGTTCCTTGGCTGCTTCAAACAGACAGGTCGTCAAGAGTTATGTGCCCATCATCTAGGGGCAGCCCATCAATTTTAAACAATAAACTCCCTTTCGTGTTGAACGTTGGTATCTAATCTGCAGGGTTTATGGGGAAAGATTTAGTATAACTTGTATTTTATTCATTTACATCCCTGCTCTTTCAATGCTTGGGAGTCCATGGGCCAGTCCTACTCAGTGAATGACAGCCATCTCTGTATGCTGACTCATTAAGGGAATCAATGAGTAGGGCCACCCACTGGACTCCTAGGCATAAAAAAGCTGAGAGTTAAAATCACAACGCAGTGCAATCTGCAGGCAGAATGAGCATACGGCTCGTCATAAATTACCTGCATCCTCCTGTAGACAGTGCATCTAACCAGAAATCTACGACAGCTCAGAGCTGCCATAGATTTGTCTTCATTTACACCAAATGGTTATGGTACTGTAGCAAATTGCGGTCCACAATGCACAGGCACAGACCATGGGCCAGCTGCATGCGGATCCGTCCGTTCCGCAATAAGATGGAGCAAGTTCCATCTTTTTGAGGTGCGGAGGCACGGAACCCCAGGAAGCACTCCGTAGTGCTTCCGTGAATTTGCAGACCGATTCAAGTAAATGGGTCCCCATCCGTGATGCGGAATGCACACGGTCGGTGCCAGTGTATTGCGGACTCTCCTTATGCGGGCCACAATACGGCAAAGGAGGGGCAATGGCCGTCTAAATGAGCCCTAAATGAGAGTATGGAAATGAAAAGGCAGAGGCATAACGTTAAGCCATACAAAATCTGTAAGAAGGCTCATCATGTGTGTCAGATAGGCTTTTGAGAACAATTGAGCACCAGGGCTGGGGCATGACTGAGCTCTGTACACTTATAGCTGTAGATAAAACTCCAAGCACTGCAATATATCATACATATGTTGCCATAGTCTGCTGTTCTAGAGAAGAGTACCTTTTTTATGCCCATGCTTATTATTTTCTATTACCGTATATGCCGGCGTATAAGACGACCCCCAACTTTTACACTGAAAATATAGAGTTTGGGATATACTCGCCGTATAAGACTACCCCTTTTTCAACACACAGCAGTACATTACTGCATCCCACCACCATCCCTGCATCCCACCACCATCCCTAGATACCACTGCCATCCCTGCATCCCACCACCATCCCTAGGTACCACCGCCATCCCTGCATCCCACCACCTTCCTTGTCCTCCCTCCCTGCCTCCCAGACCCTAAACATGTGCCACCTATACCCTTAACATGTTTTTGTTATGTTATTCTTCACATTCACATATGCACATCTGCGCCGCACTTAGATACACCGCACGGAGATCTCGCACATGCGCAAGAGCGAGATGCGAGCGGCCGTGAGGATCCCGTGTATCCACGCTCGCCACATGAAATCTCGTACATGCGTAGGAGCAAGATGCGAGCGGCCGGGAGGATGGCGGTACAAGGAGCATACAAGGTACAGAGCAGGGGGAGGCATACAAGGTACAGAGCAGGGGAGGGGGGGCATATGCCGTGGGTTACATCGCAGCTCTCAGCTGCTGGGGATACAAGGCAATAGCCCGGGCTCTCTGTTGATAATTCGGGCGTCCCGGCACTGCAGTGCCTGCCATATAAGACGACCCCCCACTCTAGAAAATGTTTTCTAGGGCTCAAAAGTAGTCTTATACGCCAGTATATACAGTATACTGTTTTCTATCTATCTTAGTTTTCTTGAAGCAACATACAATAGTACAAAGCTATATGACATGCCTGTCAAATGTCAAGCCAAGGCACATTTAATGCTACATCTGCCTTTGACAACCTTTGGTGTCAACAAGCCTGCTTGCAGTTTTCATAAATAGAGGAAATGAAGGACCTGGTTTTACCCTGTATGTAGATAGGCAAGTTGTCCCAGAGATCATATAGTGAAAACAAGGACTTCACAAGGGTCTGTGAAGCTCAGCAATAGGACTTGTTTACCATGGCAAGCAGGAGGTATATAACACCCAAGTATCATTGTTCCTTTGCTTTGGAAAACAAGAAATGGACCTGTGTAAGGCTCACAATGTAACAGATTTGCAATCTGGATGAATATTTGCTTGGACATAGCATTGATCCAGATCCTGGCTGATGTAATCAGGCTTGCAATATGTACTGTACAATGTGTACTAAGTAATGGCCTCTTGCCCTTAGAATCCTGTACTCTAGTCAAATACATGTCCTTCAAAATGACAACATTCCAAACTGAATTTCCTATGGACATCTCTGAGAATAGTCTACACAGATCCTTTAATAGTACATTTCTCCTATGGTCAAGGCTTCTAGCTTTCATTTTACAGGCTTCTCAGCTTAAGGACATTAATTGTGTACTTGAAAACTAACTAGCCTGAGGAGCAATATCACCACAACTGATTCTTATTATATACCAGTTCTTTTCTCTTTATACTGGAAGAAGAAAACGGCTATTGTTACAAAGTGCTCGGTATATCCCTCCCTCCCTTTGGCACTAGAGAAAGGTCTTACATAATCCTCTAGTTGCATTAGTAGACAGGCAGTGTCTCATGGTGAAACAGAACATATGAGCCCTTTAGGATGTACATTTCTAACATGGGTGGCAGGAAAACTAAATTCACAGCTTCTGCCTCACAGACCTAATACATGAACTTATAAAATACCACAAAATATTATTTTCTTGGTCGGTGAGACCACTGGATTACTAACAGGCATTGCTCAACTATTGCATAAAGGGTTGTGAACTGGCCACTAGAAGTGCATATATTTCCTAAAATTGCTGTCTGCTACAGTTCAGGCATAGCACCAATGGATTTACATGGATGTTAAAGGGAGTCTGTCACCACATTTTAGCATGTTAGACCGTTAAAATAGGGTTATGTGATCCAGCCAGAACATAAAAACAATACCTTTGTGGTAGAAAACGGACTTTTCTTTTTGCCGAAAATGAAGTTATAAGATTATGTTCTGAGCCCTCTCAAGTGCCCAGGGCGGTCTCTCAATCCTCGGAGCCCCAGGCAGGCACCTCCTAAACGGCTCGTAACCCCGCCCTCCATGCGCCTCTGCCCGCCCGTTTACTCCCCTCCCCTGTCCCTTTCCACTGCGGCTGTGCGGTCCAAATCGTAGCGGGTGCATGCGCAATGCGATGCCCGCTCCTGGCAGGGCATCGCAATACCTACTGCGCATGCACCCGCTACGATTTGGACCGCACAGCCGCAGTGGAAAGGGACAGGGGAGGGGAGTAAACGGGCGGGCAGAGGAGCACGGAGGGCGGGGTTACGAGCCGTTTAGGAGGTGCCTGCCTGGGGCTCCGAGGATTGAGAGACCGCCCTGGGCACTTGAGGGCTCAGAACATAATCTTATAACTTCATTTTCGGCAAAAAGAAAAGTCCGTTTTCTACCACAAAGGTATTGTTTTTATGTTCTGGCTGGATCACATAACCCTATTTTAACGGTCTAACATGCTAAAATGTGGTGACAGACTCCCTTTAAGGGATAACCCCAAAGTCCATGGACCAAAAGTACATAAACAAATGCTTTTCAGACAGTTCTCAGGATCGAAAATTGTGACTGGCACTACATTAGTATCCGATGCAGAACAGAGGAGAACTGCTGGCGAGCCTCATGTACTGTGCCTGTGCTGGGTACAGAAGCACACGGAAAGGAGACCAGAGACGTCAGGGCCAGGCGTGATGTCCTTTACACGGTTTGGCTTCTCAAAGTGCAGAGGGTGCAGCAGCAAGAACGGAGCCTCTAGGAATAACGGCATAGCCCACGTGGCTCCTAGAGGCTTATTTGCAAGTATTAAAAGGTCAATTGACAGCCTCTTAAGACAAGTGCTTTGCTTATTCCACTATCATCTGAAGGAA
This sequence comes from Bufo gargarizans, assembly GCF_014858855.1. Lineage (NCBI taxonomy): Eukaryota > Metazoa > Chordata > Amphibia > Anura > Bufonidae > Bufo > Bufo gargarizans. The sequence continues at coordinate 199,564,947 of NC_058086.1, forward strand.
CGAGGTTCAAAAGATTACAGTACAAAACAAGGAGGGTCTAGCTGCTCTTCTCAATACAGAACCGATTCGAATTACATCAGATCTTCTAGATAATAGTTGTGTTTCAGGTTTCTTTAAAGGGTACCTACCATTTTATCAACCTGTGACAATTCCCATCTCCACTCATCCCTTAGTTGAACTTGATGGACTTGTGCCTTTTTAACCATACTAGGTTACTGAATATGGTACTCCCTGTACACGGGAGATCTTATTAATTGAAACAGCACCATATCTAAACCAGAGACAAGCTACACTTGTGATTTCGAACATACATTAAGGTCTTAAGGCCACCCAGTAGATAGAACACCAAAATAATTTACATTCCATTTGCATATTTCCTATCATATAACATCTCATTACTTAGGCATCAATAATAACCACAGAACATTTAGCTCAAGGTGAAAGAAATCCATGCTTTCAAGGTGAAGTTGGGAGGCAAACCAACCTCTGTACCACCTATGAGTTTATGTAAGCTCACAACTGTTAAAGAGAAAGTAGAGATAAACCACATCTTCAGAGTCAAACTGTGTGTTATATATAAACCACTCTTCACTTTCATGGAATTTTTCCTCACTCTGGCTTGGGGCTGGTTGGGGGGGAAAAAAATAAAAATTTCAAAAACGATAAAAGAACCATTACTCAACTGACAAATCCCCTGCCGTTCTAATGCGGTTGGTATTTGTTGACTGCACTATGGTTGATTATCCCAGCTACCTACGTAACCAATCACTAGCCTTAGTGTACAGCATGAAAACACTAAGGCTAGTGATTGGCTGCATTGGTCAGAATAGTAGCATTAGAACAGCAGCACATTTATCATAAGTTTTTTAAATTATTTTATGGCATTATTTGACCCAATTTTTTTTTTATCTCAGAGAACCTCTAAGAAAATAAGTATTCTTAATACACAAAAAGATGGCACTGTATTACAAAAATGACCTCAGACAAAGATATTGTTGCAGAAAAAAAAAACCTCAAAAAATTACATGTGTGACGTGTCAAAGCTAAGTGTTGAGCAAGATTGTTCAACTCGGCTCCAAGGCTACATACAAAAACATTAAGTACCCGTAAGAAAATATGCAAAGTGTAGAACTAAAAAAAAAAAAAAAAAAAAAAAAAAAAAAGAGGAAACAAAACATTTTTGTTAGCACTAGTTCTGCAGTGCTGACTCAATGAATTAGGTCACAATTCTGATTTCTGCTGTGCGTGCAATTTCCTTATCTTGTCCATGTCATCAGTTCCAGGTAGGTCACCATGTGTAGGAAAGGAATTCAATTTATCTGATTGTAATTATCTAGCCATCAAGGATTCTTGAACCCTGTAAAAATGGCTTCATTTATTAAAAAGGTTGGCAATCAAAGCCCTTTATTTATGGCATTGATAAAACAATCTCTTGACTTCCATGGAACATAGTAATTGAATCCAATTACCACAGGAGTCAGTACTCAAAAAATATAAAGACACACTGGACTGGATCTCTGTGGTGTGTTAGAAGTATAAGTAGGTACGTGAACAGTTCGTACATAAAGTCACTCAAATGCTGTTTAATTCCATGTACTGTATAGCATATGCACACCAACCAATGCAGTAATAAAGAACACTGAAATGCAAAAGTCATGTATTTTATATATGGAATCTGTTGGACAATATACTATAAAATATTGTAGTTAATGTAGCCACAGGTTTGCACTGCTAGTCCAGTCCTGTTAAAAACAACCCACTCTGACAAACTGACGATTAACTCAGAACATAACCGGTTATGTTAATTTTTTTTTATGCAGTTTTGCCTGGGTTCCAGGCAGAAAACAGACATGAACAAACCATAAGTGGAGGACACATTTCTAAGAAAAGACAGACAGCAACTGCTCCTCTTTGAATACACTTCTGGCTTGGACTTCAAAAACTCCATAAAAAACATGAATGTGGAAACTAAGCCTAAACCAGAAACACCTTTTAACCTGTCTCTTCTTGAACTACTTAGTGTAAAATGCAGAAAATATTTGGCATGGGAAGCACTATGTTAGCAGACTATGCTGTATATTTACAGCATGGAAATGGCAGAGGCTCAGGAACTGAGGCGCTGCCATCAGCAGTGAGTGTCTGCTGTAACATACAGATGACACCCCCTGAAATGATTGGTACTAGTACCGATTCTAGTGGGTGATGCTAGGGAGGCTTGTCCCCGTCTGCCATTGACTGCCTGCCCCCCCCGACACTGGATGTTTTCATCTGCGCACTGGGAGAAGCAGCGGCAGCCGTGCAGAGACCAGGAGCGGTGCAGGGAGTGGGAAGCCAGGCAAGTCGAATCAGTGAGGAGCCGTAGTAGAGGAGGCATATCCAGCCTCAGATGACCCCTTTAAATTTCACCTTTGATTTGCTTTAAATTGTGTAAGACACCTAAAAGGGTTAACAAACTATTAACTTTTTTGTTTGGGATGACTGTCTGAATACATTTTCAAATCTTAAAAAATTGCAAATTTTTGTTAAATTTGGGATTTTTATTTACAAAAACATAGCAACCTAAATTTGCCACCAACATAAAATACAATATATCACAAATAAACAAAGTCAGAATTGCTTGGACATGTAGAAGTGTTCCAAAGCTATTAACACAAAGTAACATGTCAGATTTGAAAAAATAGGTTTCGTCCTTAAGGGCTGGAACATTTGTGGTCATTAAGAAATAGTTATCCCTGCTCTACAGACAACTGATTTTCTAATACTTAAGCGGAAGAGAAACTGACCTCATTCTGCAGAATTGCCATGTGACAAATGGCTTTAAAAGTCAGCAAGATTAGCCCATATATGTAAAATATAGTCTCGCTAATTGCCACATGCATTTCATCCCTATAGCATGTTGACTACTGTTAATGTATACCGTTATAATTCAGATAATACTAAAGAAAAAGGATTACATGAGTATAACATGCCATTTTAGACAATATTGTACACCTAATCCCCAGTTTGGTGTTTTATTGCAATGTTATATACAATTGTGTACTGCTTAGAAAGTTACCTAAGATAAGTGAAAGTAAGGGCCTCAGCTGAATGCACATAGGAAGGGATACATTGTGGCTGGAGTCTGTACTTGTTCCAGTAAAAGCCCTTTGCTCTGTACAGGTTGTATGCTGCACTGTATGCCCTTTGCCGTAAACAGTTTATCAGTCGCTGATAAAGAATGACATCCTGCTACACTGACCTTAAAGGGGTTATCCCAGATTACATCAGACCTGCACACGTGGCAGATACTAATGAGATGAAGACCTCAAACATAAGTTTATAATGCACAGCTAGCCTGTCTGTCCTAGCTATCAATCTAGCAAGCTACCATATTTTTCGGACTATAAGACATGAGGGAAGTGAGGGAAAAGTGGCAGTGTGTCCGAGTCCAAATTCCTGCTTCCATTGTGGACGAGGTCATCAGCATGCAGGAAGCGCAGGGAGCAGTGAGGGATGCGCTGCGCGGCTCTACTCACCCACCCTGGTCTTCTGGGCCCCGTTCTGCGCGGCTTACAGCATCAGGACATAGTGCACGAAGGCATGCACTATCACATGACACTGTGCAACATCAGGTCACAGTGCAGCGTGGGACGGAAGAAGACCAAGGAGAAGTGAGTGGCAGCATTCATTTTTTTAACATCTGAGGCTGACTGGGGTCTGATCTGAGGCTCATTTTCCACCTCCAAATCCTAGGTGCGTTTTATGGGCTAAAAATACGGTATCTGAATAACACAAATGTTAACTCACTAATATAGTTACGTCATTGACAAGCTAACAAGAACCTGTCACCATGAAAATCCAATCTACAGGCCGCATGTTATAGAGCAGGAGGGGCTGAGCACATTGACAGTTTTGTGGGAAAAGATTCAGTATAATGTGTTTTATTAACTTATATCTCTGTTCCTTCTCAGCTCAAGTATGCGATTTACAGCCTTCTCTGTGCGTGCGCGCAATATATATATATATATATATATATATACACATACACACACACATAGCTGTTAATCACGGATAAGATGCCCCTGTGTACAACTGAACTCTGAAAAACAGAAGTTGTAATGAATGAATTGCAAGTTTTGCTGAATCTTTTCCCATGAAACTATGTATCAATTTACTCAGATCCTTCTGCTCTATAAACTAGATAGTCTAAAGAGGCACCACATGTATCAAAGTGGCTGATGCTGGATTAGAATTGAGGTGCATTTTAGGACTCATTTCTCTAACTTCATACCACCTACTGATTGACTTATTTTGCTGCATAAATTTGCCCCATTTGCACAAATTTTAGCAAGTCTGGTGCATCTTAGCCCACGGCCTTTTCTAAAATTCACACTCCTTTCCTGCTAGAACCTGCACACTTGTCAAAAGGAGGAAAAGTGTCTAAAACACATAATAAATGTGGTACAAAACATGTACACCAGCTTTTTTGGCACAAATTAAGTAAAAATGTGTGATCTTTCACCTAGTAAATCTGAACCATATACTTGCTTTCACTCAAATGATAACTTACCTGTACCTCGAAATCTATGCAAATTTGTCAGAAACTTATGCAAGTCCTTCCCACTTGTGTCTTTTCGACTGTATAGCAGCAATTTTCTTGCATCAGAAAACAATCGAGAAACTCTAAAATGTTACAAAAAGCATAAATTAGAAATATATACAAATTTTTGGGGGAAATTTCATTATGAAACAATTTAATAAAGGCATTGTTCTCAGTTAGCTGGTGGCAGGTCTGACAATTAGGGCTCTTCTTACAACGCTCAAGTGTCCTTTTAAGCTGCAAGCACGCCACAGTATGCAGCCTTCAAACTATGGATCAGAGTTATGGTGGGGGCTGTCAGAGGCTCTTGATTAAAGAGGCTGTCTGGGATTTTAAAAGATTTGCTAAAGTGCAAAGAAAAGTTGATAAAATACAAAATAAACCTATACTCACTTATTCAATTCACTGCCACTCTAGCACCACAGCTCTGGTGGTCCATGTCAATCTTTGTTTTGTGCCCTGCAGCGATGATGTGCCGTATATGCCTGTAGTGACTGACTGCAGCCATCACGTGGAAGTACGTTACACCCTCTTTGCAGGACAAGTATACAGGGAGTACCAATGGAAATGTGGCATTAGACAGCAGATAACTAAAAAATGTGAGACTAGCTTTTTTTCAGTTTTATCAACTTTCCTGCACTTTGGCAGTTCTTTTTAAGATCCTGAACATCCCCCTTAGGCCTCTGCAAATCACAGATCTGCAAAGCATGGATCCCGGCCGTGTGCATGCCATAAAAAAATAAAATCAAGAATAGGACATGTTCCATCTTTTTGCGGCCCCAAAAAATGTGAATTGGATGTGGATCGAAAAAATGGTCGTGTGCATGATCATTGTGTTAAGTGCTACAAGGAATTAATGAATCTCAAATATCATATATTGTATTTTCATCCAAATATCTTTCCTGTGTAAAGACATGCAATACGAGATCCCCTCAGTAGATACCAAACAGCTACATTTTAGGACACAATCTTGTATCATCAGCAAGGTAATAATAATTCAAGCAAATTCACTTACATGGACCTATTGAAATTCCCAACAATTCCTGGAGACTCCCCTGGTGTTGGGTATCGAAAACATGGATTATTGGTATTGCAAATAATCCCCTGTACCCACGGCAGTGTGCCGGCAGAGGGCATTGCTTTGTTGGGGAAATGGCCTGTTGAAAAACAAAATAAAAAGCGTTAAATATAAAAAAAATAATAATAATATTGAGCAAAAACAGAAATAAATAACCCCTTTGGAGAGCAGCTATACAGGGAGAACACATGTTAAAGCACTTAATGATAACACGGATGGAAGAGCCTGCACCTCATTATCAGGAAGCCTGCTGTAGGAAGAAAACGTTTGCATATAAAGAGGACTTCTAAATGTGTATTACAATGGCAATTCACTAGTACCATTGTACCGTGTGCTCAAGCGTCGCCTTCTTGTGGGTTTGAATTTGGGCCACTGTTTCTATGGTGGTTCATATCATCATTGTTCCGTGTGTTCTGTGCCTGTTCAGTCTTGCCAAGTTTTTGCCATGTCTGTACTGTGCCCTGATTTGTTCTGTGGCTTTTGCTTGTACTTCCAATGCCTTACACTGGTGATTCTGACCTGTTGTGTCAGCTGCCAACTACACCGGGTTGTCTATTCCATGAGGTAGTGGCCTGGTGGCTCCCCTGCAGTGAAGTCCAGATCCCTATATAGAGTTTAAAGGAGTTGTCTGGGTTCATTTTCACCCAGACAGACCCTCTCATATGAGCTTTGTAGCATTTTATGCTCCGATGCTCTCCCTTGGCCTGTGCCGTATAGCACAGGGCAAGGGCTGTTTGTTTATATTTCTTACACTGCTAGGAGGAGGCTTCCGCTAAAGCCTGCCCATCAGGCTAGGACAGCGCTAAAGCCCACCCATTAGTGCAGGTGATGTCAACGGGCTTACTGCTAGGTGGAAGCCTCCGCCTAGATTTCCCCATGGAGAACCAGGTATGTCACTGAACCTCCAGAAGAAGCCTTTGGAGAGCATTTATAGCATGAAATGCTCCGATGCTCATATCAGAGAGTCTGTCAGGGTGAAAATGGGGATATGTATGGGTTCAGCTCTGAACCCAGACAATTCCTTTGAAGGGTGAATACCAGGGGACCGCCAGGTTAACGCCCTCAGATCTAGCAGATGAAACATCTGCATATATATATATATAATTAGAGATAGTATATATATATATATATATATATATATATATATATATATATATATATATATATATATGTGCACCGAAATGAAAATTCTGGTCCGAAACCGAAAATTCAGGATACCCCTTGACCGAAACCGAAACTGCCTTTTTGCCCAAATACTTTTAAAAGACCCCCCACCCTATAACAGTGCCATCCACAGACCCCCCCCACCTCATAACAGTGCCATCCACAGACCCCCACCCACCCCATAACAGTGCCACCCACAGACCCCCACCCACCCCATAACAGTGCCACCCACAGACCCCCACCCACCCCATAACAGTGCCACCCACAGACCCCCACCCACCCCATAACAGTGCCATCCACAGACCCCCACCCACCCCATAACAGTGCCATCCACAGACCCCCACCCACCCCATAACAGTGCCATCCACAGACCCCCACCCACCCCATAACAGTGCCATCCACAGACCCCCACCCACCCCATAACAGTGCCATCCACAGCCCCCCCCCCCCATTGTACAATTAATAGAAAATAGCGGGGAGGGACTGGGAGGAGGAGCTGGGGGCCGGTGCGTTCACTGTGCTCCGGCCCCCAGCTCCAGTAGTTATAAAATGTTGTACAATTAATAAGCATTCTATTCATGAGGCCCCCTCTGCAGTATTACATTCAATACAGCCACATCATACTCACAGGGCTGTCATCTTAATGCTGGCCGGCCGGGCAGAGGAGCGGCAGCGTCACAACTGACGTCATGTGCCCGGCCTACTTTCTGAATGAAGGAGGCGGCGCAGGCATGTGACGTCAGTCGTGACGCTGCCGCTCGTCTGCCCGGCCGGCCAGCACAGCCCTGTGAGTAGGATGTGGCTGTATTGAATGTAATACTGCAGAGGGGGGCCTCATGAATAGAATCCGTATTAATTGCACACTTTTTATAACTACTGGAGCTGGGGGCCGGAGCACAGTGAACGCACCGGCCCCCAGCTCCTCCTCCCAGTCCCTCCCCGCTATTTCCGGCCGATATGTAAAAATATCGGCAGAAACAGATTAGGTGCATTTTCGGCCGATATTTTCGTGCACCCCTAATATATATATCATTAGAGATAGAGAAATTAGATAGAGATATATATATATATATATATATATATATATCTCTATCTATCTATCTATCTCTCTCTCTCTCTATCTATCTATATCTATATCTATATCAAGGTAACCCTAGAACACATTCCCAATTAGGGCGTCTGTACATCAAAGAGGGCAGAATGACTTATTGTGGTGGACACGAGCCATTTTTTTTTTTTTTAATCGACAGCCTTTTATCTATATAGCTGGCAATACACCTGGCGTGCTGGAAGCAGAACACATGATATTTCGCATTCTGAAAACAGTTGTCTCTGATGAGATAACTCCTTTAGGGCTCATGCACACGAAAAGGAAGTTACTCGTGTGCATTCCGTATTTCCGTTCTGCAAAAAAAAAAAAAAAAAAAAATATATAGAACATGTCCTATTATTGTCCGCATTACGGACAAGGATAGTACTGTTCCATGAAGGGCCAGCTGTTCTGTTCCGCAAAATACAGAATGCACACAGATGGCATCCATATTTTTTGCGGACCACAAAATACATACGGTTGTGTGCATGAGCCCTTAATATGTTATTGCACCAGAAAATTGATGTAACCTTCTACTGGTTTAGAAAAGACCGACTACAAGGAATCATAAAAAGGTAACAAATGTATTGCAGCACTGCACTGAACCACAATACCATGTTGTACAAAGCTGCAATAACGTTGTGGGCCTCCATGCACATGGAGTCTATGGTGTTAGGAGGGTAAATGGACACCTAGAAAGTCAAACTGACCAATGTGTCCCAGATAATTGTGGGGTCACAGGGCATTTTACTCTTTAGAATCTGTCATGCTGTTCGGCCCCTTACCGCCATACAGTCACATCCCCATGCCCTGTGTGAAACACTGCCTCCTATTTTACATAGATTGTTCTGTCGCTGAGGATGACACTTTCTTTGTACAGTTCAATCAAATGGTCAGTAAAAGGAAACCTTTGCTTATGACAATCCATTCACAAGCCGTTTCCCTTTTCAGTTGCAAACAAGTATGGATCTGAGAGTGCAATGCGACCAGAAATTGCTTGTTTGTGCACAGCGGGTAAATAAACACAGTAGAGCCTAGTTCACACTTCAATCATTTGGTCAGTTATTTCCATCAGTTACTGTGAGCCAGAACTAGGTGCGGGTCAAAAACATAAAACAGGTGCAGATCTTTCCCTTATCCCTGATCTGTGTAGGCTTCATCACAATAACTGACCAAATAACTGATGTGTGAACTGGGCCTATGAGAGGCGTTTCTGAGAATCAATGTAATCAATTATACTTAGAAAAAGAAAACCAGGAGTATGATACAAGTCTGCACCAATGTTCTCAGGGCTCATTCAGACGCGTTTTCAGAACCATTGCCATCTAAGGCTATTCACATGGCAGATTGTTTAACGACCAGTGAATAGCGCCCGTCAAAAAAGAGAACATGTGCTATTTTTGGCCAGATGGACCTCACTGAAAACAATGGGACCGTTTTTTATGTCCGCTTAGACAAGATTGCACCTGCCATTAAAAAAGGTACACTACAAAAATCGCCTTTCAGGTATTTAAAAAAAAAAAAATTTAATTAAAAAACACCTGATCCACTTGCATGCGCTGGGACACTCGCTCCTCACAGGATGCAGAAGGACCTGAGGCTCCCACCTTCAGTGAAGAGTAAGTGCATTCAAGTGGTTACAGTACCACGGCATAAACATTACAACAAATGAACCTCTTCACACTAAGGCTACTTTCACACTGGTGTTTTGGCTTCCAGTTTGCGAGATCCGCTCAGGGCTCTCACAAGCGGTCCAAAACGGATCAGTTTTGCACTAATGCATTCTGAATGGAAAAGGATCCGCTCAGAATGCATCAGTTCAGTCTCCATTCAGCTCTGGAGGCGGACACCAAAACAGTGCTTGCAGACACTGGAGATACACCAGGGAACCACATGGGACAAACCATTTATTCTTAATCGTTTACATGCTGCAATCAGGGGTGCACCACCAATGAGGCAAGGTGAGGCGATCGCCTCAGGAAGCAGCAGGTAGGGGCAAGAGGGGGCAGCGGAAGGGACATGGAGAAAGAGTGCTTTCATTGTGGCAATGGGTTAGGTTAAAAAATTGGCATGGGGGGGGGGGGGGGGGCACGGTTTCAGTTTTCGCCTCAGGCAGCAGAAAGGCTAGGTGCACCCCTGGCTGCAATTATCCAATATGTAAGGGGATGACTGATCTTTACTACGATCATTTGTCCCACGCAGTTTTATGGTTTGCCAGCAGCACATCTCTCTGTTTATACAGGGAAACTGCTGTCAGATAATGATTTTTTATGTGCTGCTTGTTGGGTGATTGGAGCAAAGTAAGTTGGGTTTCCACAGGCTGCTACATCATGGTTGCCCTGTTGAAGCCCAGCCATTATCGGTGACCAAGGAAATTATTGGGAATGAATGTTCGTAGGAACATTTGTTCCCAATAATTGGTCCAATTACTACGGGTGTGCAAAAAATGCGGACAGGGCACGCATGCCAACCGTGTGCTGTCTGCATTTGTGCGACTGAGACGCAAGTGATAGAACGTGTCCCATTCTAGTCCATATTGCAGACAAGAAAAAGCATTTTTTCAATGGGGCCCGCGAAAAGTGCAGGATGCACCTGGCCCGTTTCCGTATTTTGCAGATCCGCGATTTGCAGACCGCCAAAGGACACGGCCGTGTGAATACACTTATGCAGCAGGACAACCACACGGGAAGAAAATAGGGTAGCACATAACTTGCAGTCATAGCTGATAGTTGGGAAGCAAGAGGTGCACTTTATTGCAAAGGCAGTTGACAAACCAGGCTAACAGACCTTGAACAATATTTTTTCTCGACAAACAGCAGATACCTACTGATTACAGAGGTCAGAGTGACTACAAACCGATAACGCCTCGCATTTGTACAAACAGAGTAGCCTCAAATGAAATGAAGCAAGTCTGATCAAGTAAAGGAGTACCCTTTGCCCAGCTTGTTTTTTCATTTATTGACCTGTACCAACATAAAAGGGCCACATCTCGTTTTTCAGTAATTGGGCTAAAAAAGGGTTCTGGTTTGTACGCTGAACAAGCCCTCACTGACCCAGTGAATGTCATATGCCAGGCCAATATGTGCTGACATCCATTTTTTTGCAGTCTGTAATGGCGTAGTAGACTTTGCTATGCTATCCATCAGCGCTTCTCCCGACAAATACATCGGACAGAAGGCTCTTAATGGATATGAATTGAGCCAAAATGTGCTATTATTACTTGAATACTTATCATCACTGTGACACTAAAAAGGGAAGCCATCAGCAGTTTTATGCTGCTAGGTTCTAACAGCTCCAGAACATGCCAAGAAGTCCTGATATTGACAAGCTCCTGGCCTTCTCCACTGATTGACTGTTTTTGTCCAACTGATTTGGCAGCAGAGAAAGTTGGGAGCTCATGAATATTCAGGACTCATCGGCATGCGCTGGAGCTGTTCAATACAAGATTTTAATAAAACGGCTGGGTCAATTAAAGAAAGTGACCTGGCATTTAGCTAGGGGGAATCGGTCACTAGTTTATGCTGCCTTTAGTTTTGTCACCATAAAACTGCTGACAGATTCTCAAAAAAAAATAATAAAAAAAAAAAAAAAATATATATATATATATATATATATATATATATATATATATATATATATATATATATATATATATATATATATAGTTCCTGATTTTAGGGTATTTTTGGGAGCCATATAAAGTATATCTTGACCACTAGATTTTCTAATATATTAGCGTATTTTTTTCCTAGAACTACCTACGCTACTCTATTGCATATAGAGTACAACAGGGCTACTGGATAGACTACAAGACTAAAAAGTAAAAGGACATAACATGTTGGGGACACAGGACCTCACGAGTGAGTCTTAAATGTGGCCCACTGCAGGTGGTTGCAGAAAAGAATGGCTTTTACACCCTTGTGTTAGACAGGGGAGGGAGTGTTTTTTGGTTCAACATTGGCTTTCAAGGTTTAGTGCCCTGAAAACTTGAGTCAACAAGGAAATATCAATCTGTGCTGTACAGCATTGGCAAGGTAAAAAAAAAAAAAAAAAAGAACATTTCCAAATCTCTAATAAAGAACTACTGGTATGTGAGCTTCTCACCCTTTTACTGTTGGACATACCCCCAAGCCGCATACAAGCTGCAGAGCCAACAGCATGAAATCATGTACTGACATATTGCAGTCAATCAATATAAAACAGGTTTCACTCATTCCCACCACCGGCAGTCTTATTTTCCATAAAATAATCTTTAACTAATGTGAACAGAGCCTAAGGCCAACTGCAATAGAAAGTGTAGAACGCGTAGAGGAGTCAGAACTTACTACATTACATGAAACATTGATTTAGGCAGGAGCTGTATACAAGCATGTACGCTGGGTTCAGACCTGAGCGTTCGCGATGGAGCGCTCTGTATTCGCGATTGTACGGGCGTTTGCAATCGCGCATACAGAGACAAGCGAACGCCCATTGTCGCACATTCCCGCTGAAGTCTATGTACGGGAACGCGCGACAAGACGCCCCAAAGAAGCTCATGTACTTCTTGGGGCGTCGGGCGTTTTACAGCGCGATCGTACGGGCTGTAAAATGCTCAGGTGAGAACCATTCCCATAGGGAATCATTGGTTCTTGCCTGTTGAGCATTTTACAGCACGTAGGAACGCGCTGTAAAACGCTCAGGTGTGAACCCAGCCGTACAGTATATGGATCACACCCCTAGTGGTGGAAGAAGGCCACCAAAATATGAGTGAATGAAAAAAGAAATTGGCAACGAAACAGAGCACTGAGGCGTGGATAAGTGTACTGACACTTCTTACCAACCTTTATAATACAGGAGCTTCATGTTTCCCAAATCTTGAGCCGTATTAAATCTTAAAAAGGCTCCCTGATTACCAACAGTCATATTTTACACTGACATGCGGCAGCGTTTCAGAGAAGACAGTGAAGGAGATTTATCAAAACTGGTGAAAAAGGAAAACTGGCTTAGCTGCCAATAGCAGCCAGATTCCACCTTTCATTTTCCAAAAGAAGCTGAGCGCTCAAAAACAGTGGTGTGCCTAGGGTGTTTGGCACCAGGGGTGGGTGCTTTCTTTGGCACCCCCCTCCCAAATACTTAAAAAAAAAAAAAAAAAAAAAAGTACCCCCTCGCAGTAGTTTTGTACAGATGGGTGCCCCCTTCACAGTAATAATGCCCTTTGGCTCTGTGCCCCTGTCACAGTAATAAGGCCCTCTGTGACCCCTCCATAGTAATAAAGCCCTCTGTATTAAAAAACACAGTAACTACTCACCTTGTCCTGTTCCTGAAGCTCACATACCTCTTCCCTGCCAGCACAGATCGCTCTGCAGCACTGTGTGGGCGGAGCTTATGCTGATTTAGGGGTTACAGGCTCCGCCCACACAGGCCGGCAGTACTATTTGTGTCTGCAGGCTGAATGGTGGAGCAGGGAGAAGTCATCCTGCTTCACTATTCTGTGTGCTGCCGGCCTGAAGGAGGGGAGGATGCGGGGAGAGGAGCGGTGAGTGATAGGACGGCAGCTCCCTGCGCTCCAGCAATGAGTGCTTCCATCTGTATTGATGGAAGCGCTCATTGCTTCTGGTACCCCCTTAGTACACTACTGCTCAGAAATGAAAGGTGGAATCTGATTGGTTGCTATGGGCAACTAAGGCTACTTTCACACTCGCGTTTGGTGCGGATCAGTCTTGTATCTGCACAGACTGATCTGCACCGATCATGCAAATGCTTGTATCCATTCAGAACAGATCCGTTTGCATTATTCATAAAAAAACGGATCTGTCTTGACTTACATTGAAAGTCAATGGAGGACGGATCAGTTTTCAATTGCACAATATTGTGTCAGTGAAAAAAATGGATCAGTCCCCATTGACTTACATTAGTAAGTGCTCTTTCACACTTGCGTTCTTTTCTTCCGGCATAGAGTTCCGTCGTCGGGGCTCTATGCCGGAAGAATCCTGATCAGTTTTATCCTAATGCATTCTGAATGGAGAGAAATCCGTTCAGGATGCATCAGGAAGTCTTCAGTTCCGGAACGTTTTTTGGCTGGAGAAAATACCTTGCCGCAAGGCTGGATCCGGAATTAATGACCATTGAAAGGCATTAATCCGGATCCGGCCTTAAGCTAAACGTCGTTTCGGCGCATTGCCGGATCCGACGTTTAGCTTTTTCTGAATGGTTACCATGGCTGCCGGGACACCAAAGTCCTGGCAGCCATGGTAAAGTGTAGTGGGGAGCGGGGGAGCAGTATACTTACCGTCCGTGCGGCTCCCGGGGCGCTCCAGAGTGATGTCAGGGCGCCCCACGCGCATGGATGACGTGATCACATGGCACGTCATCCATGCGCATGGGGAGCCCTGACATCACTCTGGAGCGCCCCGGGAGCCGCACGGACTGTAAGTATACTGCTCCCCCGCTCCCCACTACTACTATGGCAACCAGGACTTTAATAGCGTCCTGGCTGCCATAGTAACACTGAACGCATTTTGAAGACGGATCAGTCTTCAAATACTTTCAGTTCACTTGCATTTTTTCCGGATCCGGCGTGTAATTCCGGCAAGTGGAGTACCCGCCGGATCCAGACAACGCAAGTGTGAAAGAGGCCTTAGTCAGTATGGATCAGTTGGGTTCCGCATCGTCAGGCGAACATCAAAACGCTGCAAGCTGCGTTTTAGTGACAGTCTAAAAAACGCAACGGAGACCAAACACAGCAAAATTTATGCATTCTGAACGGATCCTTATCCATTCAGAATGCATTGGGGCTGAACTGATCCGTTTTGGCCGCTTGTGAGAGCCCTGAAACGGATCTCACAAGTGGACCCAGAAACGCCAGTGTGAGAGTAGCCTTAGCCAGTTTTCCTTTTCACCAGTTTTGATAAATTTCCTCTATAGTGTAAATATGAGCTAAAAACAGGGAGAAGTGGAAGTGGCTCAATTTGTAGGTCTCTACCTGTACACAAATATCAGAGACCTCTAAATCTAGGAGAACCTGGTGGGGAGTCATCCCAGTGCTTTCGGTTTCTGGCTTTTTTTAAACTATGTTTTATTCAAAATGCACCATTTTGACATAAAACACAGTTGTTTGTAACCAGGGAGTCAGTCGGGATTTGAAGCAGCTCATTGGTTGAACCACAGGCAGGATGAAGTTCCTGACGGGCTGCTTTTAAGATAATTACGGCAAGAGAATCATTTGGAAGGGGATATCCCAAAATGAAAATCAGACATCATATAGTACATGACAGTCTCTAACAAAGCTAGAACCAGCCCTGTACCTCACATGGATCCAGAGATCGCCCCATTCATTGCTCCAATTGTTCTAGATTTATTTCAAGTTGGCAAGCGCATGTCATGTCTCAGGGGGCATGTCCTTACTGCTGAAGCTGGTGGCAGTTGAAGGATAGAACTGAGCATGAGTGACCAGCCCAGTGTGGACAGAAATTGGAAAAAGAACAAACAGCAGGTGGCCCTATGCAGACAGATTTAAGTGAGCCACTCAGTATCTAGATTACATTTTTAGTTACATGAAATTTCAAAAGTACTCAGATCCAGGTGCTGGTTTGAAAACCGTAGAATATTTTTTGTGGGACAACCCCTTTAATGTTTCCTTCTTGTAGATAAATATGCAATCACAGACATATGGGAAAAGAAATCAAACATTTAATGAGCAAAAACTCATTTTGAAATACATTTTTATGTGCTCAGAGCTGTATTGACCTCGTCCTCATACTTACATTCATGCTGTTCGTAAGGTGGATAAGAAAGTCGTACAGAGATCAGAATGAAGAAGATGAAGAGTGGCCAAGCTATTTCAACCAGCAGCTGCAACTGTAAAAAATATTGAATCAGTTATTACTTACATGACTAGAATATGCACTGGAAAGGAACATGTTAAACAGGGTTGTGAAAGAATTGTATAAATCGTTCAGCACACAGGGGCCCCGCAGTAATTCAGTTCCAAGAACTGCATCCCGTCAACTTTGTGAACGCAAACTGAGCTAGGGGACCTTTTCAGGAAAAATAAAAGCGCTCTGCAGGGCCCCTGCCACTTTCATTTCAGGCCTTTTCTTGTTCTCTGCATTTACTTCACTAAAAAGTCTCCTAGAAACAGAGATTGGCCCATAAAGTATGTCTTACACAGGGTAGCTCAGAAGTAAGGGTCCTGTCTGGGAGGAGAGGAGAATTGTCCAGAAAGGGCATGCCATGGGAAGGTGGGCTGCTAAATACATGTTAATAAACCTGGTTGTATAACCACAGCTTTTCCTTTAAATCTGGACTTTTTTTTAAGTCTACATTCCCGCCATCATAGTTAGATTCATTCTATAAAAGTACTGTAATCTTGACAGGAATGAACAAATTATAGTTTCTTTCTTCAAACATTCAGAAAGGCTCACCCTGACCTACTTTCCCCTGCAGAACAATCACCCATGAACAGCCTTGAGGAGCAAGTGTTATAGCATATGTGGGACTAAAAAATGCTTGCGGGTATTATATTTTAGAGAAATCTGCATATAATAAGATCATTCTTCTAAATTTTTGTTATGCGTCAACACTTTACGGCTGTCATGGGCAACACTTCAAATCGATGTCTGTATAAAATGTCCTACTCATGAGACTTCCTTTGGTCGAGAGCCTGTCCATTCGCTGCTGCCTGCACCATTAATCCTGGCCTCACATGCAGCGCTCCCGATTACCGCAGGAGAGCTTCACTGACTGAAGTCAGGCTCCCACTGTAATGGATAAAGTTAACTCCAGTAGCTTAAACTCCTTAGATGCTGTGGTCAATACTGCAGATTCTCCCAAACTTATCATAAACTAGTCCAAAACTAAGCCCAAACTTTTTTTACCCAAAAATTTCCATTGCCCATGTTTTGAACGCAGCCTGTCACATTGAACGTGGTATAGCTTTTATTTCATTCATTTAAATCTCTGCTCATTATGGTCTTAGGAGTCCGCCGAGCGGTCCAATCAGTGATTGACAGCCATCACAGTATACACAACCATTCAGGGTCGTCTGTTAGTCACTGAATAGGTCTGTGCACTACACTCCTTAGGCTACTTTCACACTAGCGTTTTAGTTTTCTGGTATTGAGATCAGTCATAGGGTTCAGTTTTGTCCCCATTCATTGTCAATGTGGACAAAACGTAACTGAACAGAATGGAATTCTCCAAAATGCGTTCCGTTTATTTAGTTGTGTTCCCAGACTGGAGAGCAAACCGCAACATGCTGTAGTTTGCTTTCCGTCCTGGGATGTGGAGCAAGATGGATCCGGCGTGACCCCAATGCAAGTCAATGGGGACGGATCAGTTCTCTGCCACAATAGAAAAAGGATTTGTCCCCCATTGTCTGTCAATGGAGTTAATGACAGATCCGTCTTGGCCATGTTAAATATAATACAACCCGATCCATTCATAACGGATGCAGACGGTTGTTTTATCAGTAATGGAAGCGTTTTTACTGAACCCTGCCGAATCCAGCAAAAACACTAGTGTGAAAGTAGCCTAAGCCCAGAGAGAGAAGAGAATAAAATGTATAAAGTACAAGTTATACTGAAACTCTTCCTATAAAGCGATCTATCAATCTGCTCAGCTCAGACACCATGTGCACCATCACAGGTTTCCGTTCATTCAGATCTAATACGGGCATAAAAACACCGATATAAACTGATTGGAGTTACAAAGGTTCTTTTGGCAGAATGTAGAAACTGCGGAACGCAATACTACTCGACTGCACTGTCAGATCCATCAATGTCTTATCGGTGTAACATGAACTTTGAGCAGTAATCAGGACAGTATCAACCCATTGATTTCTATTAGAAACACTGTAATACAGTAATCAGAAATCTCTGCAAATATCATTTATAAACATACATTTCCATAGTAATTAACAATGTTTTAAAAATGTTAAGTGCTGTGCACATAGATTGATAGCAGGAACTGGCACGATTGGGTTGATCGCAGGAAAAAAGTGAAGTTTATAAGGGTATTTCCAGGTTGGTTGGTGACCCAGAGTTCGGTCTCTAAAACAGCAAGGGCGAATTCACACGTGGTGGCTATGCCATGGATTTTTATGTGGCAGATCCGCAGCGTTTATAGTGGCAACCCAATGGATGAGATTTTAAGAAATCTCAAACCCTTGGTAAATGTGCCCCACTGTTTGCAAAAAATGCTGCAAAAAATAAAATATCTGCATGTGGTTATTCTGGTGTTTTTTAAAATTTGTGTGTCGCAAATTCTGTCTGGCTTCTTTTTACCACATAAAAGCCATGCATTTTTTGGCCACTTGAGTTGTTGCTGCATTTTTTGCAACAGTGTGTCTTCATGAAGGGGACGTGAAATTGCTTTTCAGCATGCTGCACTTTTCAAAAGAAGCAAGAAAGACAATAACACCTCATTTAGCAAAAACACCAGAAGCAAAACAAAATGTCTGTGTCCTGTTACATATTTCCCATTAACCTTCAGCTAACATCTGGAGCTGGAGTTTTTACTGCAAATTTTTTTTAATAAAACAAAAAATGCTGGTGCCCAAAAAAAGCCACTAAAAACAAAGAAATGCAGAAATATGCCAGAAAAATCCACATGTGAATGAACCCTTAGGGCAGATTTATTAAACTAGTACAAGGGAAACCTGAGCACGTGCTGATTATCTAGAACAGGGATCAGCAACCTTCGTCACACCAGCTGTGGTGAAACTACAACTCCCAGCATGCACAATTGCTTAGTTGTTCTCAGGAATCCCATAGACGTGAAAGGAGCATGCTGGGAGCTGTAGTTTTACTACAGCTCGAGTGCCGGAGGTTGCTAATCCCTGATCTAGAAGCCCCTTTGCAAATAAAAGGATTCATTTTAGGGCAACTGCTCCAGTTTTAATATATTACCATATGAGGTGTTGATTCTCCTACTGACTACCAGCAACCATCTGGACAGTTTGTTTTTAAGCAGTAAGCCAAGAAACCTGACCTAATTACTGCGTGTGAATAGAGCCTAAAAAGCTATTGTAGGAGGCCATCACAGACTGCAATAACCAATATAACATTGCGTACTAGTGACAATCGTGCGGTCTAGTGATGGCCTCACACTCTATCCAGGTTACATACTCCACAACGATAAGAAGACATCAGACTTTGCCTGCTGCGGTGTCCATGATCGCATACTCTACCGATACTGGAGATCTGTAGCTTTGGTGCACCTCATTGATCCTTGCCTTAGATCTTATTTGTATCTACTCTTGGAAGCAGATATCACATTGACAAAGTCTTGTATCTAATTACCTGCCGGTTCTATTGGGATTTTAGGCATGTACAGTCCCAGACTGCTGGGACGAGTAGTCCTACAGACTGTGTGAACGGCTATTTCACAACATTTAGACAGACCATCTCTTAGGCTACCTGCGCACGCTGCAGATTAAGCGCATTTTTTGCCACAGACAAAATATACATTAGTTTCATCTCTAGCATCAGTTAAAAGAATAGCAGCCAGTCATCACTTTAGATGACATGTAAGAGACTCCTGTTACCCAGAGTGTGAGGGACAGCCTGGAAAACATTAAGTGATATAGAAGACTGGGGATACTTACAGTCTGCCTCCGCCGGTAGGTGAAGTTCTTCCAGAGGAGCAGTCCTAGTTGAGTACAGTAAGTCATCTTCCTTCTCCCTGAGAGTTCACACTGCTTCACCTCTGCTGCTCGGGCAGAAGAGCTTGCAGTACCAGAGACGTTGGGTTGCTCATTAACTGGAAGAGAGTCAGAAAGGGAAATGATCATAAGCTGTCTGAGGTGAGCAAAGCTCCACCAGTCTAATCAGTGTGCGAGACAGATACGTGACAATGACAGCGGCCAACGTGGCCAAAATCCTCAAGTGCCTGATAACGACCAGAAACTGTGCAGCTATTCAGTGGGGGTGAGGATGAAGGGCCTCTCTCAGGTGAACAAGTGACTTACTGTTGCCTGTTCTCAGGACACAGGTCCATCATAGGTATCCGGTCACTTATGGGGACACACTGAGCTACTGAGTGCTTACAATAAATGCAAACCTTCCACCCACTTTTTATATAGTAACTAGTCCTTTTGCAGTAAAATAATTAGATGTTCATTTTGGTGAAAATAGTATATATTTTACAGTATACCAGGTATGGACTTTTTGCGTTACATACAGAGTCTCAGGGAAGTAACCCAATGGACCTGCCCCAGAACGTAACATTAGAGTGTCCGTCACTTCTCTTGTCTTTATTGTAAAAACCTATATTCAAGAAATTTCAACATCATAACATCTTTTCTTAGACCTCTGTGTTGTTGCGCAACTTCCATTCTCCAATTATTCCTACTAGAGGTTTATGAATAAACTGACATTAGTGACCGGTGTGGGGGAGGGGGTCCAATCAGTGCTGACAGTGGCAAACTGTTCCAGGACTAAAAAAATGACAAGGGAAATCATAAAAGCCGGTTAGCGGTTTATTCATAAAGTTCTAGTAGGAATAACAGAGCAGCATAATACAGAGTTATGGAACAAAAACCAATCCATAAAGACACGTCTGGAAAGGTGACATACGGTACTTTTTGAATAACCTGCTATTTGTCTAAATGTTCAGGACTGGAGCATTACTATGAACAATGCATGCTATAGAGTCAAGTCTCAGGAGGTTCTTGAACAGGTCCAGCATACAAAATATCAGTTCTCCAGTAAAAGTCCAAGTCATACACCGCTCTTGTAGATTGTGTGTGAGCGTTAATGGTTTCCATCCATTGCATACACTAATCGGACTACTGGGAGTGCCTTTAAGCAAATATGCAGTGCATTTCTCAAATGTCTAAAACGGCACATATGGCATAGTAAAAACTGAAAAGGTAACCATTTAACCCAAACAGGCATTACTGAGTGCTTACAATAAGGGTCCATTCACACGTCCGCAAAATGGATCCGCATCCGTTCCGCAATTTTTCGGAACGGGTACAGACCCATTCATTTTCAATGGGGCCGGAATGTGCTGTCCGCATCCACATTTGCGGATCTGCACTTCAGTTTCCGCAACAAAAAAAAATAGAACATGTCCTATTCTTGTCCAGCATATTCTATTAGTGCCGGCAATGTGCCGTCCGCAAAGTGCGGAAAGCACATTGCCGCTTTCCGCGTTTTGCAGATCCGTGTATCCGCAAAACAGGTTGCGCATGTGTGAATGGAGCCCAAGCCTTCAAAACCAGTATCCAAGATATGTAGAATCTAAAAGATAATACACTATAAGCAAAGAAAGTGTTAGGTAGAAGACAAAGGATTTTCTACCTTTTCATACACGTTAAGGGTGTAAATATCATTGAAATGTGTTTCTAACGCATAGGTCTCCTTAAAGGGGTTGTGCATTGCTAAGATACTGAAGATCTGTCCTCACTCCCGACACCACTGCAGATCCTCTGTTTGAAGGGGTAACGGTGCTCGTGTAAACGTCCTTTCCAAAATGACCCGTGTACCGTCTCCTTTGTAGAGGCGCTGTAGTGTTACTACAACTGCTTCTCCCATTCAAGAGCACAGGAAGAGCAGTTGTAATTACACTGCGCCACCACTACAGGGGAGACAACACACAGGTAATGTTGAAGTATGCAGCACTCACACGAGCACCGCTACCCCTTCAAACATCGGGGGTGCCAGGAGTCAGACCACCGCAGATCTGATATTGATGACCTATCCTGAGGCTATACATCTTCAATAGCTTAGCACTGCACAATCCCGTTAAGAGTCCCTAATATATGAATTTTGCACAGCCATTTAATTTACCACCAAAAAACTGCCCGAATAGCTGCTGGCTTTTTTTTTTGCTACTTGCATTTTTCCAGGATGTTTTTTTTTTTTTTTGGCATTTTTTCACACAGTGGCCCAGATATACTAATGCGTCTGCGCCAAAAATCTGTCTACAAAGTGGAGCAAATTGGCACATCTATGATTTCTATACCTTTTCGACATGCTCAGCAAGGGGTTGCAGCTTAGCCGAAAGAGCTAGGGAGGGGGGGTCTAAGATGCACCATAAGTAAGCCAACCAATAGTTAGTGAAATGTGTCTATCCCTGCACTAAATTTATCATTAAGGCCTCTTGCACACGAACGGTGTGCATCCGTTCTGTGCATTGGGGACTGCAATTTGCAACGGGCAACGTCCGTGTGGCGGCTGGGACAGACAGAGACCCATTCAACTTGAACCGGTCTGTGATCCGTCCGCACCGAAAAAAAAAAAAAAAAAAAAGCTGCAAACGAGCAGGAAATGGCAGCAAAAACCTTAGGGTGGTTACACACACACAGCAGATTTTGTTGCCGTTTTTAGAGCCTAAGCAAGAAATGGATGCAGAAAGTAGAAGACATTTGAATCCACTTCGGGTTTTTGATCAAAATCAACACGCCAAAAACTGGCATACGAATTGTGTGAAGAGCTTTGTGTACCAACTCCAAAAAACAGTAGTAAAGGCTATAAGGGCTGGCCATAGGCTTTTACCCATTTCCTGACCCAATGGAGACACTAAAGACTCATTCTGAATCCCATCAGCAGTTTAATTCAGGTGAGTTTTTATGCAGCCCAGGCAAAATATAGTAAGTCGATTTGATGTCCACAATCTGCTTGCATGGATGGTTAAAGGGACCTTTGTTCAGACTGCTGGCTCTCAGCTTTAAACAAGTAGCATACATCAGAATGAAAGGTCCTGTTCCACCACCACCCCCTAATATCCTGGATGAGATTCTAAGGACGATATTTTAAGGGAATTGTGCTAGAGGTCCATTTGCTTGGATTTTCCCATATGAGCCGCTGACGCGGCTGGGTATGACACAGTGTTGTGGGGGATCTGTGGAGGGCGCCGTGTTGTGGGGGGATCTGTGGAGGGCGCCGTGTTGTGGGGGGGATCTGTGGAGGGAGCCGTGTTGTGGGGGGGATCTGTGGAGGGAGCCGTGTTGTGGGGGGGATCTGTGGAGGGCGCCGTGTTGTGGGGGGGATCTGTGGAGGGCGCCGTGTTGTGGGGGGGATCTGTGGAGGGCGCCGTGTTGTGGGGGGGGATCTGTGGAGGGCGCATAGGGCCATGAGGGGGGCCAGCTTAAGACATCGCATCTTATGCTGGTCCTCCTCATGTGTCCTAAACTGGGCACATAACTGCCTTTTGCATGTAAAGTGTTTTACTAGTGTGTGTGGGTGAAACAATCTCTCTCCTAACAGGTCCGGCCTCTGTACTCACTATGAATGCAATGCTCTGCAGCGAGCGGCAGCGAGGTGGCCGGCCGGCGCGTGACTGACGTCACTTAGTAACGCTCCTGCTTCCTGAAGTGGGAGGAGCGTTACTAAGTGACGTCAGTCACGCGCCGGCCGGCCACCTCGCTGCAGAGCATTGCATTCATAGTGAGTACAGAGGCCCTGTTAGGAGAGAGATTGTTTCACCCACACATTGTTTTTTCTAGTGTAATGCTATATAGTTTAAATGTCAGTTCTTGTTCCCCCGTCCATGGCATCTAGGATTGCTCCAAACAACATTTCATTGTATTGTACAGTGACAATAAAGGCATCTTATAAAGTAAAAATAGAGGTGTGCTGAAGACTGATGGCCCAACCATCTGCAATACCGCAAATGCCAAAATTTCTTATTGCTAAACATGAAATATTGGTATGAACCTGCTTTACTTTGGGTTCGCAGGTAGCCATATCCACTTCCCCGATTCAGGAAGGGAACGACACTTCAATGAGTGAGCTGGAAGTGGTCAGATCTCATTAGAAAACAAGAGCACTTTGCGTCATCAGATTTTCATTTCTAGCCATTGGCCACGTTCGTCCAGTAATACATCATACCCCGACAGTAAAAATCAGATAACACTATTTTTGGCTCTGTAATGCTATTGGCAAATTGATCAAGCCTAAAAAAAGATGTTTGCCGCTTCACATCAATACTCTTCAGAAGCCATCTGACACTGGAGACGCTTTTGTTCTTAGTCATGTAGTCTTCATTTACCGTTATATTGAACACACATCAGAGGGGAAGCATAAGATATACAGCCCATGGATTACAGTACTGTCAAAAAGCAGATCAGGCGGAGGCACAGAATGACTGTCAGATTTCTGTTACAATGTGCCAGGCGCAGTGGGTTCAATATTCTAAAATTGCAGCCCAACAGGTTAATGGAGAGGAAAAGGACCTGCATTTATACTGTGGCGCACTGTTATGGGGGGGGGGGGGGGGGGGAGAATCTGCTGTGGCGCACTGTTATGGGGGGAATCTGCTGTGGCGCACTGTTATGGGGGGAATCTGCTGTGGCGCACTGTTATGGGGGGGGGGGGGAATCTGCTGTGGCGCACTGTTATGGGGGGGGGGGGGGGAATCTGCTGTGGCGCACTGTTATGGGGGGGGGGGAATCTGCTGTGGCACATTGTTATGGGGGGGGGGGAATCTGCTGTGGCGCACTGTTATGGGGGGGGGGGAATCTGCTGTGGCGCACTGTTATGGGGGGGGGGGGGAATCTGCTGTGGCGCACTGTTATGGGGGGGGGGAATCTGCTGTGGCGCACTGTTATGGGGGGGGGGGGGGAATCTGCTGTGGCGCACTGTTATGGGGGGGGGGGGGGAATCTGCTGTGGCGCACTGTTATGGGGGGGGGAATCTGCTGTGGCGCACTGTTATGGGGGGGGGGGGAATCTGCTGTGGCGCACTGTTATGGGGGGGGGGGAATCTGCTGTGGCGCACTGTTATGGGGGGGGGGGGAATCTGCTGTGGCGCACTGTTATGGGGGGGGGGGGGAATCTGCTGTGGCGCACTGTTATGGGGGGGGGGAATCTGCTGTGGCGCACTGTTATGGGGGGGGGGGAATCTGCTGTGGCGCACTGTTATGGGGGGGGGGGGAATCTGCTGTGGCGCACTGTTATGGGGGGGGGAATCTGCTGTGGCGCACTGTTATGGGGGGGGGGGGGAATCTGCTGTGGCGCACTGTTATGGGGGGGGGGGAATCTGCTGTGGCGCACTGTTATGGGGGGGGGGGGAATCTGCTGTGGCGCACTGTTATGGGGGGGGGGAATCTGCTGTGGCGCACTGTTATGGGGGGGGGATCTGCTGTGGCGCACTGTTATGGGGGGGGGGATCTGCTGTGGCGCACTGTTATGGGGGGGGGGATCTGCTGTGGCGCACTGTTATGGGGGGGGGATCTGCTGTGGCGCACTGTTATGGGGGGGGGGGAATCTGCTGTGGCGCACTGTTATGGGGGGGGGGGAATCTGCTGTGGCGCCTGTTATGGGGGGGGGGAATCTGCTGTGGCGCACTGTTATGGGGGGGGAATCTGCTGTGGCGCACTGTTATGGGGGGGGAATCTGCTGTGGCGCACTGTTATGGGGGGGGAATCTGCTGTGGCGCACTGTTATGGGGGGGGGGAATCTGCTGTGGCGCACTGTTATGGGGGGGGAATTCTGCTGTGGCGCACTGTTATGGGGGGGGGGGGGATCTGCTGTGGCGCACTGTTATGGGGGGGGGAATCTGCTGTGGCGCACTGTTATGGGGGGGGGGAATCTGCTGTGGCGCACTGTTATGGGGGGGGGGGAATCTGCTGTGGCGCACTGTTATGGGGGGGGGGGGAATCTGCTGTGGCGCACTGTTATGGGGGGGGAATCTGCTGTGGCGCACTGTTATGGGGGGGGGGAATCTGCTGTGGCGCACTGTTATGGGGGGGGGAATCTGCTGTGGCGCACTGTTATGGGGGGGGAATCTGCTGTGGCGCACTGTTATGGGGGGGGGGAATCTGCTGTGGCGCACTGTTATGGGGGGGGGGGGTTAATCTGCTGTGGCGCACTGTTATGGGGGGGGGGAATCTGCTGTGGCGCACTGTTATGGGGGGGGAATCTGCTGTGGCGCCACTGTTATGGGGGGGGGATCTGCTGTGGCGCACTGTTATGGGGGGGGGGAATCTGCTGTGGCGCACTGTTATGGGGGGGGTAATCTGCTGTGGCGCACTGTTATGGGGGGGGGGGGGTAATCTGCTGTGGCGCACTGTTATGGGGGGGGGGGGGGATCTGCTGTGGCGCACTGTTATGGGGGGAATCTACTGTGGCGCACTGGACATCCCCTGGCGAAAGGTCCTCTAAGTATACGGACAGCAGACAATGGTTCTTTTGGGTCATTCTGATTCCCCTTTTTTTCAAACCTGGAATAAAGAGAAGGAACCTCTCATAGCCCTGGATTTTGGGGGGGATAAAAACACTGGAGGCAGATAAAAGGTTCAATCAGATGTAACGCGGTCAGGGGCGGATTGGCCATAGACCTTATAGAGAATTTTCCCGATGGGCCGATGCCCAAGGTGCTGCCTGGGCCCTCCTCAAGGTCTGCCAGTGGAAGTTTTTGGGGATGCTGGCTGTATTTTGTGATGGACTGGTACAAGGCTCTGTTGGGGGGGTATAATGTACTGCAATATTGTATTGCTGGCCCTGCCTTCGATAAATTTGGACCCGAATACAAAACAGGGCCACTTTTTTTTTTTTTTTTTAGGGCCACTTTGAAGAGGACCTTTCATGGGTCCAAACATTATAAACTAAGCATCAGCATACAAAGGGCATAGTGCAGGGATCTAACTGCACTTACTATTTTTTTCTGGGTGCCGCTCCGCTCTCTGTGGCCCCTGTTGTATTCTCCCAACTGGTATGCTAATTTTAGCATCGGAGCAATGAGGAGGAGACGCAGTCTTTCTCCGTAGGTGTCTTTTTCCCTGGCTGTGATGCTCTCTGCTGCAATTGGACAGCTCAGAGCCAGGGAGAAGGAGACACCCATGGAGAAAGACTCAGTCTCCTCCTCATTGCTCTGATGCTAAAATTAGCATACCAGGCAGGAGAATACAACAGGGGCCACAGCGGGCGAGCGGAGTGGCACCCAGAAAAAAAAATAGTAAGTGCAGTTAGATCCCTGCACTATGCCCTACATATCCCGATACTTAGTTTATAATGTCTGGACCCATGAAAGGTCCTCTTTAAGTTCCCAGTCCGCCCCTGAACACGGTCTAGCTATGACATATGTTTAGAAATCTTCCTGTAAATATACTGCATTCTTTTGGAAGCTCCCTTAGGTGATTTACTGTACTGACATGTTTTATGTATAGGGAAAAAAAATAAAAATAAAATCTATGAAGAAAAGCGATACTGACTGGATAGCTAGGTGGTTAGCTGATATATCAGTGTTGAGTGTGCTGTTCTATGGGCGCCCAAGGTCAATCACACATAGCATTAGCAACACTACCCACATATACATACTACACATACAGAAATACTTACATATTATCCGACAAAGACAAAGACTACTACTACTACATTTGCTGTGACACTGTCAGGTGGCATGAGCTGAGCATGAGGTCATATCACCTGGAGAGAAGAAAAGCAGCCATAGCCACACATCCAGGATAAATGACTACTTGCACATGACATGCTGCATACAGCCCACATTTTAAGTTAGGATTACCTGTTATTAACATTTTTCTATCTGTCACTGAACCTTTTGAAGTTGGTAAATTAAAGGCTGCAGACACCTTTGTACTGATTTTCTTTGTTCAGTTGCTTCCTAAATACAAAATTTTAAAAAAATCATCTTACTTCTGCAAAGTATGTTCAAGTTCTTCACCTACAGTGCTGCTGCATGTTTTCATATAAATCTATCCGATCACTGCTCCCGTTTCTATTGGCTCTCTGCTCTCCCCCTCCCTTCCCTCAGTGTTAGGCCTTATTAACATGTCAGTTATTTGGTCAGCGATTTTCATCAGAGGTTGTGAGCAAAAATCAGGAGTGGAGGCCACACAGAAGAGATTGTCACCCGTTCTGTGGAGGCTCCACATCTGGTTTTGGCTCACAATCACCGACGGAAATCACTGACCGAACACTGACAGTTAGGCTGGGTTCACACCTGAGCGTTTTACAGCGCGTTCCTACGCGCTGTAAAACGCTCAACAAGGAGAAACCAATGATTCCCTATGGGAATGGTTCACGGTACGATCGCGCTGTAAAACGGTCGACGCTCAAAAAAGTACATGAGCGACTTTGGGGCGTTTGACGCGCGTTTGTGGCCATAGGACACTGTAGTCAATCACACAAACGCGCGTCAAACGCGCGTTTACTATTACAAAAAACACGCATAAAAATGCGCGACAAAAACGCGCGTTTGTGCAACGCTCAGGTGTGAACCCAGCCTTAAGGCCTTAGAGACCGCGATAACGAACAGGAGGAGGCCGATCAGTGTGGAAGGGGGAAAAAGCATCCAAAGAGGGCTGCTTAGGCTATATTCACATCTCAAGGGAACAGACTACCGGCATACTGGTGCTGCCAGATCCCCAGTCAATGCGGCTGTATTATTCCAGTAGAAAGTCAGCATTTATGCCGGAATCCAAACCAAATCCCATTATAGTTAACAGGGATCTGGCAGTGCCCGGTGGTGTCCAGTTTTGCTGGAACAGATTACCCGATTTACCAAATGGAGATGTGAATGATGCCTTATTTATAACAAGCCACTTTGCAAGGGAAGTATCAGATATTTCCTGTAATACAACCAGCATGTGTTACCGGGAGGGACTGGAACTAAGCGGTGAATATCAGGAGGTCTGAAAATTAACGAATAAAGATTGTAAAACTAAAACCTAGTTTACAATCTTGAGTAAAAGCTTTATTACTTAAGGTAACCTCTAACATATGCAAAAATGATTGTTTATCAAACTCGTTATAAAACTCTAAGGCGGCCTACCTCCTTCTAGGGGCTCTGAGGTGGCTGCAGGGTCTCTTTGGAGAGTGTCCTCGTAGATTAAAACATTTAAAATTCCATCTGCTGGTAGGACAGGCTATCCACCTAGAGTTATCGCACTAAACTGCAAGGTCTTCTTCTAATATGCCCTTCTCCTTCCCAAAAGGGAACATCCAAATGCCAGTGAAGCCAAGAGGTCAGAGCACATTTTAACTGTCATCTTTTCTCCATGGCTCATGCTTACTGTAATGTGGAGTAAACAACAATCCTAAAATCAATGTCCCCTGTCTCATCTCAGGTTTAGTCATTCTGCCCTGACCACCATCCACGTGACAACATCTACAATTGTGTAATCAGTCTTGTTCACCAGGTATTTCAGGTAAGGATTAGATCACAATGCATAGTGGAGCTATTACTGCTGCATGAAACATCTGCAGTGTCACCCATTTCTTCTCATCTTTACTCCACGCTTATACTGGAAGCCTCAGTTCAGGCAGTGCAATGAATTACTCCCTGTCATTATTATTAACGGTTAGCGATACTAAGAATTTATTTTAAAAACAATGTAGGAGGAATGTATGGCTAACCAAGGCATCCCCTGCAATGTCAGGACTCTCAGGAGCAGGCAGACAATCCCTTTAAGAACATCTTCCTAAGGGCTCATGCACACAACCGTTGTTTTGCGGTCCATTTTTCATGGATCCGTTGTTCCGTAACTGAGTTTTTTTTCCTCTGATTCAAGTCCTCTTCAGTTTCGTTATTGCACAAAACATATCCGTATTAGATTTTTTTTTGCAGATCGGAAACACTAACTTATTAAATCAAACACATGATCAATATTGGCTAGGCATAGCATTTCTACAGTATAGATCCGCAAAATACAAATGTGTTCCGTGTGCGTTCCGTATTTTTTGCAGAGCCATTGACTTGAATAGGGCCTCGGACCATGATTTGCAGACAATAGGACATGCAATACTTTTTTGCGGAACGGCCATGCGGACAAACGGAAACTGAATGCACACGGAGTAACTTCCGTATTTTCTACAGCTCCATTGAAGTGAATGGTTCTGCATACGGTCCACAAAAGAACGGAACGGAAGCGGAAAGAAAATACGTTCGTGTGCATGAGCCCTAAGGCTCCATTCAAGTGACCATGTCCGTTTTAGGGACCACAAACAGCAGATCCGCAAAACAAGGACAGACTACGCAAGGAACCATTGCAAAAAAGCACAAAACAATAGCCCTTTAAGCTGATAAGTATTTCTGTGAGTTAGCTTTATTGCTGTAAACAAAATTCCTATTACGCTAGCAAGTCTGTATGTTCTGGTGCTACTTGTCTGCGGAGGATGGGTGTGAAAGGTTATCTGCGGTGAACATTATATGGGAAGGAGGCTCCATCTCAAGAATGGAACGTTGGTAACATGAATATGGTGTCACAAATAGATGCATACTGTGAATGCTCAATATACACATTCATTCCCTGTCAGACAGATCACTTAAAGGGCATCTGTCAGCAGATTTGACAGCATCTGTCTGGGTCCCATGTTCATATGTGCCTGCATTGCTGAAAATAATATATTTTTTATATATGCAAATGAGCAACGGGGGCGTTGCTATTACACTTAGGCTGGGTTCAGACCTGAGCGTTTTACAGCGCGTTCCTACGCGCTGTAAAACTCTCAACAAGGAGAAACCAATGCTTCCCTATCGGCATGGTTCTCACCTGGGCGTTTTACAGCACGTACGATCGCGCTGTAAAAACGCCCGACGCCCCAAGTAGTTCAGGAGCTTCTTTGGGGAGTCTTGTCGCGCATTCCCTTACATAGACTTCCGTGACAATGGGCGTTCGCATACTACCGGAGCCGTGTATGTGAGACGCTGGAGAATCGCGCATACACAGCGCTCAGGTCAGGACGCTCAGGTCTGAACCCAGCCTTAGAGACTGTGCTCTCTCTGCAACTGCAGTGCCCTCTGCACTTTGATAGACAGGGCTAGGTGTGAGCATGTTTTCACTGCCTGGTCCTCAAAGTAGAGAGGGCACGGCAGTTCCAGAGAGAGCACAGAATCTATGTGTAATGGCAACACCTCCATTGCTCCTAGAGGCTCATTTTCATATATCAAAACTTCATGTTTCTCAGCAGTGCAGGCACATATGGACATGGGAACACCACAGATGTCTTCAGCTGCCAAGTGCACATGTAACAGGTCAGCTAGTGTCATAGGTACAAATCTGCTGACTGATGCCCTTTAACAGACGTCCTCAGACATGAGATAAATGTGCTGGCCTAAAGCTGTGTCAGTAAGCTTCAAACCTCCGCTTAATGTACATTAATATACTATACAGTTCTATCTAAGGCCTCCTGCACACGACCGTATGCCTTTTCAGTGTTTTGCGGTCCGTTTTCACGGATCAGTTGTTCCTTTTTTTGTTTACGTTGTGTTTCTGTTCTGTTTTTCCGTATGGCATATACAGTAATTACATAGATAAAATTGGGCTGGGCATAACATTTTCAATAGATGGTTCTGCAAAAAACGGAACGGAAACGGAAGACATACAGATGCATTTCCGTATGTTTTTTTGCGGACCGATTGACTTGAATTAAGCCACAGAACATGATTTGCGGGCAATAATAGAACATGTTCTATCTTTAAACGGAACAACGGAAACAGAATGCATACAGAGTACATTCCGTTTTTTTGCAGAACCATTGAAATGAATGGTTCCGTATATGGAACACAAAAAACGGCCAGTAAACGGGAGGGGGGGGGGGGGGCGGGGGGGACGGTCGTGTGCAGGAGGCCTAAAGGGAATCTGTCCACAGTTTGGACCAGCCTCTGACTAGTGCAATTACCAGTTTAGCATGGTAAAAACTGCTGTGGCTTAAAGGGGTTCTCCAGGAATGATTTAAAACGGTCGCCTGTCCTAGAATGTGAGGAGGTCTGGTTGCCACCACTTGCAGAGCTGTCTAGGGGTGTGAGGGGCCTCACTACACACTACTCTGCTCTACAAAAGAGAATAATGTGATCTTGCCTACGTTAGGTCATCATGGATGACAGGAACTCTGATGATTGTGTAGCATATAAAAGTGTCAGAGCGTATTGTGTAGCAAGGCCCAGCAGCCTCACGACCCTAGGCAGCTCTGCAAGTGGAGAAAACCAGTCATCCTCAGATTCTGGGACAGGTTGCTGGCAGCCATTTTAAATTATTATGTGAGAACCCCTCTAATGATGCACTGGCCTAACACTCCTTCCAGTCTTAGGGCTCATTCGCACGACCGTGGTTTGGTTCCGCATCTGAGCCGTATTTATTTTTTTTCACTTCACTCGGGCCGCAAAAATTATAAGTCATGTCCTATTCTTGTCTGCAAAATGGACAAGAACAGGCATTTCTATAAAGAGCCGTCTATTACGTTCCACAAATTGCGGAAGGCACACGGGTGGCATCTGTGATTTGCATGGCACAGTCTTGTCAACAAACCCAGTGTAAATATCAAGAGGCTGTGAGGATAAAAAAAAAAATTCACAATTTTTTTTTAACATTTTTATTAAAATGCTATTCTGGTAGATTTTTCCCTCCATGTTATCAGTAAACTTCTGTATGGTCTCACAGGAAAAAAAAAAAAAAAAAAAAAAATCAATGGGCGACTACTCTCACACATGAAACACTAAACCTGGGGGACATTTATGAAAGATTTAGGCCACCATTGTAGTGGGAGGACCGTAGCTTAGTGTGGCCCAGGGCTGGGCCATATCAAAAATATTTCCACGATAATGATATTAAGAAATGTATTGAGAGTGTAAATATATCTCCATATACCCATTTAGAAGAAGAAAAAAAAAAAAAAAACACTTGGGGCCACAAGGAGACATTATACTGTATGGGGGGCCGCCACAAGGACATATTATATACTGTATGGGCAGGCAGCGGGGAACAAGGAGACATTATATACTACATTGGTTGGCCGCTCGGCAGGCAGTGGGCCACAAGAGTCACTAAACTGCATGGGGCCACAAGGTGACATTATACTGTATGGGACAATTTGTAACCCCTTCGCCATCAGTATAATAATGTCTTGTGGCCCCCATACAGTGTCTTCTTGTTGCTCCTGTATGGGGGGGGGGGGGGGGGAGAAGACATTGGGGCAATAGGGAGACATAATTTATCAAGTGCCATCACCGTGTGCAGTGCAGCTTACAGGCAGGGCCAGGGCCGCAGAAGACAGATCGTACAACCTTTATTTCTGACACCTGGGCGTTGGGGTCTCACTCCTCTTCCCCCACCTTGGCTTAGACACGGACTGCTGACTGACTTTGCGCGCCTCACTCCTGTGCTCGGCCAGTGGGCAGAGACTTGAATATGGGAGCAAGGAGGAGCTGGGGGCGGCAGCTGCAGGATGTAATATGTACAGTACGCATATGCATGATGAGGGGTGGGCTAACAGATTTAGGAGCGGTCAGCATGCATCTGACCACTCCTATGACGTCACCAAATACCGCGGTTATGTGGAAACAGCGATATCACTGTTTCTTAACACCGCGGTATATTGTTGACAACGGTTTACCGCTCAACCCTAGTGTAGCCAGACAAATTTAATATAAATTTATGCCAGAAACTGGTGTAGGTTATAGATAAAGTCTGTAGATTTAAGTCTCTGGAGCAAAGAGTGACAGAGATGCAAATATTTATTAATAAATGAGAAGTATGTTACGCCTTCGCAGGAGGATCAAGACTGGCATATGAATCCCCCTCACCGTTTTATTTTTCAGAGGTTTCTTTTTTAAAGTAGTAAACTATAATATAAAGTATTTAAATTTGGTATCCCTGCAATTGTTCTGATCCCCAGAATAAGGGCATCGTGTTCCTTTTAGTGCAGAGTTAATGCTGTAAAAACAAAACCCAAAAGAACCATTGTGCTTTTTTGCAACTTCACCCTGAATATTTCAGTACAATATATGGCAATTTCATTAAAATACAGCTTGCCCCCCCAAAAAACAAGCCCATATATGGGCTGAACATAACATTTATGTGAACATAAAAATTTAATGCATGGTTCTTTGAACGTGGGGAGGAATAAATCCAAAAGGCAAAAAGGAAAAGTGGCCTGTTCCCAAAACAATATAGTCAATCACTATTGTCCCAAGGTGACAAAACGCTTTAACTTTACACATGAGGATTCCACGTTATCACTCTAAATCCAATCCCCCAAGACTATTTAGACCTGTGTAGTGGTCAGATAAGTCTCAGTCCTCTACCTTTCTGTACTGTGGATCTCGCCCTGACATCTGCTATTGAGCGTGAATACACACCTGTGCATGGGACCTTGGCTTGCTCAACTTAATACCTGACCATCTGTCATTGAAAACAATAGGTGACCACCTTATTAAAACCCAAAGCAAGTTCGTTTTTTAGGGTCTCTCCTTTTCATTTGGCTGGGTTTCCATGTTAAGATCTTTTTATGCCATTTTTGAAGCCAAAGTCAGGAGTGGATTCAGAAACGGGAGAAAACCTTTTAAACCTGTCTTCCATTTATGATCCGTTTCTGGCTTTCGGCATCAAGAAACCTAAACATGGAGACTCAGCTTTATGGGAGTTGGTCCTCCATCTATTTTGATGGGTCTATCCCCAGGGTAGACCATCAATATCAGAACGGCAGAGGTTTGACACCCCACACAACCAATAAGATGTTTGGGAGTAGCTCTAGCACCAGAAATGGTCCACCGCAAGCACACGGCTATGTCCACTGTGTTGTGTACATTCACTTGAATGCACTGCGGTAATCAGCTCTGTCCACTGCACAATAGTGTCATTTTCAGCTCCGGAGCTACTGCCAAAGAGCTGACAGATGGGAGTGTAGGGTGCCGGATCCCTGCCAGACACTGATGGCCTATTTTCAGAAACTTAAGTCTACACCAGCCAGGGGCTGTCATACACTTCAGCTACAAGTTATGCCAGTTTCTGGTGTAAATTGCACTAAGCTCCCCCCTTGTGAAGCCCCACCCCTTTTTTAGAAAAGTGGTGAGAAGCTTCAGAAGTCGCAAGTTATTGCTGGCATATAAGGTGTTCCATAATTTGAAACTTTTTTACACCACAAAGGATATTAGTAAATGACACTCATACTATTAAAGGGGGTACCCCATGAAAATACTTAGTTTTAAATGATTATTGCAATATAAATATAGTTTAGGTTTTCTATGTAAATTACATTTTCCTCTCTGGTAGTGCCCCCTGCTGTTCATCTCATTGAGTGGACTAACATATTCAGTATCTTCCCTGCTCCCTTCTTGTCCATTCAGTTCAGGTGTAGTAGTCTCATAGTGAAGCAGGTGGAGTGGTCCAGACACCTTTCATTCATTCATCCCCGCTTCTAAATTCATTAAAATATAGCTAGGAGATGCAGGTGTATGATGAGCTACTGCCCCCACCCCACAGAAATGAAGAAAATCACCCAGATATGCTAATAAAAAAACGGTTTGAAATTAATGGGAATTTAACAGAACCTCCTGAAGACTTTAAGACACAAATTTTAATCTTCATTGCAGATGTTAACAATTTGTTACTTCCAAAGTTGTAGTCAATAGGCGATACTGTAAGATTATTTAAAGGGGTTATCCACCAATTGATGTAAAAAATGATAATCAGACATCATAGTACATGCCCTGTGCCTCACGCAGAGGCAGAGATCTACCCATTAATTGCTCCATTTGCGATGCTAGGTTTTCTTCAGGCAGGCAGCTCAGGGGACATGTTCTTTCTGCTGCAGCTTTTTCCCTATAACAGCTCAGGGAGAATATATATATGTGAAACTCAAACATTTGAATATTGTGCAAAGTTCATTTATTTCAGTAATGCAACTTAAAAGGTGAAGCTAACATATGATAGACTCATTACATGCAAAGTGAGATATTTCAAGCCTTTATTTG
Organism: Bufo gargarizans; assembly: GCF_014858855.1. Classification (NCBI taxonomy): domain Eukaryota; kingdom Metazoa; phylum Chordata; class Amphibia; order Anura; family Bufonidae; genus Bufo; species Bufo gargarizans. Next base: position 199,600,493 of record NC_058086.1, read on the forward strand.
GTATAATTTGAATGATTATGGCTTCTAGCTTATGAAAGTATCAATTTTGAGGTACACTTTGCTCAGGGGGTATGGATAAATGATCTGACTAAAGTGTGACACTGAGCCTAGAATATTGAACATTTTCACAAAATTCTAGTTTTAAGCTGCATTAATGCAATTCCTTTTAATTTGGATTACTGAAATAAATGGACTTTTGTACAATATTCTAATTTTGAGTTTTACCTGTATATCTACCATACATAGTACATGCCAAATAACTGTCACAGCTTCGAGCAGTAGATAGTTAGTGGCAGCTGAAGGGAACTGAGCATGTGCGTCCATGCTCATCTAGTGGGAGGACGTGCACATAACTATACAGATTCGACTACAAGAGTTAGCACAATATGGTGGAGATTTCTCTGTATGTATAGACCTACTATTACATCACAGCAATGAGTGAGTGCAATGCTTCCTTGGTGGTCTCAGCAGTGGAGAATACTTCTTCCTGCCTGCCAATAACTGTCTACTAAATGCCTCACTCAGTAGTATTGACGGTAAGGAGGCTCTGAACCGGCATGTTCAGAGCCTTGAATAGCCTATCATGTCATAATAAAAACACTAGCAAATATAACTATGATGCATAGAATAGGCTGTAAGCTCTTACGCCTATAGTCTGTACACGCACCCTCTGATAGTAAAGTGCTGCAGCATATGTTGGCGCTATAGAAATAAAGATTACTACTACACAAGACAGTATAGCACTACTACTACTACTACTACTACTACTACTACAATTCATATTATAGCACCAAGCATATAACTCACATTACTGAAGACATGCCTACACGTGCGCTTGGGGGGGGGGGGGGGAATATTTGACATGTGCAGGATATACAGCATTTTACAATTCGCATTTTCCAGAGTGGATGCTGCATATTGGTATAATAAGGACCTAAATGTCCCTCATAGTAAGCTGCAATTCATATACAGACATGCCCACAAAATAGGATTTATGAGCTACACTTATAGTATGGTTGAAAAAGACAGATGTCCAACCAGTTCAGCCAAGATACTGGACAGGACGTGGTATGGGTAATAAATACTAGTAACACGGCGATACCTGCACTGCACAACTATTACAAATACTGCACCCCAAAGCAATCGCTGATTGAATATTCACCACAAAAGTGCAGTATTTGTAAAACGTTGTATGAGCAAATGACAATTTTTTAAAGATGTGGGAAAATACTGGCAAGCCGACAATTTTATTCATTTTGAGCCAATAGAGTATACATGTAAATAACAAATGAGCCGCATGGAGGTCATTAGGGAGGAAATAGATGGCGGTCCCCGAGAGAGTCGCACACTGAAGGCTTACTACATTCCAGTAAACACGATCCACTGTTACAGGAATATTCAAACGTTATTCAGAATATGTAGCTCTCAACCTATTGAAACTGCAGACAGCGGCCCAGATTTACTAATGTGTCTGGGCCAGAAATATTTATCTAAAAAGATGAGCAAATTGGCGCAGCTAGGATTTCTACACTTTTTTCCCCCCAGCATGCTCGACAAGGGGTGGGGCTTAGCAGAAAGGAGCATGGTCTAAAATGCTCTGTTTTGCAGCAAAATTGCGCCACAGTCCTGATGTAATAATCTATTTCAGTAAGCCAACCTGGTGCAGGTCTAGCCAGCCTGGCTAAGGCTACTTTCACACAAGCGTTTTTTGCTAGATCCGGCAAGGTTCAGCAAAAACACTTCCGTTACTGACAATACAACCATCTGTATCCATTATGAACGGATCCGGTTGTATTATCTTTAACATAGCCAAGACAGATCCGTCATGAACTCCATTGAAAGTCAATGTAGGACATACCGTATCCGTTTTCCATTGTGTCAGAAAAAACTGATCCGTCCCCATTGACTTGCATTGTGGGTCATGACAGATCCATCTTGCTCCGCATCCCAGGACGGAAAGCAAACTGTAGCATGCTGTGGCTTGCTCTCCGGTATGAGAACGGAATGCATTCTGGTACATTCTGTTCAGTTAAGTTTTGTCCCCATTGACAATGAATGTGGGCAAAATAGAAGATTTTTTTTCCGGTATTGAGCACCTATGATGGATCTCAATACCGGAAAATAGAAACGCTAGTGTGAAAGTAGCCTAAGCTTATGTCATTTTTTACCATTAGTAAATCCGTGCCAATGTTATTTTCTTATGCTCCCCACCTATTAGGCCTCTTTCACATGACAGAGTTTTCCATCTGGATGTGATTCGTGTAGATAACGCATAGCATCCGGACTAAATCTTGACCCGTTCATCTCGGACGCATCATCTCTGCATTGAGGAAAACTCTCAACATGTTCTATATTGTGAGTCTTTTGTGTAGCCTTTGCCCCATAGTAGTGACGGGGGCTGCATAAAATCTGAATGCACCTGGATGCAAAGCGTTTTTTCACTGATGGTTCCTAGGAGATGTAGATGGTTATTCTTCTGTTTCTTTTCACGCGCGTGAATAACGCATGTAACCTGGTTGCAATCCAGATGGAAAAAAAAATAAAAAAAAAAACACACTGAACACAATTGCAGAAAAAACTGATTGAACTTGTGTGCAAAACCATCAGTTTTTTCCTGACAATGGAAGAGGCCTAACATAGGATGCTTCTAATGCAGTTGCTCACATAGGGTGCATGCCGTCCTAGAGCGGAGCTGTGCCACCATGCAGATGCAGGGTGGCTCAGTACCAGCAGAAGTGAGAAAGCTCAGGCCAGTCATAGGGTAATACCGAATGTAAATCTCTTCCAATGAACAATATACTTGGAAGGAAAAAAGATCTCTGGGCCGACAGCAGGATCATTAGCACCGTTATATGACAGTCTTTTGGAATCATATTTAATTGTCAGTTTGGGTATATGATGGGCTGAGTTTTGGCACTGGTTCCATTACTCCTGGCGGACGCTATGATACCACAGAAAAGAACAGACTGAACAAACTGCTCTCCAGCTTATCCGTAATGAGATTCTAATACACAAGACACTGGATGAGGATCTCAGGAGAAGACTGGGCTAAGAAGCTGCATCTCTGAAGGCTAAATAGTCAATGGTGATGTAAACAGAGTAAAACACTGCTCTGCTAGTGGAGCGGGAAAAGGGAACCGCCACAACAGAGTAGGAACACTCAGCTGGCACATGGCATGAGGGTAGTGCATGGCAATCTTTTTGGTCTTCTTTGCCCCCCTGTGTTATGCACCCTCCCATGGTGTCAGCTTTAGCTGTAATACTGTAATACCAGTCAATGGCTAAAGGGCCTAAAAGACTGAGAAACCTACCTGACTGGAAGATCATTAGTCGCCGCCACACCCCCTCGTCAAATCAGAAATCTGCTAGGGTCAGATAATGGTACCAACGAGCAAACAGCAAAATGACTCAGCAATTATTGTCTCGTCTAGTTGGACGACTTTTGAATGAAAATGACTTGCTAAATCGCCGCTAGCTGCTCCTTCAATAAGGCCTCATGCACACAACCGTTTTTCAGGTCCGCATCCGAGCCGCAGTTTTTGCAGCTCAGATGCGGCCCCATTCACTTCAATGGGGCCGCAAAAGATGGGGACAGCACTCAGTGTGCTGTCCGCATCCTTTGCCCCGCCAAAAAAATAAATAGAATGTCCCATTCTTGTCCGTGATCCGGACAATAGGCATGTCTACAATGGGGCGCCCGTTCCGCAAATTACAGAATGCAGACAGACTGCTTCCGTTTTTGCGGATCCGCAGTTTGCGGACCACAAAAAACAGAACGGTCGTGTGCATGAGGCCTAAAGCATATATCTGTCTGATGGGACTAACTTTAAATTTTAGGTTCCTTTAAAACATATGGCATAAGTCACAGTAATGATCCACAAGGGCCTACATCAAACACTGAAAGAGGAATCTGACTCTGTACCGCCACCTGTTACCCACAAGTGGTACTGCAGCCAGCTGAACTTGGTGACTTTAAAATCCCCAAAAGGACAGTGTTTTACCTGGAAAACAGGAACAGAGACCCGTCCCATCTGATAAATCGCAATATTAAAAACACACAAAGTATACGGATTAACATGGCTGCATATTTTAATTACTAATAACACGCTCGTCCATCCTTGTGTATAGATATCATGCTTTTCCATGTCCATACACAGTGTGGCATGCACCATATTCATCAACATGACGCACACCCCGTTCATTAATATTGGGATGTGGATTAAACACTCCATCCTTAATTTCTTTTCCACCACATTCATATATATGGACCGCAAAATACAGATGAGGTCCATGTGCGGACCTTTTGACTTCAATGGGTCCGTGGTCCTCATTTTACAGACATATCTTTTTACAAATCGGACATATGGATGTGGGAAGCACACGGGTGATCTATGTGCCTTCTGTGTCCATACGTCAGTTCCACAAGAGGATAGAACATGTCCTATACTTGGTCTCAAAAGGTGGACCCACTGACGTCCACGTGTCCGCAAAAATATGCAGATGGAACACTGACGGCATGCATATTTTGTGGATGGCATAAAACAAACGGTCATGTGCATGAGGCTTTGGTGTGAGCAGGGATGATCCAACATCTAGCCAGGCTTCAGTAAGCTCTCTACTGCATGCATGAAGCCACACTGGAAATTCACGTTGGTCTTCTAGACCTTGCAATTACCATTTGCAACCTACAGATCATAGTGAAACCTTCCACATGCACATAACAAGCGGACAGGAGGATTCACATCCATCTACTTGTGCAAGAAAACACACACACTACGTTATTTGGACAGGAGTAACGCTTGTGAGGGATCATGTGTTAAAGTCAAACATAGGACCTGACTGTAAGCACCCACTTCCATTAAAACCACTTGTGGGGCAACCGGAGCACAATCATGTCTATTCCCACCATTGTATAGAAATTGCTGAGTCCATTAAAAGGAAAGCAATGCCAGATAATGGCTCTAAAACTAATAAATCAGAAATATCCAGCATCCCAGCAAGCCCTGGGGCTTCCTCTTCTGAAAAACATCCTCTTCTCTTGCTAAGTAGACAAAGGGCTTCATGTTTGCATGCATGGCAGACCAGTGCTGATGCTGCACTTTGTGCTGTACTTTACCTGGCAATCCCGTCTTCCCTTTGTCTGCTTATGTCAATACCGACATGCATCAAAAACACGCAATATCTGCATAAGCCTCTGATGGAGAAAAAAAAAAAAATGAAAAAAAAAGTGCCAGTATGGAAAATAATGATTCCGGTTTCAATGCAATTACAACTGTTTGTCCCATTCAAGCGAATACAAGAAAAGGCTCCAATTACGCTGCGCCACTACAATGTACAGGGCGTGCAGGTAAACATTAGGGTACGGCTTCACCGAGACACATCGCAGAGTAGTGGTGATTCCATAGATATGAATGGGATCGCCAGCAGTATTGGATTTATTGCGACATACACAGGGATCACATTCATATCTACAGAATCATTGATATTCTGTGATCCTGGCCTTGACAGCTGCTACGCAACCAGTGCCTCCATGTAGCTGTACCCTTAGAGAGAACACAGCTCTCGCACCGCTGGATTGTTTGTGATTTGCATGTCATGGTCGCAGCCAACAAGCGAGTTGTGCTGTGATCCATTCATCCCTATGGCAGCCCAGCTATACTGCAATCTGTGGTCGCCCCCAACCAAGATGGTCAAACATACCCAAGTTGTAAAAAGCCAAAAAGGCATTTGCAAAAGATATCCAGGTGCTTCTTCATCCTAGTACTGGTCAGGTATTGAACATACAAATGCCATCTACCTTCCAGGGAATGGAAGAGCCATTAGACCCAGTGTAGGTGACTGAGATGTTATAGACCTATAATGTACACCACAGGTTTCCACTGGTTGGGATCTAGGCTCTCGAACACCAGTTAGAGCAGATCGTAGCTTCACACTCCATTGACCGGTTTCAATCTTTACTCATAAGATGTGAAGATGAACGTCAGACTATCCAAAGAGCAAATTGTAGGCAAAAAAAAGCATTAATAATGCAAGTCAATCGGCCATCTTCATCTCTGCTAAGGACAGAAGCTAGGGCTACTACGTTTTCTCCCAAAAAACTTTAGTGATACCTCATCAAGACCCCCTGACGAAATATGTGACCAATTTATTAACTGGCACATGTCTTTCGATAAATTTCTCACATCTGTGAGGTTCGGGTGCCAGAAACTGAAACCTACCCTGGTTGTAATTTCATTCAATTTTCAAAAAAAAAAGTGTGAAGCCTTTGTAAATGTCCCCAATGTCTACATTATTCAGATATGACTCAGGGTAACGACTGTATTACTAGCCCATTACTAAGATCCCAAATCCTGCCGGTGGTCATAACCATAACCGCCCGGTGTAAGTACAAAAAAAAAAAAAAAACTAAAATCCTGTTAGTGCCCAGTAATCATGAGAGCTGGTACACGTTCCTGTGGGATCTAGTAGTCACACTATGCCCCTGCTCTACTGTACTACTAGTATGACTGAAGAAACTGCACACTGGACTTTACTAAAGGAGTCTGTTTTATGGTTATAACAGTTTCACCAACTCATCTTGGTATTAACCCCTTCCTGACATTTTTCACCTTCCTGGCGGCCTATTTTTGCAAAACGCACCACTTTATGTGGTAATAATGTTGGAACGCTTTTACTTATCCAAGTGATTCTGTGAAAGTGTTTTCTAGTGACACATCGTACTTCATGTTAGTGGTAAATTTCAGCCGCTTATAAAAATAAATCCAAAATTTACAGAAAGTTTGGAAAAATTCCCTATTTTCTAAATTTTTCTCTCTCTTCAGACAGATAGTGATACCTCATACACCCTTCAAAGTATTAAAAAAACTGATTTTAGAAACGTTGTTAACCCTTTAGGTGTTCCACAGGAATTACAGGCGATTTAACATTTGTATTTTTTGTGCAGATTTTCAATTTTTATCTATTTTTTTCAGGTAACACAGCAAGGGACAACAGCAAACCTCAATAGTTATTACTCTGGTTTTGCAGTTTACAGAAACACCCCACATGTGGTTGTAAACTGCTGTGTGAGCATACTACAGGTTTCAGAAGAGAAGGAGCACTGTACGGTTTTTGTAGGGCATGGAATGTTTTTTGGGCACCATGCCCCATTTGAAGAGACTCTGAGGTACTCCTACTGTAGAAACACCCCAATTATTTTTTCAATTAATATTGAATGCACATGGATACTGGCCATGTGCATTCTGCGGAATGGAATAGCTATCCCACAATGTCCGTAACGTGAACAATAATAGAACATGTTCTATTTCTTTGTGGAACGAACATACGGAAACAGAATACACACTGAGTAATTTCAAATTTTGCAGCGCCATTGAAGTGAATGATTCCACATACGGGCTAAAAAAAAAAAAAAAAAAAAAAAAAAAAAAAATGGAAGGGTCCAAAAATAAGTTTGTGTGCATGAGCCTTTACACTGAATCCATCAGTGAGAAGATTTGATGACTTGAGCTGTAGCCCTGACAGCTCATAAGCTCAATTCTTATCAAACTGACAGAAAAGTCAGAAGCCATTAGATAAGTATAGATAAGGGCTGTAGACTGAGGGTAAAGGCTGTATTATGCATTTATCAGCGCTCATTAGGGTAGGTTCACATATGCGGCAAAAACTCTGGTAGTTTGTTCCGGCAGAGGAACAGACTACTGGGGTTTACCATATCCGGCATAGCCAGATACCGCCATGCACCCATTGACTATAATGGGATCTGAAAGGGAAAGCAGCAATAGGCATCCAGTGGTGCGTTGTGGACTACCGGAGTTTGCTGCGTAGGAGAACCTACCCTTACACAGGCCGATGCAATGATTGTTCCCCCCTCATTCAGTACTATTCATCGTTAGCAGCACATTCCTGATTACACCGGGAGATCTGCTGCCAATAACCCTGATAAAAGTAAAAAATATACTATTCCACAATCAAATGTACACCTAGAGTGCAACCACAGACATGGCAAAAACAAAGTGCCCATCACACTGGCATAGAGCCTGTGCGGATCCTTTAGTACAGAGCATACCAGCACTGCTGTACGGGGTCAGACTCCACATGTACAGAGGAATACTCCCCAAGAAGCAACGCATACACGGAATCCAATGGAGTGTGCCAGGTATGACACTGGAGGCACATGTATGTACAGTAGACAGCCCAATATATGCTGTGTGCATGAGCCAAAGTCTGTAGTACTGTAACTGTGTAATAAATCATGCCATTACAGAGAGGCAGTTGAGCCGAGTGTCTTTTTCGGCACTTTTACATCTGTATATATACACACTCTAATATTATTATTAATAAATTATTATCAAGACGGCATTAGCCAAACATCAGTAAATCCAGTGATGTGAGAGCTATAAACCATTACTAGAACCATGAACACTGGTGTAAGGAGCCCCAGAACACACTGGGAGGACTGGCACATCTATCTAGTATATTTCACATGCTCCACTTCTTTCCTGTGCACTTATCTTCCCAGTGACTACACAGAAAGGTTACTGCCGGTCATTCCTCTCCGCAGATCTCAACAGATCAGCGCCTGGCTCTAATGGTGAGCAGCCGATGATGGAGGCTGCAGATGGGGGGGGGGGGATCAGCAAAACAAGGAAAATCACTGGTAATAAAGGCTGCATATGGGGGGGGGGGGTCACAACCAGGGTGAGGACCAGCAAGGCAAATCACTGGTCATAGGCCTGGAGAATGGGGGTCACAGCCAGGGTAGGGGATCAGCAAGGCAAATCACTGGTCAAAGAAGCTGTATATGGGGGGGGGGGGGGGTCAGCAACAACAAGTCAATCACTGATCTGGGGACAACACTAAGATACATCTACACACAAGCTTATGGAGGAATCTTGGGATCAATAACAAGTATAATGTCCTCCCGCTGACATGATGAGGAGGGGGCCAGCACTGCATTTCTCCTTGAGTATAATGTCCTCCTGCTGACAGATGAGGAGGGGGCCAGCAATGCATTTCTCCTTGAGTATAATGTCCTCCTGCTCACTGTACACAGGAGGGGGCCAGCACTGCATTTCTCCCTGTGTATAATGTCCTCTCGCTGACATGATGAGGAGGGGGCCAGCACTGCATTTCTCCCTGTGTATAATGTCCTCCTGCTCACTGTACACAGGAGGGGGCCAGCACTGCATTTCTCCCTGTGTATAATGTCCTCCTGCTCACTGTACACAGGAGGGGGCCAGCACTGCATGTCTCCCTGTGTATAATGTCCTCCTGCTCACTGTACACAGGAGGGGGCCAGCACTGCATTTCTCCCTGTGTATAATGTCCTCCCGCTGACATGATGAGGAGGGGGCCAGCACTGCATTTCTCCCTGTGTATAATGTCCTCCTGCTCACAGATGATGAGGAGGGGGCCAGCACTGCATTTCTCCCTGTGTATAATGTCCTCCCGCTGACATGATGAGGAGGGGGCCAGCACTGCATTTCTCCCTGTGTATAATGTCCTCCTGCTCACAGATGATGAGGAGGGGGCCAGCACTGCATTTCTCCCTGTGTATAATGTCCTCCTGCTCACAGATGATGAGGAGGGGGCCAGCACTGCATTTCTCCCTGTGTATAATGTCCTCCAGCTCACAGATGATGAGGAGGGGGCCAGCACTGCATTTCTCCCTGTGTATAATGTCCTCCCGCTGACATGATGAGGAGGGGGCCAGCACTGCATTTCTCCCTGTGTATAATGTCCTCCTGCTCACAGATGATGAGGAGGGGGCCAGCACTGCATTTCTCCCTGTGTATAATGTCCTCCCGCTGACATGATGAGGAGGGGGCCAGCACTGCATTTCTCCCTGTGTATAATGTCCTCCTGCTCACAGATGATGAGGAGGGGGCCAGCACTGCATTTCTCCCTGTGTATAATGTCCTCCTGCTCACAGATGATGAGGAGGGGGCCAGCACTGCATTTCTCCACACACTGTCCCAGGGGCTCCTTCTATGATCTTTGGATATTGCCATGGCAGGACAGATGGGACTCACAGAGAAGCACATCTGCATGGAGTTTGTAGGTTTCTCAGCTGGTTCCCTCCAGCTGTACCCCACACTCCAAAACCAGAACTGGGCGGTGGGACATACTGTACAGTAAATAAGACCCTGGTAATACAGCATCTTCCAGAAGTCACTGAGGAGTGGGGGGCTCAGGCAGAGTCTACAGGAAGCAGCGACCCCCGCAATCCTGACTCCCCGCATACAGGGGTCCTCTCCCACACCCTCAGGATTCGGTCAGTGTTTGTTTTTATCAGTATTTGTACAGCAAAAATAAAAAACAAACCCTCCCTCCGCACTTTTCTCTGGAGGGTCCTCTCCTGGCTTTGGCCAGTTCTGACCAAATACTGGGGTGAGAGAAGAACCGACCTTGGCCACCACAATAACAAACAAGGTGACACCGCTGTCACCAGCGCAGCCACCTCACCCCACAGAAGCCTCATTTACCTTGTGCCCAGGGTGCTGGCTCCTCAGAAGAAAGCCCCCTCATCAGTAGCCCCTCAGCGCAGCCGCCTCATTTACCTTGTGCCCAGGGTGCTGGCTCCTCAGAAGAAAGCCCCCTCATCAGTAGCCCCTCAGCGCAGCCACGTTCATGGGACTGGTGTATTCTGCAGCCCGGACACAACAGATGTGATGCTTCCCCTGGCGTGCACTGACTGGATATGTCCTGCACACTGTCTCCCCCTCTCTGCCTTGGAGAGAAATAGAAGAAGAAGAAAAACCTCCTCGGCGGCAGCGTGCGGTTATCTGGCGGAGTTCCTTTTATAGCCGGCGCAGTGTGCGGGGTTACTAGCGGTCACCGCGAGCAGCGCTCTGTTTATGTGCGGGCAGCACGTGTACTCAGGCCCCGCCCCTTAAGAGGGCGATGCGGCCCGTGCAGTGCGGACGGCGCTTCACCTGCTGCCCCTCACTGTGTTCCCGCCCGGGCTGAGGGGAGATAGTCATGTATAATGGTGTCTTCTCTCATGTATGTAGGAGCTCTGGTAAACAAATGACGTCTTCTCCTCTGCTGCTTCTGAGTCATACATGGCGCAGGGCTGGCCCGGTGACTGCACTGAGACAGGCTTCCTTGGAAGAACAGGTTACAAAGCACACACGGATATATCATTAGCATGCTAACCGTAGTGCTGGCTTCTGTCAGCCTAGAATGTGTAGCCATAGGGTGTCAGGTGCAGGGTATATGGCAGTACATGTGAGGAAGGGGAATGGCGCAGGGGCGTAGCTATAGGGGTGCAGAGGTAGCAGTCGCTACCGGGCCCAAAGACCCTTGTGCCACATAAGACACTGGCATTATAAAGGTATAGAAAGTGCATACTGGTCAATTTACACCTGTGCCTGTAGGAAAGGGGTTAGGTCAAGAATTTGGCATGAGGGAGAGGTGCCCTTTCAATGTTTGCCTGAGGCAGCAGGAAGGCTATGGGTTCCCCTGCCCACAAAGCACTGAGGGACGGGGGCCCAAGCTGAACTATTGCACCAGGGCCTATGAGCTTTTAGCTACGCCCTTGGAATGGATGGCATAATGGAGTGGTGTGAAAGGGGTTTTCTTATCACAGCCACCCCTAACCAGGGATGTCAGATGTAAGGCAGCACCCGCCTAAGCCCTTCTGGCCCTCATAGGGACGGGAAGTAGATCCGCCAATGCCCCGGCTACTCATCACATACCGCGGCCCGGTGACAGCACTGTACAATAGATGTAAATCACCAGGCCGCAGTGCAGGGTATATAACATGGCACCCACCGCCGCACTATTTACATGGGGTGATGGTGTGTCCACTCAGTCATTTGCCATCGAAGTCAGATAGGTGTGGGGCCCACCTCTGAGACCTGTTGCTGTCCCCAGAATGGGCCCGCCGAAATGAAGGAGTGGTTTGGGAGTTCCGAAATTGCTGAGCGCTCACTGTGTAGTGGACGGAGCTTGTTACCATGGTGAAGCTCCAGTTTTCTGCCCACTATATAATGGATGCCAGAGCTACTGCAGAACAGCTGATCAGCGGGGTGCCGGGAGTCGGACCACTGCCATTCTGATATTGATGGCCTATTCTAGGAATAGGTCGTCAGTGTAAAAGTCCCTGAAAACCCACTCAGCCTTTCCTCATTCATTTTTAATTCCTCACTAGACTGTGGCCCTTGTTCCAAGTCTAGACAATCCTCTGTGAGCCCATGGCTTCTAACTCCTGATACATTGCATTCTATCAGAACGGAATGTATCGCCTATACTGGATACAGTGGTACAAAACATGCACTTGCCGCCTCATGGTCCTCTCTTACTTGTCAGGAATGATGATCCTGTATACAGCTGATAAGAACATCAGGCTGTGGTAATGTGGGACTGTAGTAATGGAGACTGCATACAAGTTCTGCTGCTCAGCAGCCACATCCTCTCTGTACTTCATGTCTCTTCATGTACTCCATTCCTACAGAGATTCAGCTGAAGATCATATTAAATTGTATTCAGCATCATAATCCCTGTATGAGAGGAGGACGAGGCAGCTCTTTACCTCGGTGTTGTAAAGTAACTTGTCCTACTGTGTGATTAGGACCGGTTTTATGTGTACTAATAGGATGGCGGACATTTTTTTACTCCTGATTATTGCTCCACAGATAAAACTAGCCATTATAATTAGTGAGAGGTATTGGGGAATATATCTATAATAAAGTAATATTTAAAGGGTTTCTATCATCAGAAATTCTGTTATGTAGCTGACTGACATTAGCGATGTGCTAATGTCAGCACTACATAAAATAATGCTTTATAACTCCCTGCCTGCCGCCGTCCTCCTGAAAAACACACTTTTAAAATATGCTAATAAGCCTCTAGGTGCTATGAGGGCGTTGATTCAGCACCTAGAGGCTCGGTCTACTCACCCTTTATCCCGCCCAGGTCCTCCGTTTAGCCCGCTCCGCTCCTCTTGAGTGACATCCAAGTTAGCTGGATCGCTGAAGAAATCCCGCGCCTGCGCCGACCACTTCTGTATTCGGCGCAGGCGCAGTGAGTGAAGGATGCGCTCCTGGTGCCAGCTCCCTCACTGTGACTTAGTTGGCACAGGCGTTGAATCCAGAAGTGGAAGCGCAGGCGCGGGATTTCTTCAGCGATCCAGCTAACTTGGACGTCACTCAAGAGGAGCGGGCTGGGCTAAACGGAGGACCTGGGCGGGATAAAGGGTGAGTAGATGGAGCCTCTAGGTGCTGAATCAACGCCCTCATAGCACCTAGAGTCTCATTAGCATATTGTAAAAGTGTGTTCTTCAGGAGAACAGTATGTATAAAGAACACTGTTATGTAGTGCTGACATTAGCACATCGCTAATGTCAGTCAGCTACATAACAGAATTTCTGATGATAGAAACCCTTTAAGTATTTTCATTTTCTTAATTCCCGGAGAACCCCTTTAAGGACTGTTACAACACCTTTTGGAAATTAGTGGGGATAGATGTTATCTTATACCGAGCTTAGTTGTCAAACCATAGCAACTCATCATCTATCCACTCAGCTATTTCAATCATCCCTACAGACCTGTGGCTAGATGATAAGTTGCTATGGTTGGACAACCCCTTTTAAAGGGCTCATCTGACATTTTGATATTGTTGGCTTATCCTCAGGATAGGTCATCAATATTAGATCAGTAGGGGTCCAACTCCAGGGACCACAGCAATCAGCTGTTTAAAGAGGCCTCGGCTTGGTCCCATGACTGCTGTGGCCAATCACAGGCTTCAGTGGTCATAGCAGCTTCATTGGTACATTACTGCTGTGGCTTAGCGTTCAAGCTGCTATGACCTCTGAGGCCTGTCAATGGTCATGTGGGGACTTGAGAGGTCCAGGAATGGAGCAGCGGCGGGACCGAGGGCAGATTGTTTTTTTTTATGTTCAGAGGCACAGGTTAGGACCCCAGGTGTCGTCAAGCATTTAGGACAGCTCTAGTTAAATAAGGATCTTTAATCAATGTATTTATCACGTCTATGTAATGAACATTGTTGTATCAATTCATTATAAATGAAAGTGAAGTCTACCGTAGCTGCCACACAGGTCAGTCAAGTAGTAGGAGTGCTCCCATATACTTCCCATGTCTGTATAATGAGCTCAGGCGGTTGACAGGGAGTATGTATTTAGGCATTACTAATATTCCATAGCATCCAGCACATGCTTCATAAAGCCAGGTCAAGATAACCCCGCTCCATTGTTTTGCTTTATTTTTTTCCATTGTGAAACAGGATGTGAGTCACATGAGGTAAAAAAAACATGTCTCCTCGGGAGGTAACTAGGGACAGCTTTTCTGGATACTGCATTGGACATAGCTCCATGTAGAAGAGGTGACTTTGCCATGATGTGCTGTAGCATTGCACCGCATTGTATGTGGTTTTTCAGCTATCACATGTATAAAAGAAACAATCACAAAGCAAATTCAGCTCTGCTACATCTGTGTGTATGCCTGTCCACTCTAGGTCATAATATCAAGACAAGATGCTGAGACAAATAATTCAGTGAAGACCGATGGAAACAAGATGGTCATACTTTGTAACACAGGAAAAAGCCTTCATGAAAGTCATTTCATAGAGAAGGGTCCTGGTTCTCTGATACTAGCCTACAGCGAGTCTCGGTTCAGGCTTTGTAGTGTTTTGGCGGTCCTAGCTTCTTTTCCTGCATCTTGCCGATTGCATATCAAAGGGCCATATCCTCAGGATAGGTCATCAACAGTGATGGTCAGTTCACACTGTTCGCCAGCGAACACATGCTGGCTGCCATCTTGACTCACTCCTCCGGCGATGCACAGGTAAGCCCTTACCTGTGACGGGAGCCAGTCTGAAATCAAATGCGGTCACCGGGAGCAGGCAGTTCCAAGAACAGCCCGATGAAGGCCCTCGGCGGCTGTTCTCGGAACTGCCTGCTCTCGGTGACAGCATTTGATTTCAGACCAGCTCCCGGCACAGGTAAGGGCTTACCTGTGCATCGCCGGACGGGTGAGTCAAGATGGCAGCCCGCATGTGTTCACTGGCGGACACTGCGAACTGACCATCACTGGTCATCAATATCTGATCAGTGGGCACTCCTGCTGATCAGCTGTTTGAAAAGGAGATGGCGCTCCATGCGAGCACTGGTTCCTCTTTATTAGGCTGAGTTCACACGGGCGAGATTTCCGCGCGGGTGCAATGCAGTAGGTGAACGCATTGCACCTGCACTGAATCCTGACCCATTCATTTCAATGGGGCTGTGCACATGAGCATTTTTTTTCACGCATCACTTCTGCAATGCTTTAAAATCGCAGCATGCTCTATATTCTGCGTTTTTCACGCAGCCCTGGCTCCATAGAAGTGAATGGGGCTGCGTTAATAACGCATTGCATCTGCAAGCAAGTGCGGATGCAATGCGTTTTTCACTGATGGTTGCTAGGAGATGTTGTTTGTAAACCTTCAGTTTTTTATCACGCGCGTGAAAAACGCATCAAAACGCATTGCACCCGCGCGGAAAAAACTGAACAACTAAACGCAACCGCAGACAAAACTGACTGAACTTGCTTGCAAAATGGTGCGAGTTTAACTGAACGCACCCTGAACGCATCCGGACCAAATCTGTCACGCTCGTGTGAACTCAGCCTAAGGCCTCTTGCACACGACCGTATGCCCTCTGAGATATAAGGTCCGTGAGTGGGCCATATGTCCCAGAGCGGCATTGATCGTGCGCACGGGAGCGCACAGCATCATAGATTACAATGATGCTGTGCACGTCGGGATGCCCGCGAGGCTATTGTCCTGCACTCATATGATCTTATAGTCCTGGGGGCGGCCTGCCGTGCACAGCATCATTGTAATCTATGATGCTGTGTGCTCCCGATCAATGCCTCTCCGGGACATATGACCTTCTCACGGACCGTTTGTCTCGGAGGGCATACGGTAGTGTGCAAGAGGCCTTACACTGCCCGTCTTCTCGGAAGTGCAGCAAAATTCACTTGAATGGAGGGAGTGCTTGTAATTACACTATGCCACCACTACAGGGGAGACGACGGGCAGTGTAATGAAGAGGAGGCAGCGCTCGTAACAGCTGATAGGTGGGGGTGCTGGGTGTCGGACTCTGCCATTCAGACATTAATGACTTAAACCGAGGATAGGTCATTAATATATATGCCAGGACAACCCCTTTAACTTATAATTGGCACACTGATTTTCTTGAATGGATTTGTGACACATGAGGTGTCTTGAATGGTGTAACGGATCTCCTGGCACCCCGACCGGGTACCTCCGTCGATAGATGCTCCTAGTGCTTTCCGAGGACTCCAAGCACTCCACTTGACACCATACGCACTGCAGACCCCACGAACCGCTGCAGCTTGGTTGGGGTCTCACTGTCCTCCACCCACGCTGGACCCAAGACCGGGCTTCAGCTTCGAGTGGGTGAACCTCTCCTACATCCAGAGAGAAGGAACCATGAACAAGCTCTTACAAGAGCTTATACTCAGGGGAGTATTGTGATATAGCAATCCCCAAGAGTGTAGTTATTGCATTCCCCAAACATGAGGCAAAACTTCATGAAGGTATATAGCAGCCTCTTTATTTTAACACACAAGCATTTTATACACATCTTCCAACAAGGTTACCACCCACAGGGTTTTGTAAAAACAGCCAATAACCACATACAATACACTCAGACACTCCCACACAAAATTCTCCCCTCTGCCTGTGATAGAATTACCTCACACTGGGTTGATGCAATCATCACAGGCAGGCGAATACACAATATCCTCTGTCCTGGAGACAACCGAGAAGTAATTTAATTATCTCTCAGGACAAAGCACATCGCCAATACACACAGAGAGACAATGGAACAGACCTCCCTACTCAACGTATACAATGTCCCACCCTTTTCAATACACATAGACATTTAACATCCCAAAATGGCACGAATTAGACCAGGGGTTCAAGTTAATCCAAGTCCTTTGTGAACAAATGAGGCCTGGCTGATGAGAGGGCCCATAATCCTGGGGCAAGAGGCTGGTAAACAGGCCCCTCCAAAACCCAGTGGCGAGGTTGGTTTCGCCACAAATGGTTTCCAGCTTTTTGCCCCCTTTTTTAAATTTGAAGCCCGGCCAGCTGTACCTGTTGAAAGTACCATACTCACTTTCTCCCTGCTCTGCTCCCAGGGTGCCTGGCTTTCCTCTAAAGTCTCCCGGTCACTGTCCTGTAGACGTCTAGATGGATGAGATCACTTGCGCTGCTGCAGACAATGATTGAACTCAGCAGTGACATGTCACCAAGCCCCACATCACTACTGGCTTATGTGCTGCTTGGGGACATGTGACTGCTGAAGCCATTTATTGACTGCAGTGGCTCATGTAACCCCTTCCGTCTGGAAGCTTACAAGATGGGGAAAGCTGTAGAAAAGAGCCAGGGAGACAAAAAGCAGCAGTGGGCAGAAGGGGAGTGTGTTTTTTTCAACAGTTACAGCTGGCTAGGCTTAAAATTCTAAAAATCACTTAAAGCTATGGCCAATCTCCAGGTCATTAAGCCAACAACCAATCTCAAAGGACTTGTAACTGTTGGGCAGTGACTGACATAGCCATTTTTTTCCTTTAACACATCAAGGGTTAGCAGCCACACAAAACTCAATATTTATTACCCTGATTCTGCAGTTTACATAAACACCCCTTATGTGGTAAAAAAAAAACTGATGTAAGGGCACACGGCAGGGCGCAGAAGAAAAGAAGTGCCATATGGTTTTTGAAAGGCAGATTTTGCTAGACTGGTTTTTAGATGCCATGTCCCATTTAAAGCCCCCTGATGCACCTTTACAGTAGAAACTCCCAAAAAGTGACCCCATTTTGGAAACTAGGGGATACAGTGCCAGTTTTATTGGTATTATTTTGGGGTCTATATGATTTTTAATTGCTTTATATAACGTTTTTTGTGAGGCTTTGTCACAGTTATTTTTATAACATTCATCTGGCAGGGTAGGTCATGTGCTATTTTAATAGAGCAGGTTGTTACGGACGCAATTATATAAAATATGTCTACTTTGTTTGCTTGTTTCAGTTTTACATAATAAAGCATTTTTGGAAAAAAAATTATGTTTTTGTGTCTCCATTTTCTGAACGCCATTTTTATTTTTCTGCCGATTGTCTTGTACAGGGGGCTCGTTTTTTGCAGGAAGAGTTGACAGTTTTATTGGTACCATTTTTGGGTACTGTGGGGATTCACTCTAGTAGACAGGATAAGCGGACGCAGTATAGAGGCACCAACCAGTTCTTAAATCAAACAGTTCAGTGTTTATTCACACTCTTGGCAAGTTCATAAACAAAAAGTCACATTCAACACAAAAAGTTACCTTGTGGTTTTGGTGTTAGTTCACACCCTGCTGGCAGTTTTGCCTCAAAGAGTCCATGAACAGGCTTTAGGCTGCCTGTTTCCCCTCACACGGGTCTCAGCCCTCCAAACCCAGCACAAGCCTCAGATCCCAATACAGCGATTTTTTGTGTAGGTGCTCATTTTTTGAGGGAAGAGGTGACAGTTTTATTGGTACCATTTTGTGGGACATACGCATTTTTGATCACTTGGTGTTGTACTTTTTGTTTTGTGATGTAAGGTGACAAAAATTGTTTTTTTTTACACTGTTTTTATTTTTATGGTGTTTATCGGACGGGGTGGATCATGTGATATATTTATAGAGCCGTACGTTACGGACATGATGATACCTAATATGTGTGTTATTTTCCTTTTTTTAGCTTTATTTCTGTCCCACTCTGGGACTTCAACTTTTGGGGGTCTGATCCCCTCTGCAATGCATTACAATACATCTGTATTGTAATGCATTGCCTGTTAGTGTATTACACTGAGTAATACACTAACAGGTTGCCTAGGAGGCCCAGCCTGGTGCTGGATCTCCTTAGCCTCTGTAGAAGGCAGGTCCCAATGCCGTGCAAGGCGTTGGGCAGCCTGTGCATGGCATCGGGCTGCCTTGTCACCCATCGGGTCCCCTTCACAGCAGCGCGGGGACCCGATGGGCTCCCTCACCCGCCACACATGCACTTTCTATGCCGCAGTCAGCACTGACTGCAGCATAGAAGGGGTTGATCCACCGGCATTTACAGCAGGACCTGCGCTGACGTCACCGCGCTCACCACATGGTGAGCGCAATTACGTAATCAAAGGTCCTTTTGCAGGTCCTGAAAGAAGAACAAAGAAGACGAACAAGAGGAGGAGGTGAGAAAATTCATTATTTTTTTTTTACCCCTCAAGCCACATTTTAGTAAGCATTCTGTATTAAGAATTCTATTATTTTCCCTTATAACCATGTTATAAGGGAAAATAATACAGTGACTTTATTTTAATGGGGTCCGGGGTTGCTCATCCCTATCATCTCCTAGCAACAATGCGTGAAAATCGCACCGCATCCGCATTGCACCCGCGCGGAATTCTCACCCGTGTGAAATGGGTCTTAGGACTCTTTCACACGAGCATGACGGATTAGGTCCGGATGCATTCAGTGAAACTCGCCCCATGTTGCAAGTAAGTTTAGTCAGTTTTGTCTGCGATTGCGTTCAGTTGTTCAGTTTTATCCGCACAGGTGCAATGCGTTTTGAGGCGTTTTTCACGCGCGTGATAAAAAACTGAAGGTTTACAAACAACATCTCTTAGCAACTATCAGTGAAAAACGCATCACACCCGCACTTCTATGGGGCCAGGGCTGTGTGAAAAACGCTGAATATAGAACATGCTGCGATTTTCACACAACACACAAGTGATGCGTGAAAACAACGCTCATGTACACAGACCCATTGAAATGAATAGGTCCGGAATCAGTGCAGGCGCAATGCGTTCACTGAACGCATTGCACCCGCACGGAAAACTCGCTTGTGTGAAAGGGGCCTTAAGGGTAGCTTCAGATATTTTTTATATGTTTTGTCTACATTTTTTTACGCATTTTTTGCACATGGATTTTTGGTGAAAAAAAGCTAGCTCCATATTTTAGCCGAAAGTCTATGTGAAATATTAAAAACACACGACACAGAAAGTTTTTTTGTTTGTTTTTGCAAGTGATGTTTTTTTTCAATTTGGTGACATTTTTAGTGCCTATGGCATGTTTTAAAAACACAGTATGTTGAAAGCAGTGTCATATTTTTTTCATTTGAGGCATTTTTCCTTCCTCTTCTCTAAAGAGAAAAAAAATCAATGAACACCTTTAAAAAAATCAAAAAAATTCACGTGATATGCACAAAATGCATGCAGTTTTAATATCGGTTTACACTTGAACTCTGTCACACAATATCACTTGACAACACTTGTATCTTCTCCGGCAGATGGAAAGTTCTGTGTGAAATTCCCACCCTTTGGTTCAGCAAATTTAAGACCTTTTCTTGTTCTTCTCTAAGGCCCCTTTCACATGAGCAAATTTTCAGCGCGGGTGCAATGCGTGACGTGAACACATAGCAACCGCACTAACTCCTGACCCATTCATTTCAATGTGTCTGTGTACATGAGCGTTTTTTCACGCATCAGTTCTGCGTTGCGTGTAAAATGCAGCATGTTCTATATTCTGCGTTTTTCACGCAGCCCTGGCCCCATGGAAATGAATGGAGCTTCAGTGAAAAACCATTGTGTGGTTGCACCAAATGTATAAAATGGTGCACAGTTTTCTTGTATGTGGTGCAACTGCATTGTGTTGAATGACTTTAGTCTTATGAAAGGTTACAACTTTTTATGCGACATTTCCAAGTGTCTCACATAATAAAGGTGCCATAATCCAGGTCTAACATCATTTTCCAGCCTCAAAGGGCATATGTCAGCAGGTTTGTATCTATGAAACTGGCTGACCTGTTACATGTGCACTTGGCAGCTGAAGACATCTGTGTTGGTCCCATGTTCATATGTGGTCAGACCTTGGCACCTATTGGACAGTGTTCGCACACTATAGGTAGGTTAGCAGTAGGTCTGTGCTACACTAAGGTACCTTGGCGGGGTGCGCAGGCTCTGATATGTTCCTTATAGGAATATATTGGCTAAAATCTCATTTTTTAACATCAGTGTGAGGGTTTAGCCTTGTAATGTCAGTTGCACACTATTGTGGTGCACCATTTGCAGTGATCTATTTACCCATCTTCATATGTGCCAGCATTTGGATAACCCCTTTACGTTTGAATATATGCAAATTAATGGGCTCAGCTTTCTTTGCAGTGACAACGCCCCCATTGCTCCTAGAGGCTCATTTGCATATATTAAGATTTTTCTCTGTAACGTGGGGTCATATGAACATGGGACCAACACAGATGTCTTCTTCAGCTGCCAAGCGCACATGTAACAGGTCAGCCAATTTTCAGAGGTACAAATAAATGTAATTTAAACATAAACCACTTTGAAAAGTGGTGTGGCTCCTAAATGTCGCAGAAAACACCACAAGTGGCATGTCATGTGACATTTTTACACCAAGAACTAGATCTATCTGGTTTGATAAATGTCCCCCAGAGTTTTTAGATAGACCACCACAGACCTTTGGACCTCCTGGTAGCTAGTCTTCACTACATTCTGGCTCTGATCCTAGGCTATTATGTTTCTTGAACAAATCACTGAAGAAGGATAAATAGGTAGGTAGCCACAAATAAATATTAGCTCTGCCTGAAAGGATACTAAAATAAAATAATAATGATTTTATTGATAAATAGCTCTAAAAACACAAAGGAGAGGGGCACTTGCCCTCCATATTTCAGACACAGCCTCAATGTTTAATACACCTGGCAGGGGAACATAGAATCAAACAGGACTGATATACACCTAGTCCTTCCCCTTTCCTTTGTCTACCCAGAGTATAGCGCCCTTCTCCTTTGTGTTTTTAGAGCTATTTATCAATAAAAGTCCCTGCTGACTGGCACCTACTCCTCCTGGGAGCTGGCACCCACAAAGCCCTATTTCTGCTGCCAACTACTGTGACAGGGTATGGTGGTAGCGCAATGTACAGCTGTGTACCATCCTGTGGGTGAACAGGTACACAGCCACTGTATGGTACATAGTACAAACCTGTCATATTAACACTATACAGCAATAGACATTTTTATGTAGGGGGGTGGGAAACGTGTATATCTGTGGTCCCACCCATTTACACATGTGCCTCCTTTGTAGAAGTGATAATTGAAAGAAGCATTGTAAAGCTACCGGGCCCAGTTGACAAGAATGATGCATGGCTTTACACTACTGATGGGGGTTATGGTTTGGATAGTTCCGTGATACAGTCATGTAACCCATGTGATGGACAAGCACCTTAGAAATGTCTATGATCAGGGATAGAGCCACCTCAGCTCCTATGTTGTGTTTTATAAGCCGTGAACACTGCCATAGATGTGATATCTAAATGTCTGGAAATATCTGTATGATGATGGGAAATACCTGTGTGGTAAAGAAACATTAGCAGTCATGGATCCTGAGGAGCTTGTCTAGCTGATGGTTGTATACAGGAACGCTGCAGGACACTACAATCAGCAGTATGATTCCTCTGAGTCAACATGAGTGTTCGGGTCATTGGAGCTAAATGAAGAGAACTAAAGCATTCATGACCTATGCATATAACAAACTAAAGAGATGTGTCCTTCTAACCAGGGTACTACTATGTCACATCGTGTTTGCTACAAAATCAAATGGAATAATGCTAGCCATACAGAATGGATTAAATGGGGTTTCTGAGATTTTCATGCTGATGGGCTATCCTCAGGATAGGCCATCGATATATAATAGTTGGGATTCTGACTCCCTGTAACCCTGTTGCTCCGCAGCCTCTTCCTAGTCCTGTGATCTAAGAGAGATAATATTGAGTAACTGATTTTGCCCAATTTATAAGTAGTTTATACAAATCGTTGTCTATGTAGATAGCAATATAATATGATTAGATAAAACGGAATATACGTGCGAACAAATCTGAGGAACTAATGCAGGTAACAGGTTAATTAATAAAACATCACTTCCGCACACAATTTCCATCTATAGAATTGAACTGTTGAAAGTAGATTAGATTATGTTGTATTGAACCATATTTACATAGATAGTTTGTAAGGCTAAAAAAATCTGTCCATCCAGTTCGACCTGTTATCCTGCAAGTTTATTCAGAGAAAGGCAACAAAACCCCTGTGAGGTAGAAGCCAATTTTCCCCATTTTAGGGGACAAAAATTCCTTCCCGTAACCAATCAGGCAATCAGAATAACGGTGGGCTCGCACTAGCGTTATGCCATTCCGCTATAGGTTCCGTTTATAACGGAATGGCCAGACGGAATGTAAAACGGAAGCCTTTAAGAGGCATTCCATTTTGCTCCGTCCTAATACAAGTCTGTGTGCATGCATAACGGATCTGTCTGGTTTCCGTTATGCAGGACAGAAACAAGGTTCTGATATGGAGGGGTCTGGAGAGGTCTAATGGGCATCTGGAGCAGTCTATGGGGGTCAGGAGGTATGACTGGGGGGGTCTGGAGGTTTGTGGGGGGGTCTGTGTGGTACCAGTATTTTCAGGGGGATTGTTTCTGCAGGAAAGTATTGGGGAGCACAGTGGACACAGTATTGGGGGTGGCAGGATGGGGTGTTGAGCAGGTGGGATGATGATGGAAAAGTAGGAAAGTAAGATGTCTGTTTCTTAAACTCGGCAGAGACGAGGCACAGCTGAAAGAAGTCACAATGGTGGTCTGGTCTGACAGGAGACGAAGAGGAAAGAGAACATCTACATCAGAGAAGAGAAGTCACTGGATGTGAGAGGTATGTGGCGCTGTATTATCCTCTATGTTCTGTAGCGCTGTATGTAATGGTTTTAAAGGGGTTGTCTGCTTTTTTTTTTGTATGAGCGCTGCCTTCTCTGCTCTGTGTACCTGCTCATTACTGCAAATGCTACGGCGAGCAGGTGAACAGAGCAGAGAAAGCAGCTCTCATATGAGCGCTGCCCTCTCTTCAAACAGCTGGGGCACAGAGGGCATTACTAATGTGAAGGGGGCACAATGGGCGTTTCTAGTATGGAGGGGGCACAGAGCCAGAGGGCATTACTACAATGAAGGGGGCACAGTGGGCATTATTACTGTGAAGGGGACACAGTGTGCATTATTACTGTGAAGGGGGCACAATGGGCATTATTACTGTGAAGGGGGCACAATAGGGATTTCTACTATGGAGGGGGTACAGAGGGCATTACTAGCACAGTGGGCATTATTACTGTGAAGGAGGCACAATGGGCATTATTACTGTGAAGGGGGCACAATGGGCATTATTACTGTGAAGGGGGCACAATGGGCATTATTACTGTGAAGGGGGCACAGTGGGCATTATTACTGTGAAGGGGGCACAGTGGGCTTTATTACTGTGAGGGGGGCAGAATGGGCATTATTACTGTGAAGGGGCACAATGGGCATTATTACTGTGAAGGGGCACATTGGGCATTATTACTGTGAAGGGGGCACAAGGGGGATTATTACTGTGAAAGGGGCACAGAGAGGGCAAAACTACTGTGAGGGTGGCACAATGTGGGCATAACTACTGTGAGAGGGCACAATGTGGGCATAACTACTGTGAGGGGGCACAAAACTACTGTGAAGGACCCGCCCCGGGTGCCAAACACCCTAGGCATGCCACTGCCACCTCCTCAGGTAGAGAGTTCCATAGTCTCAATGCTCTTACTGTAGAGCTTTGCATTTTATTCTTAACATTGAATTCAATGAATGGCGAGTAGAAATGGAAGGTGCTCTGTTTGTATCCATTATTAAATACTTTTTACAGATCTAGTTTTTCTGTTCCTCTGACAGAAAAAACTGCAGAAATGCAATGCGTTCAGAAGGTCTTCAGTCCCTTTTACATTGTGTTATGTTGTGGTCTTGTGCTTAATGGGGTTGTCTCACTTATTTTTATTATTCAGCAAATAGTATTTATTATGTAGAGGAAGTTAATACAAGGCACTTACTAATGTAATGTGATTGTCCATATTGCCTCCTTTGCTGGCTGGATTCATTTTTCCATCACTTTATACACTGCTTGTTTCTATGGTTACAACCATCCTGAAATCCATCAGTGGTGGTCGTACTTGCACACTATAGGAAAAAGCACCATCCTATGTGAGCTCCCACGGTCCCGGCCACCAGACAGGCCAACAGCTTTTCCTATAGTGTGCAAGCATGGCCAATGCTGATGGATTACAGGATGGTCATAACCATGGAAACGAGAAGTATATAATGTCATGGAAAAATAAATCCAGCCAGCAAAGGAAGCAATATGGATAATAACAATACATTAGTAAGTGGCTTGTATTAACTCCCTCTACATGATAAATGCTATTTGCTAAGTCAGACAGCCCCTTTTAATAAAAAAAATTCAACATTTGCCCCATAATTCTATTTTCATACCCCATAATGAGAAACAGAATGTTCAAAATCTTCCATTATTCAAGACTTAGTTGAAGCACCTTTGGAAGTGATTGCAGCCTCCAGTCTTCTTGTTATCATGCCACGAGTTTTCCACCACTGGATTTGTGGATTTTCTGCCATTCTTCTCAGCAGATCCTCTCAAGCTCTGTCAGGTTGGATGGAACTATTGGTGGACAGCCATTTTCACATCTCTCCAGAGAGAGCCACTTAACGACATTGTCAATGAGTTGTCCCTAATGCCACTCCTGTGTTGTCTTGGCTTGTGCTTCTTGTTGGACTAGAGGACTCTGGATCAGGTTTTCATTAAGAATGTCTCTGTACTTTGCTTTATTCATATTACCCTCAAACCTGACCAGTCTCCCTGAAAGATACCCCCACAGCATGACGCTGCCACCACCAAGCTTCACTGTAGGGATAGTAATGGGCAGATTATGAGCAGTCTCTGGATTGTGCCATCCTCAATATGTATCTGTATTGATGAAATGAAGAATGAAGACGAAGAGCGTCCGATGGGATTATATTTCCATTGGAGTTATTCTTTTCTACAGTTTTAGGCTACTTTCACACTAGCGTTCGTCTGTCCGCTCGTGAGCTCCGTTTGAAGGGGCTCACGAGCGGACCCGAACGCTTCCGTCCAGCCCTGATGCAGTCTGAATGGATGCGGATCCGCTCAGACTGCATCAGTCTGGCGGCGTTCAGCCTCCGCTCCGCTCGCCTCCGCACGGACAGGCGGACAGCTGAACGCTGCTTGCAGCGTTCGGGTGTCCGCCTGGCCGTGCGGAGGCGTGCGGATCCGTCCAGACTTACAATGTAAGTCAATGGGGACGGATCCGTTTGAAGATGCCACAATATGGCTCAATCTTCAAGCGGATCCGTCCCCCATTGACTTTACATTGAAAGTCTGGACGGATCCGTCCAAGGCTATTTTCACACTTAGCTTTTATATGCCAATATAATGCAGACGGATCCGTTCTGAACGGAGCCTCCGTCTGCATTATTATGATCGGATCCGTTCAGAACGGATCCGATCGAACGCTAGTGTGAAAGTAGCCTTAATATCGGTTTACACTTGAACTCTGTCACACAATATCACTTGACAACACTTGTATCTTCTCCGGCAGATGGAAAGTTCTGTGTGAAATTCCCACCCTTTGGTTCAGCAAATTTAAGACCTTTTCTTGTTCTTCTCTAAGGCCCCTTTCACATGAGCAAATTTTCAGCGCGGGTGCAATGCGTGACGTGAACGCATAGCAACCGCACTAACTCCTGACCCATTCATTTCAATGTGTCTGTGTACATGAGCGTTTTTTCACGCATCAGTTCTGCGTTGCGTGTAAAATGCAGCATGTTCTATATTCTGCGTTTTTCACGCAGCCCTGGCCCCATGGAAATGAATGGAGCTTCAGTGAAAAACCATTGTGTGGTTGCACCAAATGTATAAAATGGTGCACAGTTTTCTTGTATGTGGTGCAACTGCATTGTGTTGAATGACTTTAGTCTTATGAAAGGTTACAACTTTTTTGTGACATTTCCAAGTGTCTCACATAATAAAGGTGCCATAATCCAGGTCTAACATCATTTTCCAGCCTCAAAGGGCATATGTCAGCAGGTTTGTATCTATGAAACTGTCTGACCTGTTACATGTGCACTTGGCAGCTGAAGACATCTGTGTTGGTCCCATGTTCATATGTGGTCAGACCTTGGCACCTATTGGACAGTGTTCACACACTATAGGTAGGTTAGTAGTAGGTCTGTGCTACACTAAGGTACCTTGGCGGGGTGCGCAGGCTCTGATATGTTCCTTATAGGAATATATTGGCTAAAATCTCATTTTTTAACATCAGTGTGAGGGTTTAGCCTTGTAATGTCAGTTGCACACTATTGTGGTGCACCATTTGCAGTGATCTATTTACCCATCTTCATATGTGCCAGCATTTGGATAACCCTTTACGTTTGAATATATGCAAATGAATGGGCTCAGCTTTCTTTGCAGTGACAGCGCCCCCATTAGAGGCTCATTTGCATATATTAAGATTTTTCTCTGTAATGCGGGCTCATATGAACATGGGACCAACACAGATGTCTTCTTCAGCTGCCAAGCGCACATGCAACAGGTCAGGCAATTTTCAGAGGTACAAATAGTTGTCATTTAAACATAAACCACTTTGAAAAGTGGTGTGGCTCCTAAATGTCGCAGAAAACACCACAATTGGCATGTCATGTGACATTTTTACACCAAGAACCAGACGATTCTGGTTTGATAAATGTCCAAAAGAAGGAAGAGTTGTCCCTTCAAGGGAGAATGGTGCAACCGCACCTCTCACCAGGGTACTGCTAAGAAACGTAATGCATGAAAATTAAAGGGGCAGTAACGTTCTAAAATTTATAAATTTTAATGGTACGGATAAAATACACATAAACCCCTTACAAACAGAAACAGACAGACACAAGCGGGACCCCACTTACACGTGAACCGCTGGGAAGCGGATTGCGGTAGATGAGGCCCCTCGGGCCGACCCTTATTGAAATGGTGTGGACCCCAAGGATCAAGGGGAATCACACTTGGTGGTAAGAATAAACATAAATGTCTTGTGTCCCAAAGTAAGGACACCAGGGTAAAGCCTAATGTAGGTAAGAAGACAAGGGGGGATCTTACCGGAACCAAGTCGATAGGCACGTTTATTCAACAAGCTCAGGAGGTCACCGGAAATGATGGTCCTTTCTCAGCGCCTAGGTCGGTGTCCTTCGGAACTGGGTTAGGCTACTTTCACACTTGCGTTTGATCGGATCCGTTCTGAACGGATCCGATCATATTAATGCAGACGGAGGCTCCGTTCAGTACGGATCCGTCTGCATTAATAACTTAGAAAAATTTCTAAGTGTGAAAGTAGCCTGAGCGGATCCGTTCAGACTTTCAATGTAAAGTCAATAGGGGACGGATCCGCTTGAAGATTGAGCCATATGGTGTCATCTTCAAGCGGATCCGTTCCCATTGACTTACTTTGTAAGTCTGGACAGATCCGCACTCCTCCGCACGGCCAGGCGGACAGCTGAACGCTGCAAGCAGTGTTCAGCTGTCCGCCTGGCCGTGCGGAGGCGAGCGGAGCAGGGGCTGAACGCCGCCAGACTGATGCAGTCTGAGCAGATCCGCATCCATTCAGACTGCATCAGGGCTGGACGGAAGCGTTCTGCTCCGCTTGTGAGCTCCTTCAAACGGAGCTCACGAGCGGACAGCAGAACGCTAGTGTGAAAGTAGCCTTATCTTGAACAGGGTCATGCGTTGTGGAGTACCGCAGGGAATTAGACTGTCCCTGTTGCACCCTACTTGACCTAACGTGACCCTGATGCCCTAACACGGGATCCGTGCCCCGCAAGGGGTGGTCCCGTCCAGAACCTCACCCTGGTCTAAGGTCCCTATAAGACCCTGCCGGGGTGATGAGGAGGACACCTGATACAGTGAAAAATAGAAAACCGTGGGTACCAAAAATTGGGTATGTTCACCTGTCCCTACGCGTTTCTTCGATAGAACATACTTAAAAGTAATTATAATGAACCCCTTGAATCGTCAGGGGACGGGGGTTAGCACAAGTGGTGGTTGTCCTCAGTAGCACAGTATAAAAGTTATATTGCTGAGCGTGATGGAAAGGGCAAACTAAATTAAGCCACTCGTGGTACGTGGTGTGTTTACACTAGGGTTAACCTCAACTGCAGATAGTAAATAGAATAATGATAAGCAGTTGGGATAAAAAGCGCAGGCTAGCTCTAACCACTGATTGGTGTGCGGTGAGGTAACTGTGTACCTAGAATGCGTATGGCAAAAGTCCAGGTGTACCTGTAACACAAGAGTAAAAAAGGAACACCCGCTAGACACATCTCTAATGATAGATAACCCTGCTGATCCCCTAACACAAGTAGGGGCCGGCAGGCAGTACACTAATATACATCTAGACATTCAGATATTTTAAAGTACAGTTACTTACATACAGCCTGGGATGCGTATGGCAATCTTCTGGCTGGACCAGCATCAGACAGTTTATGTGAGGCCGGGTCTGTGGCGTCTGACAGCGCTATGTGACGCGCTGATACTGTTTTAAGGTGAAGGGGGGCGGAGGTTTAATCCGCGCATGCGCGCACGGGACGCGGTCGCATTGTGATGAGAAAGCATCACATGTTGCGTCACGCGTCACGTGAGTGCGCGTCATTGGTCATGTGAGCGCTGAGGCTGCCCCATTCTTTGCCTGTGTCCACCAACGGAAGCACCCAATCAGATTACAATAAAGATCAGTGGGCGGACGCACCAGGTGGGCACAGGATGGGCGGATGCAGCGATTCGCTCAAGAGGCTAAGTGGGTGGAGCTGGGCAGAATTACGCTGTCCGGCTGCTACAAACCACTTCTATATAGGATATGTGTGGAGGGTCATAGTCACAGATCCTACAATAAGGACAACACAGTGGACATTAAGGGGCAGGGATAACCAAAGTGACCGAGGATGGGACACCAGTAGGGATTGAGTAAATTACAGACTCCCAAACCACATATGGAGAGAGTTGCTGAATGCATGGACGAGTGAGCAATCTTGTGTAGTGAAGGGAATCCTTTATTGAGATATTGTATCGTAGGGCAGACACAAAACTTAAGGCCCTGTCAAAGAAAACATCCAAACTGAAGTTGGTCGTTGAGGCCTTGGGGGTTGGTGGTTTTTAGTTTAAAAATCCACCAGCACTCACGTTGTAATATGCGCTTGTCCCAATCGCCCCCACGTTGAGGTTTCTGGACATGTTCGATGCCCATAAAGGTCACGGCTGAGGTGCGTCTGCCGTGGTCAGTGTGGACATGTCTCGCCACCGGGGTATCTCTGTCGTTGCGGATATCCCCGATGTGCTCCCCCATCCGCTTGCGCAGTTCCCTACGGGTCTTACCCACATACCTCTTGCCGCATTCACAGGTGAGGAGGTAAATAACACCCGTGGTGCGGCAATTGATATGTGGTAAGACTGACCCGCAGGGTCCGGAGCAAAGGATTTACCTTGGGTGAGGTAGGAGCAAAAGCTACAGTGTCCACATCTATGGCAGCCCTTGACCGGGCTATCTAGCCATGTACTTTGTTTCTCTTGTGGGCTATAGTGGCTGTTGACCAACCTATCTCTTAAGTTGATTCCTCTCCTGAAGGTCACGGAGGGTTGGGGGCTTAAGACTGCAGCTAAATCTGGGTCCATGAGAAGAGTGCCCCAGTTGCGACTTAAGATCTCCCTTATTCTCGTGGCTGCAGAATCGAAAGTCCCTACAACCCGTATCAGTTTCCGAGGGTCTGTGCTTGAATTTTTAGTGGGGTGTAGGAGAGTGGTACGCGTCTCGGCACATGCTCTTTGATAGGCCTTTTTAAGTGCCCTATCAGGATAACCCCGTTCATGAAAACGTCTTCTCAGGTCGTCCGCCTGACGCTTAAACTCCCCTTTTTCAGAACAGTTACGTTTAAGCCTCAGATATTGCCCGACCGGTATACCCCACTTCAGTTGGGTGGGATGGCAGCTGTCCCACCTGAGGAGGGAATTCGTAGATGTGGACTTGCAGTAAATGGTGGTCTGTAGGCTGCCGCTGTCGCCCCTGGATATGGAAATGTCCAAGAACGGGAGGTGGTCCCGCACGATAATGGAGGTAAACCTAAGGTTAAGACTATTATGGTTGAGCTCGTTGACGAACTCCATGAAGGCGTCCTCTGGCCCGCTCCACAAGATGAAAATGTCATCTATGTAGCGGGACCAGAGGGCGATGTACTCCGCGTACCGTCTTGGTGCATCACCGAAGACCACAGTCTCCTCCCACCAGCCCAGGAGCAGATTCACATAAGACGGCGCACATGAGCTGCCCATCGCGGTGCCCCTGAGCTGGTGGTAAGTACGGCCGTCGAAGAGGAAGAAATTACTACGGAGAACGTAATTCAGTAGATTCAGAACCAGGTTATTATGTGCGATAAACTGTTGGCCCCTTGCTCTCAGGTAATGTGCGGCAGCCTCAAGCCCTTTTTCATGCGGGATGGACGAATATAGGGCCTCAACATCAATTGATGCTAGGAACCAGTGTGGTTCAATCTCTATATTCTCAAGTTTCGTGAGGAGATCTCCTGTGTCCTTCACATATGAGGGCAGTGATTGTACAAAGGGGCAGAGGATGTGATCTACATAAATGCCCACGTTCTGTGACAGGTTCCCCACCCCTGAAACAATCGGACGCCCTTTGATAAATGTCCCCCAGAGTTTTTAGATAGACCACCACAGACCTTTGGACCTCCTGGTAGCTAGTCTTCACTACATTCTGGCTCTGATCCTAGGCTATTATGTTTCTTGAACAAATCACTGAAGAAGGATAAATAGGTAGGTAGCCACAAATAAATATTAGCTCTGCCTAAAAGGATACTAAAATAAAATAATAATGATTTTATTGATAAATAGCTCTAAAAACACAAAGGAGAGGGGCACTTGCCCTCCATATTTCAGACACAGCCTCAATGTTTAATACACCTGGCAGGGGAACATAGAATCAAACAGGACTGATATACACCTAGTCCTTCCCCTTTCCTTTGTCTACCCAGAGTATAGCGCCCTTCTCCTTTGTGTTTTTAGAGCTATTTATCAATAAAAGTCCCTGCTGACTGGCACCTACTCCTCCTGGGAGCTGGCATCCACAAAGCCCTATTTCTGCTGCCAACTACTGTGACAGGGTATGGTGGTAGCGCAATGTACAGCTGTGTACCATCCTGTGGGCTAACAGGTACAGAGCCACTGTATGGTACATAGTACAAACCTGTCATATTAACACTATACAGCAATAGACATTATAATGTAGGGGGGTGGGAAACGTGTATATCTGTGGTCCCACCCATTTACACATGTGCCTCCTTTGTAGAAGTGATAATTGAAAGAAGCATTGTAAAGCTACCGGGCCCAGTTGACAAGAATGATGCATGGCTTTACACTATTGATGGGGGTTATGGTTTGGATAGTTCCGTGATACAGTCTTGTAACCCATGTGATGGACAAGCACCTTAGAAATGTCTATGATCAGGGATAGAGCCACCTCAGCTCCTATGTTGTGTTTTATAAGCCGTGAACACTGCCATAGATGTGATATCTAAATGTCTGGAAATATCTGTATGATGATGGGAAATACCTGTGTGGTAAAGAAACATTAGCAGTCATGGATCCTGAGGAGCTTGTCTAGCTGATGGTTGTATACAGGAACGCTGCAGGACACTACAATCAGCAGTATGATGCCTCTAAGTCAACATGAGTGTTCGGGTCATTGGAGCTAAATGAAGAGAACTAAAGCATTCATGACCTATGCATATAACAAACTAAAGAGATGTGCCCTTCTAACCAGGGTACTACTATGTCACATCGTGTTTGCTACAAAATCAAATGGAATAATGCTAGCCATACAGAATGGATTAAATGGGGTTTCTGAGATTTTCATGCTGATGGGCTATCCTCAGGATAGGCCATCGATATATAATAGTTGGGATTCTGACTCCCGGGAACCCTGTTGCTCCGCAGCCTCTTCCTAGTCCTGTGATCTAAGAGAGATCATATTGAGTAACTGATTTTGCCCAATTTATAAGTAGTTTATACAAATTGTTGTCTATGTAGATAGCAATATAATATGATTAGATAAAACGGAATATACGTGGGAACAAATCTGAGGAACTAATGCAGGTAACAGGTTAATTAATAAAACATCACTTCCGCACACAATTTCCATCTATAGAATTGAACTGTTGAAAGTAGATTAGATTATGTTGTATTGAACCATATTTACATAGATAGTTTGTAAGGCTAAAAAAATCTGTCCATCCAGTTCGACCTGTTATCCTGCAAGTTTATTCAGAGAAAGGCAACAAAACCCCTGTGAGGTAGAAGCCAATTTTCCTCATTTTAGGGGACAAAAATTCCTTCCCGTAACCAATCAGGCAATCAGAATAACGGTGGGCTCGCACTAGCGTTATGCCATTCCGCTATAGGTTCCGTTTATAACGGAATATAACGGAATGGCCAGACGGAATGGCCAGACGGAAGCCTTTAAGAGGCATTCCATTTTGCTCCGTCCTAATACAAGTCTGTGTGCATGCATAACGGATCTGTCTGGTTTCCGTTATGCAGGACAGAAACAAGGTTCTGATATGGAGGAGTCTGGAGAGGTCTAATGGAGGAGCACAATGGGCATTATTACTGTGAAGGGGCACATTGGGCATTATTACTGTGAAGGGGGCATAAGGGGGATTATTACTGTGAAAGGGGCACAGAGAGGGCAAAACTACTGTGAGGGTGGCACAATGTGGGCATAACTACTGTGAGAGGGCACAATGTGGGCATAACTACTGTGAGGGGGCACAAAACTACTGTGAAGGACCCGCCCCGGGTGCCAAACACCCTAGGCATGCCACTGCCACCTCCTCAGGTAGAGAGTTCCATAGTCTCAATGCTCTTACTGTAGAGCTTTGCATTTTACTTTTAACATTGAATTCAATGAATGGCGAGTAGAAATGGAAGGTGCTCTGTTTGTATCCATTATTAAATACTTTTTACAGATCTAGTTTTTCTGTTCCTCTGACAGAAAAAAACTGCAGAAATGCAATGCGTTCAGAAGGTCTTCAGTCCCTTTTACATTGTGTTATGTTGTGGTCTTGTGCTTAATGGGGTTGTCTCACTTATTTTTATTATTCAGCAAATAGTATTTATTATGTAGAGGAAGTTAATACAAGGCACTTACTAATGTAATGTGATTGTCCATATTGCCTCCTTTGCTGGCTGGATTCATTTTTCCATCACTTTATACACTGCTTGTTTCTATGGTTACAACCATCCTGAAATCCATCAGTGGTGTCCGTGCTTGCACACTATAGGAAAAAGCACCATCCTATGTGAGCTCCCACGGTCCCGGCCACCAGACAGGCCAACAGCTTTTCCTATAGTGTGCAAGCATGGCCAATGCTGATGGATTACAGGATGGTCATAACCATGGAAACGAGAAGTATATAATGTCATGGAAAAATAAATCCAGCCAGCAAAGGAAGCAATATTGATAATAACAATACATTAGTAAGTGGCTTGTATTAACTCCCTCTACATGATAAATGCTATTTGCTAAAGTCAGCCCCTTTTAATAAAAAAAAATCAACATTTGCCCCATAATTCTATTTTCATACCCCATAATGAGAAACAGAATGTTCAAAATCTTCCATTATTCAGGACTTAGTTGAAGCACCTTTGGAAGTGATTGCAGCCTCCAGTCTTCTTGTTATCATGCCACGAGTTTTCCACCACTGGATTTGTGGATTTTCTGCCATTCTTCTCAGCAGATCCTCTCAAGCTCTGTCAGGTTGGATGGAACTATTGGTGGACAGCCATTTTCACATCTCTCCAGAGAGAGCCACTTAACGACATTATCAATGAGTTGTCCCTAATGCCACTCCTGTGTTGTCTTGGCTTGTGCTTCTTGTTGGACTAGAGGACTCTGGATCAGGTTTTCATTAAGACTATCTCTGTACTTTGCTTTATTCATATTACCCTCAAACCTGACCAGTCTCCCTGTCCCCCTCGCTGAAAAACACCCCCACAGCATGACGCTGCCACCACCAAGCTTCACTGTAGGGATAGTAATGGGCAGATTATGAGCAGTCCCTGGACTGTGCCATCCTCAATATGTATCTGTATTGATGAAATGAAGAATGAAGACGAAGAGCGTCCGATGGGATTATATTTCCATTGGAGTTATTCTTTTCTACAGTTTTAATATCGGTTTACACTTGAACTCTGTCACACAATATCACTTGACAACACTTGTATCTTCTCCGGCAGATGGAAAGTTCTGTGTGAAATTCCCACCCTTTGGTTCAGCAAATTTAAGACCTTTTCTTGTTCTTCTCTAAGGCCCCTTTCACATGAGCAAATTTTCAGCGCGGGTGCAATGCGTGACGTGAACGCATAGCAACCGCACTAACTCCTGACCCATTCATTTCAATGTGTCTGTGTACAAGAGCATTTTTTCACGCATTAGTTCTGCGTTGCGTGTAAAATGCAGCATGTTCTATATTCTGCGTTTTTCACGCAGCCCTGGCCCCATGGAAATGAATGGAGCTTCAGTGAAAAACCATTGTGTGGTTGCACCAAATGTATAAAATGGTGCACAGTTTTCTTGTATGTGGTGCAACTGCATTGTGTTGTATGACTTTAGTCTTATGAAAGGTTACAACTTTTTTGCGACATTTCCAAGTGTCTCACATAATAAATGTGCCATAATCCAGGTCTAACATCATTTTCCAGCCTCAAAGGGCATATGTCAGCAGGTTTGTATCTATGAAACTGTCTGACCTGTTACATGTGCACTTGGCAGCTGAAGACATCTGTGTTGGTCCCATGTTCATATGTGGTCAGACCTTGGCACCTATTGGACAGTGTTCACACACTATAGGTAGGTTAGCAGTAGGTCTGTGCTACACTAAGATACCTTGGCGGGGTGCGCAGGCTCTGATATGTTCCTTATAGGAATATATTGGCTAAAATCTCATTTTTTAACATCAGTGTGAGGGTTTAGCCTTGTAATGTCAGTTGCACACTATTGTGGTGCACCATTTGCAGTGATCTATTTACCCATCTTCATATGTGCCAGCATTTGGATAACCCTTTACGTTTGAATATATGCAAATGAATGGGCTCAGCTTTCTTTGCAGTGACAACGCCCCCATTGCTCCTAGAGGCTCATTTGCATATATTAAGATTTTTCTCTGTAACGTGGGGTCATATGAACATGGGACCAACACAGATGTCTTCTTCAGCTGCCAAGCGCACATGCAACAGGTCAGCCAATTTTCAGAGGTACTAATAAATGTAATTTAAACATAAACCACTTTGAAAAGTGGTGTGGCTCCTAAATGTCGCAGAAAACACCACAAGTGGCATGTCATGTGACATTTTTACACCAAGAACTAGATCTATCTGGTTTGATAAATGTCCCCCAGAGTTTTTAGATAGACCACCACAGACCTTTGGACCTCCTGGTAGCTAGTCTTCACTACATTCTGGCTCTGATCCTAGGCTATTATGTTTCTTGAACAAATCACTGAAGAAGGATAAATAGGTAGGTAGCCACAAATAAATATTAGCTCTGCCTGAAAGGATACTAAAATAAAATAATAATGATTTTATTGATAAATAGCTCTAAAAACACAAAGGAGAAGGGCACTTGCCCTCCATATTTCAGACACAGCCTCAATGTTTAATACACCTGGCAGGGGAACATAGAATCAAACAGGACTGATATACACCTAGTCCTTCCCCTTTCCTTTGTCTACCCAGAGTATAGCGCCCTTCTCCTTTGTGTTTTTAGAGCTATTTATCAATAAAAGTCCCTGCTGACTGGCACCTACTCCTCCTGGGAGCTGGCATCCACAAAGCCCTATTTCTGCTGCCAACTACTGTGACAGGGTATGGTGGTAGCGCAATGTACAGCTGTGTACCATCCTGTGGGCGAACAGGTACACAGCCACTGTATGGTACATAGTACAAACCTGTCATATTAACACTATACAGCAATAGACATTTTTATGTAGGGGGGTGGGAAACGTGTATATCTGTGGTCCCACCCATTTACACATGTGCCTCCTTTGTATAAGTGATAATTGAAAGAAGCATTGTAAAGCTACCGGGCCCAGTTGACAAGAATGATGCATGGCTTTACACTATTGATGGGGGTTATGGTTTGGATAGTTCCGTGATACAGTCATGTAACCCATGTGATGGACAAGCACCTTAGAAATGTCTATGATCAGGGATAGAGCCACCTCAGCTCCTATGTTGTGTTTTATAAGCCGTGAACACTGCCATAGATGTGATATCTAAATGTCTGGAAATATCTGTATGATGATGGGAAATACCTGTGTGGTAAAGAAACATTAGCAGTCATGGATCCTGAGGAGCTTGTCTAGCTGATGGTTGTATACAGGAACGCTGCAGGACACTACAATCAGCAGTATGATTCCTCTGAGTCAACATGAGTGTTCGGGTCATTGGAGCTACAGTTGTGTTCAAAATTATTCAATCCCCACTGAAATTGAGTGTTTTGGCCAGTTTGACATTGATTTTGATCATTTCAGTCATCTTGTTTACAATTAAATCAAAGAGGCACTTGTAAGTCACACAAATATAACATAACATTTATAATGAAATAACCACAAATGTATTTTCTGTCCTCACATCATTATCAGTTTTATTCAACCCCCAAGTGACATTCAATCTTAGTACTTAGTACAACATCCTTTTCCAGTTATAACAGCTTTTAAACGTGAAGCATAGCTTGACACAAGTGTCTTGCAGCGATCTACGGGTATCTTTGTCACATTCTTAGGCTTGCGCGCTGCAACTGCTTTCTTTAAGTCCCACCAGAGGTTCTCAATCGGATTTAAGTCTGGTGACTGCGATGGCCACTTCAAAATGTTCCAGCCTTTAATCTGCAACCATGCTCTAGTGGACTTGGAGGTATGCTTGGGATCATTGTCCTGTTGAAAGGTCCAACGTCTCCCAAGCCTCAGGTTTGTGACGGACTGCATCACATTTTCATCCAATATCTCCTGGTACTGAAGAGAATTCATGGTACCTTGCACACACTGAAGCTTCCCTGTACCTGTAGAAGCAAAACAGCCCCAAAGCATGATTGACCCCCCGCCATGCTTCACAGTAGGCAAGGTGTTCTTTTCTTCATAGGCCTTGTTCTTCCTCCTCCAAACATAGCGTTGATCCATGGGCCCAAACAGTTCTAATTTTGTTTCATCAGTCCACAGAACACTATCCCAAAACTTTTGTGGTTTTTCCACATGACTTTTGGCATACTGCAGTCGACTCTTCTTATTCTTTGGAGACAGCAAGGGGGTGCGCCTGGGAGTTCTGGCATGGAGGCCTTCATTACGCAGTGTGCGCCTTATTGTCTGAGCTGAAACTTCAGTACCCACATCTGACAAATCTTTTTTCAGTTCCTCAGCAGTCACATGGGGACTTTTCTCCACTTTGCGCTTCAGGTAACGCACAGCAGTCGAAGTCAGCATCTTCTTTCTGCCACGACCAGGTAGCGTTTCAACAGTGCCCTTTGCCTTGAATTTGCGAATGATGCTTCCTATGGTGTCTCTTGGTATGTTTAGCATCTTTGCAATCTTCTTATAGCCATTGCCCTTCCTGTGAAGAGAAATCACCTCTTCTCTTGTCTTCCTGGACCATTCTCTTGACTTCACCCTGTTTGTAAACACACCAGTAAATGTCTAGAAGGAGCTGAGTATCACAGTCCTTTTAAATCTGCCTAATTGGTGCTTATTATGCTTGATTGCTGCTCCTTGACCTCCACAGGTGTTTTTAATACCTGATCGAAAACACTTGAATGAACCTCTGTTCTTAAGAGTGGTAGTCTTTAAGGGGTTGAATAATTGTGTCAATGAAGAAATCACAAAAAAAACATTTAATACTGTATTACAAAAACAATTTTAGTGATTTTAGTTGCATTTGGTTCTTTAAAAAGTCCTTGTAAGATTTCATTCTGAACACAATTACAAATGTACACTAATTTCCCTAAAACCCTTTACAGCATTGGGGGTTGAATAATTTTGAACACAACTGTAAATGAAGAGAACTAAAGCATTCATGACCTATGCATGTAACAAACTAAAGAGATGTGCCCTTCTAACCAGGGTACTACTATGTCACATCGTGTTTACTACAAAATCAAATGGAATAATGCTAGCCATACAGAATGGATTAAATGGGGTTTCTGAGATTTTCATGCTGATGGGCTATCCTCAGGATAGGCCATCGATATATAATAGTTGGGATTCTGACTCCCGGGAACCCTGTTGCTCCGCAGCCTCTTCCTAGTCCTGTGATCTAAGAGAGATAATATTGAGTAACTGATTTTGCCCAATTTATAAGTAGTTTATACAAATCGTTGTCTATGTAGATAGCAATATAATATGATTAGATAAAACGGAATATACGTGCGAACAAATCTGAGGAACTAATGCAGGTAACAGGTTAATTAATAAAACATCACTTCCGCACACAATTTCCATCTATAGAATTGAACTGTTGAAAGTAGATTAGATTATGTTGTATTGAACCATATTTACATAGATAGTTTGTAAGGCTAAAAAAATCTGTCCATCCAGTTCGACCTGTTATCCTGCAAGTTTATTC
The DNA here is from genome assembly GCF_014858855.1 of Bufo gargarizans. NCBI lineage: Eukaryota > Metazoa > Chordata > Amphibia > Anura > Bufonidae > Bufo > Bufo gargarizans. Next base: position 199,640,115 of record NC_058086.1, read on the forward strand.
AGAGAAAGGCAACAAAACCCCTGTGAGGTAGAAGCCAATTTTCCCCATTTTAGGGGACAAAAATTCCTTCCCGTAACCAATCAGGCAATCAGAATAACGGTGGGCTCGCACTAGCGTTATGCCATTCCGCTATAGGTTCCGTTTATAACGGAATGGCCAGACGGAATGTAAAACGGAAGCCTTTAAGAGGCATTCCATTTTGCTCCGTCCTAATACAAGTCTGTGTGCATGCATAACGGATCTGTCTGGTTTCCGTTATGCAGGACAGAAACAAGGTTCTGATATGGAGGAGTCTGGAGAGGTCTAATGGGCATCTGGAGCAGTCTATGGGGGTCAGGAGGTATGACTGGGGGGGTCTGGAGGTTTGTGGGGGGGTCTGTGTGGTACCAGTATTTTCAGGTGGATTGTTTCTGCAGGAAAGTATTGGGGAGCACAGTGGACACAGTATTGGGGGTGGCAGGATGGGGTGTTGAGCAGGTGGGATGATGATGGAAAAGTAGGAAAGTAAGATGTCTGTTTCTTAAACTCGGCAGAGACGAGGCACAGCTGAAAGAAGTCACAATGGTGGTCTGGTCTGACAGGAGACGAAGAGGAAAGAGAACATCTACATCAGAGAAGAGAAGTCACTGGATGTAAGAGGTATGTGGCGCTGTATTATCCTCTATGTTCTGTAGCGCTGTATGCAATGTTTTTAAAGAGGTTGTCTGCTTTTTTTTTTTTTGTGTGAGAGCTGCCTTCTCTGCTCTGTGTACCTGCTCATTACTGCAAATGCTACGGCGAGCAGGTGAACAGAGCAGAGAAAGCAGCTCTCATATGAGCGCTGCCCTCTCTTCAAACAGCTGGGGCACAGAGGGCATTACTAATGTGAAGGGGGGCACAATGGGCGTTTCTACTATGAAGGGGGCACAGAGCCAGAGGGCATTACTACAATGAAGGGGGCACAGTGGGCATTATTACTGTGAAGGGGGCACAGTGTGCATTATTACTGTGAAGGGGGCACAATGGGCATTATTACTGTGAAGGGGGCACAACAGGGATTTCTACTATGGAGGTGGTACAGAGGGCATTACTAGCACAGTGGGCATTATTACTGTGAAGGAGGCACAATGGGCATTATTACTGTGAAGGAGGCAAAATGGGGATTTCTACTATGGAGGTGGTACAGAGGGCATTACTAGCACAGTGGGCATTATTACTGTGAAGGAGGCACAATGGGCATTATTACTGTGAAAGGGACACAATGGGGATTTCTACTATGGAGGGGGCACAGAGTACATTACTAGCACAGTGGGCATTATTACTGTGAAGGGGGCACAATGGGCATTATTACTGTGAAGGGGCACAAGGGGGATTATTACTGTGAAAGGGGCACAGAGAGGGCAAAAATACTGTGAGGGTGGCACAATGTGGGCATAACTACTGTGAGAGGGCACAATGTGGGCATAACTACTGTGAGGGGGCACAAAACTACTGTGAGGGGGCACATATCTGTACAAAAAAGCCTGTGAAGGACCCGCCCCGGGTGCCAAACACCCTAGGCATGCCACTGCCACCTCCTCAGGTAGAGAGTTCCATAGTCTCAATGCTCTTACTGTAGAGCTTTGCATTTTATTCTTAACATTGAATTCAATGAATGGCGAGTAGAAATGGAAGGTGCTCTGTTTGTATCCATTATTAAATACTTTTTACAGATCTAGTTTTTCTGTTCCTCTGACAGAAAAAAACTGCAGAAATGCAATGCGTTCAGAAGGTCTTCAGTCCCTTTTACATTGTGTTATGTTGTGGTCTTGTGCTTAATGGGGTTGTCTCACTTATTTTTATTATTCAGCAAATAGTATTTATTATGTAGAGGAAGTTAATACAAGGCACTTACTAATGTAATGTGATTGTCCATATTGCCTCCTTTGCTGGCTGGATTCATTTTTCCATCACTTTATACACTGCTTGTTTCTATGGTTACAACCATCCTGAAATCCATCAGTGGTGTCCGTGCTTGCACACTATAGGAAAAAGCACCATCCTATGTGAGCTCCCACGGTCCCGGCCACCAGACAGGCCAACAGCTTTTCCTATAGTGTGCAAGCATGGCCAATGCTGATGGATTGCAGGGTGGTCTGTAACCATGGAAACGAGCAGTGTATAATGTCATGGAAAAATAAATCCAGCCAGCAAAGGAAGCAATATGGATAATAACAATACATTAGTAAGTGGCTTGTATTAACTCCCTCTACATGATAAATGCTATTTGCTAAAGTCAGACAGCCCCTTTTAATAAAAAAAAATCAACATTTGCCCCATAATTCTATTTTCATACCCCATAATGAGAAACAGAATGTTCAAAATCTTCCATTATTCAGGACTTAGTTGAAGCACCTTTGGAAGTGATTGCAGCCTCCAGTCTTCTTGTTATCATGCCACGAGTTTTCCACCACTGGATTTGTGGATTTTCTGCCATTCTTCTCAGCAGATCCTCTCAAGCTCTGTCAGGTTGGATGGAACTATTGGTGGACAGCCATTTTCACATCTCTCCAGAGAGAGCCACTTAACGACATTGTCAATGAGTTGTCCCTAATGCCACTCCTGTGTTGTCTTGGCTTGTGCTTCTTGTTGGACTAGAGGACTCTGGATCAGGTTTTCATTAAGACTATCTCTGTACTTTGCTTCATTCATATTACCCTCAAACCTGACCAGTCTCCCTGTCCCCCTCGCTGAAAAACACCCCCACAGCATGACGCTGCCACCACCAAGCTTCACTGTAGGGATAGTAATGGGCAGATTATGAGCAGTCCCTGGATTGTGCCATCCTCGATATGTATCTGTATTGATGAAATGAAGAATGAAGACGAAGAGCGTCCGATGGGATTATATTTCCATTGGAGTTATTCTTTTCCCGTGGCGACGAACTGGAAGTCAGGTGTTGACCATTTTTGCAATTTATCTTGGATTGTGCCAGACATGAAACTCAAAATTGAGGCCAAGAAGTTTAATCTTGGTTTCATCAGACCAGAGAATCTTGTTTCTAACAGGCTGAGAGTCCTTTAGTTTTTTTCAAACTTCAGGTGGGCTTTCATGTGTCTTATAGGCAACTTTCACACTCGTGTTTTGTGCGGATCCTTCATGGACGGATCCGTTCAGATAATACAGCTGTCTGCATCCGTTCAGAACGGATCCGGTTGTATTATATTTAACATAGCCAAGACGGATCCGTCATGAACACTATTGAAAGTCAATGGAGGACGGATCAGTTTTCTATTGTGCCAGATTGTGTCAGAGAAAACGGATCCCTCCCCATTGACTTACATTGTGTGCCAGGATGGATCCGTTTGACTCAGTTTCATCAGATCATCAGATGGACATCAAAACGCTGCAAGCAGCGTTTTGGTGTCCGCCTCCAAAGCGGAATAGAGACTGAATCGATGCAAACTGATCCTTTTCCATTCAGAATTCTCATGAAGGTATAGAAATATTTCAAAGAAGATCAAAAGAATACTATAAAGCTAAATTTCAAGTGTCATAGCAAAGGGTCTTAATACTTATGTCCATACAAAATTTAAATTTTTACTAGTTTTTACAATAAATTTGTAAAAATTTATAAAATTCTGTTTTCACTTTCTCATTATTGGGTATTGAGTGTAGAATAATGGTGGAAAACGTATTTTTTTATTTTAGCATAAGGCCTCAAATAACAAAATGTGAAAAAAGTGAGAGGGTCTGAAGACTTTCCAAATGCATTGTGTATATACAGAATATACACACCCATACCGTATTGTACACATTACACATACATACAACATACGTGTGCAGAACCTTCTTTCTGCTTAAACTGCTCTCCGCAATCTCTCCGGCTCCCTCTTTTGTCTGGCCCGACAGAGTTGCTGCCTGGATCAAGTTACAACATTTGGTAAGAGGTTCTGGCTGTAATAAATGTGCGCAGTACGGATGGAGGAGGGAGAGAAGGCGAAGTAGAACTTCCAGAAACCAATGTCCTGTGCCTTGTCCACATCTCTATATGACTGGACTTGGGGCATGTGGTCTGGATGCTCCCTCTCACCGCATCCTGTCTCCAATGGAACTCAGCTTTTCATTCCCCAACTTCAGGCCGAGCCCATAATAGAATTGTGTTCATACATGGACTACCTCAGACTCAGTAGTCAGTAATGCAGCCAATGAGCAAGATCTGAGGAAATAAAATGGCAGTTAAGCACCCTCCGTAGTATCTGAAAAGCTGATAACTGGACAGTCTGTTTAAGCTGATATTTTTAAAATGATGGTTATTCAATGGCATCAATGAAGTATCAGAATTAGGGTGCATTCACACGACCATATGTATTTTGCGGTCCGTGTTGCATCCATCATTTTTTTGATCCATTGTAACAATGCCTATTCTTGTCTGCGAAATGCACAAGAATAGCACATGTTCTATCTTTGTGGAATGAACATGAGGATGAGGACAACACACGATGAGCTGTCAGTAATTTTTTGCTGACCCATTAGGATGAATGGGTCCGCATCCAATCCGCAAAAATTAGGATCGGATGCGGACCAAAAATTCAGTCATGTGAATGGCTCGGCGCATGCCCAGTGACGACGATGAAGCTCCTGCCCTCAGTCTCCTGCAGATCGCACTGGCGCAGCCCTCAGTGGGTACTGCGCCTGCGCGAGAGTTCGTTCGGCCGTGAGGGAGGGGGAGGAGAGGGATGAGAGGCTGTGGGAGGTTAGGCAGTCGGAAGGAGGCGGGCTGGGCACTGTAAGAGGGGCGTTACTGGGCTCACTAAGGGGAACAGAACGCCCCTCTGGGCACCTTCAGGGCTAATTTGCATAATCATAAAAGTCGTTTTTCTCATAAACTACTGGACGGATTACAAGATAGAAGAGCACAGCCTATTCAAGGTAATCTGTGCTGCATGACTGCTTTAAAATCGGATTTTGGGTTAGGGGAGGTGACAGAATCCCTTTAATGTGGTCTATAAGGTTCCTCGGAGGTGCCAATCGTTTTGTTGGACAAAACAGTGCTCGATGTGATGGCCTCTGTGACACAAATGAAAAATAATATCTTCGGGTACTTTCACACTAGCGTTTTTATTTTCCGGCATTGAGTTCCGTCCTAAGGGCTCTATACCGGAAAAAAAATGATCAGTTTTATCCTAATGCATTCTGAATGGAGAGCAATCCGTTCAGGATGCATCAGTTCAGTCCCTCTTATGTTTTTTGGCCGGAGAAAATACCGCAGCATGCTGCAGTTTTCTCTCTGGCGAAAAATCCTGAACACATTAATTTCTATTGAAATGCATTATTGCCGGATCCGGCCCAAAGTGTTTCGGCAAAACGGATCCGTTCTTTCCGTCTGCGCATGCGCAGACCATTAAATCTGTAAAAAAAAATTAACACCGGATCTGTTTTTCTGGATGACAACCGGAAAGACGGATCCGGTATTCCTATGCATTTGTGAGACGAATCCGGATCCGTCTCATAAATGCATCCGTTTGCGTCCAGATTGCCGCAAGTGTGAAAGTACCCTTACCGGTTCGGCTCTGGGCCACACTAGCTTTCAGTCATGGACAGACCGCCACTCTTCCTGTGCCTCTGTACATGCTGACATCACTGCTAAACCCAACGATTGACCAATCTAGTCACCAGACTTTGCCGATAAAAATAAGTATACTGCAAAGTTTATTTTTCAATTTTGAACCCGAATTTATAGAATTTTAAGTACAACAAAAAACACTATTACAACTAAAAACAACAACACATATATTTGTGAAAAGTATTGATGCTGTATACTTCAATATATTCTTATGCAGCAAATTAAGTATATCAGCAAATTGTAAAGAGAGGACTTGAAATGTACAGTATTATTCTCAACCTCCTCCTGCTCTGTCACGGCTAACAGCCATGCTGCAGTATGCACTTTGTTTACTGCCATCCCTTATGTGCAAGCCACGTCACTAAATTGCCCCTTTAAGAGTAAGCTTTTGTTACACAGCATGGGGGCGGAGTTAAGGCGTTTGCTTCTGGGAAATGAAGTTCTTCAAGCAGTGCTCTTGATTCTTTCATAACGTGTCAGAACTACAGATCCCAGATCTTGTATTTTTACTACTTTCCTTTTCAACCAGTATAAACCTGTTATACGTAGATCTGCTTTTCAGGAGCAATCTGCGACAGTGTAAGGATTGTGCCTGTAGATGAAATGCAGGCATTGTTACTAAAAGCTTTTACACAGACCAATGTTTCAGGCAATTATCTGGAACAAAGCAAACTCCTGATAACTGCCTGATCATCAGCGGAGGTGAGAGCTGAATTGACATGGAGCAATCATCTCGACTGCATGGGGACAAGTGATCTCTACTGTGATCGCTTGTCTCCATAGAACATCATGGTTTCTGAGCAGCAGATCTTTGTTTACACAGGACAATCTGCTGCAAGAAACAGTGGTTTTAGGTAGGGTAGCGGCAAAGGACACGATTACCAAATGAACAAGTGTTTGCTCATTCTTTGGGTGATTGCAGACACCTTTTAGGGTATGGCCACACGTTCGGGTTTTCTGATGCAGTTTTTGAAGCCAAAACCAGGAGTGTGTTCAAAAAAAGAGGAGGCCTTTAACCTGTCCTTAATACGTTTTCTCCTTTTATGATCCACTCCTGGCTTTTGGCTTCAAAAACTACATAAAAAATCTGAATGTGTGGCAGCAACTTTATACAGGCCAGTCATCAGGAACAAGGGTTTCTCCAAACGCTCATGATTATCGTTATATGTAAAAGGTCCATCTGAACTAGAAAGGACCATTTGGAACTATAAGATATGGCGTAATAATGAGAATTTATACTATATTCAGCAGGCATATTGTACCAGTGTTTAACTGTCTGTGTTCCTCATGTAACAACTGGACCCCTCACACTTTTATGGAACTGAACGTTCAGTGTCATAGAGATCTATGGTGCTATAGGATTGATTTACTAGAGTTGTTGAAATTATGTTTTTAGTCTTTCCCACTGCTGAGCATTTCTATTCTACAGTTGTTCTAGGAGTTTGAAGCCCTTTTTCCTATCTCAAGAGATATGTACAGCACTGAAATTGCTAACTCCAAGGAGGGAGCACACCATCTACCAACAGCAGTCCCACCCAATGTCTATCTGGTAAACCCTCATTGCAAGCTTATCCCCTGGCACTCCTTCCAGGCAGGACTAAGATCTTCCGCTATTACAAGCCAGTTCACTTCTCTGTTTTTACAAAGGAAGTATGAGCCTATTATTGTGCTACATTCTTAAGTGCTAAGATCCTTGAACTCGAGGCTACTCAGTGCTAATGGGTGCCAAATCATTAATTGATGGAGCGTACACCAGACAGAATTACAGATTGCTCGGATTGTACAGTATCTCTAGACACAATACTCCAGCACTGTTTGCATCTGTTTGCAAAGTGTTACATGTAGGTATGATCTACAGCTCCTCTAACAGTTCCAACAGCAACATCAACAAAACCATACTTACCAGGTAACCCTACAGTTAGGGAAACAGACCCTATCAGAAAGTGAAAAAAGAACACCTGGAAAACTTAAAGGGGTTTTACAGTTTGTTTTAACTTGTGATCTATCCTCTGGATAGATCATCAGCATCTGATCGGTGGGGGTCCGACACCCGGGACCCCTGCCGATCAGCTGTTTGAGAAGGCAGCGGCGCTCCAGCAGCTCTGCGGCCTTCTCACTGTTTACCGCAGGCCCAGTGACGTCACGACTTGTATCGACTGGCCTGGGCGCGGCTAAGCTCTGTTCAAGTGAATAGAGATTAGCCCCACCCAGGCCAGTTCATACTAGTCGTGACGTCACTGGGCCAGCGGTAAAAAGTGAGAAGGCCGCGGCGCTGCTAAGGCACCGCTGCCTTCTCAAACATCTGATCGGCGGAGGTCCCGGGTGTCGGACCTCTGCTGATCAGATGATGATGATCTATCCAGAGGATAGATCATCAGTCAAAACTGTAGAACCCCTTTAATGTGATTAAGCTGAGATTGACAAAGTATAAACTGCTAGTGGTGCTTGGTCAATGATCACACAAGCAAGGTGGTGCACCCTTTATTTTGGGTTCTGCAGAAGGTGTATGTTGAAACAGGCTGCCACTCTGGCATGGTAAGAGTCATACTTTGTCAGTCTCAGCTCAATCGTATTAAATATCCCAGATGTTCTTTTAAAATTTCTGGTAGTGAATATATATCAGTCAACCCCCACCATATATATATATATAAGCAAAAAAACGGAACAGCACCTCCTGAGACAAATCGCAGGTGCAAGCTACCCGGCAATAATACAGCAAACAAATAACGTAGCAGCACACAACTAAATGCACTAAGACTGAGTGAACAGGTGAATGTGTGAACAGGGTCAAATACATGACGCCAATCTTAGCGCATATTATTGATCAAAAATATGTCGAGCCCACCTACCAGACGATAGCTTCTTATCAGGTGGGACCTACTCTGAGGCTGGGTTCACACCTGAGCGTTTTACAGCGCGTTCCTACACGCTGTAAAACGGTCAACAAGGAGAAACCAATGCTTCCCTATCGGCATGGTTCTCACCTGGGCGTTTTACAGCGCGTACGATCGCGCTGTAAAACGCCCCACGCCCCAAGAAGTACATGAGCTTCTTTGGGGCGTCTTGTCGCGCGTTCCAGTACATAGACTTTCGGGAATGCGCGACAATGGGCGTTCGCTTGTCTCTGTATGCGCGATTGCAAACGCCCGTACAATCGCGCATACAGAGCGCTCCATCGCGAACGCTCAGGTGTGAACCCAGCGTAACACGGAGGGTCCAGCTCCATTGTTACTCTGATTTAAAACACCAAGGGGAGGGGGATGGGCGGGGAGTGCTAAGTTCCAAAGAGGATGCCTGGTCCTCTATAATATACCTATAAGGGTACTTTCACACTAGCGTTTTTCTTTTCCGGCGCTGAGTTTCGTCCTAGGGGCTCAAATCCGGAAAAGAACTGATCAGTTTTATCCCAATGCATTCTGAATGGAGAGCAATCTGTTCAGGATGCATTAGGATGTCTTCAGTTCAGTCTTTTTGACTGATCAGGCTTTTCAGAAAACCGTAGCATGTTGTATTTTACCTCCGGCCCAAAATCTTGAACACTTTGATTGAACGTCGGATCCGGTCTTTTTCCCATTGACTTGCATTAACGCCGGATCCGGTGTCATGTGTTCAGTCAAACCGGATCCGGCTTTTGCATGTTAAACCCGAAAAATTAGAAAGAAATGTTAAAGTTCATAAATGGCGGATCCGTTTTTTCTAATGCATTTTTTCATTGTGATCAAAATCCTGATCAGGATTCAAATGTAATCCATTTTCACACGTTTTTCCGGATCCGGCGGGCAGTTCCGGTGTCGGAATTGAACGCCGAATTTAAACAAGCTACCTTGTCGTCTGGTAGGTGGGCTCGACATATTTTTGATCAATAATATGCGCTAAGAGCTTCTTCACTGCTTTGCAGTAAGTATTGGCGTCATGTATTTGACCCTGTTCACACATTCACCTGTTCACTCAGTCTTAGTGCATTTAGTTGTGTGCTGCTACTTTATTTATTTGCTGTATTATTGCCGGGTAGCTTGCACCTGCAATTTGTCTCAGGAGGTGCTGTTCCGTTTTTTGCTTATATGTATATTATAGAGGACCAGGCATCCTCTTTGGAACTTAGCACTCCCCGCCCATCCCCCACCCCTTGGTGTTTTTAATCAGAATAACAATGCAGCTGGACCCTCCGTGTTAGAGTAGGTCCCACCTGATAAGAAACTACCTTGATCAATAATATGCGCTAAGAGCTTCTTCACTGCTTTGCAGTAAATATTGGCGTCATGTATTTGACCCTGTTCACACATTCACCTGTTCACTCAGTTTACTCATTCTTAGTGCATTTAGTGGTGTGCTGCTACGTTATTTGTTTGCTATATATATATATATATATATATATATATTGTGGGGGTTTAGCTCTTCTCCAGGGGTCATTCTCACAGGTTACTTCACCAGGCACGTATATAATGTCCAAACATTGCATTTATTGTGCAACACCAGCAACAACAAAATAATAAACACTCGCCCGTCCAGGCTCTAACTAAACACAAAGTTTCCTGACTCACTTAGGTCAGAGTTCACACCTTGTGAACTCATGCGGCTTTGTCAGCCAAATGTCCCACAGCCTCCTTGCTGTACAGAGCACAGTATGCCCACTGTCTCCAGTTAACTGTTTCTTGTAGGGGATTTGGGTTCAGTAGTCTGCCTGACTATGGCCCTGCGACCCTCCCAGGCGTCGCTACGTCCCCCAACTCCAGGCTACCACCCAGCCTCGTGGCCCCTCAGCCTTGCCTGGCTGAAACCACACTCACAGAGCCTCCAGGCCTCTGTCACAGTCTCTGTCCCAAGACAACACTTCCCCCTTGCTGACACCCTGGGAGGTGCTTTATGCCAGCCCTTATTATCTCCAGCTTGCCTCACCTGTGGTGGAATAGGGGTGTGGACCGCACTATCCACCCCTTCCTTTCCTCTAAGCTGCGTGAGACCTGTCACTGTCTCACATACCCCCTCCCTTTGTTCAAGCCCGTGAGGGTGAACACCTGCATAACCAAGGGAGGCTGGTGAGAGGGCATCCACCTGGCCTGGACATGGGGAACAGCCACCCACCCTGCTCTTTGGCTGCTCCCAATAAGAACCGGCCCAGATTGGCTTTACGGCCACACTAAGTAACCCAGTGTCAGCGAGCACTAGCTGCTGCTGACACAGAAAATTACTGGATCTTATTTCACCGAGGCCAGGAACCTCGGTGACACGTACCTTCCCCTTGTTCTGCCAGACCCACGCCAGCAGAGCTTGGTTTATCACCCAAACTAGCCTCTTGCCCAATCTAATCTGCCTAACGGCCTCAAGTGCCCATCTCATGGCCAGATACTCTTTTTTCCTCTTTCCCGGGTGATAATGATGCACTCTTTGATCCCTCTCTCTTTTTTGATCCTCTGGCTCCCGCACATGCGCCTCATGTCTTTTCTTGGACTGCTGCACCTCTTGACTGAACTGTTCCCAGTCATGGTCATGTCCCGACACTTTCTCCTTTGCTTTGCAGGGCTCCTTAAGCAGAGCATGCTTGCACCTACTCGCTTCTTTTACGTGCATCTGGGTCACTTCTTCCTTCTTTCCAGCAGTAGTTACCCCAGCTACGATGGCAGTTTCAGAGACCTCTGCTCCTTTAGTGGCTTTTTCCACTTTGGCAGCGGCTCCCTTTGGTTTAACTTTGGTCTCTGCAGCACCTGGGGACTTCACGTCAACCAACACATCGGCCTTAACTTTTTCAGCCTTTGTCTTCTCAAAGTCTCCAGTCTCTTTGACCACCTTCTCACCCTTCTCGGACATGGCACCATACACTTGCCCTGTTAATTCCTCCCCCTCTTTCTCACCGAGGCAGGAGGCACCAGGGTCTTCAGCAGACTCCTCGTCTTCTGTCATTTTCTCCAGAGGCTCACCCAGGATACTGTTCTCCTTTTGGGGAGGAGTCAGGAGATACAGCCCATCGTAATAGCCCGGATCCAAAAACGGATCGTTCACCTCCTCGTACTTCTTCCCCAGCAGGCTGCTGGCTATTTGGAAGGCCTTGTAGGCAGAGGGGACGTCTTCCAGGCCTGGGCTACACGCTACCACGGGTCTGTGGTCTTCGGCATCCACATCAGCCCCATCAACTGGTTCAGCAGAAGCATCTTCTATCTTCTCTGCCACAGCCAGCACCACAGTGCCCGCATCCTCCACCAATTGTGGGGGTTTAGCTCTTCTCCGGGGGTCATTCTCACAGGTTACTTCACCAGGCACGTATATAATTTCCAAACATTGCATTTATTGTGCAACACCAGCAACAACAAAATGACAAAATAATAAACACTCGCCCGTCCAGGCTCTAACTAAACACAAAGTTTCCTGACTCACTTAGGTCAGAGTTCACACCTTGTGAACTCATGCGGCTTTGTCAGCCAAATGTCCCACAGCCTCCTTGCTGTACAGAGCACAGTATGCCCACTGTCTCCAGTTAACTGTTTCTTGTAGGGGATTTGGGTTCAGTAGTCTGCCTGACTATGGCCCTGCGACCCTCCCAGGCGTCGCTACGTCCCCCAACTCCAGGCTACCACCCAGCCTCGTGGCCCCTCAGCCTTGCCTGGCTGAGACCACACTCACAGAGCCTCCAGGCCTCTGTCACAGTCTCTGTCCCAAGACAACACTTCCCCCTTGCTGACACCCTGGGAGGTGCTTTATGCCAGCCCTTATTATCTCCAGCTTGCCTCACCTGTGGTGGAATAGGGGTGTGGACCGCACTATCCACCCCTTCCTTTCCTCTAAGCTGCGTGAGACCTGTCACTGTCTCACAATATATATATATATATATATATATATATACCGTATTTTTCGCCCTATAAGACGCACCGGCCCATAAGACGCACCTAGGTTTTTGGGGAGGAAAATAAGAAAAAAATTATTTTTAGCTTTTGGTGGGTTTGGAACTAATGGTGGTCTGTGGGTGGCACTATTACTGGGGATCTGTGAAGGACACCGTTATGGGGGGATCTGTGGATGACGGACACTGTTATGGGGGGATCTGTGGATGACGGACACTGTTATGGGGGGGATCTGTGGATGACGGACACTGTTATGGGGGGATCTGTGGATGACGGACACTGTTATGGGGGGATCTGTGGATGACGGACACTGTTATGGGGGGGATCTGTGGATGACGGACACTGTTATGGGGGGGATCTGTGGATGACGGACACTGTTATGGGGGGGGGATCTGTGGATGACTGACACACTGTTACAGGGGGGGGGATCTGTGGATGGCACTGTTATAGGGGGGGGTCTGTGGATGGCACTGTTACAGGGGGGGGGATCTGTGGATGGCACTGTTACAGGGGGGGGGATCTGTGGATGGCACTGTTACAGGGGGGGGATCTGTGGATGGCACTGTTACAGGGGGTGGGGGATCTGTGGATGGCACTGTTACAGGGGGGGGGATCTGTGGATGGCACTGTTACAGGGGGGATCTGTGGTTGGCACTGTTATATATGTGCCATCCACAGCCCCCCAGCCCAAAACAGTGGCATCCACAGCCCCCCAGCCCATAACAGTGGCATCCACAGACACCCCCCCCTTAACTGTGCCATCCACAGATCAGCTCACCCACCCGCCGCCGCCCCCAGTGCTAATATTACATGTCTTATTCGATTAAAATGTATTAGATATGCCCCCTCACTCCTATATTGCTAATTGTACCTTACATCCTATTCCTAGCTTCTGTAATGCAGGCCGGGCGGCCGGCGCGTCACTCGCTGACGTCACTTGCCTGCGCCGCCTGCTTCATTCATAAAGTAGGCGGCGCAGGCACGTGACATCAGGGAGTCACGCTGCCGCCCGCCCGTCCTGCATTACAGAAGCTAGGAATAGGATTTAAGGTACAATTAGCAATATAGGAGTGAGGGGGCATATCTAATTTATTTTAATCTAATAAGACATTTAATATTAGTATATCGGAGCGGCGGGGCGGGGCTATAGTACATTGATTGCACCGCCCCGCCGCTATTCCCGGCCCCCAGCTCCTCCTCCAGTCCCTCCCCCGGCCCCAGCGTACGCTACATCGCATCCAGCGATGTTAAATTGTCCGCATTCGCCCCATAAGACGCAGGGGCATTTCCCCCCGATTTTTTGGGGGGAAAAAGTGCGTCTTATGGGGCGAAAAATACGGTATATATAAAAACGTTGCCATCCACATGGGTGAATAAACACCACTATTTTTACTTGGAGTGCTGTCCATGTTTCATCCTTATATATATATATATATATATATATATACATACACTCATTGACAAAATAATGCACCAAGAAGGAGTTATTCACAGAAAAATGAATGCAATCAGCCTTTGCCAGTTCTCGGTGCAAGGATCCTTAGGAGAAACAAATCCACTATAGAAACAAAGTAGTGGGTCCAGCACTCGGGTCTTGAATAATTGAGCATTTATGAGACATTATTCATGCCATGAATAAGGACTGAGTACAGTCTGAAACGCATTGACTGGTGTGGGGAGATGTCCTGCTGTGCAACATTTTTTGACTTTTTAAAAAATATTTGAAATAAAAAGTATGGATTTATTCAAGACCTGAGTGCTGGACCCACAACTTTGTTTCTACTAAGAAGGAGTTATTGGAATGAAACTTCATATGTATAAATGTAAGTGATAACAATATTCGAGTGAAAGGATAAGTTTATTGGGGAAAACTGTGCAATTGAAAGGGGGCTCTGGTACTCTGTTGGGCCACCTCTAGCCTAGATACAAGATGAGATACAGCTGGAAGAATACAGATTCCATATGGTATCCTGTTGTAGCTGGGCCTGTAGATCCTGCACACTCGTCGATTGCCGGAGCTGGTGTCCCAGCTGGTCCCATAAATGCTCAATTGGCGATAAATCTGGTGGCTGGGCAGGCCAAGAAAGTTTTGCAAATTTGTTGAAGACATTCTTGAGAAACCCTTACTCTGTGTGGGCGAGCATTATCATGGTAAAAAATGCCGGTTGGAAGCTCTGCCATGAGAAGCGACACATGTGGCCCCAGGATTTCCTGCACATGTCTATGAGCTGTTAGTGTCACTTGTGTCACTACTAGGGGTAACTGGCTCCCCAGATCATCACATCAGCAGTTTGGGCAGTGTGTCACTCCACAGCAAAGGCAGGATTGAAGTGCACACCACAATGCAAACAATCCTTTATACAGGCAGCCTGTCTGGGTTGTCCAGAGCCTGTTCGCCATGTGTGCATGCCCTCACGTAACCACTGCTTCCAACACTTCCTATTAGCGAGGTCAGAATGGCCTAGATGGTAGGCAGTTTGTCGAAATGACCATTCGGCTTCTCTCAGTCCAATGATGTGCCCCCTTGTCAACTGGGCAAAATGTCTTCAAGTGCATCGTAGAGGCATGTCTAGCAGTCAACGATCTGTCACCAAGAGGTAGCCTCTCATAGCCTTTTTACAGGGCAGAAGTGGAAGCACTTTTGTGCGCGCTTGTGGCAAGACCCAGTGTCTAATCAGACCACACCAGTATTCATTTACATATCTGCCTGAGGCATAACTGCTGCCGAGTTTTGCAGTAATCCAACATTTTTATCTGGGTGTCAATGAATGTTGCTATAATAAGTTTTTATGAGCTGACGTAGCTAGTGTGAAGCCTATTACTTTGCAAATGCACTGAAAGTTGAAGCCGTAGAGGAAAAGACCAACTGGAAAAAATATATATTTTTAGCCTAAAATCAGTAGAATGCAATAATAAAAAATTGCCCAAAATGTAAACAGTAAGGGGTCATTTACAATCAGAAATATTTCTGGCGCAGTTTGCGGCAAAAAGGTTATTTGTGCCACAGTCTGCGACTTTTCCCTTCTCAGGCCACGTCTAAAAAAGTGGGCGTGGGCGGGGATGGGGCGACAGGCCCGTCTCATTCATCATTTTCTACACCTGTTTTTGGCGTAGAAGATGCTCTAATTGCCTGTTTTAGGCGTAGAAATGGTCTAGGTGTAAGCCAGCAAGGAAGCTTCGATGGATCCACCACCAGCTAAAGGGCTTATTAAGACTGGCGTCTCAAATGCCGGTCTTAATAAAAGACCCCTAAAGCTCTCTTTTGATAGTATAATAAATTGTCAACTAGCAATTACCATTCTCCTTGTCAGCGGGTTGTGTCTCTACATACTAATGCCTCATGCAGATGTCCGTGTCAGTTTTGGATCAGTGGTAACACGGCCCGTGCTCAATCCGTGTTTTCTCCCATAACAGATCCGTGTTGGGTCAGTTTTTTGCTGTCCGTGTTGCATCCGTGTTTCACTAACACTCAACAGCTGAAAAATAATTTTCAAAGAATCTCTTGTTAATGATCCGTGAAACACGGATGGCATCTGTGGTTTTCACGGACCCATAGACTATAATGGGCGTGATGGATCCATGAACACGGACAAAATAGAGCATGCATCCGTGGTAAAAAACACTGACCCACGGACCGTGCTAAACCACTGATGTGTGAAAACACACATTAAAATGAATAGGGACGTGTGCTGTCCGTGGAGAACACGTACAGCGCACGTCCGTGAAACACTGACGTCTGCATGAGGCTTAAGAGTGTCCAGTCATTGCTGACAGTACCACGCTGTGCTATGACAGTTGACATATATCAGGATATAAGACATGTCAGGAAAGGTGAATCCCCGTGAGATCTTTTTTGATTGTAGATATTCTCATTCCTTTTATTCAACATCCAGCTCAGTCATGATCACTCCTGATGGTTGCAGAATTTGCTGCCTAGACATCTTTGGCCCCTCACTACTGTAGTCATCACTACAACACTACGTCTCTATAGCAACACAAAAAAAATCATACCCCAGACCAGACCACCCTAATTTAATGCAGACCTGTACATTAATTTGGACCACTCCATTTATAGACCTCATTGACTATAATGGGGTCTGTTCAAGTGTTTGCTTTACTTGCAAAATCAAAAGTGTTGTGTGTAGGATCTGCAACAGAGACCCTGAATGGAGCCTCCAGTCCAGATATGAACATCTTCTACCGGGTCAACAGAATTTTGATCTCTTGAATGAGGTGCAAGAACAAAGTTAATCCGAAAACATGCACAGAGATCCAGTCATGATGAGGACGTTTCACAAACTATTACAACAGAGTAAAATGTCATGGTCAACTCACTATAACTTGCCGAATATGGGCTTAGTCCAAGGCAGAAAGTCTGTATTTTAATGGCACCACTTACTTTACAATAACATTTCTACTGTTTATTCGATTTTTTTATATGTGCAGGATACATTAAAGATGTATTCTCATCTTGTAAAGCAGGGAAGCACAACCTTTTCAGGGTCAGATTGAACCCAATCCCAAGGGCCACAATAAAAGTGGTTACCATCGAAACCATTTGTGGCATATTGGAAATGTAAGCCATAAATGTATGATAGGTTCCGGTTCCACTTCCAGGACTTCCACCTATTAGGAGAATGGGAGTCCCCTTCTTTTATGTTTGAACTCCAAAAAGGGACCATGCATGTATCTGGCTCCCTCCATTGTAGATTGTTAGTTGCTGAAACAGTCAGGTCTTTAACTACTCCTATAAACTACAATGAAGATAGCGCCACTCATGAATGACAACCTCATCTACTTCTTTCCAAGGTGCTAGACAGGGATCAGGAGACCTCCATTCTGCCAATATTTGGGGGTTCCGGAGATGGTCACACAGCTAGTACAGCCACAGCACTGTAACAAAGAGTGAGGATTCCTTTTTTATCTTTTTACTATACTACTGTCTGCCATTTGTTTTTTAAAGGGACTGTCCAATCCTTCACCTGAGATGGACTATCCTAATGATCAGAGGTCTGACACCCTACATCCCTGCAGTAGCTCCGACACTACACAGCTTCATCCATTGTGCAATGGACATATCTGATCACTCTACCACTGCTTCCATTGAAGTGAATGACAGCAGCGCTGCAATAACCTTCTCCATCTACTGTACAATGGATGGCGCTGTGTATTTTTGGTGCTGGAGCTACAGCAGAACAACAGGGGTGTGAGGTGTTGGACCCCTGCCGATCAGATACTGATGGCCTATCCTGAAAGGAGTGTAAGGCTGGTTTCACACGGGCGTTGCAGGAAAAGATGCGGGTGCGTTGCGGGAATATGAGCGTTTTTTCAGCGCGAGTGCAAAACATTATAATACGTTTTGCACGCTCGTGAGTAAAATCTGCATGTTTGGTACCCAGACCTGAACCCGGACTTCTTCACAGAAGCTCGAGTTTGGGTTAGGTGTTGTGTAGATTGTATTATTTTCCCTTAAACCATGGTTATAAGGGAAAATAATAGCATTCTTAATACAGAATGCTTAGTACAATACGGCTGGAGGGGTTAAAAAAATAAAAATAAAATTTAACTCACCTTAATCCACTTGTTCACGCAGCCCGGCTTCTCTTCTGTCTTCTTCTTTGAGGAAAAGGACCTTTGATGATGTCACTGCGCTCATCCCATGGTCTATCACATGATCTTTCATCATGGTGATGGACCATGTGATGAGCGTAGTGACGTCACCACAGGTCCTTTTCCTGTGCACAGCAAAGAAGAAGAGAGAAGAGATGCCGGCTGCGCGAACAAGTAGATTAAGGTGAGTTAAATAATTTTTTTAACCCCTCCAGCGCTATTGTACTATGCATTCTGTATTACGAATGCTATTATTTTCCCTTATAACCATGTTATAAGGGAAAATAATAATGATCGGGTCTCCATCCCGATAGTCTCCCATGAAAATCGCACCGCATCTGCACTTGCTTGCGGATGCTTGCGATTTTCACGCAACCCCATTCACTTCTATGGGGCCTGCGTTGCTTGGAAAACGCACAAAGAGGAGCATGCTGCGATTTTCACGCAACCCACAAGTGATGCGTGAAAATCACCGCTCATCTTTGGAGAGAGTTCAGAGAAGAGCTACTAAACTAGTACATGGATTGCAGGATAAAACTTACCAGGAAAGATTAAAAGACCTTAACATGTATAGCTTGGAAGAAAGACGAGACAGAGGGGATATGATAGAAACTTTTAAATACATAAAGGGAATCAAGAAGGTAAAAGAGGAAAGAATATTTAAAAGAAGAAAAACTGCTACAAGAGGACATAGTTTTAAATTAGAGGGGCAAAGGTTTAAAAGTAATATCAGGAAGTATTACTTTACTGAGAGAGTAGTGGATGCATGGAATAGCCTTCCTGCAGAAGTGGTAGCTGCAAATACAGTGAAGGAGTTTAAGCATGCATGGGATAGGCATAAGGCCATCCTTCATATAAGATAGGGCCAGGGACTATTCATAGGATTCAGATATATTGGGCAGACTAGATGGGCCAAATGGTTCTTATCTGCCGACACATTCTATGTTTCATAGAAGTGAATGGGTCCGGATTCAGTGCAGGTGCAATGCGTTCACCTCACGCATTGCACCCGCGCGGAAATCTCGCCTGTGTGAAAGGGGCCTAAAGGAGTGGACTACCGCTTTAGGCTACTTTCACACTAGCGTTCGGGCGGATCCGTTCTGAACGGATCCGCTCATAATAATGCAGACGGAGGCTCCGTTCAGAACGGATCCGTCTGCATTATATTAGCAAAAAAAAGCTAAGTGTGAAAATAGCCTGGGACGGATCCGTCCAGACTTTCAATGTAAAGTCAATGGGGGACGGATCCGCTTGAAGATTGAGCCACATTGTGGCATCTTCAAACGGATCCGTCCCCATTGACTTACATTGAAAGT
Organism: Bufo gargarizans; assembly: GCF_014858855.1. Classification (NCBI taxonomy): domain Eukaryota; kingdom Metazoa; phylum Chordata; class Amphibia; order Anura; family Bufonidae; genus Bufo; species Bufo gargarizans. The sequence continues at coordinate 199,659,458 of NC_058086.1, forward strand.
CTGGACGGATCCGCACGGATCCGCACGCCTCCGAACGGCCAGGCGGACACCCGAACGCTGCAAGCAGCGTTCAGCTGTCCGCCTGTCCGTGCGGAGGCGAGCGGAGCGGAGGCTGAACGCCGCCAGACTGATGCAGTCTGAGCGGATCCGCCTCCATTCAGACTGCATCAGGGCTGGACGGCTGCGTTCGGGTCCGCTCGTGAGCTCCTTCAAACGGAGCTCACGAACGGAAACCCGAACGCTAGTGTGAAAGTAGCCTTAATTATAACGGATAACCCCCTTTAAGGATTTAGGGCTTAAAAAGAACCATTTTTGATAGTTGGTGAAGAACTGATTAGATTGCACATACGTGACATTGCCTCGGTCTGTGTCATCCTCAGGCAATACACACAAGTGCATTCTTTTAACAACTACTGGTGGCATGTTGATATCAGCTTTGAAAGACAGGAAGGGCAGGCAACCACTTCGGGCCAGATAACAATAGCTAAGCACTTCTGCAACATCACATGTCTGGGAAACTTTTGACTTCTTGCAAAAAAAAAGGAATGTATTGTATACAACCGAATAACACATTCACTTTAAATCATAGGTATAACTGGGTAAGGCCGCAAATTGCGGATCCGCAAAACACGGATGGCGTCGGTGTGCGTTCCGCAATTTGCGGAACGGCACAGACAGCCTTTAATATAACTGCCTATTCTTGTCTGCAAAACGAACAAGAATAGGACAGGTTATATTTTTTTTGCGGACCACGGAACGGAGCAACGGATTCGGAAAGCACACAGAGTGCTGTCCACATGTTTTGCGGCCCCATTGAAGTTAATGGGTCCACATCCAAGCCGCAAATACTGCTGCTCGGATGCGGACCAAAACAACGGTCGTGTGCATGAGGCCTAATCGAAAACCCCTTTAAGTTCATTAGTTAACACTGTGCCTGTTATAGATGGAAATGCAGTGGATGACTTCTTAGTTGATGTACACGGCTTGATACATAAAGATATAGCAATCTTCAGTTTCTACCCAGCTGCTAGAAGAAATGTCCTTGGCATTGAAAACCCTGAACACTGGCACACATTGTCCTCTGTGGCTTAACCTCTTTGGTGCTGGAATAGACAGGAGGCAAATGTGTGGACAAGAGCCACGCAGAGGTCTGAGTTTTGGGTGCACCTGAATAAACCTTACTAGATGTTTCTGTCTGTGTAGGGCTCCGTGACATCCTAGTTCTTTGAACGAGAGTAACCTCAGGGAGGAGGGACCTGCTTTGTGTAACACAATGGTTCCGTTCCCACTCTTACTGAGCTTGATGAGTAACTTGGCGGTCTGCTGTGTCTGATTATTGCACACGTTGGTAAAATTGCTGCGATTTAGGATTACTTCATTAAAAGAAACTCTGCAGCGCTATCCTAAAACATTTTCTTTGTGAAATACCGAAGTCAGTTTAACAGTTCGTTAGCCCTGTCTTCTGTATTACTCGGGCTGATCTGAATTTCTAAGGGGATCCGTGTTTATCAGGTTGTTTTGTGCATAGGTCTGTGCCACAGTTTTCATGTACTTTTAGTACAGTACACGCATAGCGTTTGAAGGAGCAAGGTCGTGAGCGGCATATATGGCAAGTTACAAATTCAGACCGCAAGCAAAAATTATGGGGCACATTTATTAAGACCGGCATTTTAGACACCGGTCCTAATAAAGCCCCTGCTGGTCCCCATAGGAAATCATTGGGGGTCATTTACAAAAAGCAGCGTTTTACACCAGTCTTTGGACATAACCAATCACTGCATATCTTTTACTTATTAGCTCTCTAATTCACTAACATTAGAAACATGGTAGGGAATGTTGTCTGCAGTTTGCTTTTGATTTAGGATGCTTCATGTCAATATACAGTAGGTCTTATCTCTTAAGTGCTTTTACTTTCCAGGGTAAAATAAGCAGGGCTTATCAGGAGAAGAAGCTAAAGTTAAGTAGGGTCAATGCTCAGATAGAGAAGTAGAGATTTGCCTTTTACCTTTGCACATATAACAGATGCTTTGCAAGAACATGATTCATTTGCACGTGTAGTTAGTATGTACAAAGAGCAAACACTGAATTTAGGGGTTTTCTGGGATTGTAATAATGACCTATCCTAGGGATAGGCCATCAATATTAGATACATGGGGGTCCATCTCCCAGCACCTCTACCGAGGTGAAGACTGAGACCTGAGAAGACTCTCTTCCATCTGTACATGGGTTGCTCAGCAAGCATGAAGAAGTGGTTGCTAAGATTCCCATAATCAGTTGTACAGAGTAGAGGGTATGTTCACACAGCTAAAACCTGCCAGAAAACAGGTTCTCTCCACTGCTGAGTCCACATTCAAAACTCCATTAAGGCCTCTTGCACACGACCGTATGGCTTTTTCCGTATTTTGCAGTCCGAAAAAACGGATCCGCAAAAAATACGGATGACGTCGGTGGGCATTCTGTATTTTGCGGAACGGAACAGCTGGCTCCTGATAGAACAGTACTATCCTTGTCCGTTATGCTGACAATATTAGGACATGCTCTATCTTTTAACGGGAAAACGGAAATACGGAAACAGAAGGCATACGGAGTATCTTCCGTTTTTTTTGCGGATCCATTGAAATGAATGGTTCCGTATACGGACTTTAGACGGAACGAAAAAAAACTAAACGGAAACGGAAAAAGAAAATGTTTCTGTACAAGAGGCCTAACAGTTTCTCTTTGACTTCAATGGAAAAAAAAGAAAAGAAAATGTTAACACCTTGTACACATGGTAGAATTTTTTTTCAGCAGATAAAAGCTTGAGAAGTGGCATGAAGAATATTTGATTGTGGATTCTATAGAAATCCACGGAGAAGCAGAAAAACCTCACTCAAAAACGCTTCTAAAACTCTTGTAAAAAAAAAACTCCCTCGAAAATGCCACCAAATTTCAAATCTGCCACCAATGACCTGTTTTCAGCTACTAATTTTGCTACTGAGTTTTCTGGTGTGGGTTTTAGCCTTTAGTATATGGCCACATGGTCAGGTTTCCTGATGCAGTTTGGAAGCCAAAAAGAAAGAATGATTGAAAAAAAGAGAAGAAGTCATATCTGTCCTTTATCATTTCTGTCCTTTTAGGATGGCCTCTTGCATTTGGCTTCTAAATCTGACCATGTGGCTGTACCTTATAATTGGTATAAGGCCTCTTGCACACGAAACATTGACACATGTGCCAGGTTAATCTGGAATATCTCTCAGCTGCCACGTGAAGCATTATTTGACTTCTTCAGACGAACTTTGTGCATCCGTTCCGTGCACCGGGGACCGCTGTTTGCGGGCCGCAATATGGGCCACGGCTGGCAACGCCCGTGTGCATGAGGCCTTAGTTATTTTACATTTAATATTTAGGCCGCTTCAGAAAGTGAAGTATGACATTTAACACATATTTACCTTTTCTTTGGAATTAGCCCTCTGATCTTACACGAGAAGAAAGCAAATTGCGCAGACAATGGGTTGTACAGAATGCAACACAAAAGGATGTCATTATGAAAATATCAAAAGTAATCATTTGGCGCTGTCACTCATTTATCACTGTGATCCTCCTGGGAATGAAGCCCAGACTCTGTTCACTTTCCAGTCAGCCAGAACTTGAAACTATCTAAAGTCAGGCTACTTTCACATTAGCGTTTTCAATTCCGCTATTGAGATCCGTCATAGGGTCTCATTGGTGGAAGAAAACGCTTCAGTTTTGTCACCATTCATTGTCAATGTGGACATAACTGAACAGAACTAAACGAAATGCTCCAAAATGCCTTCCGTTCCATTTGGTTACGTCCCCATCGCAGATAGAAAAACGATGCAACCAGCATTTTACTGTCCGCGATGTGGTGCGGAGCGAGACGGATCTGTCATAACACACAATGTAAGTCAATAGGAACAGACCCGTTTTCTCTGACACAATAGAAAACGGATCAGTCCCCCATTGACTTTCAATTGTGTTCAGGACTGGATCCGTCATGGCTATAGAAGACATAAGGCCTCCTGCACACGACCGTATGGCTTTTTCAGTGTTTTGCGGTCCGTTTTTCACGGATCCGTTGTTCCGTTTTTTGTTTACATTATGTTTCTGTTCCGTTTTTCCGTTCCGTTTTTCCGTATGGCAAATACAGTATACAGTAATTACATAGATAAAATTGGTCTGGGCATAACATTTTCAATAGATGGTTCCGCAAAAAACAGAACGGAAACGGAAGACATATGTATGCATTTCCGTATGTGTTCCGTTTTATTGCGGATCCGTTGACTTGAATGGAGCCACGGAACGTGATTTGCAGGCAATAATAGGACATGTTCTATCTTTAAACGGAACGGAAAAACGGAAATACGGAAACTGAATGCATACGGAGTACATTCCGTTTTTTTTTTTTGCGGAACCATTGAAATGAATGGTTCCATATACGGACCGTAAAAAAAACGGTCGTGTGCAGGAGGCCTTATACAACCGGATCTGTTCATGACGGATGTCCCCCGTGGCCGTATTGAATGGGTCTGCAATCACGGAGATGCACGGAGGCACGGATCGGAACCCCACGGAAGAACTACAGAGTGCTTCCGTGGTGTTTCTGGTTGTGCCTCCACACCGCAGAAAAACTGTGGGATGCGGATCGTGGACCCAATTCAAGTAAATGGGTCCGCGATCCGCATGTGGCTGCCCCACGATCTGTGCCTGTGCATTGCAGCACGGGCACGGAGCCCTAACGTTCGTGTGCGTGTAGCCTAAAGGAAGTGTTTTTGCAGATCCATGACAAAAAAACGCTAATGTGAATGTAGCCTAATACAACCGGATCTATACACTACATATCTTTTTAGAGCTTGCACCAAACGCTGGGAGTCGATATATGACTTTTCTGTGTGCGCAGAGCAGAATGCTCTCTGGAGATGCTATTGTAATGTCACCTTCATCGTTCAGCCGCTTTAGAAAAGACATGGAGGGGCTGAAGCGATGGGAAGTGCACAGGCGCAGTAGAGCAGGCGCTGTGTGAACGCTGGTAACCTCCCGATCAGCTGGAGAAGTAGGTGAAAGGTAACTTGATGTCAGCAACAGCTGTGAGCGCAGGCAGAAGAGCAGGCTGTTACACAACGCTCTGGCTGCAGCAGAAGCATCTCTTTGTTCAAGCTCAAGGGGTTCAGGCTTGATGAACTTCTGTCTGCTAGGGCCTCTTTGTTTCATGAAAAAACCTATTGGCTGGCGGGATCTAAAAATATGCTTTATGTAGAGTATTAGGTTCCTCTTCTTATTTATTTTAAAGAACCATTAATTCCACAAATATAAAAATACAATAAACAAGAAACTATTAACAGACTGGTACATCGGGGCAGCATGTCAATTCTTTGTGTGGATTTCATCCTTTTCAATGCAAGGGTGAGATCCGCCGTAAAACTGCATCAAATCCGCACCAAAAACCAATGCACAGAAATCCACATGGAAATTTGTGCGGAGTTTCTACGTCGTGTGCAGGCAGCCATAGAGATGAGCAAATTGATTCAGATGTCCCATCATCAAGAGTTCTACACCTGCGAGGGGCTTCACCTGGCCCTGACAATCTTGTGCTGATGCCGTTGCTCTTAGTTAAACCTCATTCACGCGTCCGTGCTCAAATCCGTGAAAAGGTGGTCAGTGATGCCTCTGGGACGATGTCCGTGAAGAATCCGTGTTTGGTCCGTGTGTACGTTTTTTGCTGTCCGTGTTTCACTGACCCTGCACATCTGAAAAATAATTTTCAAAGCATCTCTTCCTAATGATCCATGAAAGATGGATGGCATCCGTGTTGCATACGTGGTTTTCACAGACCCATAGAGCATAACGCGCGTGATGAATCTACAAACACGGACAAAATAGAGCATGCATCCGTGCTAAAAACACGGACCCACAGGTCGTGCTAAACCACTGATGCCTGTATACACACATTAAAATGAATGGATACGTGTGCTGTCCATGGAGAACATGTAAAGCACACGTACGTGGAACACTGACGCGCGAATGAGGCTTTACGACCAAGCGCAGAGGCTCTGCTTCCGAAACTGCCACTGTTCATGAGGATTGCCAGGACCAATTTCCACACCGTGTAGGTGAGGTTTTGAAAATCTCACCTGTTTGGTTTCCGCACCTTGTGCATGTGACCTTATTTCTTATCAGCAATCACCATTATAGACTATAAGAACCCAAATTGCTGATAAACATACATTTTGTGGACACATCCTTTGTTTTGTTGTGAAGAAGTCAAATAATGCTACACGTGGCAGCTGGCAGACATTCCGGATTAACCTGGCATATGTGTCTTTTGTTTGCTTCTGACATCTGCTAAGCAGGGCAAGCACATTCTGATGAGTAAGGGTTAAGCAGGGAAGTAAGTCAGCAGGAGAATACAAACTGTTTGGTACAGGCTTGCCTTTGCCTACTGTCAGACTGCCCCCTTTTTTTTTTTACTCTGCCTGAACGCATAGTGATACCCTAGTTCCTTGACCGACAGTAACCCCAGCAAGAGAGGAAGGAAGAGAATGTGAGCAGAACTGAAAATTACACATTAATGCAAAACCAGCTTCAACGACTCACCCATACATTAACTATTGCAGCACTAATGTTTAAAAGCCTATATTTCGAAGCTGTTTTGTAACACGCAACCAGTGAAGTCCGCTTGCTTCTGTGTTTTTGCAGTACAGGGAACAGCTATGGAGCTGCAGTAGGCTGTCCTTTTATTGACTTGGTTCTCGGCTGCCATACATTATTAATGTTTCCTGTGCATAGATTCATGTGTCTAATCTTTCAGTATCTATGTAAGGCCCCTTGCACACGAATGTTCTGTGTTTTGCAGTCCGCGAATTGCAGTATTCTGACTCCGATTGTTGTAATAGCGATTTATCCCTAGTGAGACCTCTATGCCTGGCTTGTATGAGCAGATATAATCACTGCGGACAATCTTTATCAGATAGCTTGAACTCACCAACACCGAGTTTATCCGTGTCAGTTGCTTTATTCTGTAAGCCAGATAACAGAGTACAGCAGAACAGATGGATTCTGGTATTGTGCGGTCAAAAGATGATGCTTTTGTAAGCTTACATGAGAATACATGTGTACCTCTTCAATGGCTGGAGCAGTATGGAGAAACAGGAAGTGAGGTACACAGAAGAAGGGGTGGAGCAATGAAGTGAATGACATATATCACGAACAGAAAAACAAGTGCAATACCAAAAACGGCCACTAGATGGGAGCATATAACCAAATATAGAATATCATATGAATGGTTCAATGAAATAAACTATATAGATTTTAACTGCGTAGCAGCACATGCGGATCCGCAAAACACGGATGCCACCCATGTGTCTCACGAAATTTGCGGAATGGAACAGACGGCCCATTATAGAAATGCCTATTCTTGTCCGCAAAACAGACAAGAATAGGATACGATCTATAATTTTTGCGGGGTGACGGAACGGAGCAACGGATGCGGACAGCACACGGAGTGCTATCGGCATCTTTTGCGGCCCTATTGAAGTGAATGGGCTGCGGAAGCAAATCATGGTCGTGTGCAAGAGGCTTAAAGGTACATTACTATTGTATTATTGATACCGGAATTCTAGGGGGACAAAATGTAAGAAAAATACCTTTCTTAAAGGTAAATATTACTAGGAAATGTTGCACTGGTAGCTGTAATTAAGGGGAACTCCTATGCTGTCTTTACTATATTTCTTTAGGACTGGAGAAAAACAAGCTTTGACTTATGTGCCATTTTATATCAGTGTTGTGCCCTACGGGAAGAATGGCTCGAGCTGATAAACACATGCTTATTTTCAGGTTTTCTGGCATTTTTTTTATTTCTTGAATGTACTGTAATTGAAGATGGGCCAGGTGTAAAGTGACACAGCTTCTATAAAGAGCTATTTTGAGAGGAGTAAAATCCTAATTGCTTCTTTGCCTAAAATAGTTGACCCTGTCTAGTCAAGCCAGTGTATGTGCTAAAAGAAGATGATCCCCTCTCACAAAGTCATATAACTTGGGGTACTGCCAGGGCTGAGCATTTGCTTACTTATCTGTCATTAGAAATTAGGCTTCATGCACATGATTGTTTCCATTCTTATGTCTGCAAACAACAGATCAGAATATCCATGATGCAATCTTATTTAATTCTGCATCCATTCCATATATCATTATGTTATGGCTGTGTTATATTCATAGGACAATCACGTTTTGCGTGCATAACTTTTACAGCATGGACCACTCTGCTAGATTCTCCTGCTTGGCTAGATTTGGTTTCTTTTCTTTTTTCCTTTGCAGCATTTTCTGAAAACCCAGCGGATGATGCCCTCTTGTACTGCCTTTTTTCTTGGTGATATGGACAGCCTTTGCTAGTAGAAGAACCAAGTTATATGGACAGCACGCGTCTTTGCTAGTAGAAGTGCAGCGTCCCACTAGTGTATGTGGGCACTGCAAAAGCTTATTGTGTCGCATGTTATATCATGCTGTATTTCATTCTTATGTAGAATCCCTGTTACCAGGCTGTCAGGTGCACTATATACATTCCACCACTAGATGGGGTGGCACCACAGTATATATAGCACAGTTCAGGCCTAGTTAGGGAGTTAAGATGTAGGAGTAGAGTGTTCAGAGAGATGGAGTGAGGAGCTAGGGGGAAGGAGAGGTCCCCTCTCCTCTCAGCTCTCTCTTGGGCTCCACGGCCCAGAGGAGCCAACTTGTATCTCAGTGTCAAGCCAGGAAAATAGGCAGAGGTAAAATCTGTATTCTACCATTCACTCTTCTGGAGTAGCAAGAGGATTGTGGACAAAGGAACGACAAAGCCATTGTTCTAGACTCTAGGCGCCTTTGTATCTAGGTGTAGGACTTATTAGCTTCTGGCAGCCTCACCGTTATTCTAAGGACAGATAAGATTTCTGTTGCATCACTTGCATGTAGAAGAAAAAGACTTGAACTACCTCAACTGAGACTGAAGCAAGGCAAAGAGCTGAATGTCAGTGAGTACATAACTAACTACCCTAGCCTGACACATTACGGCCAGCACAGCTTGTTACTGGGATTGATCACATCCAACTTGCATGTGTATCAGAGACTGCTTTATTACTGGATGTAAACTATTATCAAGTTCCTGGTTATAGTAAAGTTTTCATTTGGATTCAAACCTGCCTTATTCTTCTAACTCCATACTACTACCACTCTCAACATTTTGAACCATCAAGGTGTTGGCGTCACGACACTACCTAAGTCAGGGGCCCAGCCGCACAAGCACTCAGAAACCCAATCACCATCAAGGGCACCTCAATCACCACCTGGCTGGTGTCCCCTGTAACCAAGTGTGCCCCGGACAGGGCCGGTGCAAGGATTTTTGCCGCCCTAGGCAAAGATCCATTTTGCCGCCCACTCATGTCACTCACTCACTGACAGACACACACACGCACACACTGACAGACAGACACGCACTCAGACACTTACTGAATGACGTACACAGAAACTCACTGACAGACACACATACACTCACTGACAGACAGACATACACTTACTGACAGACAGACACGCACTCAGACACTCACTGAATGACGTACACAGAAACTCACTGACAGACACACATACACTCACAGACAGACATACACTTACTGACAGACAGACACGCACTCAGACACTCACTGAATGACGTACACAGAAACTCACTGACAGACATACTCACTGACAGACATACATACACTCACTGACAGACAGACAGACACTCACTCACTGACAGACATAGGACTACCCACTGAAACACACACACACACAGAAACTCACTGACAGACACTCACTGGCAGACAAACACATACACACACTCACTGACATACACACAGACACTCAAAGACAGACACGCATACATTTACTGACAGAAAGACAGACATACATACACTCACTGACATAAATACACAGGCAGACACTCACTCAGTCAAACACTTAAACACTCACCTCCCTGGGGTCCAGTGTGGTGCAGCTCCTCAGTCCTCCAGCACGCCGTTTAGTATGCCGGGGCCGGAATGACATCATATTCCTGCATCACAGAGGGCGCGCGAGGGAGGAGTGGGGAGCTGCTAGAACAGCCTCCCTTGCCGCCCACCTCCTCTCCTCCGGTAATTTACTGGCAGAGCAGGCACCTGCCATCAGTGTATGCAGATGCCTGCTCTGCCATATTTAAGAAGGACCTCCACCTCCTGGCCCCCCTGTAACGGTGCTGGGGGCAGCTCAAGAGCCGCTCGCCCAGGGCTGCAGCCCCAGTCAGGTGGAGCCCACCAGGGCGCCCTAGGCGAACACCTAGTTCGCCTATATGGTTGCACTGGCCCTGGCCCCGGAGAATCCGGTGCTGTTCTCCCCTTCACTGCACTTACGGCTCCTCAGGGAGGCGTCTGCTAAACCGTGAGTAACCGATGAACTGTTTTTACACTTCGGCCCACCGTGAACCTCATGTGTTCTACCCCTGCGGACTGGCACGTTGCAGAAGAACCAAGGAGGAAGCATTGGGTTCATCCCATTGCTTTCCCAACAGGACACTTCCATAACTTATATGCAGAAGGCAGCACCCAGAAAAATTCCACAACTACTGCCACATGTCCGTCCTTAAAGAGGACCTTTCACCAGGATACATGTATAGAAATAGTTATATTACCTTACAGTGCAGCCCCCAGTGATGCCTTTCCGCTTTTTTTTTTTTTTTTTTTTTTTTCAAAGGACCCCCCCTTTGGTCTGCTGTGGTCCCCATTAGTTTTGGCGCCTAGTATACTAATGAGGCAATTCAGTTCAACTAGGTGGGGACTTTAATTTGTCCTTGGCGCGGTTATCTTCTCCCTGGCTGCGAGCGCATCCAATCAGAGCGCCCCGCTCTTAACCAGGGAGAAGGAGCTCAAGTTTTCGTGGGAGAAGGAGCTGTGATTCTTGTGAGAACTTGAGCTCCTCCTCTCTGGCTAAGAGCGGGGCGCTCTGATTGGATGCGCTCGCAGCCAGGGAGAAGATAACCGCGCCAAGGACAAATTAAAGTCCCCGCCTAGTTGAACCAAATCCCCTCATTAGTATACTAGGCGCCAAAACTAATGGGGACCACAGCAGACCAAAGGGGGGGTCCTTTGAAAAAAAAAATGCGGAAAGACATCACTGGGGGCTGCACTGTAAGGTAATATAACTATTTCAATACATGTATCCTGGTGAAAGGTCCTCTTTAACTTCATTAACATGCATCAATGTATATTACATGTTCCCTTTGCCACCATGTCACCTTGATCATGCTAGCAGAGCATTAAAGGGGTTGTCCCCAAAAAATACATTTTTCAAATCAACACCTGGATCTTTTGCGGAAAGCTACAGAGAAAATCGTAGGGTACTCACCAGAATAAAGTTTTTACTTTATTGCTTGTAATCCAAAGCCATATAAGGAGACATCAGGGTGATACTAGCAGAGCTCCCTCTCACATATCGACACAACAGCCATTTCATGTCATATATGATGGTTCTGAATACTTAATGTGATTGTATGTAATTAATTTAGTATAGTCACTGAGTTATTCAATAAACTCTGTATAGCACCACTTGCTGTTTGTTCTTTTCCTTATTTCTCTGTTCACCTCAATAGGTCGCACATGCTCAGTTCCATCTTTCAGCTGCCAGTAGCAAGATCTTTTTGTAGAAGCAGTGACAGAGAAACAGCTGCAGAAGAAAGGACATCCCCCCCCCCCCCACCCCCGAGAAAGGACAGACCACCTCAGCTGTGACAGGGAGCAAGCGGAAGCAGAAAGGACATGTCCCTGAAAAAGGACTTGCCTCCTGAGCTGTCATTATAAATCAATCTAGAAGAGCCATTAGGGCATTGATGGCGGGATCTCTGGACTGGATCCATGTGAGGTAGAGGGCTGGATCTAGGTTTGTTAGAAATAGGTTGTCATGTACTATAAGATGTCTGGTTTTCATTGTTTACATAACCCCTTGAACTATTCCCTTTGCCTAATGTCGCCATGTCACTATGACTGCTAGAATTAAAAATGAAAACATCGGTCTGCTAATTTTTTTAGTTTTATTAATTTTGTTTTGCATCACTTTATTTTGAGTTCCTGCTGGGGACCCCCACTATTTCATGGATCCTCAGAGTGACCTGTGAAGTTATTTGGCAGCCACTCAGACAGGCAGTAATGCAACACCCAGAAGACTGGCTTTGGATTGTCAAGAGCTTTTTCCATTCTGCGCAGTTTCCCATCTTCATTGGAGTGATGGATTGCAAACACGTGGGTGTTAAAGGGGCTGTCCGGGTTCAGAGCTGAAGTCGGAAATACCCACATTTTCATTTAGGCAGCCCCTCTGATGTTAGCATCAGAGAATTTCATGCTCAGATGCTCTCCGTTGCCCTGCCCTGGATGGCACAGGGAAAGGGTTTTTTGTTTATAACAACACACTACTGAGCGGAAGAGAAGACGTCATCGGCGCAGGCGTACTGAGGGAGTGCTGAGGAGGCGAGGCTCCTTCTCTCAGAGCGCCTGCGCCGAATCAACCCAGGCGCGCAATTTTTTAAATGCTGACAGGGCCGTCCAGAGGAGGAGATCGCGGCTGGCCCTGTCAATCAACAGAAGGAGGCGGCGGTTTTCTGCGGCTGCTACCAGCAAGTAGACGCCCTACTTGCTGGTAGAAAGGTAATTGGCATATCATAAAAGTACGTTTTTGGCTAAATCTACTGAACGGAAATTATTAATAACATAATGTATGGCAATATGGCAGGATAGGGATTATAAGTAGACCAAAAAAAAAATGCGTTTAGTGGGGTGACAGAAGCCCTTTAAGCAGTCTCACTCAGGGTCCTAGTAATTCAATTACAAACAGTTTATCTCAGAGTTGTGAATGTGGATGTGAAAAGTACTTTGACCTTAGGTAAGTAGGCTTGAAGAAAGCTCTACCGCCTGAATTTTACAAAGCCAAGCTACAGGGACCCCTAACTGGCATGTACACTTCTCTGGTTAACTCTATTCCCACTAATGGGTCAAGTTGTATTCTATCTACCCTTTCCACATCTAGTGAGATGAATACCACCCTTCTACCTTCTTTTTTAGTCTCCTGGGCTGCCAGTGCCGACATTGCATTAGCGCTGGTGGTGGGTACCCCCAGTGCAATTACAACTTCACCACCTAGAATCTGAATCAAGAAGATTCGGAGATACTGCAAAAAATTATAAAATCCTCATTAAAAATTTTGTATAACAAACACTCTCAGTTTAAATAGATGTTCCAGCTTTATACAGGAAAATAGAGAATCACGCTAATTTTCAGAAAATAAACAGGATTACTGTATTTTACAATTAAAGGGGTTTTACGATCCATAGGACAGGTCATCAATATCAGCGATTCCGATATTGTTTTCTCGTGACATATTGTACTTCGTGTTAGGGCTTGTTCACATCACCCTTATGCATTCTGTTATGGCTATAACAGAATCCGTAAGGTGGAAATCAAAAAGGAAGCCTTTAAGACAGTGGTCCCCAACCACGGGCCGGGGCCCAGGAAGATTGTTTGCCGGGCCACGGCAATACAAAGGAGCGGAGACGCCAGGCCAGGGGCTGGTGGGGGGAGGGCCTGCGGCCCCGCAAGTGCTTTTTTTAAATGCAGCGGCCGGACCCTCCTTATATTTAAGTGCGGCTGCGCTTCATAACTTGTCATAATCCCGCAAGACCTGTGACATCCTGCGTTGGTATTACGGGATCACTGCTGGAATGACGCAGCGGCCCGCCGCAGGCATGACGAGGGGGAAATGTGAAAATGAATTATATAGAGGTGAAAAAAATGAAATATATAGAGTGGGGGCAAAATGAAATACAGGTAGAGAGGGGGCCTCTAACAAAACTTTGGCAATAATAACCGGGTTATTATTGCCAAAGTTTTGTCAGTGGCCCCTCTCTCACTATATTTCATTTTGCCCAAACTCTCTGTACTGTATATTTCATTTTTTGCCCCTCTATATATTTCCTTTTCATTTTTCCCCCTCATTATTTGTTGCCCTTTTCCTCCCCTTTCTGAATTCAGACAAATAACCGGCACTAATGTCTGAATTCAGAAAGGGGGGCCCACGCCGGCCATATGAGGGAAGGGGCAGCAAATAATGAGGGGGCAAAATGAAAATGAAATACATACAGAGAGGTACAGAAAATGAAATATATAGGAGTCGGGGCAAAATGAAATATAGTGAGAAAGGGGGCCACTGACAAAACTTTGGCAATAATGACCATGAGCACTGCCATGCCACGTTGGCCACATGAGGGACACGGTGGTGCTCATGGTTATTATTACCACGGGGGGGGGGGGATTCAAAGTTTACCCTGGGGCCCATGGAATTCTAGTTACGCCACTGCGCCGAGGCGCACATCACACACAGCGCGCCGCCGTACAGCGGGAAGGAAGGAGATCGTTCCTTCCTTCCAACTGTGATGCCAGCCAGCCACTGCCACCAATGAAAATGCTTAAAAAGGGCTAGTGAGGCAGGGATTGGTTAGGTCCCATTGCCCCACAAATGAAAATAAACATGACGGCCCGAGGGGGGGGGGGGTTGTCGGCATCCAGTTTCAGCTAGTATCTGAGGGAGTGAGCAGGAGAAGGACCAGCAGTTCCTCTTTCATGTCACCTTGAAAATATCAGCAGTGCAGCAGAGACCAGTGCAGCAGAGACCCTTGTCAGTTTTGAGTCACATTTAAATAATAAATGTAATAGTTATATATTTTAACATGCACCTTGCGTTTTGTTATGCGAGTGAATCAGTCAGCGCCAACCAGCCCCCCTAATCCCTGCCGCAAAAAAGGTTGAGGACCACTGCTTTAAGAGGCATTCCGTTTTGATCAGTCATAATAGAAGCCTATGGGAACGCCTAACGGATCTGTCTGGTGTCCATTATGCTGGATGGAAAACAAAGTCCTGTCGGCAGCCCTTAGTGGCCAATTTGAGTCAATATGTTTTTTCTTTATTTATAAAAAAAAAATCACAAATTTATGGAAAATGTGGAAAAAATTCACTATTTTCTAAATTTGAATTTCTCTGCTTTTAAGACTGATAGTGATACCTCATAATATAGTTATTACTTAGCATTCCCTATATGGCCTACTTTATGTTGGCATCATTTTGTAAATGCTAGAAGGCTTTAAATGTTAGGCTAATTTCACACCAGCGTTTTTGATGGATCCGTCATCGATCAGCAAAAACGCTTCCTTTCTGATAATACAACCGTCTGCATCTGTTATGAACGGATCCGGTTGTATTATTTTTAAAATAGCCAAGACTATTCAAAGTCAATAAGGGACGGATCCGTTTTCTATCGTGCCACAGAAAACGGATCCGTCCTTATTGACTTACATTGTGAGTGTGAGGAATATGGATTATTATTTACTGTCAGCCATGTTCCAAGACCAGCTATCTGCTGTCAGATAGCAGAGGTAGTGAACTCCACAGGGGACCCTGCTTCAAAGCCCAGCCAAATGGCAGAGAACTTCTGGCAGGCCACCTTTGTTTACAATCTCTCGCCTCCATTCAGCAAGCCAGGAACCCAGCTAATGGAACAGGAAAAACCTCTCTGCAGGGGTCTAGGCCATTCCCCAGTTCAATCAAATTTATCAGACATCATGGAACCGGCTATTCATAAGGAATTATGAATCGACTGGCCATCACAGGCATAAACCGGATACATATTTGTGTCCCTGTGGCCACGATGAACAGGCCCGTGGTCATAGCTTGGTGGTGGGATGCCAGGGAGGGGAGATATACATATCTCCCCACAGAAACTAAATAATGGTACCATGCTTGGACTCTACTGGTAGCCAAAACCCAGGCGGATCCATTGGTCCCAGAACCACCTCCCTGCGACATTCTGGTCTGGAGCCATGAGCCCTAATAAGTTTTGTGGCTCATTTGCTGCCAGTCCCAGAGGGGGAGTGGACCCCTTCCAGAGGCCGGGAAGGGCTGGCTACAGGTTAAAAGGCTTGTGCCAGCAAGCAGGTATGTATTTTCTCTGAAGGGAGGTCACATCGTGCCATGTGTTTAGAGGGATCTGCAACCTGCTGACATCACTGCTTCCCATGTGACTACAACTAAGAACTCATCACAACCCAAAGGACTCATATACCTGGTAAACTGCCCTTTTTGTTCTGCTTAACCCTGTTTGTACCACGCCATCTGTATTTACCACTCAGATTACTATATATTTTCTGTTTATATTGTGTTATGTCTAATGAGCCCTTAAGGGAATTAAATATATAATTTAATCTTGAGCTGTTCTGGTATCTCGATCATGAATCCCCACGTCCGTGTTTCTGCCTAGTTATACGCTACTGTGGGTTGGTTTCTAACCCTATATGATCCTGTTAGTGGTCCGGGCTCATATCAAACGAGAAACTGGTGGCAGTCTTCCTGGGCTGAGGAAGCGCTGTTTCACTGGGGCAGTGAAAAGGCTCCCTCAGCGTGTTGCCTCTCTGTGCCTGTGTGGACAGGAGGAGTCTGTGAACACTGTACCAAGCTGACCTTACCTGCTCTTCAGGGACGGCATAAAGTCACGCCTTGGTAACCAGTGACCATACCATATCTCGCTGGCTCTACGTAGTTGATGTCCGGCGGCAGCGAGGTGAGATATTTGTCACAGTAAGTTATGACAGATCCGTCTTGCTCCGCACCACATCGCATACAGAAAAAAACTGCTTGCAGCGTTATTCTGTACGCGATGGCGATGCAACCAAACCGAACAGAATGCATTCTGGTACAAACAGAAGCATTTTCCCCTGCTATTGAGATCCTATGACGGATTTTAATAGCGGAAAGGAAAAGTGCGAGTGTGAAAGTAGCCTTAAAAGCAATTTTGATATTTTTAAAGAAAATTTCCAAACAGGGCACAAGGCAGGGCGCAGAAGGGAAAGAGCGCCATAAGGATTTTGGAGGGCAAATTTCACTGGGATAATTTTAAGTTGCCATGTCACATTTGAAACCACCTGATGCACCCCTACAGTAGAAATTCTTAAAAAGTGATCCCATTTTGGAAACTATGGGATACGGTGACAGTTTTATTGGTGCTATCTTGGGGTACATATGATTTTTGATTGCTCGATATTAAGTTTTTGTGAGGCAAAGTAGACACAAAATGGCTGTTCTGGTACAGTTTTTATTTTTTGTTTTTTACAGCATTCTCCTGACAGGATACAACATGTGCTGTTTTTATAGAGCAGGTTGATATGGATGCAACAATACCAAATATGCCTATTTATATATTTTTGTTTCAGTTTTACATAATAAAGCATTTTTGCGAAAAAAAATCATGTTTTTTGCATCTCCATTTTCTGAAAGCTATATTTCTTTTATTTTTTGCTGCTTGTCTTACGTAGTTGCTCGTTTTTTGCAGGAAGAGCTTATGTTTGTATTGGTACAATTTTGGGGTACATATGATTTTTTGATCATTCAATATTACACTTTTTGGGGGCAAGGTGACCCAAAAAAATTGCCATTTTGGCACAGATTATTTTATTTTTTTAACAGAGTTCACGTGACAAGGTAGATCATTTGATGTTTTTATACAGCTGATCGTTACAGACGCAGCAATACCTAATATGTGTATTTTTTTATTTTTGGAAAGTTTTTCACAGTAAGGCCTCATTCACATTTCTGAGTCAGTGTCACGTCCGTGAAAAAAGCGTACGTTTCATCCAAGAACATGTCCGTGAAGGATCCGTGGTTGGTTAGTGTGTCAGTTTTTGCCCTTGGTATTTAATCTGTAATTCACAGACATTGCTCAGCTGAAAATTAATTTCAAGAGCATGTGACATGTGTTATACTTTGCTATGCAGTTTACATTGTATAGCAGGCTGAACAAATGAGTCATTATAGCCAAATTTCAGGTCAGGTGAAAATAATTGCCCTGTGAAGTTGCCACTGATCACATTTGGGAATGATCTGATCATTGCCGATAATTGTCTGCTTGTCAGAAGAGGTGAGAAATGCATTTACATGCAGCAATCACATCCACTCTATTGGGACAAGGCATCACTCCTATTCCCCATACAGAGTTATAATTGCTGGGCAGCAGACCGCTGTTTAGACAGCATGATCTGGTGCCCAGAAACAATGATTTAGGTGGCTGCATCGGTAAAGCTCTCACGCCTTTTGCTCATTCATCAGGTGAGTGGCAGCATCTCTACACAGGGCAGTTATTGGGAATGAGTGCTTCCATCATCATTTATCAAGGGGAGAAAAACAGAACTGGATCGCACATCCACAATGCTATGCTTAGATCTAATTAAACTCACTTCTCAGCACAATATTAAGTGTATAACCCCCTATACTGCACTCTGTACAAGAGGCATTAGTGTGCATTTTGATCAAAAGGCCACTCACCACGTCAAGGTTACCTCTTAGAGTGGGACCTACTCTGGCAAATAGACGGAGGAAAGTGTGGTGACAACGTGGCACTGCCCTAGTAGGCGGCAGGACCCAGGAGTCAAACGGCAACCCTGCTATCTGTCCCACGGCACTGGGTCCCACCGACCCACCAGCACAGCACCACAAAAATAAAGGCCACCACGCAGTACTGCACGATATGAACAGTTGTCTAACACAACATGTCCTTTGCTTCAATTATCACTTATATGCAGACTTCTGCTAAATTAAAACCACCTGTGCTGAATTGGAGGAGTGCTGATACCAGTAATGCAGTTTTTCTCCCCTTGATACTTCCATGATCATTGCCCCGTGTATAGAGACCTTTAATCATTGTTCCTAGGCCCCAGATCCTGCTGTAAACTGCTGCTGCCCACAAACAATAATTCTCCCCATCCCCATACAGCAGAGGTAAATGCAGTTCTCACCTCCTCTGACATTCCTATTCATTCCCAATAATTGCCTGTTGTGTCAGCTAATGTAAAGGGGTCTTTAAGCAAGGCAAAGTACTGTATATATAACATTTGAGAAGCCTTCATTTTCCATGCACCCAACTGAAACATCTTACAAAGCACTCCTATGGAGCTGCGTTTTCATGGTGTGGGTTACAGATTACAGACACGTACATTTGTGTCAGCAGTTTGCTGAACCTTGTTCCAGACAATTTGCAAGAAGGTACATATTACTTCTGGCACACCCACTTTAATACTACTGGAAACAGAACAATGCTTTGTAATTCGCAATACGTTTAAATATTGTGGCAAATTAGTTTTCTTTGAAAAAATTTAAGTTACCATACTGTGCCACAATCCAAAAAATTGTACATAGATGTTTAACAATTTGATGCATGCTATATATTATATACGAACACTACTTTCGAAATACCTCTCTTGACGTACAGTACAATAAACGGCAGCCATCACATAGAAAGTGACCGGTAAGTACAATATACCTTGTAAACTTATTTCACTTATAATAATTGACATGTTACAGAACGCTACAAAAGTCTAAGGGGAAATGTATTCATACACAAAGTTTTGCTCAGTTTTTGGAGTGTCTGTACACTTGTGTTTTTGTGACAAATTTGCAAAATGTTGCACACCATTTGTTAAATTTATCACATAAATTACCTATAGATTTTTCAAAGTCTAGTCATATACAAAGGCTCCATCAGTTTGTACGCCACCAGGGGACTAGCAAGCCACCTGCAACTTTTAGCAAAAAGTCACAATGATAAATCAGGCTAAAAATATAGCTCCACTCACAGAACATCTGCCAACTCCTTAGTACATGTAAACCACTGGGAATGGCGTAATTCACACTAAAAATGGCACAAATGCCTTGTGAATTTGGTGCAAGTGGCTACTCCACCAACAAAACAGGCAAGATTACTTTTCTAGCACAGCACATTTCATACTTTGCCCCCTGTGATCACACTGTTATTAGTTATTAGCAAATCTTCCCCGAAATCTTTTGAAAAACGGTATTTGTTACTCTTGGATGAGCAACAGAATAAAACTAAAGTAAACAGCCCAAAAAATTCTGATGGAATAATTGGAGCAATCCATTAAACATTTTTGTCTGCTTGACGCTACTTAGTTTGCTTGCACTAATGGATGGCCAGATATTTTGTAGGTAGAGCTATTTTTTTTAGCCAAATTTATCAAAGGGACTCTATTAAAAAGTTGTAAAAAAAAAAGTAGCAAGTATGTTCTCACTCTTCGTGTGGAGTACAAACTGGTAAAACCTTTGTAACAAATATGATTAGACAATACCCAAATTAAAACATAAAGAGGAAAAATTATGTTTTTTTATATTATATTATTTTGTTTTATATTATTTTATTTTTTATATTAAAATATAAAAATTAAATATTAAAATAGTTTTATTATGTCCAATCTGTCACCAATAAATATTTCACCAATGGTTGGAAGATTGTAGTTGTCTTTCGACTACATAATTTGGTAAGATAATGAAATAAAAAGTTATGACTTTAAAGGGTCACTGAGTTTTCAGAAAACATTTAATATGTCATAGAGACATACCAAAAGTGTAGATCAGTGGGCACTAAGCTCCCCGCCAATCACTAGAACGAGGAGGGAGAAGTACTCGCCTATCATGCTTTCACTCGTCATTGCAGGAGAAAAACTCACTAGTAAGACTACGGGCCTATCTCCTGCAGCGAGGAAAGAGAGCGCGATATGCTCCTCTGCGTCGATCAAAACTTTTCAATATTCCTCTATGACATAATCAAAAGTTTTCAGAAAACTCAGTGACCCTTTAAAGGGGTGTACTGAGATATTTTTACTGATGACCTATTCTGTGGATAGGTCATCAGTATTTGATCGATAGTATCCAACACCTGGGACCCAGGCTGATCAGCTGTTTGAGAAGGCCTTCCACGCTGTACATGTGCTTGATATCGCAGCTCATCCCTACTTACTTCACTGGGCCTAGGCCATGTGACCAATGAACGTTACATCACATGACCTAGGGAAAGCTGCGAGAAGGCCACTGCACTACTGCGAGTGCTGATGACTTCTCAAACAGCTGATCAGCAGCCGATTCTCGGGTGTCGGACCTCCACCGATTAGATACTGATGACCTATCCACAGGATAGGTCATCAGTAAAAAATATCTCATAAAAACCTTTTACGTTGAAAACTAGTTTTGGAATGCTCATTGTACTTTTGACACAGATAAAGTCTTGTGACATTTAGGATTTCATTATGTCTCCAGAAAAAAAGGATATGATAAAAATTTTGATGTAAATATGAATCATGTTTCTCCAAACCTGTACATTGGACACGTCTAGTTTGGGTTGTGCTTCTCAGCCATTTGGCCTTATGTTTCTTTGTGACTCAGCCACTGTCTTCATGAGTGTCATGAACTTTTGTACCCTTTTGGTCTCAGCACCCACAAAGTCTACCCTGATTTGGTTAGTGCTTTTAACTCATCCTGTATTTGAATTTGAACTGTTGTGAACTGCCTCTTCTGACTACACTACAGATTTTTCACTGTACTACAGTCTGATCCTGCTTGATTTCTCCTACTCCATCTCAGGGTTTCTTGACTTTCATCTATCTCACAGTAATGTTTACCTTGTTCTGCCTAACCTCCATTATCAATAACTCCCATTTCCTGGGCTCATCCGTCTATCCTCATTAGTATGTTCTAAATTAACTGCCTATTGTCATTGCCCATAGCAACCCTACCGTCAACCCATTCCTAGGGAATACCAAACCAGCCTGGGGCCATAGCAATATTTGACCTTAACCACAGCTGTGGAAAAGAAGGGTCCTATAGGTGAATTATGACTTCTGGTTGATTCTTTCCCTCACTTCAGCAAATGGCATTTATCATGTAGAGGAAGTTAATACAAGCCACTTACTAATATATTGTGATTGCCCATATTGCTTCTTTTAGTGGCTAGACTCTTTTTTCTAGAGAGGCTAGTGAGGATGCTGACACCCAGCACAGTTATGATGAAGTTACTTCGTCAACAAGCATGCATTCACAAAGCAGATAAAGAGGTTGTCCGGGATTTTAATACTGATGACTTATCCTCAGAATAGGTCAGCAATATCAGATCGGCGAGGATCTGACACCCGGCACCCCCACCGCTTAGCTGTATGATGGGAAAGTGCCCACAGTGTGTGCGTGCCATCTCCTGTCTGTCTTCCTGTTCGCTGCTGCTGTGTCTATGGCAAGCAGGAAGAGAGAAGGGAGATGGCACGTGCACACTGTGGGCGCCTTCCCTTCATACAGCTAATCGGCGGGGGTGCCAGGTGTCAGACCTCCGCTGATCTGATATTGATGACCTATCCTGAGGATAGTGTAAAGAGTGGAATGGGGGGCACACTACAATGGAAACGGAGTGCAATGGTGGTTTGAAACAACTATACTGACAAACACTGGCCACATGGCCCAAGAAAACCCCAAAGAAATGCACATTCACTGAATATAAAAACAATACTAGAGTTTTATTAGGCTACAAAAGACACACAAACATGATTAAAATTGTATACAATATGACAGGTACAAAATAAGTCCAGACACCTGCCCAGTTCCCACCAAAAACCACAGATATGGGCAAAGTGTATGTAGTCCAAAATAGCAGCATCCAATATTGTGCAACAAACATAGACTAACAAATCCACAATAAGTACATCATAAATAATGATGTGGCATCAGAAGAACTGGTACCTGAACCAAATAGGCATGCAAGGACTGCCAGGGTGGGTCTGGGTTAATGAAGTAGGTGAAGCCGGATTTTAGGTATTGTTCTATTCCTTTATGTGGGGGCAAGGGAGATTAAATATCAGCATCACCTGTCGAGGGATCCGTTTTTTTTTGACATTTGACATATTTGTGGTTCTTTTTCTTTCCTATGTATGTATGCCGCTGCTACTGTTTTTTAATTTTCTAATATGTGATGAATAAAATATTTCTTTAGATTAACTATATGCTGTGTATTGTGTTTTGCTGTTGTGGAGCTTATTTAGATGTGCAGAGCAATTACTCAGTTGGGAGCTATTGAATTTTTGTGTATATATTTTTATATGTAAAATTGGAAAAGGGGGGTGATTTAACCCCTTCCCAACCAGCACTGTACTAGTACAGCACCGCCCAGGTCTTTAAAGATTATTATTTCTAATAATCTTATTTTTAACATTTTTGCCTCTGTAACGGATCTCCTGGCACCCGACTGGGTACCTTCGTTGATGGATGCTCCTAGTGCTTCCCGAGGACTCCAAGCACTCCACTTGACACCGTAAGCACTGCCGACCCCACGAACCGCCGCAGCTTGGTTGCTGTCTTCTACCCACCCTGGACCTATGACAAGGCTTCCAGGTTCCAGTGGGTGCACCTCTCTTCCTTTAGAGAGTGATGCAGAAACAGTAACAGCTCTTACAAGAGCTAGGGATTATACTCTGGAGAATATAATAATTATAGCAATACCCAGAGTGTAGTTCTCCAATCCTCCAAACATGAGCCCAGACTTCATGAAGGGTAGAACAGGACACCTTTAATGGGGCAACATGTCAGCCTTTTATGCAGGTCTTTCAGCAAGGGACACTCCCATGGGGGACCTTGTGGAAGACTGAGACAGTTTTTTACATAAACCAATCACATGCAGTTACAGGCAGAAAACACACACACATGTGATACAATCAATGGGACAACGTAATCACTCACAGGCAGACAACACCCACCTGTGATACAATTAACCAACACAATGGGATAATGTAATCACTCACAGGCAGAAGCTACACACTTTTCCCTTTGTAGAATAATGAGCCGGGGGCGGGGAGTGGTCGGTAGATTCCTCTACCGATCTAATAAAACATAACATGGCCTATAATACTCCACACATAAATCAGGGTTAATAGTTCCTTGTAACCCCAAGAGACTGAGGGGGGGGGGGGGGGGGGAGATCTCCATAGTTCTGAATTCATACTCCATAGGAAGGAGGCTTGCCCTCAGGCCTCTCCAGCAGACCCAGTGACAGGTTCAGTCCGTCACAGCTTCTTCAACTCCCTATCATCACTGTCAATCCTTCGTAATCTTATGAACTGTCCATAAGGTATTGCAGTTTTCTCATATGATGGATGGAAACTCCCAAAATGCAACAGGGAACTTGTGGCCATAGATTGAACTCCCCCCTCTTTAATTCTTTAATTGTCAACATTACATCCAGGAATTCCATTGTGTTGTGTGCATTCATTTGGTCCACAAATTCCTAGTACTGCATTTCAATACTGGTCCAAACCACAAATATAAATCTTATGAGCAGTTTAATATATGCCACATATCGGTGTTTTGCTGTAAATATATGTCTCTTCAAGCCTTGCTAGGAATAATTTAGCATATGTACATTAGACTGTCGTTCTCATCTTTGTTCCATTTTTTGGCTAAAACCATTTCTCTCCAAACATAAATGCATTAGGTGACACTATAAACTCTAAACCCTTTCCAACAAAGTCAATGTATTCAGTACTCTTCTTCATTTTCATTAGAAATTCTGGATTCTTCATATACAAACTCTCTATGTCTATTGATGCCAAAAAACATTCTTCATGCCATTTGAACCCCTCTAGTACTTAAAAAAAAAATCGCTTGTGTCCCTCACAGGGGCGGACTGAAAACTTAAAGTAGCCATGGAAAAAAATAACTAAAGGTAGCCCCATGTTGTATGAAGAACCACCAAATTGACAGAAGGCATGGCCAACACAAGTAGGCGGTGCCAGCATTACCATATGATATATGATATCACCCCAGTAGAGTTAACTTCCATAGTGCAGCACAATACACTGCCCAAGTAGAACCAACTACCACAGTGCATCACAAAATAATACTCCAGCAGCACAAAATGCCTCCGCAGTAACTTCCCCCTGTGGTGGTCAGTGCCACACACTCCAGTTGCCTCAGGATGGCAATAAAGTTTAATTTTGTCAGGAGCATTACTTACCTGGCTGTCCGTCTTGAGGAGAGCTTAGGTGGCCCTCTGGGCATCGGCCCACGGGAAGTTTCCCTGTAAGGTCTATGGCCAATCCACCCCTGTGATCGATACTGAATCAGCATGCAAGTTGTATCAGTTCTGTATGCGATTAAGTTCAGTGTTTCATTATTTTCAGCTTGGATGATGTTTTTGATGAGTTTTTCACATGCATAAAGAAAAACTAAAGGGTAACACTTAAAAACATCTACTAGCAACCATCAGTGAAAAACGCATTGAATCCGGGTGACTTCCGTTTTTTCACACAAGCCCCATTCACTTCTATGGAATATCAAATCACACAAAGTAAACTTGTATTACATTAAATCCAAATGGGGTGGAATTGGAAAAAATAAATTAAAAAATCCACAGTTTTATGGATTTTGTCCCTATGGCTTTCCCTTTGCAACAAAACTGACCTGTGCTCTTAATTCTGTAGGTCAGTGCAATTACAACGATACCATATATGTATAGATTTTATATGTATAAATAGTGTAAAAGTAAATTAAAACTTAAAACTTATTTTTTTAAATCACCATATTCTGACCCCCTTTTTTTATAGTTTTGTCTACTAAAGCTGTGTAAGAGCTCATTTTTTGCAGGACAATCTGTAGTTTTTATTTATACCATTTTGGAGTGTGTGCCTATTTGATCACATTTTATTACAAATAAGAAGCAATGAAAAAATGGCGAATTAGCCATTTTTATACTTTTTTTTGTTACGCTATTCGCCGGCAAAATGTTTTTATATTTTCATAGTACGGGCGTTTTCAGACACGGTGATGCCTGTTATGTTTATATTTTTTATTATTTATGTATTTATTTATTTATTCTAAGGAAAGCAGGGTGAATTTTTTATTTTTACATATTTTATTTTACTTTTTTAAATGTTTTTGTAGTCAGTCTAGGAGGCTACAATGTTCAGTACTTAGTTTTTTATAGATAATTTCTATACACCCATAGGGTGTATACTATTACATGAATTCCTTATTTCCTATGTTGGAACTGCACTTCTAATACGTTGGGTCTCTTCAGAGAGACCCAGCCTATTAAAATTCAGTCATCCCCCATCGCCACACGGGATTCCAGTATGCTTCTGGGTTTTTCACTCTTTAGATGCTGTGATCACACTTGATAACGGCATGTAATGGCGGTAATGACCTCAGTTGGCATTGTTGCCGGTCACGGTCATTGGCCACAGGCCTCTGCTGTTTGAAACAGCAGAGACCCCCCGGCTATGGCGCCCCCTGCACATGTAGCAAAAGGGCTAAAGACTACAGAATTTTAATGATTTCCATGAAGTGAGTCAAGGGAGTGGTCTAATAAGTTGACATCTTTGCCTTGCACAAACAATTAAAAGGATACAAAAAGTGAAGGAACTGAATGTTCCTGGAGTTATAGTTGGAAACACGGAGGAGAGTAAAGAGTTGTTATCACGGATCAGCAGGTGTGAACTCACTGTGCCACTGACTGGCTATACTCTGGAGGGGAATGTCTAAGCAACAACCTACTTTTCACTAGAGCATCAGATGGTGAGGATAGACTTGAGCTGTTAGGCTAGTTGCCAGGGGCTACTACAGAGCAATCTCTGAGTCAGTGGCAGCTGGTCCAGGTGGACCAGGAGATACCTGGGTAGGTACCAGAAGTACACACGTAGTCAGGCAGGCGAGGTCATTACCAGGAGCAACAGTGCAGTACCAAAGGATGAGGCAGAGGTGTAGTCAGACAGGCAAAAGGTCAGGGTAGGCGGCACAGATACAGGTCATGAAATTTGGGTCGGCAACAGGAGAGGAAAGGTGAGCAGGCAGGGATCAGACAATAAGCATAGCAGGGGCGTTGCTAGGGTCTCAAAAGATCCGGGGCACAAGCCCCAATAAATATGCCCCCCCCCCCGAACTATGCTGTACTTGCTATACAGCGGCACTTACCTGTCACATCTAGGGCCTCCAGGTGACGTCTCCTCTCTGTCATCATCTTCTCGGTCTGGACAACTTCTCTCAGCCGCCTCGTCTCTGCAGAGTGTGACACACAGACATCTTAGCTTCCTCACTTTCTATCATTATCCCCCAACTGGAGTCCCCACAGTGTTATCCTGCTGCTTGTTATGCCAAAACCTCAACCCCCCCCCCTCCTCATACCCCCAAATACTATCCTAAAGAAACATTACTGCCCCCCCATAGTAATAGTGCTCCTCATAGTCCCACCAATAGTAATTCCCTTCTAGAATGCCCTTATTAGTAACACTGCCCCAACCGTGATAATGCTCCTCAACAATGCCCTCCCATATTAATAATACCCTCACAGAGTCCCTAGTAGAAATAAGGTCCCCTATTGTTCCCCCAGTGGCAATAAAGCTCCCTACAGACCCCACAGTAGTAATAAGGCCCCCATAGTGCGCTTAGTAGAAATAAGGCAGATCTACAAGACCCTCCTATAGAGCCCCCAGTAGTAATAAGAACGCCTATAATGTCCCCTGGATTTGCAGTGCCCCCTGTAGTTATAATCCTCCCTCCACCATACAGTCCCATGTAAATAACATCACCTCTTCCCCAGCCGCCTCCAACGCACAATCCCATGTAAACATCACCCCCTAAGGCTACTTTCACACTTGCGTTCGTGCGGATCTGTCATGTACTTGTAAAGGACGGATCCGCACCGATATAATACAAACAAATGCATCCGTTCAGGACCAATTCGTTTGTATTAGATTTTAATTTCTAAGTCCCAATACGGATCCGTCCTGACTTACATTAAAAGTCAATGGGGGACGGATCCGTTTACAATTGCACCATTTTGTGTCAATGCAAAGGGATTCGTCCCTATTGACTTACATTGTCAGGACGGATGCGTTTGGCTCCGCAAGGCCATGCGGACACAAAAAACGCTGCTTGCAGCATTTTGAGGTCCGCCTCCAAAATGGAACGGGGGACCGCACGGAGCCGAACGAATGCATTCTGAATGGATCCGCATCCATTCAAAATGCATTGGGGTTAAACTGATGCATTTGGGGCTGCTTGTGAGAGACCTGAAACGGATCTCACAAGCGGATCACCAAACGCAAGTGTGAACGTAGCCTAACATTAAGTCCCATGTACATAAACATCATTCCCCCCCACCATCCACTTTCAACATACAGTCCCATGTAAATAACATCCCTCCCTCCCCCAGCCACCTCAAGCACACAGTTCTATGTCAATAACATCCCTCCCTTCAGCCCTAAAATACATCCCAGTTAAATAACTACAACTCCCAGCATTTCTCTGCCTCTCCCTTCACTTACCTCTCCTGTACAGACATTACCATTAGGCTCCTTCTCCTCTTGACTCCGGTCCAATCCTGAACTGGGAAGAGGCGAAGGACCTTTGGTGACATCACAGATCATTTCATCAGCAAAACAGGCTGTGATAGGATGACCTGGATGGTGACATCATCCAGGTCATCCTATCACAGCCTGTTTTGCTGATCACATGACCTGTGATGTCACCAAAGGTCCTTCGCCTCTTCCCAGTATAAGATTCAATTGTATTTGCCGTTCTGTGTACGGCAATACAGTTGCATCTAGCAGGCAGGCAGGACATTCGGGGCATGGGACAAAACATCCGGGGCCCAGGCCCCGAATGTTTTAACCTAGCGACGCCCCTGAAGCATAGTCCAAGAACGAAGTATAAATCAGGAGCACACGAGAGTATCAGGAATCAGCAAACTCAAGGACCTTGACACTGAGGGACCTGGGAAGAGGGCTGAGCCGCTTAAATACGTGCATCAGAGCCAGGATTGGTCAGCGAGGTAACCTGACCTAACCCACACAGCCCAGGGAGTGATGCGCTCTGCCCTCAGCGCAGTGTAACATGAACCAGCTGAACTCAAGCTGTGTCCAGGGCTGAGTGGAAGCTGTGGAGCGTAATCCCCAAAAGCAGTGCCAGCTACAGAAATAGAGGCCAGCACTGCAGCGGTGAAATGGGAAGCACCGACCACTGGTCACTGCTGAGCATAGCGCCCGGGACCGCGGCGATAAGCGGGGGAACAGCAGCATACAGTAGCCGCTGTTACAGTACCCCCACTTACGCCGCCTTTTCTTGAGTTCACGGCGGTACAAGAACCTTTTTATCAGGTCCAGAGCATGAATATTCTCCTCCGGCTCCCAAGACCTCTCTTCCAGACCGAAACCCTTCCAATCCACCAGGTAGTAGGTTTTCTTACCACGTTTCCTGAAGTCCAAGATGTCCCTGATCTCTAATGTCTCTTCCGAGTCATCAGACACCGGAGTCGCCGTAGATGGAGCTGTAGAGAAGCAGTTAAAGGGCTTCTGTCACCCCACAAAAGTCTTTTTTTTTTGTTTGGGCTAGTTACATTCCTTATAGCGCGATATAGGAGAATATAATCTTGTCACTTACTTTCATGCGGCCGTTTCTTTAGAAAACAAAGTTTTATAATATGTAAATCCGGTCTCTACCAGCAAGTAGGGCGTCTACTTGCTGGTAGCCGCAGCAGAAAACCGCCCCCTCGTCGTGTTGATTGACAGGGCCAGCCGTGATCTCCTCCTCCGGCCGGCCCTGTCAGTATTTCAAAAATCGCACGCCTCTGTTCATTCGGCGCAGGCGCTCTGAGATGAGGAGGCTCGTCTCCTCAGAACTCCCTCAGTGCGCCTGCGCCGATGACGTCTTCTCTTTGGGTGATGTCATCGGCGAGCCTCCTCATCTCAGACCGCCTGCGCCGAATGAACAGAGGCGCGCGATTTTTGAAATACTGATAGGGCCGGCCGGAGGAGGAGATCACGGCTGGCCCTGTCAATCAACACGACGATCGGGCGGTTTTCTGCTGCGGCTACCAGCAAGTAGACGCCCTACTTGCTGGTAGAGACCGGATTTACATATTATAAAACTTCGTTTTCTTAAAGGGAGTCTGTCACCAGATTGTGACCTTATAGACCGCTTACATAGCGCTCTAGCATAGCAGTCTATGATTCTAATGGTACCTTTGATGTGTGCTTCTGAAGTTCCCCCAAGGCAAAAACTGACTTTTATTCAAGGGATCGCAAGTGCCCAGGGCGGGGTTCACCTTGTTGGAGCCCAGGCTGTTCTGCCTCTTTTCGCCATATCCCCGCCCCAGCCTCTTCCTCTGCCCGCCCCGCTTTTCCTTTGCATCCTCTTTCTCTGCAGCCGGATCCCGCGCCTGCGCTATCCATTGCTTGACCGGGGCATGCGCACTGCGATGCCCATTGTGGGCACGGCATCGCAGTAGCTACTACGCATGCGCCGGCCAACGGCGAGAAACAGCGGCGAGGAGGCGGACCAGATACACCCACAATGGGCATCGCAGTGCGCATGCCCCGGCCAAGCAATGGATAGCGCAGGCGCGGGATTCGGCTGCAGAGAAGGCGGACGCAAAGGAAGAGCGGGGCGGGCAGAGGAAGAGGCTGGGGCGGGGATATGGCGAAAAGAGGCAGAACAGCCTGGGCTCCAACAAGGTGAACCCCGCCCTGGGCACTTGCGATCCCTTGAATAAAAGTCCGTTTTTGCCTTGGGGGAACTTCAGAAGCACACATCAAAGGTACCATTAGAATCATAGACTGCTATGCTAGAGCGCTATGTAAGCGGTCTATAAGGTCACAATCTGGTGACAGACTCCCTTTAAGAAACGGCCGAATGAAAGTAAGTAACAACATTATATTCTCATATATCGCACTATAAGGAATGTAACTAGCCCAAAAAAAGAAAAATGACTTTAGTGGGGTGACAGAAGCCCTTTAAGGACTACCGGTTTGAGTAAGGTTACATGGAAGGCATTGGGGACACGAAAGAGAGAGGTAGCCGTAACTTATAGGTCACTTCATTGATCTTCTTCACAACTACGAAGGGTCCCAGGAACTTAGCAGCAAACTTGAAACTAGGGACCCTTAAACTGACGTTTCTGGAGGAGAGCCAAACCTTATTTACCGGCGAGAACTGAGGCGGTTTTCTGCTTTTCCTGTCCGCATTTGTCTTCATGCCGGTCACTGCTTTATCGATGCAAATCTTGGTATCCTGCCAGATCTTCAAAAAATCTGTAAAAGAGGAATCTGCCGGACCCCCCTTTTGCCTTCAGAACTGCCTTAATTCTACGTGGCATTGATTCAACAAGGTGCTGATAGCATTCTTTAGAAATGTTGGACCATATTGATAGGATGCATTCTTGCAGTTGATGGAGATTTGAGCGATGCACATCCAGGGCACGAAGCTCCCGTTCCACCACATCCCAAAGATGCTCTATTGGGTTGAGATCTGGTGACTGTGGGGGCCAGTTTAGTACAGTGAACTCCATTGTCATGTTCAAGAAACCAATTTGAAATGATTCGAGCTTTGTAACATGGTGCATTATCCTGCTGGAAGTAGCCATCAGAAGATGGGTACATGGTGGTCATGAAGGGATGGACTGGTCAGAAACAATGCTCAGGTAGCCCGTGGCATTTAAACGATGGCCAATTGGCACTAAGAGGCCTAAAGTGTGCCCAGAAAACATCCCCCACACCATTACACCACCACCACCAGCCTGCACAGTGGTAACAAGGCATGATGGATACATGTTCTCATTCTGTTTACGCCAAATTCAGACTCTACCATTTGAATGTCTCAACAGAAATCGAGACTCATCAGACCAGGCAGCATTTTTCCAGTCTTCAACAGTCCAATTTTGGTGAGCTCGTGCAAATTGTAGCCTCTTTTCCTATTTGTAGTGGAGATGAGTGGTACCCGGTGGGGTCTTCTGCTGTTGTAGTCCACCTTTCTTTCCCATTCTGACATTCAGTTTGGAGTTCAGGAGATTGTCTTGACCAGGACCACAACCCTACATGCATTGAAGCAACTGCCATGTGATTGGTTGACTAGATAATCGCATTAATGAGAAATAGAACAGGTGTTCCTAATAATTCTTTAGGTGAGTGTACAGTATGTTTCACAAACAGTTTAGCAAGTTCTGCAGCCGAGGGCAATCCAGTCAAGGGAACAAAGTGCGAAGCGATCCACGACCACCCAAATCACGGCACATCCGGCCAAAGAGGGCAGATCTGTAAGTAAGTAACACATTGCCATTAAAGGGGTTATCCGAGTTATAAAAAAAAAAAAACTTATTAAACTCTTCAGGTCTTACATATGCATTAGTTAAGCTTGATTTCTTAAGAAAGAAACCCATATTTACACCTTTTCATGGTTCTGTTATTTCTGTGTTTACATGCTGAAGTACATGCTGAGGGGGCGTATAACATCAATGCCTGAGCCCTCCCTCATGAATATTTGTGGGTGTGAACAATCTGATCTTCCCCTCACCCTGCTCTGCACATCCTAACTTTGCATAAACCAGTCACATGATCATCTCCTAGCTCACACAGACAGATCATCCTGTCACATTGCAGAAACACAGGCTCTATGTATCTAAGCTCTATGTCAGCTCTGTGTATCTAAGCTCTATGTCAGCTCTGTGTATCTAAGCTCTATGTCAGCTCTGTGTATCTAAGCTCTATGGCAGCTCTGTGTATCTAAGCTCTATGCCAGCTCTGTGTATCTAAGCTCTATGGCAGCTCTGTGTATCTAAGCTATATGTATCTAAGCTCTGTGTATCTAAGCCCTGTGGCAGCGCTGTGTATCTAATCCCTGTGGCAGTTCTGTGTATCTAATACCTGTGGCAGCTCTGTGTATCTAAGCCCTGTGGCAGCTCTGTGTATCTAAGCCCTGTGGCAGCTCTGTGTATCTAAGCCCCGTGGTAGCTCTGTGTATCTAAGCTCTATAGCAGCTCTGTGTATCTAAGCTCTATGTTAGCTCAATGTATCTAAACTCTGTGTATCTAAGCTCTGTGGCAGCTCTGTGTATCTAAGCCCTGTGGCAGCTCTGTGTATCTAAGCCCTGTGGCAGCTCTGTGTATCTGAGCCCTGTGGCAGCTCTGTGTATCTAAGCCCTGTGGCAGCTCTGTGTATCTAACCCCGTGACAGCTCTTTGTATCTAAGCCATGTGGCAGCTTTGTGTATCTAATCCCTGTGGCAGCTCTGTGTATCTAAACTCTCTGTATCTAAGCCCTGTGGTAGCTCTGTGTATCTAATATAGCTTAGATAAATATAGGTATCAGATAGCTTAGATACATAAACGGAGTCATATATGACACCTATATCTATCTAAGCTATATTACAGCCTTATCTATGTTGACTATACACTATGTAGTCACTCTCCCCCCCCCATACACAATGCAGTGTCCCCCACCCCACCCCATACACACAATATACACAATGCAGTGTCCCCCACCCCTCCATACACACAATATACACAATGCAGTGTCCCCCACCCCTCCATACACACAATATACACAATGCAGTGTCCCCCACCTTCCTCTTCCTGGGAAACCTAAGAGCCCAGGCAGAAGCACATGTCTTTACTCTCCGTTGTAAACTGAAAGGAGGGCGGGTCTTTTATTTGATTGGCTGTCCTGACTTGCCTTCTCTTTTGTGTATGGTAATGACAGCCCTGCTGCACTATTGTTATCCTAATGAGATCGCAGCAGCCAGATACAGGGAGAGAGGGGGCGGGCACCAAAGGCTCTGATGTCTCGTTTACAGAGCTGGCCCACTCCCTCAAGCAGGGAGAAGCCTGTAAACGAGACGTCAGAGCCTTTGGTGCCCGCCCCCTCTCTCCCTGTATCTGGCTGCTGCGATCTCAGCGCAAAATCAATAAAGTGAGTACATTAGAAATGTATATTTAATGATGTTTAAAGCAGCCCTAACACATATTTTTTTTAAATCGGATAACCCCTTTAAGCATCAGGAACAGGTAGCGGTAACAACAGACCAGGCGGTTTGCTCCTGGAGATTTTATTTTGAGCACAGACAGTGCAGGCAGAGACATAATCACTCACATCCTTGGATAATGTGGGCCACCAGTAGTGGCAAGACACCAGTTCTGTGGTCTTGCGAATACCTGGGTGACCAGCCAGTTTGTAGTTGTGGCCCAGCATTAGGATAAGTTTCTTTTTGGCAGATGACGCAAATGTTCTCCCGGGAGGAATGTCTCTTACCTGGACAGGAGCTACTGTGATCAAGCGAGCAGGATCTACAATAAGTTGGGACTCCTCCTGGTGGTCAGCGAAATCAAATGACCTAGACAGAGCATCTGCCTTGATGTTTTTCTCAGCCGGGCGAAAGTGCAACTCAAAATTAAAACGAGAGAAGAATAGAGCCCACCTGGCTTGGCGAGGGTTCAGACGCTGGGCTGTCTGCAGATATATGAGGTTCTTGTGATTCGTGAATATTATCACCAGATGCTGGGCCCCTTCCAACAGATAATGCCACTCCTCCAAGGCAAGTTTTATGGCTGGAAGTTCTGTCTCCTATACAGTAATTCCTCTCAGCCGGTGAGAAGAGTTTGGAGGAGAATCCACAGGTAAA
Source organism: Bufo gargarizans (assembly GCF_014858855.1). Taxonomy (NCBI): domain Eukaryota; kingdom Metazoa; phylum Chordata; class Amphibia; order Anura; family Bufonidae; genus Bufo; species Bufo gargarizans. The sequence goes on from NC_058086.1 coordinate 199,693,794, forward strand.
CATCTTGTCCTTGGAACCTCTCTGTAGAAGAACAGCACCGGCTCCTATGGAGAAGGCATCCACTTTTAGAAAGAATTGGCGGGAGACATCGGGGTGATGCAGAACCGGTGCGGAAGCAAAGGACTTCTTTAATTGGATGAAGGTGGCCTCTGCCTCTGGAGTCCGGTCCTTGGCATTCACCCCTTTCCTAGTAAGAGTGGAGATCGGATATATAAGCGATGAAAAATTCGAGATACTCGTAGTGTCCGTCACGAGTGTTAAAAGCAGTCTTCTACTCATCGCCCTTTCGAATGCAGATAAGATTATATGCACCGCGCAAGTTGAATTTAGTAAAGACCTTAGCTCCCTGGATCCTGTCGAAGAGTTCTGAGATTAGCGGCAGAGGATATCGGTTCATGATTGTGACCTTATTCAGACCACGATAGTCAATACAGGGCCGTAAGGATCCATCTTTTTTTTTGCATAAAGAAGAACCCCGCACTGGCTGGTGAAGTAGATTTACGGATAAACCCCCTTTCGAGATTTTCCTCAATGAACTCAGACATCGCCTGGGTCTCGGGAAGTGAGAGGGGGTAGACTCGACCATGAGGAGGAGTGGCACCAGGCAGAAGGTCAATCGGACAATCATACGGACGATGAGGAGACAGTGTCTCCTCCTCTTTCTTGCTGAAAACATCTGCAAAACTGGCGTAATGATCCGGGAGTCCAGGAAGGTCTACTGGTACAGGAGGCGAGGAAGCAGGTCGGACCTCCGATAGACAGGTGGAACGACAGGATGATCCCCAACGTAGAATCTGACTGGAGTTCTAGTCCAGAACTTGAGAGTGCTGACGCAGCCAGGGAAGACCGAGGATTCACAGACGCTGGCAGCATGTAGATGGAAATCATTTCAGAATGCAGAACCCCAATTTGCAGCTTGAGAGGCATAGTCATGGCGATCACAGGTTCAGGGAGTGGCAGTCTATTAACGGAGAGCACTTGCAAATACCTTTCAAGATGTATGGTAGGAAGCTGGAACTGATGGACCAGAGCTTGCTGAAAGAAATTACCGGCCAACCCTGAGTCCAGGAATGCAGGCACAGACCGCGTGATTCCCTTGTGTGAGTCACCCGAACAGAAAGTTTTGGAGAGGACTTCTCCTTGTCTAGAACCACCTCTCCAACAGATCTTAGACATTGGCGTTTCCCGGCTTCTGGGGACAATTATGCACGAAGTGGGCCTTGCCACCACAATACAAACACAAGTTTTCTCTTTGCGGCGTAAACGTTCCTGGTCAGACAATCCAAGGCGCTCTGTTTGCATGGGCTCTTCAGATGGGGTGGACACTAGAGGAAGGAGCGGCCTCTGGAAGGATGGAGCTAAACGAGGTGGTCTTCTGGTGCATGCAACCTCCTTAGAATGTTCTCTGAAATGCATATCTATCCTTGTGGCCAAGGTGATCAGGTCATTCAGAGTAGTCCGACGGTCGCGACTAGCTAATTCATCCTTAATCCGGTCAGAAAGGCTCTCCCAGAACACCCCCAGTTGAGCCTCATTGTTCCATGCAAATTTGGCAGCCAGGGTACAAAACTGGATGGCGTACTGACCCACAGACAAGGAACCCTGTCGTAGACGCAGCAGAGCTGAAGCAGCGGAGGGCTCTTCAAAGACCAGTCGGAAGGTAGCCAGGAAAGTCTGCAGATTAGTGGTCTCTGGACCTCCATGTTCCCAAATAGCATTTGCCCAAGCAAGGGCCTCATCAGACAGCAGGGACACAATGGAGGCAACTTTGGACCGCTCAGTGGGAAACTTCTGCCCATGCAACTCAAAGTAGATCAGGCACTGGTTCAGGAATCCATGACAGGTTTTTGGATCTCCACCATAGCGGGATGGTAGAGGGGGTTGCACACCAGGGGCACACAAATCCGGATTCACCAGAGTGGGTATTGCAGGGGTAGCAGCGACTGGCGACCCTGCAGTAGCTGGAGAAGAAATGGCATCTAGATGAGCAGCAACATTTTGAATGAACTGCATAATGACATCCTGACGTTCGCTCTGACGCCTCACTTCGTGCAGCAATTCCTGAACGACAGGCTTGGGGTGACCAGCGGGTTCCATGGCCTCAGTGTACTGTCATGGATCAGCGGGTGTGAACCCACTGTACCACTGACTGGCTATACTCTGGAGGGGCGTGTCTAAGCAACTACCTGATTTTCACTAGAGCCTCAGGGATAGACTTGAGCCGTTAGGGTAGTTGCCAGGGGCTATTAACTGAAAAGGGTCACAATTAATTACGTCTATCAGGATTCAAAACGATTCACTATATGTAGGATAGAGCTCAAACTTAGATAAAATAAAACTTTATTTATATTCACGTTAAAATCTGAATGATTGGCTATCTGCTTGTAATCACGTACAACAGTGAACCACACTCCGTGCTTCAACTCTTCAGCACACCTATTTCTCATTAAGTGTGGGTTGATACTAGCAGTGTCTGTGGTTCAGACTGATGTGAGGGTAGGGATATTATGGCACACTTAAAAGGGTATTCTCATCTTATTAATAATCTTTTATTAAATTATTTATCCCCCATTTAAGTTTTTTCTAAATATATATTATTTAAAAAAACGTACTATTTTCTTTAAAATCTACTTTTTATAATTTATTGTTTATCTTGGCTGCCCATGGATACGGCCACCGCTTGCCGCATCCATGGGCCGCGCTTGCGCAGTACTTTTCCTTTAGATGCTGCTGCCGGCCTCTCACTGACACTGTGAGCGCGTCGCCGGCCGGCCGCGCATGCGCGGATCCATATTCTTTTGAGCCGACTCCAACGCAGCACAAAAGAATATACTTCTGCGCATGCGCAGCCGCCCGAGACGAGTCCGGACAGCGTCGGAGAGGAGGATTGGGAGACAACTTCATAAGCAGTGGGTAAGTACTATTTTTACAAGCACCACCAATTCCACCAACGATTGGGGCCTGATTGAGGCACTTGGGGGGCTATTTGAGGCACATGGGGACTATTTGAGGCATAAGGGGGGCTATTTGAGGCATAAGGGGGGCTATTTGAGGCACTTGGGGAGTTTGAGGCATATGGGGGCTGATGGAGCACTTGGGGGGCTATTTGAGGCACTTGGGGGACTATTTGAGGCACTTGGGGGACTATTTGAGGCACATGGTGGCTATTTGAGGCACTTAGGGGGCTATTTGAGGCACTTAGGGGGCTATTTGAGGCATATGGTGGGTTTGAGGCATATGGGGGCTGTTTGAGGCTGATGGGGGCTGTTTGAGGCTGATGGAGGCACTTGGGGGCTGATGGATGTAGCAGAGCTGAATATGCTGCTGTTCAGCCATAGTTCTAGTGGGGAAGGGAATAGACAGATGTAGAAGAGCTGTATATGTTGCGGGTCAGCATCAAAGCTAGGGGAAGAGAGAAACTGATGTAGCAGAGCTGTATATGCGGCTGTTCTGACACAGTGCTGGTTGAAGAGATAGAAAGACAGATGTAGCAGAGCTGTATATGAAGCTTTTCAGACACAGTGCTAGCGGGGGAGTAGAATAAAGATGTAGCAGGGCTGTATAGGAAGCCATTCAGCCAAAGTGATGTTAGGGGACTGGAGAAGACACATGTAACTGAGCTGTATATGCATCTATAAAGATACATAGTGTAAGGTTTATACACAACTGGAGTACAGCTGTAATGGAAACAAATCTGCATCAGTGCTGGTGGGTGGGGGTTGGTCAAGCTTTTGAGCTAATGTATAATATGGAATTATAGTTTTTGATGCACAGAATGGGTTTGTAAAAGATCAGAGATTTTGTGTGTAACTGTGTTACTGTGCACCGAGCTCACTTCACATGGCTCCCTGAGTGACCATTCCCCTCACACACTGCAGGCTGCCAGACTGATGAGTCATACTATTCACATGAACTAGCACGCAAGGACTGAGTTCTCAGTGTGATGTCATAAGGAGGTGTGGCCAGCCTTCACTCTAGCTGCCTAAGCCCGCCCAGCCTTAGCTGCAGAGAAACCAGGAAGTGAACAGCTAGCTGGCAGCAATTGAGGATGAAGTAGCAAGATGAGAAAACCCCTTTAAGGGCTCTTTCACACTTGCATTGTCCGGATCCGTCGTGTACTCCATTTGCTGGAATTACACGCCGGATCTGTAACACTGCAAGTGAACTGAAAGCATTTGAAGATGGATCAGTCTTCAAAATGCGTTCAGTGTTACTATGGCAGCCAGGACGCTATTAACGTTCTGGTTGCCATAGTAGTAGTGGGGAGCAGGGGAGCAGTATACTTACCGCCTCTGCAGCTCCCGGGGCGCTCCAGAATGACGTCAGAGAGCCCCATGCGCATGGATGACGTGTCCATGCAATCACGTCATCCGTGCGCGTGGGGCGCCCTGACGTCACTCTGAAGCTCCCCGGGAGCCGCACGGACGGTAAGTATACTGCTCCCCCGCTTCCCACTACACTTTACCATGGCAAACAGGACTTTAGCATTCTGGCAGCCATGGTAACCATTCAAAAAAAAGCTAAACGTTAGATCCGGTAATGCGCCAAAACGACGTTTAGCTTAAGGCCGGATCCGGATTAATGCCTTTCAATGGGCATTAATTCTGGATCCGGCCTTGAGGCACGTGTTCAGGATTTTTGGCCGGAGCAAAAAGCGCAGCATGCTGCGGTATTTTCTCCGGCCAAAAAACGTTCCGGTCCTGAACTGAAGACATCCTGATGCATCCTGAACGGATTTCTCTCCATTCAGAATCCATTGAGATAATCATGATCAGGATTCTTCCGGCATAGAGCCCAGACGACGGAACTCTATGCCGGAACAGAACAACGCAAGTTTAATAGAGCCCTAACACTATGATCCACTGAGCTGATCTAGTGCTCACTTAGATCATTAGCAATATAGAATTGCAAGACACAGTGTTCCCCTATGTGTCTGGCACATTGATAGAGTGTCTTGCAATTATAATCCACTGAGCTAAAATGGTGCTCAGCTAGATCAATAGTAACATGGGTTAGCTAAACACAGTGTTGCTCTATGTATCATCCCTCTATAAATCGCCCTCACTAAAATTGGCTACATATGTAACTGGCTTCCTGACCAGCATCTTACTTGACGCGTTTTCCTGCTGGATACTCCTAGCTGTTCATCAGGAGTAAAGGCGCATGTGGTTATGTGTTGCATCCTAGTTTCCGCCCCTCAGTGCGCTCTGCATAATCACTGAGGCTGGTGGTGATGTCATTGGGCTCCCTGCGAAGCGGAAGCAGATGCTTCGCTCTGCAGAAAGGGATCCGATACGTCACTGAAAAGCTGCACTTCTGGCAGAGAATTTATGACAAGAAAACGGGGCATCAGAAAAGTCTGGCAAAGGTACAACAGGACTGTATGTAATATTTATGTGCTTGGAGTTTACTTACAGCAATGTCCCCAATCCCGGACAAACCCTTTAAATGAAAATGGTAATGAAATTTCAAAAATATTTTAAATTTTAATCTATTTTTTCTGCAACACATCAAGGGTTAACAGCCAAACAAAACTCAAAACTATTACGCTGAATCAGGAGTTTACAGAAACACCCCATGTGTGCTCAAAAACTGATGTATCACCGCATGCTTCAGAGTGTAAGGAGCACCATATGGCTTTTGGAGAGCGGATTTAGCTGGAATGGTAATTGGGAGCTATGTCGCATATGAAGACACTCTGAAGTGGCCCTACAGTGGAAACCCCCAAAAATTGACCCCATTGCAGAAACTAAACCCCTCAAGGAATATTTCAAGGTGTGTAGTGAGCACTTTGACCCATCAGGCGTTTCACAGAATTAGGAAACGCTTGGCTGTGAAAATGAAAAATTACACTTTTTTCAAGAAAAAGTTGCTTTACACCCACATTTTTCAATTTCACAAGGGGTAACAGGACAAAATGCACCCCAAATTTTGTTCCCCATTTCCCCCCGAATGCTCCAACACCCGTGTGTGCTAAACAAAATGATGTATGGGTGCATGGCAGGGTTCAAAAGGGAAGTAGCGCCATAAGACTTTTAGAGGACAGACTTTGCAGGATTAGCTTTTGGGAGTTATGTCGCATATGAAGACACCCTGAGGTATCCCTAGAGTGGAAACCCCCCAAAAATTACCCCATTCTGGAAATTACACCCCTCAAGGAATATTTCAAGATGTGTAGTGAGAACTTTGTCCTCAAAGGTGATTCATGGAATTGGCTGTGAAAAGGAAAAAAAAAAAAAAATCCAGAAAAATTTACTTTAGGCCCAAATTTCTCACTTTGACAAGGGGGAACTGGAGAAAATGCACCCCCTAATTTATTGCCCATTTTCTCCTGATTACAGCAATAACCCATATGACAGATGTTCTTGTATACTGCTATATGTGCGCACCACAGGGGTACGAAGGAAAGGAGCACCAAATGGCTTCTGTAAGGCAGATTTCACAGGAATAACTGACAGGCGCCATCTTGCAATTGAACACACCCTGAGGTACCCCCAGAGTAGAAAACCCCAGAAAGTGACCCCATTCTGAAAACTACATCCCTCAAGGAATATTTCAAGCTCTGAAAATGAAAAATTACAATTTTGTTCCGAAAAAGTTGCTTTAGGGCTCACACTTCCGTTGTACTCCACTTGCCGGAATTACACACCGTATCCGTAACACCGCAAGTGAACTGAAAGCATTTGAAGATGGATCAGTCTTCAAAATGCGTTCAGTGTTACTATGGCAGCCAGGACGCTATTAACGTCCTGGTTGCCATAGTAGTAGTGGGGAGCGGGGGCTCCCGGGCGCTCCAGAATGACGTCAGAGCGCCCCATGCGCATGGATGACGTGTCCATGCGATCACGTCATCCATGCGCGTGGGGCGCCTTGACGTCACTCTGGAGCGCCCCGGGAGCCGCACGGACGGTAAGTATACTGCTCCCCCGCTCCCCACTACACTTTACCATGGCTGCCAGGACTTTAGCGTCCCGGCAGCCATGGTAACCATTCAGAAAAAGCTAAACGTTTAGCTTAAGGCCGGATCCGGATTAATGCCTTTCAATGGGCATTAATTCCGGATCCGGCCTTGCGGCATGTGTTCAGGATTTTTGGCCGGAGCAAAAAAACTTTCCGGTCCTGAACTGAAGACATCCTGATGCATCCTGAACGGATTTCTCTCCATTCAGAATGCATTAGGATAAAACTGATCAGGATTCTTCCGGCATAGAGCCCCGACGACGGAACTCTATGCCGGAAGAAAAGAACGCAAGTGTGAAAGAGCCCTAACACACACATTTTGTTCCCCATTTCCCCCAGAATACGCTAACACCCTATATGTGCTAAAAAAAATATGATGTATGGGCGCACAGCAGGCTTTAGAGTGGAAGGAGCACCATATGGCGTTAGGAGAGAGGATTTAGCTGGAATGGTAATTTGGAGGTATGTCGCATGTGAAGACACCCTGAGGTGGAAACCCCCAAAAAGTGACCCCATTAAAGGAGAAAATGGACCCCAGTATATGTTCCCCAATTTCTCTCCTTTTTGAAAACACCCCTTGTAGCCTGCTGTATGGGCACATAGCAGGGCTCTTGAGGCAAAGTGCAAAATGTGTTTTTTGCAGGCCTGAATAAACAGACTTGGATTTTAGTTGCCATGTCACATTAAATAAATTTCATGAGGTCCCCAGAAATTAAAATCTCCACAAAGTGACCCCATTTTGAAAAGAGCACCCCCGTACAAACATTTTAAAGGGTGGAAAGGGCACTTTTGACCTAATGTTTGTCTCACAGAAAAAAATATGTAGTGGTTGTTGGAAAATGGATATGCAAGCGAGGTGGACTAAATCAGAGATATAAAGTGGAAATATCACAGGGAGCATAAAGAATGAAATTAAATTAATACTCCATGGATATGTGGTATATTTTAAAACACCCCTTCATGCACAGGCCAGGCTTTTCAGGGCAGGTTTCGCAGTGGTAAATGGTGTCCTTCCTAATAGCCCTTTTTGAACACACTCTGCATCTTTTTTTGTCCTTGCCTTTCTTGCTGTCTGGGGGACTTCAGCTGGGAAATGTCCTGGTACAACACGGCCACTGTGACTTACAGAAGTACTGGGGCCCTCTTCTGCTTGGTTTGGAAGAATTAGGGATTTGATCACTACTTCTTGAAAGTGAAGAAATATTCCTGTGTGTCCACTAGACTTATATAGCATGTACGCATTGCACATTACCATCTGTACAATGTGTACGGCCAGCCTTTTGTAATACACTTTAGTTTTTCGTGTGGCACAGTAGGGCTTCAGAACAAGATCTGAAAGATGAACCCCGCCCATGTGCCTGTTGTAGTCCAGAATGCAATCTGGTTTGGGGACAGTGGTAGTGGTACCACGTACAGCGGCATGGGAGCTGGTGTTACTTTGAATGGTAGTCAGTACAAGGGCGTCCCTCTTGTGCTTGTACTTAACCACCAACATGTTCTCATGCAGGAAAGCCCTGCTTTCACCCTTTCTCAGTGGTTGCCCTACCAGGGATGTAGGGAGGCCTCTCAGATTTTTGCGTACTGTGCCGCAAGCCACAGTACATCTGGGACATGAATAGGGGTATGCTGGTATAATAGTTATTCACATAGAGGTGGTAACCCTTATTCAGCAGTGGGTGCAGTAAGTCCCACACAATCTTCCCACTAACTCCTAGGACAGGGGGCATTCTGGGGGTTCAATCCGGGAGTATTCCCCTTCATAAACCTAAAACCTATAGGTGTACCCGGAGTTACTCTCACAGAGTTTATACATTTTTATGCCATACCTTGCTCACTTGCAGGGTAGGTGCTGGGGAACTCTTACCCTCCCTCTTGAAATGTACCAGGGACTCATCTATGCAGATATTTTGTTCTAGGGTGTACACTTCAGAAAACTTGGTGTTGAAGTGGTCAAGGATGGGCCTAATTTTAAAAAGCCTAATCAAATGTTGGGTCATTTTGGGGCGGTCACTGTGCATTATCATTATAATGCAAAAATTTCGGAATCGACTCGAATCTATTCTGGACCATGGAATTACTGAATATTGGAGTGTGGTACAAGACATCCACACTCCAATACTGTCTAATTTCATTTTTTTTTTTAACAAGCCCCATATGCAGCAGAAGCCCCTATAAGATTTTCATTTCTGCTGCTGTAACTGGGGTCCAACCAAAGGGGTCTTGCGAATGGCGATGTGGAGTTCTGGGATAATAAACTGCTGGGCATTTAAATTTGTTTGGGCCACGATAAAATTTACTAAATCTTCACTGAAAAAGATTTCGGAAAAATCTATTTCTGTGTAGCCCGTGCAGTCAATTTGGATTAAAGCGTTTCCCACAAACTCTGGAATTTGGGTCTGATAATCATCTAGGGGTGGGGTCCATATGGGGTCACTCTACCCTGGGGCGCCTTCTAGAGGGTCCTTCATCAGCGGATGATGATGATGATGAGGGGGTAGAGGAAAGTGGTATCCTCTTCTCCCTCGCTGGCAATCTCAGTATCGGAGGCAAGCATGGCGTATGCCTCTTCAGCCTTTTCAGAGTACACTCTTTGGGATGAAAGGGCCATTATTATTTTTATTATACATGTGAAATGTGAAAACCTTTATTTAGTGTGAGGGGTGTGTATGTAGTGTTTTCACACGTGAAGGGACTTGTAATACATTTTTTATTAAATTTAGAAGAAAAGTTGTAAAAAAAATGTATTTTTTGCACAAAAAAAGTATAGATGCTACTGAGCACACTACTGATCGGTACTCTGCAGCACCCACACAGATCATGCGTGCGTGCAAAAACTGTAGTATAAAAATTCACTACAGTGAACACTGGCTAAAAATGTACCATATCTATAAATATAGAAATATAGCTCTATATATATTTATAAAAAGCCCTAACTGCAAGTTCTTTTTTTTTTTAAAATAAAAAATCAGCAAAAAAAAAAAAAGCACAATAATAATCCGCAGGTGCTGATGAGGCAGGTATGCACTGAACAGCACTTGGCGGTCACGCAGAAAAAGTGGTGCAGAGCTGGAAAATGGTAAAAAAAAATAAAAATAAGGGGGGGAGGGAAGGAACAGGGATGGAGGGTGGTTTAGGGATCTGGAACAGCTGCAAATGAAAAAAAAAAAGTCTGTGCAGCTAATCCACATGTTCTTCTTTCTTCTTCTCTTTTCCGCAGGAAAGGGGTTAAAAGCTCAGTGGTGTGCACCTCAAGTCCCAGCAAGCCACAATCAGCACAGAAACTCTCTGCATGCAGTCACAAGCTAGAGTGGCTGCATGCAGGGAAGTTCTGCCTCTTCCTGTGCAGCTATAGCGCTGCCATTGGCTGGAGCGTTGTTCCAGCCAATAGCAGCGCTCGCAGGGGACCCAAAACACTGGTGTCCACTGCCTGTCCTAGAAGGAGACAGGTGCTGACTTGTTCAGCACCAGTCACCTCCAGATGACACCCCCTGCCACCCAGTGGCGGATTATAATAGGGACGTTCGGGTCGGCAGCCCCGGGCCCAGCGCCGCTGGGGGGCCCAGCGCTGACCCGAACGCCCACATACTGCGGCGGGGCACGGGAGCGCATAGCTCCCTGTCCCGTCGCCGGTCACCGCCATAGGCTTCAGGCCTTGTAGGCCTGAGGCCTATGCGGTAGTGAAATCCCGGCGCAGGCGTGCGTGATGACGTCATCGCGCGCCTGTGCCGGGACGCAGCACTGTGACGCGCCTGACTCATCCCGCCTTCCTCTGCGAGCAAGCGCCTGGCCCTGGACATAGGTGAGTATTTATCTTTTCATTTTTTGCTCATTTTTTATTTTTTTATTTCATGTGCCTACTCTGGGGGGGGGGGGGGGGCAGTGGTGGGGGCAAATTATTATGAGAGGGACTACACTATGTGGGGGCAAATTGCTGTATGGGGCAAATTATTATGAGAGGGACTACACTATGTGGGGGCAAATTGCTGTATGGGGCAAACTATTATGAGAGGGACTACACTATTTGGGGGCAAATTACTAGATGGGGCAGTGTGGGGGCAAATTATTATGAGCGGGACTACACTATGTGGGGGCACATTGCTATGTGGGGGCAAATTATTATGTGAGGGACTACACTATGTGGGGGCAAATTGCTATGTGGGGGCAGTGTGGGGGCAAATTATTATGAGGGACTACACTATTTGGGGGCAAATTGCTATGTGGGGGCAAATTATTATGAGAGGGACTACTATGTGGGGGCAAATTACTAGATGGGGCAGTGTGGGGGCAAATTGCTATGTGGGGCAAATGATTATGAGAGGGACTACTATGTGGGGGCAAATTGCTATGTGGGGGCAGTGTGGGGGCAAATTATTATGGGAGGGACTACTATGTGGGGGCAAATTTCTATATGGGGCAGTGTGGGGGAAACTATTGTGTGGGGGTAATTTCTATGTGAGGACAGTGGGGAAATTGCTATGCGGAGGCAAACTACTATGTGGGGGCAGTGTGGGAGAAACTATTGTGTGGGGGAAATTGCCATGTGGGGGACTGTTGTGGGGAAATTACTATGTGGGGGCAGTGTGGGGAAATTACTATGTGGGGGCAGTGTGGGGAAAACTATTGTGTGGGGGAACAGTGTGGGGAAATTACTATGTGGGGGGAAATTACTATGTGGGGGCAGTGTGGGGAAAACTATTGTGTGGGGGAACAGTGTGGGGAAATTACTATGTGGGGGGAAATTACTATGTGGGGGCAGTGTGGTGGAAATTACTATGTGGGGGCAGTGTGGGGCAAATTACTATATGGGGGCAGTGTGGGGCAAATTACTGTGTGGGGGCAAACTACTATATGGGTGCAGTTTGTGTGAAATTACTGTGTGGGGGCAAATTACTATGGGGGGGGGCAGTGTGGGGAAAACTATTGTGTGTGGGAACAGTGTGGGGAAATTGGGGCATTCCTAAATTACTATATGGGGGCAGTGTGGGGCAAATTACTGTGTGGGGGCAAACTACTATATGGGTGCAGTTTGTGTGAAATTACTGTGTGGGGGCAAATTACTATGGGGGGGGCAGTGTGGGGAAAACTATTGTGTGTGGGAACAGTGTGGGGAAATTGCTATGTGGGGGCAGTGTGGGGCAAATTACTGTGTGGGGGCAAGCTACTATATGGGGGCAGTTTGGGGGAAATTACTGTGTGGGGGCAAATTACTATGGGGGGATTACTATGTGGGGGCAGTGTGGTGGAAATTACTATATGGGGGTGTTGCTATTGGGGAGGCACTGTAGGGGCAATTCTATTATTTCTGGGGATACTATACAGGGATTATTACCTGGAGCACAATATAGGGTGTTATTATTACTGGGGTCTCTAGGGGACATTATAACTGCTGTGGACACTATAGGAACATTTGGGGTAATTTATCAAACTGGTGTAAAGCAGAACTGCTTAGTTGCCCATAGCAGCCAATCAGATTCCACCTTTCATATTTCACAGCTCTTTTGGAAATCCAGTTCTACTTTACACCAGTTTGATAAATTACCCCAATTATATCTATCAGGGTCACTATTTTTTCAGCAGTATAGTTCCTGGGGCATTGGGGAGCACAACGGGCACAGTATTGGGGGTGGCAGCAGGATGACACTGTGGGGACACCAGGATGAGGAAGTTGATGGAAAAATTTAGAAATCTAACATGTCTGTGTTACAAACTGTAGAGACGAGATGCGGCTGAAAGAATTTGCCATAGTGGTCTGGGTCAAATGGAGGAGAAGAGGAAAGAGAAGGTCTACATGACAGGAGATGTCACTGGATGTAACAGGTATGTGGTGCTGTATTCTCCTCTATGTCTTTTTTATTACAATTATATGTATTTTAAATTTGGCGACCAAATTTTTCAGTTTAGGACCCAATTTGGGGTATTCTTTTTTAGTCTGAAGATGTCATATGGCCTAAGAAGAGACTGTGGCGCCCATGAAGCACCGCAGCCTCTTCATACAAAAAAAAACTAAACTAAAATGGAGGGGGGGGGGGGGCCCTAAGTTGGGTAGACAGCCCCGGGCCTATCATGCACTTAATCCGCCCCTGCTGCCACCCCCCTGCAGCTCAGTATCGCAGCCGGAGCTGTGATGTTCATGTGTAGGGAATCCGGCCAATAGCAGCAATCGGGGCTGCAGGGGGGCGAAAATATCTCCCCAGCCCTTAGCTAACATGGCTGCCTGCTCGGCAGAGCAGCCATCGCATCCCGGTTCTCAAGCGATTATGCCCCGGGGGCCGGGTCTTCGTTAGTACGGCGTTGGGCGGCAAGTCACGTCCCGCTGCGCCGTACTATTATGGCGCTGGTTGGGAAGGGGTTAAACAAAGTAACAAACAAACATTAGTAGCTACACGCAAATGATGTTGTGCGTGCGGCAGCAAGTAGCGCGGCCGCCACAGTGCGTTTTTTAAGAGCAGGTAGCCACTTTCCCTCAAGGCGGAGCCTCACAATGACGCGTCCAATGAGATGAGGAAGCGTGTCTCACTCCTCCTCCAGCTGCGGATATATGCACACGGTGCCAGGGGGTGAGGATAATGTATTCAAAGTATGTAGTGATTATACCGCGGCCATATGTCATGCTCTGGGGACAGAGCAGAATATACTGCAGGGCAATCACAGCGATCATAATATAGGTGTTTCTGATCATTGACATAGAGAAATCCTTTACACAGAAGCTTAGATGATAATAAACCCTCCAAAATACAGGAGGGATTTGTGAATAATATGACAGATAATACATGTGTCACTGAAATGCAATAACTGCAGTGCACATATCAAGCCACCAAAAACGAGGGGATTATTCGCATTCTGTAATGCTCACAATAGCAGGGACATACACGGCACTAGGATGCCTGCGCACCTATTCCTTGCAAACATAGTGGAACCCCTAGAAAGGGGGAATTATTCACATGCTGTGAATACTGACATAAACAGGGAAATGAATGAAACTAGAATGGAGCGTTGTAACCTGTCCTTATAACCTGTGTCAGAGCAAACTGTTCATATGAAGCAGGTGTATGATATCTAATCATTTAGTCTATTAGGTTTGATGGTATGGAGTCTAAATGTCCACTCAGCTTCTTTACGTAGAAGGAGGTTATCAACGTCACCTCCTCAAGGCGATGGTTTGATGTGTTCAATTCACTGAAAACATATGCAGTTAGATCTCCCCGCATGGTGTTTCAACACATAGTTGCCAGGGGCTACTCCAGAGCAAGCCCCAAGTCAGTGGCAGCTGTTCCAGGAGGACCCGGAGATACCTGGGTACCAGAAGTACACGCGTAGTCAGGTAGGTGAGGTCGTTACCAGGATCAACAGTGCAGTACCGAAGGATGAGGCAGAGGCGTAGTCAGACAGGCAAAAGGTCAGGGCAGGTGGCACACGAACAGGTCAGGCAATCCGGGTCGGCAACAGGATAGACAAGGAAAGCAGGCAGGGATCAGACAATAAGCAGAGTCCAAGAATGAAGTATAAATCAGGAGCACACGAGAGTATCAGGATTCAGCAAATTCAAGGACCTTGACACTGAGGGATCTGGGAAGAGGGTTGAGCCACTTAAATACCTGCAGGAGAGCCATGGTTGGTCAGTGAGGTCACCTGACCTAACCCACACAGCCCAGGGAGTGATGCGCTCTGCCCTCAGAGCAGTGTAACAGGAACCAGCCAAACTCAAGCTGTGTCCAGAGCTGAGTGGAAGCTGTGGAGCGGGATCCTCTAAAGCAGTACCAGCTACAGAAACAGAGCCCAGGACTGCAGCGGTGAAATGGGAAGCACAGACCACAGGTCACCGCTGAGCATGGCACTCGGGACCACGGCAATAAACGGGGGAACAGCGGTGTACAGTAACCGCTGTTACAGTTTTACTGCACTATTGTGGCATAATTTTTTTGGAATATTATGGCGCAGGCCATATTTGCTACATAATTGGTGATTTATCTTGCCTCTTTTCAAAAGTTGCAATAAAAATGGGTGAAGATTAGTGGAGGGGTGTGACTTCCCACATTCCAGTGAGCTGGTATAGATTAGAATTTCTGGTACACATACTGCTTGAAGATGCACCAAATTTATCGAGAGGCCTAGGTCTCTGAATAAATTTGGCAAAGTCTGCACTGTCGTGCTTTATACTAAGACTCTACTATAATTGTAGAGCCACCCTTAATATATCTGCTCCATAGTTGTTAACCCCTTCAAGGCCAAGCCTGTTTTCACCATAAGGACCAAGCCACATTTTGCAAATTTGACAAAATATGTGCTTTTACTTATCCAAGCGAGATAGTTTTCTCGTGACATATTGTGCTTCATGCTAGTGGTAAATGTGAGTCAATATGTTTTAACTTTATTTATATAAAAACATCCCAAATTTATAGACAATTTAGAAAAAATCACTATGTTCTAAATTTGAATTTCTCTGCTTTTAAGGCCTCGTTCACACTTCAGTGTTTAGTCAGTCATTTCAATCAGTGATTTGTGAGCCAAAACCAGGTGCTGGTCAAAATCTCAGAACAGATGCAGATATTTCGATTATACTTTATCTCTGTGTAGGCTTCACTTCTGGTTTTGGCTCAAAAATCACTGATGGAACTCACTGACCAAACACTGAAGTGTGAAACAGACTTAAAGGGATCCTGCCATGTGGATATTTGATTATAATCTAATTATATACAATCATTAACTACTAAAAAGTACCTTAGATGTATTCACTTACTGGTGTGACAGATGGTTACCTCATAATATACACGCAAAGATGCCACATACCGCATGCTAATGAGCTGAGTCGAGTCCAGCGTGATGTCATTGAGTCCAGCGTTTTTTTTCATTCAGAGCTATAGCCACTCCCCTGCCCACCAGCTGCTGATTCATATGGAAAAAAACTGTCAATCAGCAGCAGGTAGGCGGAAAGAGTCAGGAGCTCATGA
Source organism: Bufo gargarizans (assembly GCF_014858855.1). Lineage (NCBI taxonomy): Eukaryota > Metazoa > Chordata > Amphibia > Anura > Bufonidae > Bufo > Bufo gargarizans. The sequence continues at coordinate 199,709,702 of NC_058086.1, forward strand.
ATATTCATGACTCATCATTATCAGCTGGAGCTTTTCAATACAAGATGTTGACAGATTGACTGGGTGAATTAAAGAAAGTGACCCAGCATTTTGCTAAGAGAATCAGTCACTTATTTATGTTGCCCTTAGTTAGGACACCATAAAACTGGTGACAGGTTCCCTTTAAAGTATAACTGTCATATTTTTTTTCTTCCATATTTTGATAAAGGTGATTAGTATCACCTTAGTGGCCATCTTCAAATTTTATATTAATACTTCCTAAACCCTTAAAATCATTCAATTTGTCCCCATAGCGCCTCTTCTCACCTTACCCTAAAACTGCGTTGCTAGGAGAGGTCCGTCTATCTGCTGGAGGACGGGAGACGCACGAGCAGGCTGCACTGCTACGTGCGTGCGCGTTCACATCCATTCCCGGAAGTGAGAGCGCTGTACAGCCGAGTCCCGCCCGAGATCTGATGGTATATTCTAACCCTCAGGTGTTCCCATGATGACGGGGACGCTTGCCTGGGGGTTAGAATATACCATCGGACCTGAGTTTTCACGATCTCAATGGTATATTCTAACCTGGAGGCGTTCCCATGGTGATGGGGACGCACCTCTAACAGGGTGCTGCCATCCGCGGCACCCGAGGGGTTAATTGCGCAACGGCAGTGAAATTCCGCGCATGCCCAGTACTATCTTCCTGGCATCAGCCTCATCTCGTCGCTCCGCGCCTGCGCCGGATAAGGTCCTCGGCACTCTCCAGCTCCAGTAGAAGATAGTACTGGGCATGCGCGGGCTTTCACTGTGTCTGGAGAAAAAAAAAGCTGCCCAGTGCAGTGAATACTGATGAGCTGGGCGGCACTAGGAGACAGCGTCTTGGGCACAAAGTAAGGTAATGTGCATATTGATAAAAACACTTTTTATAAGTAAATGGCATAGTTTAATGAATCATATTAAGACCAATAGAAGAATATACACTCACCTAAAGAATTATTAGGAACACCTGTTCTATTTCTCATTAATGCGATTATCTAGTCAACCAATCACATGGCAGTTGCTTCAATGCATGTAGGGTTGTGGTCCTGGTCAAGACAATCTACTGAACTCCAAACTGAATGCCAGAATGGGAAAGAAAGGTGGGCTACAACAGCAGAAGACCCCACTGGGTACCACTCATCTCCACTACAAATAGGAAAAAGAGGCTACAATTTGCACGAGCTCACCAAAATTGGACTGTTGAAGACTGGAAAAATGTTGCCTGGTCTGATGAGTCTCGATTTTTGTTGAGACATTCAAATGGTAGAGTCCGAATTTGGCGTAAACAGAATGAGAACATTTATCCATCATGCCTTGTTACCACTGTGCAGGCTTGTGGTGGTGGTGAAATGGTGTGGGGGATGTTTTCTGGGCACACTTTAGGCCCCTTACTGCCAATTGGCCATCGTTTAAATGCCACGGGCTACCTGAGCATTGTTTCTGACCATGTCCATCCCTTCATGACCACCATGTACCCATCCTCTGATGGCTACTTCCAGCAGGATAATGCACCATGTCACAAAGCTCGAATCATTTCAAATTGGTTTCTTGAACATGACAATGAGTTCACTGCACTAAACTGGCCCCCACAGTCACCAGATCTCAACCCAATAGAGCATCTTTGGGATGTGGTAGAACGGGAGCTTTGTGCCCCGGATGTGCATCCCTCAACTCTCCATCAACTGCAAGATGCTATCCTATCAATATGGGCCAACATTTCTAAAGAATGCTGTCAGCACCTTGTTGAATCAATGCCACGTAGAATTAAGGCAGTTCTGAAGGCAAAAGGGGGTCCAACACCGTATTAGTATGGTGTTCCTAATAATTCTTTAGGTGAGTGTATGTCATTTTATATGCTCTAACAGCCTGTCAGTGTCCCTTTACTGGGGAGGGGGGGGGGCCCACTGCCCACGAATGTAAACATTGTAGAAGGCACCGGACCTCTGACTGGGAGATGCCGTTGCGCAATTAACTCCTCGGGTGCCGTGGATGGCAGCGGCCTGTCAGAGGTGCGTCCCCATCACCATGGGAACGCCTACAGAAGCTTGTTCATGAGAGGAGCTGAATGCATTGTAGGTAGTGAGGGCAGGCGGGATTAGCCTCAGGGTGAGGGCATCGGCGACCATCTTAGCAAGAGAGGGAGATTGTAGTTTTGTGCAGACTGGTTGCTAAGGGCTAAATCTTATTAAATATGGGGTAAGTAAGTCTAATAGTTATTGATTTGGGAATATCCTGTTTTTAGTAACTACATATCTCAAAATTAAAATTTTGGTCTAAATGTGACAGTTATCCTTTAAGAAGGATAGTGATACATCATAGAATAGTTATTACCTAAAATTTTCCATATGTCTACTTCATGTTGGCATCATTTTGTAAATGTCATTTTATATTTTAGGATGTTAGAAGGCTTTGAATTTTAGAAACAATTTTGAAATTTTTAAACAAAATTTCCAAACCCACTTTTTTAAGGACTAATTTAGTTATGAAGTCATTTTGTGGGTATTACATAGTAGAAATCACGCATAAATGATCTAATTTTTGAACCTCTTTCCGTCAAATTATTCAAAACTGATTTTTACAAACCTTGTGAACCCTTTAAGTGTTCCATAAGAATTAAAGGAAAATGGAGGGCAAATTTCAAAATGTCTTTTTTTTGCAGATTTTCCATTTTTATCTATTTTTATTCTACAGCAAGGTTTAACAGCCAAAGCAAACTCAATATTTATTACCCTGATTTTGTAGTTTACAGTAACACTTTATATGGGTTTGCAAACTGCTGTATGGGCCCACAGCAGGGCACAGAAGGGAAAGAGTGCAATACAAATTTTGGAGGACAGGTTCCCCTGGGATAAATTTAAGTTGCTACAGTCATGTGAAAAAATTAGGACACCCTTTGAAAGCAGGTGGTTTTTTGTAACATTTTTAATAAAAGGTTATTTCATCTCCGTTTCAACAATACAGAGAGATTAAAGTAATCCAACTAAACAAAGAAAACTGAAGAAAAGTCTTTTCAAGATCTTCTGTAAATGTCATTCTACAAAAATGCCTATTCTAACTGAGGAAAAAGATAGGACACCCTCACATGTATTCCCTCTTAAATTGGCTCAGATCTCACACAGGTATATCACACCAGGTGCACATAATTAGTAGATCGTTACTCTGCATGTTGAATGAGGCTTGCCCTATTTAAACCTCAGACATTTAGTTTGGTGTGCTCCTGACTGTTGAAGTGAGAGTGAGCACCATGGTGAGAGCAAAAGAGCTGTCAGAGGACTTCAGAAAAAAGATTGTAGCAGCCTATGAGTCTGGGAAGGGATTTAAAAAGATCTCAAAAGATTTTGAAATCAGCCATTCCACTGTCCGGAAGATAGTCTACAAGTGGAGGGCTTTCAAAACAACTGCCAACATGCCCAGGACTGGTCGCCCCAGCAAGTTCACCCCAAGAGCAGACCGCAAGATGCTAAAAGAGGTCTCCAAAAACCCTAAAGTGTCATCTCGAGAACTACAGCAGGCTCTGGCTACTGTTGATGTAGAAGTACATGCCTCTACAATCAGAAAGAGACTGTACAAGTTTAACTTGCATGGGAGGTGTGCAAGGAGGAAACCTTTGCTTTCCAAGAGAAACATCGAGGCCAGACTGACATTTGCCAGAGATAAAGTTGACAAAGACCAGGACTTCTGGAATAATGTTCTTTGGACAGATGAGTCCAAAATTGAATTATTTGGACACAACAGCAGAGGACATGTTTGGCGTAAACCAAACACAGCATTCCAAGAAAAGAACCTCATACCAACTGTGAAGCATGGAGGTGGAAGTGTCATGGTTTGGGGCTGCTTTGCTGCAGCAGGACCTGGTCAGCTCACCATCATAGAATCCACGATGAATTCTACTGTGTATCAGAAGGTGCTTGAAGAACATGTGAGACCATCAGTTAGAAAATTAAAGCTGAAGCGGAACTGGACCATGCAACATGACAATGACCCAAAACATACTAGTAAATCAACCAAAGATTGGTTGAAAAAGAAGAAATGGAGAGTCCTGGAATGGCCAAGTCAAAGTCCAGATTTGAATCCCATTGAGATGCTGTGGGGTGACTTGAAAAGGGCTGTACGTGCAAGAAACCCCTCAAACATCTCACAGCTGAAAAAGTTCTGCATTGAGGAGTGGGGTAAAATTTCCTCAGACCGATGTCGAAGACTGGTAGATGGCTACAAGAACCGTCTCACTGCAGTTATTTCAGCCAAAGGAGGTAACACTCGCTATTAGGGGCAAGGGTGTCCTATCTTTTTCCTCAGTTAGAATAGGCATTTTTGTAGAATGACATTTACAGAAGATCTTGAAAAGACTTTTCTTCCGTTTTCTTTGTTTAGTTGGATTACTTTAATCTCTCTGTATTGTTGAAACGGAGATGAAATAACCTTTTATTAAAAATGTTACAAAAAACCACATGCTTTCAAAGGGTGTCCTAATTTTTTCACATGACTGTATGTCGCATTTGAAGCCCGCATTTGAGAAAGTTATCCCATTTTGGAAACTACGGGATACAGTGACAGTTTTATATGTACTATCTTGGGGGTACATATGATTTTTGATCACTTGATATTATGCTTTTTGTGAGGCAAGGTAACCACAAAATGGCTGTTCTGACACCATTTTTTATATTTTTTTTACAGCGTTCTCCTGACAGGATAGATCATGTGTTGTTTTACATAGCATTTTTGGAAAAAAATCATGTTTTTGCGTCTTCATTTTCTGAAAGCTATATTTTTTACTTTTCTGTTGATTGTCTATTTTTTTTCTGGAAAAGCTGACTTTTTTAATTGGTACTATTTTTGATCATTCAATATTACACTTTTTTGGGGCAAGGTGACCAAAGAATGGCTACTTTGGCACAGTTTTTATTTTATTTTTAACAGCGTTCACCTGATGAGGTAAATCCTGTTTACGGCCGCAGTGATACCTAATATTTGTATTTATACCCAGTAAAAGCATTTTTGAAAAGAAAAAAATCTTGTTTTTGTGTTGCCATTTTCTGAAAGCTACAATTTTTTATGGCGATTGTCCTATGCAGGCTTGTTTTTTCCCATGGTGACATCTCCAAAGTGGATCTGCTTGGCTTCCATACCTGGCAGGCTCCAATGCCATCAGGGCTGCCATAGCAGCCATCAGCCCACTGTCACCACAGAGCAAGGGGGGGGGCGGGCGATGGAGCCAGAGGGAGCTCTCTCCCTCTGTTAACCCTGCACGTGAAGGGTTAAGTAACGGTAACAGCCAGGTCTGTGCTGCTGATTGGGTTGGTATAGCTGCTTCACCCGCCCAATGAGATCACGTATATGCAGGTGAGGATGCGGCAAGAGATTCCATTCCCCCACGTACATGTACGTGAATATGCGTGATGGGGTTGAAGGTGTTTTCCTCAGGATAGGTCATCAGTATCAGTCTCCATGCCATAGCTCCAAGACCTACACTTCTACTGACCCAAACGCACATGAAAAGCTGGCTCCAATATACTTAAAAATATATACTGGAAATAAGCGACAGACGTTTTAGGATTCGGTTCTGTGTAGTGTGTAAACAAAACTGAATTTTTTTGGGCCTACAGACCAGCTGTATGTCTGGAGGAGGAAAAATAAAGGGAGCCAAAAGCAGGAGCAGTTAGTATGAGTGTTTCAATAGAGCAAAGCAAATAGTGAACAATTCCTAGAAAACCACTTTGAGCTCAAGAATATGCCCTAATATTGTCAACAGACATGCAGATTCAACAATTTTCAGAGTTAAAGGTTTATCCCAGGAATATGGAAAAAAACAGAAAAATCTAGAAAAACATGTAGTGTCAGCGACAGAATCCTTCCATATAAATAAGACGGAGAATAATAGGGAAAATATGCAAAAAGCCACACAAATATATGCTAATTTTCTACTGGATAAAGCTCAACAGAATCTCTTTTTTAAAGGGCAAAAATATTTTTCAGAGTCTGGGCGACCCGGTAGACTCCTTTCTAGAGTAATCTCCAATCAACAACTCAAAAAACATTTAGACAAGGTTCGAATGAGGGATGGTAGGATAGTTTCTGGACAGGGTCCGGTGGAGAAGGCCTTTGTTGATTATTTTCTAGATTTGCACAAGGCTGATTCTAATATTACAGATGATAAGATAGATTTTTATCTAGATAGGATCAACTTTCCAACTATCACTGAGATGCAAAAGAAAGCATTAGAACTGGAGATCTCAATTCATGAACTTGAGGGAGCTATTAAATTATGTTCAGCTAATTCTACTCCTGGTTCAGACGGGCTTCCATATGAATTTTATAGTAAATACGGGGACTGTATTCTTCCTAGATTATTGGAGGTTTTTGCCGAATCAATGGAGGATGGGATGTTGCCAGACTCAATGATGGAGGCTACAGTGATACTAATTCCAAAAAAAGGCAAGGACCCTCTAGATTTAGAATCCTATAGACCAATTTCACTGCTTAATGCAGATGTAAAGCTTTTGGCGAGGGTCCTTGCTACAAGGCTTTCTGGGGTCGTCTCCTCCATAATCCATCCGGATCAGAGCGGTTTTATTAAAAATAAGGGCACACATCATAATTTACATCGGCTCTTTTCTAATATCCAGGCCCCTGGGGGGACCGCCCGCTCCATCCTGTCATTGGATGCCTCTAAGGCCTTTGACAGGGTGGAGTGGCGTTTCCTCTGGAAGGTTCTTGCTAGGATGGGCTTTGGAGAAAGGTTTATACGCACTCTTAGGGTATTGTATGGATCTCCAAGGGCTAAATTGAGTCTTAATGGAATTTTGAGTAGTAGTATCGAGTTAAACAGAGGCACCCGTCAGGGTTGCCCATTATCTCCCTTACTATTCGATATATATATTGAACCCCTTGCGATGGCCATCAGGCAGGACGATCAGGTCAAAGGATTTGGTACGCTAGGAACACAAGACCGCATCTCATTATACGCAGATGATGTTCTGTTTTTTATAGATCATACGGAAACTACTCTCCCTAGGATTATTCAAATGGTTAAAGTATTTGGTGAGGTGTCTGGTCTTCTTATAAACTGGGCCAAGACTAGTCTGCTCCCAATAGACCCCCTGCCACAGAAAGAGGTTCCTGTTACTCAGTTGGATATTGTTGATACTTTTCAGTATTTGGGTTTGATTATATCATCTAGGGTTGAAAACTTTGTAGAACTTAATTTGATCCCCATCATGGTAAAGATTAGAGCTAAAATAGGAATCTGGCTGAAACTTCCCCTATCCAGAGCTGATCGAGTTTCACTAGTTAAAATGGTGATATTACCACAATTTCTTTACGTGCTCAGGAATACACCTATTTGGATACAAGACAAATATTTTAAACTTATGGAAAGAATAATTAATGATTTAATATGGGGAAGAAAGCGAGTGCGAATTAAGTTGGAATATTTGTATAAATCAGTGGATTGCGGGGGTTTAAATCTCCCCTACTTTAAGGGGTATTTTATTGCAGCCCAGTTATTGATGTGCTATGAAGCAGAGAACAGCGCACTGCTGGGGAAGTTGGTAACTAGTCACGCTCACAATAACATCTTTACCTTGTTGGAATCTGGTTTATTGAAGAGTTATGAGCAAGGCTATAGAGAGACTATAAAATTACTCCTTAGAGTGTGGGCTACAATTAGGACATGGTTGAAGGTTAAGGGTTCACTCACATTTACGCCTCTTTGGCACAATTTATATTTACAAAGGCTGGATGAAATTGCAGCCGACAAATTTTGGCAGAAGAACAAAATTTTATATATTTCACAGGTAGTTAAAAATAGAGAAATTAAACCTTATATAGAAATGACACATAATATAAAAAATCTTTCATGGTTTAGGTACTTTCAATTGCGATCTGTACTATCTAGCCTGGATGATAAGCGGCTGTTGGATATAGATAATTTATCCTTTCTGAATGATTGGGTAGGGGGCACACTTTCTAGAATAAAAATTTCAAATATATATAAGTTATTAGTTAAGGCACGGTTTAGTGATATACATTCACCAGGACAAAAACTTTGGGAGGTGGACTGTCCGAATTTACAGGGAGAAGGGTGGGAGAATTTTTTTGGGAATTTATCTTTATTGTCCCAGAACTTTAACCATGTTCTAATACAATTCTATATTTGTCACAGATTATATATCACTCCCTTTTGGATGAATAAATGTGGGTTAAGAGTTACGTCCAATTGTCCCAAATGTGACACTGTGGGAGCGGACTTTCTCCATATGATATGGACCTGTCCAAAACTTATAAATTACTGGAATGGTATCAATAATTGTATTATGTGTAAACTAAAGATTCGAATCCCTTTTGAACCACAAGTATTTGTTCTTAATGATCTTTCCAAACTAAAAAATCATAAGTATCAAAAGATCTTCCTGAGTAGAATACTGATGTTGGCTAGAGTTCTGATCAGTCGGACCTGGTTTGCCCGATCCATTCCAGATATAAATACATGGTCAAACTTAATTGATAAGGTAAAGAACTACGAGAAAATAATATACAGACGGAGGGAAATTGAGTACCAGTGGAGTAGGATATGGAGTGGTTGGAGGACTGATTAGCTGAGGTCAGGTTGTATTATGTACAGGGGTCCTACTTTGACGCACCACAAATTGGGGGGGAGGGAGGGGAGGGTTTTCTAAACGCTATGAAAAGATTAGCTGAATATATTTATAATCATATTTATATATAATTAGTTGGGTCACTAAGAATTGAGAGATTGTAAAAACTTTTCTTTTTTACTGTAAATGTTTTGAAGTTTTCCCAATAAAAAAAAAAAAAAAAAAAAAGGTTTATCCCAGGATTTTATTATTGATGACTTAGTCTAAGTATAGGCTATGAATACCATGAATAAGCACTGTCTGTCTGTCACTGTATATGTGGGCACTCTCTGGAAGGAAGAATATAGAGGGGGCAATCTCTTAAAACACAGTATACATGGGAACAAATTGTATGGCGGCATGTTTTAAAGAGCCTTTGTCAGCATGATCAACTCTATTAAAACAGGTTATTGCCTGGAAGGGTTGATTATGCTGATTGAAACAATTTATTTATTTATGTAGGTTGCAGCATTCCTAAGATATGAGGATTTTTATCTTTGTGCAAATCAGACAGTTGGAGCACTGAGGGGCTGGCTTAGTTCATCGAGCACCAATACAGCCACACCCCTAGTGCTCAGTACACTCCCCCCTCCCTTTTCATTGACATGGATATAGTCAGTGGCGCAACTACAGGGAGAGAAGGTGCCTCTCCCTATACACCCAAGCATTCTGCTAGCATTTCCTGCTGCTCTGTGACATTGTCTGCCTACCTTTAAGTCTTCTGAAATAATGACCCCTAAATCCCTTTCCTCAGATACTGAGGTTAGGACTGTATCACTGATTTTATATTCTGCTCTTGGGTTTTTACACCCCAGGCGCATTATCTTGCACTTATCAACATTAAATTTTAGTTGCCAGATTTTTGACCATGCTTCTAGTTTTCTTAAATCCTTTTCCATTTGGTGTATCCCTCCAGGAACATCAACCCTGTTACAAATCTTTGTGTCATCAGCAAAAAGACACACGTTATCATCGAGGCCTTCTGCAATTTCGCTGATAAAGATATTAAACAATATGGGTCCCAGAACAGATCCCTGAGGTACCCCACTGGTAACAAGACCTTGGTCTGAATATACTCCATTGACTACAACCCTCTGTTGTCTGTCTCTCAGCCACTGCCTAATCCATTTAACAATATGGGAGTCCAAGCCCAAAGACTGCAATTTATTGATAATCCTTCTATGTGGGACAGTATCAAAAGCCTTACTAAGGTCTAGATAAGCGATGTCTACTGCACCTCCTCCATCTATTATTTTAGTCACCCAATCAAAAAAAATCTATAAGATTAGTTTGACATGATCTCCCTGAAGTAAACCCATGCTGTTTTTCATCTTTCAATCCATGGGATTTTAGATGTTCCACAATTCTCTCCTTAAGGCCCCCTGCACAAGAACGTGTATCATCCGTGGCCGTATTGCAAATTGCGCGCCGCAATACATGGCCACAGTTCCGTGTGCATTCCGCATCACAGATGCGGACCCATTCACTTCAATGGGTCCGCAAATCCGTAATTGCGGAGCGGCCGCACGGAACAGGACCCCTCAGAAGGACTACGGAGTGCTTCCGTAGGGTTGCGTCCCGTACTTCTGTTCCGCAAAAAGATGGAACATGTCGCGGACACATTAAAGTGAATGGGTCCGCGATCCAATGTGGCTGACCTACGGCAGGCAATCGTGCATTGCGGCCCGCGATTTGCGGGCTGCAGCACGGGCACGGGTCACACACGTTCGTATGGTTTCCATTAATTTCCCCACTATTGATGTCAGGCTTACTGGCCTATAGTTGCCCGATCCCTCCCTACTACCTTTCTTGTGAATGGGCACAACATTTGCTCATTTCCAATCTTCTGGGACGAATCCTGTTGCCAGTGATTGGTTAAATTAATCTGTTAATGGTTTTGCTAGTTCACTGCTAAGCTCTTTTAATAGCTTTGGGTGTACCCCATCAGGCCCCTGTGACTTATTTGTATTAATTTTAGTCAGCTGACTTAGAACCTCTTCCTCTGTAAAGACACATGCATCAAAACATTAATTAGTCTTCCTTCCTAACTGAGGTCCTTCTCCTTCATTTTCCTTTGTAAAAACTGAACAGAAGTATTCATTGAGGCAGTCAGCTAGTTCTTTATCTTCTTCCATATACCTTCCTTCTTTTGTTTTTAATTTTGTAATTCCTTCTTTTAGTTTCCTTTTTTCATTTATGTATGAAAGGTGTAATTATAACTATGGCATCCCCATTCCCTTCTATGGGACGGCTCTGTAGTATTCACTTGAACAGACGGAGCCGTTCCATAGAAGTAAATGGGGACATCATACTTCTAATTACACCTGCTTACCACTCTTCAAATAGCTGATAAGCAGGGGTGCCGGGTGTTGGACCCCAACCGATCTGATAGGTCATCAATAATAAAAAGCAGAAAACCCCTTTAAAGGGGCTGGGCAGGCTGTATATATTGATAACCTATCCACAGCCGTAACCCCCGACGATCAGCTGTTTGAAGAGGAGATGGCGCTCCATGTGTCCACTGCTTCCTGGTCATTCCACTATGCATAATTTCCCGGCAGTGGCGTAATATAAGTGAATGGAACAAGTACTTGTAATTACACTGCGCCTCCTGACACAACTGTCAGCTGATTAGCAGATTAGATATTGATGACCTATCCTGAGGATTAGAGGGTGGGGCACCATTTCAGTTTTCGTCTCAGACAGCAGAATGGCTAGGTGCAGCCCTGCCAGAAGAAGGAAGGGAGGACATGGGTGCCAGCTGTCAGGGGGGTGCCAGATGCAATGAGCACTTCAATCAATACAGATAGAAGCGCTAATTGCTAATGCGGGGGAGCTGTGATCCTTTCATTTACAGACTGCTCAGCTCCCCTGGTTCCTTCCCTCCTCCTGGCCGGCTGCTTTACCATTCAACCCTGCAGGCACATATCGCACAGCTGGACTGTGTAGGAGGAGCCCGGAAATCTGCCTGTGCACTCCTCCCACACAGGGCTGCAGCGCAATCTGTGCCTGCGGGGAGTGCTGGAGGTGATCTGATCATCAGGGACGAGACAAGGTGAGTAAATACTGTTTTGTTTTATTTTCTTAACATTGAGAGGGCACAGACAGGGCATTACTACTGTGAAGAGGGCACAGAGAGAGTATTACGACTGTGAAGGGGCGCAATGAGGGCATAACTACTGTGAGGGGTACAATGTTTTAAATTATGGGGGGGTGCCAGAGAAAAGACCAACCCAGGGTGCCAAACACCATAGCTCCTCTGCTATGTGTGAAGCCAACACTGCGATACTCCACCCGGAAGTGGATGTGCGCAACTGCTGGCATGATAGAAAGGTATGTAATCTCTCCTTCCTGCACAGTGCTTCCTCCCTTCTGCCGAGGCTTTGCTGCCACCAATAATTGCCTAAATATAAGCCACAACATATTTTGAAAATAATGCATTTCTAGGGGAATGGGTGATTTTACTAAAACACCAATTACTTCATATAACATTTTTATGCTGGACCATCAATGATTATTAGTGAGTCCCAGTGCACACACAAGAAGACAGGGCTATGAAGACAGCACTAAGTGCATAGCTGTAGCAGAGCTCAAAGACCTATGCCAGCCCCTTAGTGCTCCAACTGCCTGATCTGCATAAAAATAAAAATCCTAATATTGTATCTCTGAAACACTGTAACCTACACATTAAGTGAGTAAGTGGTAGAGAGGAGGCATGTGTGTTCCAGCTTGGAACACCTAGTAATCCACTTAGTTATATTCCATAAGTGGACCGAGCCAAGATAGAATATAGGTCCTAAGGTCACATGGCCTTCTTCCTATTTAAACCACACCATAACAGCATACTACTATGAAGTTTCACCATTCATAGCACCATCACCTTCTGCCTAACTTCTTCTCTGGCAAATAGATATGTAAGGAGTCCGGCATTTTATAGTCTTTAACCCTTTCATTAATTTTCATTCTACTCAGTCAAAAAATCACTTATTTTATACCACTGCATCAGGATTTGTCTCACACGTTGTTATTGTTCCTTATATTCGTATATAGTAATTACGTTTTTTAGAATATTCGTCCTATTCTATTCTAAACCAATAATCTTGGTTATAATATTCGAGTTCACGAATATTACAACCGAAAAATCGTAATGTTTAATACGTGTGCCCGACCGCATGACATCACTAGTACGTCACCTGAGGTGGCTCACCTTATGTAGATCGCGACTATAAATTGTTTTCACTGGACTCTCCACTCCAGACACTCGCAGACACTCAAGTACAATGTGCTCCGCAAAGATCCTAAGACATCGCTTTGTAAAAGCCGAGGATGAAATAATCGTAGCCGTAATTAATATCACAGTACTTTCGCATGCATGTCAGAACGATTATTATAAGTTAAAAATAGAATGAATTGGTGGTTGGCTCACACTTAGATAATTACGGGCGGGTGCTGCAAACTCACAAATTGGGTGCCCGAACCCAAAAATTGACAAACAGTATGATAAAAAGAGAAAGGAGTGAGCACTCACACTATCTGGACCATGGGGAATAAATATTATTTAATTCTTAATTAATAACACCACTCAAATACAATAAAATCACATAAAATAACATAAAATAATAGGTGGTACCAACACAAAGTCACACTGGCGGGTGATAGTTGCACAAGCCTTGTATATTGAATTCACACTTGCCACCAACTGGGATTAAATGGTGGCAATGAAACCGTAGACCGTAAATGCAATGTCCCAATATAGATTCGTGTGGCTCCGGATTAAAGTGTCCACGTGTATGAAAATGTCTCTCACATAAACAGACTCTCCACAACTGGTACAGTATGTCCGCAAGGGGCTATAGGTATTATATGCCCAATTCAGGTTCCTACCTTAGTCCAAAGTTTTACCAGCTGTTCTCCGCTGGGCCGTCCTGCCACGAGCAGCAAGTGTGCCGGCCGCTTCGGCGTCTCACGTCACAGATCTCGAGCCGCTGACGTCACAGTATCGCGGGAACACAGAATTTGGCTGGTATGGATGGTAGGCGATTATTCAGACCTGTATTCAGCTCCTATGTCTTAGTGGAGTATTGGTAGGATTCCTTATCGCATGGCCATGCAATGTATTTTATCAGAATCCAGTAGATTGGGTGGGCGCTTCTTCCAGTCACCAGACGCGTTTCGGGGCGTTCTACACCCCTTCCTCAGTGGTAAGAGCGCAAGACCTCCCACTCCACCCTTTATAGTCCACTCGGTACTCACAAAAATCCGGATTTGGGACAAATGTGTTCCATTGCGGTTTCAATCCGGTAATGTTGCGGTTTTTCATAACCTCATTGCGTTTTATCACCAATCCAGTTACAAACATGTTAAAATTGATATATACCCCATTCAAAAATCAGAATAACATAATATTATCAATAAAGATTATGAAATAAGAAATATGAAATAAATAAAACCATTGGTAACATTAATATACCTAAAACACTAAAAATATAAATAAGTCCCTAATCATACAGATTCATCCATATATACTAAGCTGGGAACTCCATAGTACAAGATCATATGTATGCGTTTTCATGGAGAAACTGATAGCAGCATGGGAAGATCAAACCGGACGTGTTTAATGTGGGAGCCCCAACTCCGAGGGAAAGTCCCAGAACCCAAAATGGTAAACTCTGGGACCCACCATCGGAGACGGAACCCCCACCTTATAGGAAGCCGAAAATCTCCAGATCCGAATTCAGACCTGCCGGTAATAGGCAGCCAAACTCATAGATAAGTTTAGATTCGGCTCTGGACATCCTCTTTATATAGTCCCCACCTCTCCAGTGTTTATTGACTTTCTCTAACGCTGTAAAGAATAATTTAGACGGGTCCCTATTATGTACCTCATCATAATGTTTCGAAACAGAATGTTTTGCATAACCCTTTTTGATGTTAGGCAATGTGTTCACTGATTCTAATCTTTAGTGTTCTTTTGGTTCTACCAATATACTGGCGTTTACACGGACACTGTAGTAGATATATAACTCCAGATGTGTTGCATGTGAGACAATCATTTATCTCCCATGTAAATGTATTGTGTGTCGAGTGTACAGTATCTGTCTTTCTTTCCTGAAGGCTCATTTTACATCCTATACACCTCCCACATTTGAAGAACCCCTTTAGATTTAGAAAAGAACCCATAATGGATGTAGATTTTTTCTCTTTTACTGATGGGGCAATTTTAAGTTTTAGATTCGTGGCCTTTGTATATACTATTACCGGTGTATTTGGTAACTGTGGGCCAATCACCCTATCCCTCAATATGTGATGCCAATATTTTGTTATGATACTCTTGATCTTCTTGTAATTACTACTAAATGGTAGAATCATCTTGATGTCAATCTTGGGATCCCCAGATGTTACTGTAGGCCCTTTTATTTCAAAAAATGACTTTCTTTCAAGAGTTCTCACTTTCATCAGAGATTCATCCAAGATAGAGGTTGGATATTTCTTCTCTAAAAATTGGAGTCTCATTTTAACGGCTTCTTCCTCAAAACTAGCTTCTTCTGTGCAATTCCTTTTGAGCCTTCGAAATTGACCTAGAGGAACATTCAGTAGCCACCGTGGTAGGTGGCAACTGCTAAAGAGGATGAAGCCGTTCTTGGCCGTTGGTTTTTGGTATGTACTACACACATAACGATCATCCACTTTCTTAATTAACAGGTCTAGAAACTCCGTTTCTTCCTTAATGCTTGGTGTGAACACCAGATTACGATCATTGTTATTAATGGTTTCCAAAAATTCAGATAATCAGTCTCTCCCTTCTTCCAGATAAAAATTATATCATCAATGTAGCGCCGCCATAGGACCAGATCCACCCCAAGTCTGGGCTCAATGTTGGTATGTTCCCATTCTGCCAAGAATAAATTAGCATAACTTGGGGCGAATCTGGTCCCCATGGCGGTGCCACATTTCTGCAAGAAGTATTCCCCCTCAAAATAAAAATAATTGTGCTCCAAAATATATTGGATACCTTCCAATATGAGTTGGATTTGGGGATCCTTAAATGTACCATTTTTAATCAGTTGTTGCTCAATTGCATCCAACCCCTGCTGGTGGTCGATGACCGTATACAGGGATTGGATATCCAGGGTCCCCATTAACCAACCAGGCTCAATATTCAATCCTTCCAAAATTTGTATGACCTGAGTTGTATCCTTCAGGTAGGATTTTATATTCTTCACTAGTGGTTGGAGCTGAGTGTCTATATATTTAGACAAATTGGAGGTAATAGATCCTATTCCGGACACTATGGGGCGTCCCGGGGGATTAATTAAGCTTTTGTGTACCTTGGGCAGACAGTAGAAGGTGGGTAGCCTTCCCTCTGTGCCCAAGATAAACTCTGACTCTTGTTTAAGGAGAACACCCTGTTCCAAGCCTTTGTTACAGAGGTCCTCCAACCCCTGACTAAATCTTTGTATTGGATTATCTTTGAGTTTAACATATGTCCTCTGGTCCTCCAACAGTCTGAGACACTCGGTATTATATTGGTCGGTGTCCAAGATAACTGTTGCTCCGCCTTTGTCGGCCGGACGGATGGTCACATTATTATCCTTCTGGAGCGATTTTATGGCCTGGATTTCCCTTTTCGTTAAATTGTTATTATTAGGGGGTCTAATTTTAATTCTCCTCAAATCATCCTCAACACATTTTTGGAATGTTGCAATTTCTCTGCTGATCTCATTGCGTGGAAACATTTTAGATTTCTTTTTTAGGGAAGTATGATTAAATCCCTCTGAGGGTTTATTGACCGGGAAATTTTTTATTTGGGGATTTTTAAAAAAATATTTTTTGAGGCAAAGGCTCCTAATGAACTTTTGGACACCTATATAGGTTGAAAATTTATCTACAGTATTGGATGGGGCAAATCCAATACTTTATTTGCCCCATCCAATACTGTAGATAAATTTTCAACCTATATAGGTGTCCAAAAGTTCATTAGGAGCCTTTGCCTCAAAAAATATTTTTTAAAAAATCCCCAAATAAAAAATTTCCCGGTTCTTTTCTAAATCTAAAGGGGTTCTTCAAATGTGGGAGGTGTATAGGATGTAAAATGAGCCTTCAGGAAAGAAAAACAGATACTGTACACTCGACACACAATACATTTACATGGGAGATAAATGATTGTCTCACATGCAACACATCTGGAGTTATATATCTACTACAGTGTCCGTGTAAACGCCAGTATATTGGTAGAACCAAAAGAACACTAAAGATTAGAATCAGTGAACACATTGCTAACATCAAAAAGGGTTATGCAAAACATTCTGTTTCGAAACATTATGATGAGGTACATAATAGGGACCCGTCTAAATTATTCTTTACAGCGTTAGAGAAAGTCAATAAACACTGGAGAGGTGGGGACTATATAAAGAGGATGTCCAGAGCCGAATCTAAACTTATCTATGAATTTGGCTGCCTATTACCGGCAGGTCTGAATTCGGATCTGGAGATTTTCGGCTTCCTATAAGGTGGGGGTTCCGTCTCCGATGGTGGGTCCCAGAGTTTACCATTTTGGGTTCTGGGACTTTCCCTCGGAGTTGGGGCTCCCACATTAAACACGTCCGTTTTGATCTTCCCATGCTGCTATCAGTTTCTCCATGAAAACGCATACATATGATCTTGTACTATGGATTTCCCAGCTTAGTATATATGGATGAATCTGTATGATTAGGGACTTATTTATATTTTTAGTGTTTTAGGTATATTAATGTTACCAATGGTTTTTTATTTCATAATTTCTTATTTCATAATCTTTATTGATAATATTATGTTATTCTGATTTTTGAATGGGGTATATATCAATTTTAACATGTTTGTAACTGGATTGGTGATAAAACGCAATGAGGTTATGAAAAACCGCAACATTACCGGATTGAAACCGCAATGGAACACATTTGTCCCAAATCCGGATTTTTGTGAGTACCGAGTGGACTATAAAGGGTGGAGTGGGAGGTCTTGCGCTCTTACCACTGAGGAAGGGGTGTAGAACGCCCCGAAACGCGTCTGGTGACTGGAAGAAGCGCCCACCCAATCTACTGGATTCTGATAAAATACATTGCATGGCCATGCGATAAGGAATCCTACCAATACTCCACTAAGACATAGGAGCTGAATACAGGTCTGAATAATCCCCTACCATCCATACCAGCCAAATTCTGTGTTCCCGCGATACTGTGACGCCAGCGGCTCGAGATCTGTGACGTGAGACGCCGAAGCGGCCGGCACACTTGCTGCTCGTGGCAGGACGGCCCAGCGGAGAACAGCTGGTAAAACTTTGGACTAAGGTAGGAACCTGAATTGGGCATATAATACCTATAGCCCCTTGCGGACATACTGTACCAGTTGTGGAGAGTCTGTTTATGTGAGAGACATTTTCATACACGTGGACACTTTAATCCGGAGCCACACGAATCTATATTGGGACATTGCATTTACGGTCTACGGTTTCATTGCCACCATTTAATCCCAGTTGGTGGCAAGTGTGAATTCAATATACAAGGCTTGTGCAACTATCACCCGCCAGTGTGACTTTGTGTTGGTACCACCTATTATTTTATGTTATTTTATGTGATTTTATTGTATTTGAGTGGTGTTATTAATTAAGAATTAAATAATATTTATTCCCCATGGTCCAGATAGTGTGAGTGCTCACTCCTTTCTCTTTTTATCATACTGATTATTATAAGTTGATCGAGTCTAGCGAAATATTTGCAAATTCGAATATTTTCAATATGAATCCGATTTTTTTTTCTTATGATTTTTATTTTTTTTTAAGGTTAAAAAAGATAATACAGATTTGTGCACTGCTATAAGTATTCTTGTTACTTCACAGCACTATGTTTGTAGCCTGTATGTATGGACAACAGATACATTTATATCACATTCACAGCACATAGCACGTCCATTTTCCTGTCACTCAATATATACCACACACTATATACGGTACCATACACACAATATATATATATACAGACGTGGACAAAATTGTTGGTACCCTTTGGTCAATGAAAGAAAAAGTCACAATGGTCACAGAAATAACTTTAATCTGACAAAAGTAATAATAAATTAAAATTCTATAAATGTTAACCAATGAAAGTCAGACATTGTTTTTCAACCATGCTTCAACAGAATTATGTAAAAAAATAAACTCATGAAACAGGCATGGACAAAAATGATGGTACCCCTAACTTAATATTTTGTTGCGCAACCTTTTGAGGCAATCACTGCAATCAAACGCTTCCTGTAACTGTCAATGAGACATCTGCACCTCTCAGCAGGTATTTTGGCCCACTCCTCATGAGCAAACTGCTCCAGTTGTGTCCGGTTTGAAGGGTGCCTTTTCCAGACTGCATGTTTCAGCTCCTTCCAAAGATGCTCAATAGGATTGAGGTCAGGGCTCATAGAAGGCCACTTTAGAATAGTCCAATTTTTTCCTCTTAGCCATTCTTGGGTGTTTTTAGCGGTGTGTTTTGGGTCATTGTCCTGTTGCAAGACCCATGACCTGCGACTGAGACCAAGCTTTCTGACACTGGCTAGTACATTTCTCTCTAGAATTCCTTGATAGTCTTGAGATTTCATTGTACCCTGCACAGATTCAAGACACCCTGTGCCAGACGCAGCAAAGCAGCCCCAGAACATAACAGAGCCTCCTCCATGTTTCACAGTAGGGACAGTGTTCTTTTCTTGATATGCTTCATTTTTTCGTCTGTGAACATACAGCTGATGTGCCTTGGCAAAAACTTCGATTTTTGTCTCATCTGTCCACAGGACATTCTCCCAGAAGCTTTGTGGCTTGTCAACATGTAGTTTGGCATATTCCAGTCTTGCTTTTTTATGATTCGTTTTCAACAATGGTGTCCTCCTTGGTCGTCTCCCATGTAGTCCACTTTGGCTCAAACAACGACGGATGGTGCGATCTGACACTGATGTTCCTTGAGCATGAAGTTCACCTTGAATCTCTTTAGAAGTCTTTCTAGGCTCTTTTGTTACCATTCGGATTATCCGTCTCTTAGATTTGTCATCAATTTTCCTCCTGCGGCCACGTCCAGGGAGGTTGGCTACAGTCCCATGGATCTTAAACTTATGAATAATATGTGCAACTGTACTCACAGGAACATCTAGTTGCTTGGAGATGGTCTTATAGCCTTTACCTTTAACATGCTTGTCTATAATTTTCTTTCTGATCTCTTGAGACAGCTCTTTCCTTTGCTTCCTCTGGTCCATGTCGAGTGTGGTACACACCATATCACCAAACAACACAGTGATTACCTGGAGCCATATATATAGGCCCAATGGCTGATTACAAGGTTGTAGACACCTGTGATGCTAATTAGTGGACACACCTTGAATTAACATGTCCCTTTGGTCACATTATGTTCTGTGTTTTCTAGGGGTACCATCATTTTTGTCCATGCCTGTTTCATGAGTTTATTTTTTTACATAATTCTGTTGAAGCATGGTTGAAAAACAATGTCTGACTTTCATTGGTTAACATTTATAGAATTTTAATTTATTATTACTTTTGTCAGATTAAAGTTATTTCTGTGACCATTGTGACTTTTTCTTTCATTGACCAAAGGGTACCAACAATTTTGTCCACGTCTGTATATATATATAGATTATATTTAATGTACATGAGCTTTCTTTGTCTCACCGTATTTGCAGTTTCATTTAGCGTTACCCAGGGTGCACCTCGGTGATACAAACCAGCTGTACACCCAATACCGTACCGTCACTTCACTAGACAAGTACATCTCAGCTTAGCCGGCCAATATCCAATTGCTCCCTCAGACCCCACACACATAGAATCACATTACAATCCGATCTTATAACGTTAACATTCAATCTAATATTTCCCCTTTAAAGGGTTTCTACCACTTGCATATGACATATTTGGTGTTCAGACACTAGCGATCCGCTAGTGTCTGATGTACCATACAAGCTAATTATTACATTAATCCGTTCGGCCGTTTTGTCAAAAAAAGCACTTATATATTTATGCAAATGAGCCTCTAGGTGCTATGCGGGCGTTTTTCCAGCACCTAGAGGCTCTGTCTACCTGGCAGTTTGCCGCCCAGCGCCTCGCTCCAGCACGCCCATCTTCAACTCTATTCGATCCTCCCCCCTGCGTCAGCCTTCCGAAATCTCGCGCCTGCGCCGTTCGTCGTGGCATTCGGAGGCATTCGGCGCAGGCGCAGTCAATGTCTGACCGCTCCGTGCTCAGACATTTCCACTGCGCCTGCGCCGATGTCATCGGCGCAGGCGCAGTGGAAATGTCTGAGCACGGAGTGGTCAGACATTGACTGCGCCTGCGCCGAATGCCACGACGAACGGCGCAGGCGCGAGATTTCGGAAGGCAGAAGCAGGGGGGAGGATCGAATAGAGTTGAAGATGGGCGTGCTGGAGCGAGGCGCTGGGCGGCAAACTGCCAGGTAGACAGAGCCTCTAGGTGCTGGAAAAACGCCCGCATAGCACCTAGAGGCTCATTTGCATAAATATATAAGTGCTTTTTTTGACAAAACGGCCGAACGGATTAATGTAATAATTAGCTTGTATGGTACATCAGACACTAGCGGATCGCTAGTGTCTGAACACCAAATATGTCATATGCAAGTGGTAGAAACCCTTTAAAGACATAACTGCTTTTTGCAGGTTTGTTGAGGACATATTTTTAAAAATGTTGAATGTAAAAAATTGGAATGATATGCTTGCATCTTTATATTGCAGCGTTTGTTGGTGAGGGGATACGCCCTAACCAAGAAGAGAGTGGAGAAGCACGCCATTCTAAGGTCTCTACGTGCGGAGTTATTTATGAAGTTTTCTTTGTGGCACAAATATGTGGAACTGCAAAAGAAGTGGTGCGATCTGAAGAGGTTTAGGCAAAAACTTGTAAAGGAGATGAGCGAACGATTATGTCCAGGTACAATATTTACATGACTTTTGTATCTCTCTTTACAACACTGTAATGTATATATTCACTTATGCTGCTAATCTGTACAGATGTATTTGGGACAACACACAACCTCTTAACTCATTGCGTTATCTAGAAACAAAAGCCATTGTTAAAAAATAGTGTAACGCATTTAATTGCATTTTGTTTAAATAACACGTCTCCTAAGGGATCTGTGTTAAATCTACTACATCCGTATTTCATCCCTTTAAAAATGATTACTTAATACCCGGTGTGATACGTACAAAATATTCCGCATACATCTCTACCTCGCTGAGATTGTGTGTGTGTGTGTGTGTATATATATATATATAGTTATATACACACAGCGTGGTACAGATGTATGATTTGATACGTTTCACAGACACACAACACACACATATATATATATATATATATATATATATATGTCTTTATGTTTATATATACATAAAATGCAAGCATCATTCAGTATTTATTTGAAAGGCCCCGTCCATTTCATACATCCCCCACGTAATTTGCATGGGATTATATATATATATATATATATATACACACACAGTCCTGATCAAAAGTTTAAGACCACTTGAAAGCAGGACTATGTTTAATGCCACATCCCCTACTTTTATGCCCCTCTACCATGCAAGCCAAACACATACAGAAAATTATCCATTGTTTAACCCTTTCATGACCAAGGGTCATTGATGCCTCAGTGTCCAGGTCAGAATTTACAAATCTGACATGCGTCACTTTATGTGGAAATAGCTTTGGAACACTTTTAGTTATCCATGCAATTCTGAGATTGTTTTCTTGTGACACATTGTACTTCATGATAGTCATATATTTGAGTCAATATATTTCACCTTTATTTATGAAAAAATCCCAAATTTACCCAAAATTTTGAAAAATTCACAATTTTCCAAATTTCAATTTCTCTGCTTCTAAAACAGAAAGTCATACCTAATAAAATATTTATTACTTCACATTCCCCATATGTCTACTTTATGTTGGCATCATTTTGTAAATGTAATTTTATTTTTTTAGGATGTTAGAAGGCTTAGAAGTTTAGAAGCAATTCTTACAATTTTTAAGAAAATTTCCAAAACCCACTTTTTAAGGACCAGTTCAGGTCTGAAGTCACTTTGTGGGGCTTACATAGTGGAAACCTCCCATAAATGACCCCATTGTAGAAACTACACCCCTCAAGTTACTCAAAACTGATTTTACAAACTTTGTTAACCCTTTAGGCATTCCACAAGAATTAAAGAAAAATGGAGATGAAATTTCTAAATTTCACATTTTTGGCAGATTTTCCATTTAAAAAAAAAAAAATTCTTTAACACATTGAGGGTTAACAGCAAAACAAAACTCAATATTTAATACCCTGATTCTGCGGTTTACATAAACACCCCACATGTGGTCGTAAACTGCTGTACGGGCACACGGCAGGGCGCAGAAGGAAAGGAATGCCATACCGTTTTTGGAAGGCAGATTGTGCTGGATTGGTTTTCTGAACGCCATATGTTTTTTATTTTTCTGCCGATTGTCTTGTGCAGGGGCTCGTTTTTTGCAGAAAGTGTTGAGGTTTATATTAGTACCATTTTTGGGTACATAGGATTTTTTGATCACTTATTATTACACTTTATGGGGCAAGGTGACCCAAAAATTGGCTGTTTTGGAACAGTTTTCATTTATTTATTTTTACAGCGTTCATCTGAGGAGTTAGGTCATGTGATAGTTTTATAGAGAAGATCGTTACGGACGTGGCAATACCTAATATGTATACTTTTTCTTTCTTATTTGTTTAAGTTTTACACAATAATAGCATTTCTGAAACCAAAAAAATGATGTTTTAGTGTCTCTATAGTCTGAGAGCCATAGCTTTTTTATTTTTGGGGCGATTGTCTTAAATAGGGTATCATTTTTTGCGGGATGAGGTGACGGTTTGATTGGTACTATTTTGGGGGTCATACGCCTTTTTGATCGCTTGCTGTTGCACTTTTTGTGATGTAAGGTGACAAAAATGGCTTTTTTTTACACAGTTTTTATTTTTTATTTTTTATGGTGTTTATCGGACGGGGTCTATCATGTGATATCTTTATAAAGACGGTCGTTACGGACGCAGTGATACCTAATATGTGTACTTTTTTAATTTTTTATAGGAAAAGGCAATTTTTTTTAATTTTACATTTTTATTTATTTATTTTTACTTTTATTTTTTTCACATTTTTTTTATCAAGTCCCTCTTGGATCATGAAGATCCAGTGGGGCTGATGGCTGTACTATACTTTGCAATGCTCTTGCATTGCAAAGTGTAATACATTCAGATGCCCTGTAGGTGGCAACAGCGGACGCTTTTGCAAAGCGTCCGGTTGCCAGGGCAACCATCGGGGCTGCTATCGCAGCGCAGCAGCCCCGATGGTGGAGAGAGGGAGCCCCCTCCCTCTATTAACCCCATGGATGCCGCTGCCGCGGCATCTATGGAATATCCAGAACTTGCAGTAGAGTGTCAGCATAGAGCTGACACTCTGATGATGGCGGCGGCTCAGGAATGGAGCCGCCGCCATCAAACAGCAGGGGGGCAGACCGAGGGTGGGGGAAGGGGGGCAGAGTGGGAAGGGGGGGGGAGCGAGGCATGTCAAGCCAGCAGAGCAGGGGGCAGCGCCGC
Source organism: Bufo gargarizans (assembly GCF_014858855.1). Classification (NCBI taxonomy): domain Eukaryota; kingdom Metazoa; phylum Chordata; class Amphibia; order Anura; family Bufonidae; genus Bufo; species Bufo gargarizans. The sequence continues at coordinate 199,733,991 of NC_058086.1, forward strand.
AGCACTGGGAACAGACTGAGGGGGCACAGAGGCACAGAAGGGCATGCACAGATCGGGACGGGGTAAGTGTCTGCACCCACAGATCGGGGCGGGGGGGGGCGCACTGCACAGATGGGGGGGCTGTGAGGACACTGATTTCAGGTTCTGATCTGCAGAGCGCAGATCAGAGCCTGAAACCGGCAATTTTAACACTGCCACGATCCGATTGGTTAGTCTGCACAGACTAACCAATCGGATTGATTGCCGGCAAGGGACCACTCTGATTGGTCCCTTGCCGGCATTACTGCACTGTATGCTGTCCGTGACAGCAGCAGGGCAGGGGCAGAAGCTTTAATCCAAGCGTTTTGCAGCGCTTGGATTAAAGAGCTGCCAGAACGTATATATACGTGGTAGCTGCACGGGGTATGTGCAGCTATCACGTATATATACAGATTGCGGTCAGGAAGGGGTTAATCACAGACTGGTTACAGGCCACACAAATCACCTCCCCTCAGTCTGCGAAGTAATTTAATAATCAACAATCCATTTCAGACATCCATTGTAGTAATTGTGTTTCTACCGAACAACCAGATGAATGCTAAGCAGGTTACATACTAATTAGGTAATTAAACCTAATATTGTAAATCCATTCAACAGTACATATGAAATATCCATTGTAGTTGAAACGCAGTCTGCTATAAACCACTAATGAAATGCAAGCTTAAGGTAGATCTTTATCTTTTAGTTCTAAAATGATGATTTTAAACACTGAATATACCAACGATAAATTCTGCTTAAATAGCATATTAAAATTTATTCCTTTCTCCACCTTTTATAACATCCAGTAACCTCTTATCTAATTTCCGAACATTTACATGTTTTGATTAAAAGTGAATAACCCAGCCGCAATACCGTAAAGGACACCTTCCTAATAAATGCAGTGTTACCTCATCCTACCTTGTAAATATGGCTAGTTTAACACATCTGGAACACTGGTTTTAAAATGTTAGATAACGCCAAAAAGAGTCAAATACACTTTGTGGTTTATCATAATCCCATGCAGATCCCTCCATACAGTATATGAATTTATGGATCTTTAACTTTGTTGTGATTTATGATTTCATTGTCAAAATTCGTAATATTCTGTGATTACAGGTGTTCCTGTTCCTACCATAAAGAGGAGACGACTGAAAACAGAAAAAACATCCGCTGAATGTGTTGGTGATGGAAGTCTCCACCACAGATGAGGAGGATTCCACAGAGCAGACAGGACCCTCAGAGGATGTAGCGGCCCCTCCACCACCTGATGGCAATATGATGGCTCCTATGAAAGCTCATGAGCCAGGACCCTCCTATGAGCTTCAGGATGAGGTGACTGACAGACCTGATGTGGGAGAAGAGGTGGAAGTGGAAGACGCTGGACCCTCCCAGCCTCCACAAGAACCCCCCACCACTCCAGAGGATGTTGTAACCAACCCCCGCCAAGACGGTAAATATGTGCACATAGAAATATAATTCTATATCGATACCACGTAATCTGAATTGCAAGTAATATAATTTTATTTTCTAATCCTAACAGTACTGCTGGTTTTTAGAAAAAAAAATGGAACATAATTAGCGGGAACAGAATGCCGGCATGCACCAAATGCAGAGGCTGATGGCCAAGTTTAAGAAACAGCACCTTAAACAAAAGAGGGATATGTTAATGCTTTATAACAAAGTTAAAAAGTTGCCATAGAGGCATGTTTGTTATTTTGTTAATAAATATTTATTTTGTTCTGTTCTAATGTCTGACTGCATTTTTTCATATTGTACTGTGTTAGCATAATTTCTGTCTGTCCTGATCATATTGAGTTTAGTCTAGACCGTACCCACCACTGTTACCTTAACCTGCTGCTGCTGTCTGTCCTGATCCGTATGACTTTGCACTAGGACTCAAGGGGCCTTCCTGCAACCTGATAAATTTAAATCTATATATAAAAAAGGATGTATGTGTGTGTGTATGTTCCGCAAAAACTCAAAAACACAACCATCAAATTCAATGAGATTTAATATAAACATCCCTTGCTACCTGGAAAGAAATAATGCGGGGGTCTCAGCTCTCTAGGACGTACCGTTTCCGAGATATTCCCAAAATATCACCTGCATTAGCCAATACAAGCCTGCCTCCAGCCTTTAACTTAAATCCTAACTGCCAACTGACGGGCGCTGTGGAGTTTACAGTTAAAGGGCCGGTCACCGTTAAATTTACTGTTAAAGGGGCGACCATTGCAAAAGTCACTGGTATTTAATATATATTTGCAATAAATAAATACCCGAGCAACGCGGGGTCCACAGCTAGTTTATGTATTAAATAACAATATCAAACATACGAAAGCTAATGATTAAACGTAATAAAATATTTATTTACAAATAGAAAGTATGTAAAATATAAAAAAATAAAATCTAAGGCAAACTTTGGAGTTCTTTCTGGATCTCCAGGAGCTCTTCATTATGGATCTTCCTCTGCTCCTCTAGCTTCTTGTATGCATCATACAGCTGACGCTGATGCCTCTGTAAGCGACCCTGAAGTAGCCCTATTTTTTGGCTTCTGATTTCCGATGCGCAAGGAGCCTCCTTTTAAGTTTTCTAATAACTGTTAGGATAAAAAAAAAATATTACAATGACTTCTAATTATGATGAAGGCAGTTAGTGGTTTGTGTGGAGTTTTTGTTACAGTACTGTCCATTTACAGAACCAATTTTTTTTTAATTACAGTTTTGAAAATTATATAGTTGTTTATTTAGTATTTCAATATAGTATAATGTTATTTTAGTGGGTTAATTAATGCAAGTTCATTACAGTATAATAGTATTTAGATGGTTTCTTTGAGATGAAAGAACAATCTACACTTTCGTGTTGCTAAGCATTTCTGTTGGCCATGGTCAATATGAATAACACATTAAAGTTCTCATCTTAAAATATAACTTCCAATACAAAAGAGCTATAAGATTTTTAGAATGCAAATTGAGGACAAAAATTTGTTGAAAGGGATTTTGGACACACTACAAAATCTAAATAGTCTTATATAGACATAGTCGTGGCACCAGGTCTCTGAGATGCCATAAATTTAAAGACAATAATACGTACTCAGCCCCTTATCTGTAAGATAATAACAGACTTATTATGATGGTCTTTGATATGTTTGTATCTTGTATTTCAAATGCCCATTCATTCCGCCATGTCTCCCTTTTTATTGTATATACAACAGATGAAGGGACTGGTGAGTTCTTGGAAGCTCGCTATGTGACATATTAATTATTATTTTATGGCCATTAAAATGTATCAAGCCACCACAACTCTTATTTTGTATTTATTAAAGACAGCACAGAATTACTTGGTTATAGTTATGTAATGTTTAATGTGAATTAGTTGGATACTTTATGGTTTTAATGTAGATTACAGATTTATTTTGCTCTAAAAAATATATATATATTTCTCTACTTTTCGCTTTTATAAATCATTTTAGGCCCTTTTTGTTATAAACATTGTATGGATATTTCATTATATAGCTGTGTGCACATATTTACCCTCCTGATGTGGGGTGTAGACCTCCTTGTCCCCCTCTTCTGGAGGTGGGGGGAGGAATCCCCTTGTTGTGATGGTCCAGGCTGCTCCTCCTCTGCCTGCTCCGCCGACTCTTCCTCCTCACCCATTTGTTGTACAGGAGGAACGGGAACACCTGTAATCACAGAATGTTAAGAATTTAGACAATCAACTCATAAATCATAACAAAGGTAAATAAAATAAAAAAATATCCTATATGGAGGGATCTGCATGGGATTCTGATTATCCACACAGTGTATTTGCCTCATGGGTTTATATTACATGACAAAACAAGTGTTACAGATGGCTAAAACTGGACTAAGTTAAAAAGTAGTATGACGTAACAGAGGTTATTTGATGGTATTATGTTGGTTATATTATATTTTTGGGCTGTCATCGTTATACTGTCTGCACAGCCGCATTTTAAATATCTGCTGTCCGTCTTCACTCACAGTTGATTTAGTTGTCATGGTCACTTTATTAATAGAAGGAGGGGTAAAGTCGCTTGCAGATAGGTGGCGAGATGACTAGATTTCTATATGCTATTCAGGCACTGTTTAGCGCTGTTCTATTCAGCAGTTAAAGGGAGTATGTCATGTGAAATCCTCATTTTACTCCACTAACATACTGATCTCCCTTACCTTACCCCTATTACAATATTACCTTTCAGATAGCATTTAATTTTTGGTTTATGAGGTTAATTTACTGGGTGGGGTGTGTGTGTGTATGTGTACATATATATATATATATATATATATATATATTTGTAGAAAGGCACAAGGGACTATAATAGATGGAAGATATGTGTCACTGCGGACCCTGGCCTGCTTGAAGTAGGAGCCACTAGTGCACGGCCATGGTCAATATAAATAACACATGAAAGTTCTCATATTAAAATATAACTTCTAATACAAAAGAGCTATAAGATTTTTTGCATGCAAATTGAGGACAAAAATTTGTTAAAAGGTATTTTAAAAACACTACTTGACACTTCGAAGACTGGATTTAATTTTTAAGAGGGATTTTGAACACACTACAAGATCTAAATAGTCTTCTAGAGACATAGTTGTGGCACCAGGTCTCTGAGATGCCATCAATTTAAAGACAATAATATGTACTCAGCCCCTTATCTGCAAGATAATAACAGACTTATTATGATGGTCTTTGATATGTTTGTATCTTGTATTTCAAATGTCCAGTCATTCCACAATGTCTCCCTTCTTATTGTATATAAGACAGATGAAGGGACTGTTGAGTTCTTGGAAGCTCGCTATATGACATGGTAATTATTATTTTTTGGCCATTAAAAGGTATCAAGCCAGCACAACTCTTATTTGGTATTTCTTAATGAGAGTACAGAATTACTTTGTTATAGTTATGTAATGTTTAATGTGAATTATTGTAAATCAATTGAATACGTAACGGGTAGTTGTATATAGAAAAGTGTATCACTGAGGCCAACTGTCATGGAACCATGAACCAGACGTACAACAAGAGATGAGTGGAAATAAGAAGGCTTTATTGAAAATAAAGCTGTAAGGCAAAAGTCCAAACGGATGGCTAAACCGAAGCAGGGTCTTGCGAAACCAGAGATCAGGAACCAGAAGGGTAGTCAGATGAAGCCAGGATCAGGAACCAACAGGGTAGTCAGACGAAGCCAGGATCAGGAATCAGCAGGGTAGTCAGACGAAGCCAGGATCAGGAACCAGAAGCAGCAGCAGTCTTAGAAGCATGTGAGCACAGGAGGACCAAGCAGGGAACTGAAGCCACAGACCTCCTATATATATGAGCTAGGCATCCAGCTCCTCCCAGTGGGAAGGAGGAGCCACAGGGTGGGAGGCTACAAGAAACCCAGAAACCAAGATGGCCGCCAGCACATGTCAAACGAAGGAGAACAGCAAGGAGGTAAGACCATGACAGTACCTCCCCCTCAAGGGCCCCTCCTCCGCGGAGTAAGGAACGGTTTCTGAGGGAAGCGTGCGTGGAAGGCTCGGAGCAAGGCAGGAGCATGGACATCTGCGGAGGGAACCCAGGAACGCTCCTCTGGACCATAACCACGCCAATGGACCAAAAACTGCACCCGGCCGCGGACCAGGCGTGAGTCCAGGATATTGCTCACCTCATACTCCTCACGATTGCCCACTTGGACCGGACGAGGCCGAGGAATCGAGGAAGTGAAACGATTACACACCAGTGGCTTCAAGAGGGAGACATGAAACACGTTGGAGATCCGCATGCCAGGAGGAAGCGCAAGGGCATAGGCTACCGGGTTTACCCTGCGAAGCACTCGGAAGGGACCAACAAAGCGAGGCGCCAGCTTGGGAGTGGGCACTCGAAGGTTGAGGTTGCGGGTGGACAACCATACGCGGTCTCCGACCTGGTAGGAAGGAGCGGGCGCTCGTCTGCGATCAGCCTGGAGTCTCTGGCGCTGCGCAGAGACCTCAAGGGACCTCTGGATCTGTACCCAAGAAGCACGTAGGACGGAAAGGTGATCCTCCACAGCCGGAATATCCTGGGGAGAGAATACCTCCGGTAACACGGCAGGTTGGAACCCATAATTGGCCATGAAGGGAGACGTCCCAGAGGAAGAGTTCACCGCCGTGTTCCTGGCAAACTCAGCCCAAGGCAGGAGGTCAACCCAATTGTCTTGGTGATCGGAGACATAGCAACGAAGGAATTGCTCCAAGGCCTGATTGGATCGTTCTGCGGCCCCATTGGACTGAGGGTGGTAGGCCGATGAGAAAGAGAGATGAATCCCCAACTGGGAGCAAAAGGCGCGCCAGAACCTGGACACAAACTGACTCCCCCGATCCGACACAATCTCCTTGGGCAAACCGTGCAACCGGAAGACCTCCCTGGCAAAAATCGAGGCCAACTCTTGTGCAGAGGGTAACTTCTTGAGAGGTACACAGTGGCACATTTTGGAAAACCGATCCACTATCATGAGAATGACCGTATGGCCTCGGGATGCAGGGAGGTCCACAATGAAATCCATCCCCAGGTGTGACCATGGACGCTCCCCGGTGGCTATGGGTTGCAAAAGGCCCAACGGAAGGTGCCGAGGGGACTTACTCTGGGCACAAACGGAGCATGCCGCTACATATGCGGCGATGTCGGAACGTAGAGAAGGCCACCAGAACAGACGTGAAACAGCCCAGGACAGCTGATTCTTTCCAGGATGCCCCGCGGCCTTGGAGTTATGGTAGGTTCGCAACAACCGAGTGCGCAACTCCTCAGGCACAAAACACCTGCCGTTGGGTCTCCCAGAGGGAGCACCAGATTGAGCCGCCAAAATCTGCTCACCCAGGGGAGAGGTCAGGCTGGTGCGAATGGCGGCCAGGATCTGATTCGGAGGTATGACCGAAGTCGGAATCGACTCCTCCCCGGACAGCTCGGAGTACTGCCGTGATAAGGCATCCGCTCTGATGTTCTTGGAACCGGGTAGGTAGGAGACCACGTAATTAAAACGTGACAAGAACAGAGCCCATCTGGCCTGACGTGGTGTCAATCTCTTGGCCTCAGAGAGGTAGGTCAGATTCTTGTGGTCCGTCAGGATGAGAACCGGAACCACCGAGCCCTCGAGCAAGTGCCTCCATTCTTTAAGGGCCTGCACGATGGCCAATAACTCCCTGTCACCAATCTGATAGTTGCACTCCGCGGAAGACAGTTTCCGGGAGTAAAACCCACAAGGAAGCAGAGGACCCTCTGGTGTTCTACGCTGAGACAGGAGGGCGCCTACTCCCGTCTCAGACGCGTCCACCTCGAGGACAAACGGCAACCCAGGGTTGGGATGCGACAGAATCGGAGCCGACACAAAGGCGGACTTTAGAGCCTCAAAAGCTCGGATGGCCTCGGGCGGCCAGACCTGGGGATTACTGCCCTTCCTGGTCAGATCCGTGAGAGGCTTGGCTAGCATGGAAAAGTCCCTGATGAACTTCCGATAATAATTGGCGAAGCCCAAAAAGCGCTGCAGGGCACGAAGACCACTGGGCTGGGGCCACTGTAAGACAGCCGAAACCTTCTCAGGATCCATGGAGAACCCCTCAGCGGAAATGATGTAACCTAAGAAGGTTACCTGGGATCGGTGAAATTCGCATTTCTCAAGCTTACCGAACAGCTTGTTCTCTCGTAACCGTTGCAACACTCGTCTGACATCCAGAATGTGGGCCTCCATGGATTCAGAATATACCAAGATGTCATCCAAATAGACCACCATACACTGCTGCAACAGGTCACGGAAAACATCGTTGATGAATTCCTGGAAGACTGCGGGCGCATTGCACAACCCAAAGGGCATAACCAAGGATTCATAATGACCGGTCCTGGTGTTAAACGCGGTCTTCCACTCATCGCCCGCCTTGATCCTTACCAGGTTATATGCCGCCCTCAGGTCGAGTTTGGTAAAGACCGTGGCCCCTTTGAGGCGATCGAACAGCTCGGAAATCAAGGGTATCGGGTAAGCGTTCTTGATCGTGATGCGATTGAGACCCCTGTAATCGATGCAAGGCCTCAACTCACCGCCCTTCTTTTTCACAAAGAAAAATCCAGCCCCTGCCGGGGACGAGGATTTGCGAATGTGTCCGCGTGAAAGCGCCTCCCTCACGTACTCCTCCATGGCCTCATTCTCCGCTACCGACAGTGGATAGACTTTGCCACGAGGAGGAACGGCACCAGATTGTAACTCTATGGCACAATCGTATGAGCGGTGCGGAGGTAGGGCAACCGCACGCACCTTATCGAATACATCCCGGTACTCCTCGTATTCAGGAGGCAACAGAGAGTCCGAGGAAGTACACAGCAACTTGACAGGCCCATGGATGCAACTAGCCCCACACTGCGGTGACCACGAGAGGATCTCGGCCGATTTCCAATCGAAAGTCGGATTATGCTTCTGGAGCCAGGGGTACCCCAAGACCACCGAGTAGTGTGGAGACGAAATAACCTGGAGACAGACCGACTCTCTGTGAACGGCACCAATGGCCATCCCCACTGGAAGGGTCTCATGAGTCACGTGTGGCGGCAGAAGGGGTCTGCCGTCTATCGCCTCAAGAGCCAGTGGGGAACCTCGAGGCTGCAGAGGAATGGAATTGGCGGCAGCGAACACACTATCAATGAACAGTCCACCAATGCCTGGGTCGTCACCGAGCCCCCGACCCAGGAGAGGACAACAGTAATCAGTGGTTTGTCAACACGGGAAACCGGGGACGAGGAGACTCCACCCAAGATCTGCCCCCGACAGGATCTCAGGTGCGAGCGTTTTCCCGGACGGTTTGGGCATGCCAACCGAAAATGCCCACCGAGACCACAGTACATGCATCGGCCCTCGCGTCTCCGGAGTACCCTCTCCCCCTCGGACAGGCGAGCAAACCCCAGCTGCATGGGTTCACCCCCAGACAAGTCATCCCCAGGAGGCGTGGGAGGAGAGGGAGGCACGGGTGGGACAGCAAACGTAGGCGCCAATCTGTTAGAAGGCCTCCGCAGGCTCTCCTGAAAGGAAGGTCTCTCCCTGAGTCTGGTGTCAATCAAAATCAGGAAAGAAATAAGAGACTCGAGCTCCACAGGTAGGTCCTTAGCTGCAACCTCATCCTTCAAGGCATCCGAGAGACCATGAGAGAAAGCAGCGACCAGAGCCTCATTATTCCAGCCCACCTCTGCTGCCAGGGTACGAAACTCAATGGCGTATTCAGCTACGGATCGTGAACCCTGTCTGATGGACATAAGGAGCTTCGCAGCAGAGGCAGCACGAGCCGGCACATCGAATACCTTCCGAAGAGAAGCGACAAAACCGGAAAACTCGGCAACCGCCGGATTGTTGTTCTCCCATAAAGGGCTGGCCCAGGCCAAGGCCTTGTCCGAGAGCAGCGAGATCAAGAAGCCCACCTTTGATCTCTCAGTAGGAAAGGCATGTGGCAGCAACTCAAAGTAAATGCCCACCTGGTTAAGGAAACCTCGGCACTGAGTTGGCTCTCCCCCAAAGCGCTGTGGAAGGGGGGCAGAACCGGTCATACCCCGAAACACCGCAGGCGCAGCAACAGGTGTCGGGGTAGACTCTGGCGCAACAACCGGAGCGGCAGTAGGAGCGGGCCCAGGAGCGACAACCGACCCATCGGCAACGGAAGCTAAATGAGCCGTGCGTTCAAGCAGGGTTTGCAACGCCACAGCGAACCGACCCAACAGGTGATCCTGCTGATCAAGTCTGGCAACCAGCGTAGGTAGCGAGGATGGCCCTGTACCGTCAGAATTCATGGCTTGGTCCTAATGTCATGGAACCATGAACCAGACGTACAACAAGAGATGAGCGGAAATAAGAAGGCTTTATTGAAAATAAAGCTGTAAGGCAAAAGTCCAAACGGATGGCTAAACCGAAGCAGGGTCTTGCGAAACCAGAGATCAGGAACCAGAAGGGTAGTCAGATGAAGCCAGGATCAGGAATCAACAGGGTAGTCAGACGAAGCCAGGATCAGGAATCAGCAGGGTAGTCAGACGAAGCCAGGATCAGGAACCAGAAGCAGCAGCAGTCTTAGAAGCATGTGAGCACAGGAGGACCAAGCAGGGAACTGAAGCCACAGACCTCCTATATATATGAGCTAGGCATCCAGCTCCTCCCAGTGGGAAGGAGGAGCCGCAGGGTGGGAGGCTACAAGAAACCCAGAAACCAAGATGGCCGCCAGCACATGTCAAACGAAGGAGAACAGCAAGGAGGTAAGACCATGACACCAACTACCTAAAATATAACTTTTAATGAAACTAATTAAAAAATTGTTACAACGACATCCCTCACCTGGGGACTGATAGACATACAACACTTACAGACAGACAATCAGAGCCTATTGATGGAAACAGACAGGATGGCTGGTCATGCTAGTGCAACCGGGAGACAACCATATGGGTCCCTATTGTATCCCTATGGTGTCCCTGACCTTGTCTCAGCCCAGAGATGCACCCTGATGGTGGGAGCACTCCGTCCCCGTGCCTAACCTGTCTGTCCTTATGAGGCCCTGGTAACACAAAGACCCATATGGATGTCCGGGTCATATATTAAATGATAGCACCTAGATTGAAAAAACACCGAGCGGGAGTCTCGGTTTCTCCACAGCAACCAACGATGGATATAATTACAGCAGTGTAGTTCGTTTACCAATCATAATGGTGAGTACTAGTGAACGTCGAAGGGAGGACGGTCCAGCACAATATCTGAATCCCACAATGTAACAACAATATTTACAGTGATATGGAATAAAACACCTTCCTCCACAATAAACGAAATATTGCACTCAGCATAGAGAGTAGATTACACTCTTCAAAAATTATCGAGATCTTGCATTCAATATACCAAGATAGACGTACAGGATTGTAATGCAGTCGCAATCTCAAAGGGATAATTACAGCGATGTAGTACACCCACCAAACGTGTTAATAGGTAACTTATACCGTCATAGTAGTATGGACTGACAGGGGGATTGGATCCACAGTGTAACAACGATAATTATGACACTATGGAAAAAGGTCTCCAACTTACATATAAAACGAAGTATTGCCCCCAATATGGCGGAGTGGTTTATAGCGCTGTAAAACAGTCTCAGTCTCGACGCGTTTCCCCTTATCAAAAGGTTCATCAGGAGACCATAAAGGAATATAAAAAAATTAATGAAATACCGAAGTTGCTGCTAGGATAAAGCAGCTACATCAAAAGTTGCTGCTAGGATAAAGCGGCTACATAACAACCATTCAAGACTTAGAGGACCATGGTTAGGGTCCAAAAAGAAAAGAAAAGAACCATGGTTGCTGGAGCACCCTGAGGCGGGTTTTTACTGTTAGAGACCATACAGATAATAAATGAGCAGACAAGATATGAGAAATATAAAGTGATAATATACTTATCCGGTCATGAGGGTCTCGCCAACCAGTGATCCGCAATCAGGAGTGCTCCAGGGGGCTAAAAAAATGATGCATGCGCCGGATCTTGTGAAGTCGGGGACAGTAAGCGCCGCCCAGCGAAGTGAATATTGATGAGCTGGGCGGCGCTTACTGTACCGGACTTCACAAGATCCGGCGCATGCGCCGGGCACTGTTAAGCGCAGCGCTTCAGAGCGGGGACCGCAGAAGCCGCCCAGCAAACTGAATATTCATGAGCTGGGCGGTGCTTCAAAGCGGCAGTTGGGGGAGGCTGGCTGGGCGCAAGAGAGGTGAAACGCCGCCCCTTGGGCAGATTGAAGACCGTTGGAGCAGGTTATAAAACTTAAGTCTACTGTATGTATAATGTGGACAGGGGGAATACTTATATGATTGTAATACCCATTATAAGACCTGTACTGCCATATATATACCTCAATATGCTTATTGGCCCTGTCAGTGTCCCTTTAAGAGGAGACTGTGTGAATCAGGCCTTCATGGTAGAATATCTGCTAGGAAGCCACTGCTAAGGACAGGCAACAAGCAGAAGAGACTTGTTTGGGCTAAAGAACACAAGGAATGGACATTAGACCAGTGGAAATCTGTGCTTTGGTCTGATGAGTCCAAATTTGAGAACTTTGGTTCCAACCACCGTGTCTTTGTGCGACGCAGAAAAGGTGAACGGATGGACTCTACATGCCTGGTTCCCATCGTGAAGCATGGAGGAGGAGGTGTGATGGTGTGGGGGTGCTTTGCTGGTGACACTGTTGGGGATTTATTCACAATTGAAGGCATACTGAACCAGCATGGCTACCACAGCATCTTGCAGCGGCATGCTATTCCATCCGGTTTGCGTTTAGTTGAACCATCATTTATTTTTCAACAGGACAATGACCCCAAACACACCTCCAGGCTGTGTAAGGGCTATTTGACCATGAAGGAGAGTGATGGGGTGCTGCGCCAGATGACCTGGCCTCCACAGTCACCGTACCTGAACCCAATCGAGCTGGACCGCAGAGTGAAGGCAAAATGGCCAACAAGTGCTAAGCATCTCTGGGAACTCCTTCAAGACTGTTGGAAGACCATTTCAGGTGACTACCTCTTGAAGCTCATCAAGAGAATGTCAAGAGTGTGCAAAGCAGTAATCAAAGCAAAAGGTGGCTACTTTGAAGAACCTAGAATATGACATATTTTCAGTTGTTTCACACTTTTTTGTTATGTATATAATTCCACATGTGTTAATTCATAGTTTTGATGCCTTCAGTGTGAATCTACAATTTTCATAGTCATGAAAATAAAGAAAACTCTTTGAATGAGAAGGTGTGTCCAAACTTTTGGTCTGTACTGTACTGTATACTGTATATATATATATATATATATATATATATATAGTGTGTGTATGGTATATAGTGTGTGGCATATATTGTATGGCAGGAAAACGGACGTGCTATGTGCATGTGATAGATATTTATCTGTTGTCCATGCATACATGCTACTGACATGGTGCTGCGAAGTAACAAGAATACTTAGGCTACTTTCACACTTGCGTTTTTCTTTTCCGGCATAGAGTTCCGTCACAGGGGCTCTATACCGGAAAAGAACTGATCAGTTTTATCCCCTTGCATTCTGAATGGAGAGTAAGGGCTCTTTCACACTTGCGTTGTTCTGTTCCGGCATAGAGTTCCGTCGTCGGGGCTCTATGCCGGAAGAATCCTGATCAGGATTATCCCCATGCATTCTGAATGGAGAGAAATCCGTTCAGGATGCATCAGGATGTCTTCAGTTCAGGACCGGAACGTTTTTTTGGCCGGAGAAAATACCGCAGCATGCTGCGCTTTTTGCTCCGGCCAAAAATCCTGAACACTTGCCGCAAGGCCGGATCCGGAATTAATGCCCATTGAAAGGCATTAATCCGGATCTGGCCTTAAGCTAAACGTTGTTTCGGCGCATTACCGGATCCGATGTTTAGCTTCCTCTGAATGGTTACCATGGCTGCCAGGACGCTAAAGTCCTGTTTGCCATGGTAAAGTGTAGTGGGGAGCGGAGGAGCAGTATACTTACCGTCCGTGCGGCTCCCAGGGCGCTCCAGAGTGACGTCAGGGCGCCCCACGCACATGGATGACGTGATCGCATGGATGACGTCATCCATGCGCATGGGGCGCTCTGACGTCATTCTGGAGCGCCCCGGGAGCCGCACGGACGGTAAGTATACTGCTCCCCACTACTACTATGGCAACCAGGACTTTAATAGCGTCCTGGCTGCCATAGTAACACTGAACGCATTTTGAAGACTGATCCATCTTCAAATGCTTTCAGTTCACTTGCGTTTTTCCGGATCCGGCGTGTAATTCCGGCAAATGGAGTACACGACGGATCCGGACAACGCAAGTGTGAAAGAGCCCTAATCCGTTCAGTTTGCATCAGGATGTCTTCAGTTCAGTCGTTTTGACTGATCAGGCAAAAGAGAAAACCGCAGCATGCTACGGTTTTCTCTCCGGCGAAAAAAACTGAAGACTTGCCTGAACGCCGGATCCGGCATTTTTTCCCATAGGAATGTATTAGCGCCGGATCAATCTGGCATTCGGAATACTGGAATGCCGGATCCGTCGTTCCGGCATGCGCATGCGCAGATCGGTAAAAATGTGAAAAAATGTACAAGACGGATCCGTCGGTCCGCATGACAAGCGGAGAGACGGATCCGTCCTTGCAATGCATTTGTGAGACGGATCCGCATTCGGATCCGTCTCACAAATGCTTTCAGTCAGCGGCAGATCGGCGGACCCGGCGGGCAGTTCCGACGACGGAACTGCTCGCCGGATCACACTGCCGCAAGTGTGAAAGTAGCCTTAGTGCATCAATCTGTAATATCTACTAGGGTCCATTCACACGTCCGCAAAATGGTCCGCACCCGTTCTGCAATTTTGCGGAACTGGTGCGGATCCATTCATTCTCTATGGGCCCGGACGTGAAGCGGAGAGCACACTATGTGCTCTCCGCTTCCGCATTTGCGGAGCGCGGCCCCGAACTTCCGGGTTTCGACCCCGAACTTCCGGTCCGCAGCTCCGCAAAAGATAGAACATGTCCTATTCTTGTCCGCAGCTGCGGACAAGAATAGGCATTTCTATAGCGGGTGCTGGCCGGGTGTGTTACGCATCCGCAATTTGCGGGTACGCAACACACCACGGACGTGTTAATGGACCCTTATGGGGGGGGGGGAAATAAATAAAAAATAATCAATGTAGTTCTTATTGGCATATACGAATATTTTGCAACTGTCGAGCCACAAATGAATAATTTATGCATTGTTCTGGCATGCATGCAATATATAATAAAATACAGTACTGTAATACAATATTACTTACAGTTAAAATAATTTTTTCTTCATCCTCATTTTTTTCGAACCATTTTTTCAATAAGAATTTATTTTCGGAAGAAAGACAAATTCCATTCCACTCTAGTATGAATTAAAGTGAAACCGAAACCAGGTTATGTGACGCGATTACGTCATACTATCGCGTTGTTTCAGATTTTCGGGTACAAATCGGGAATTCGAATATAAATCGATTGATTCCACCCGTGACCCTACTTCTTTCAATATAGCGAATATTCGAGAGAAAAAAATCGTAATTCAGATTTTTTTTTTTTCAACTAGTACATATGTTCGGCATACTCCTCCATGACAAGCGTCCTCGTCACCATAGGAACAACTGTGGGTTAGAATATACCATCGGATCTGAGTGCAGGAAAAACTCAGATCCGATGGTATATTATATAACTCACAGCCGTTCCCATGGTGATGGGACGCTTGTCGGAGAGCAGTATGCCGATTAAGTGAGATAACAGTACACTTCGAAAAAAAAGATTGTTCAAAATAACGAATATATTCTTAATATTGCTATAGCTTCTTTTATTAGGATATTACGAATATTCTAAAAGACGAAGTTAGAGCAATATTACGAATATTCGTAAAATACACATATAGACTGTAATTTAGCTAACATAGTGCTATAATCTTTTTTTTTAAGTCAAATTTTTTTGGCCTCTTCTGAAGTACAGTTTTTGAAAATATGTACACTATTAAAAAAATACTATAGCACTATATTAGCTAAATTACAGTCTATATATGTATTTTACGAATATTCTTAATATTGCTCTAACTTCGTCTTTTAGAATATTACCAATATTCTAAAAGACGAAGTTACAGCAATATTAAGAATATTCGTAAAATACACATATTAGCCTAGCCATAGCCATAAGAACGTTGCCTTATACTGTAAGAAAAATTGCACAATTAATTAAATCGCATATTAATCGCGATGAATGAAATAATTATGAATATTCGATTTCGACGAATATAAGACGAATATTCAATCGAATATTCACGAAATATCACGAAATCGAATATGACACCTCCCGCTCATCACTACCCCTCATACCTTGGCTTTACCTCATTGCTGCATCTGACTTCACCCACTACTCTGTGGTGTGTAGTCTCAGCTTAACAACTGACTCTACTCCTCTCAACAACCACTTTTTACTCTCTACCTTCTCCTTCACCTGTCTCTCTGTACACTAGGCCTGACCTAAGTATTTATATGGACTAAGTGCTTACCCCATCTAGTGGTGGGATGTATAAATTGCACCTAACCAGCCTATGAACAGGGATACAACAGATGATGTAATGCAGAATGACATGCAACATGGTTACATTAATTTTGCAGTTCCCACATGTCCTAAATGGGACGCTGCATCTCTAACAAGCAGCACTGTAGAAGTGAGCTTCTTCTGCTACAATGTTGACGGTGCTGACTTCCAATGAAGCTACGATTAGCCTGTGATGGCCTTTCATGTGATGACCTAAAAAAACTTTAAGCAAGTGTTAGGAAATGACTGATGAAATAATAGCGGTAACGTATGACTAGAAACTGGCCTAAACATATTTAGGGCAGTCTGAATTCTACCTATAGTGCTGTAGACATGATGACAAACAGCTAGTGCCTGCATTGTTGTAAATTTTATGTCCCAAATGTGTTGAAATATCAAAGTAGGACATTTAATATTTTAACAGAAAAAGTCTGATGTGTCAAGACAGATCAGAGATTTTTACTGATGGAGGTCCAAATGCTGAAGCCCCAAGTGAAGTCTCTCTGGCACTCTGAATAGATTTAAACTTGTAATTTACCGTATTTATCGGCGTATAACACGCACTTTTTCCCCCTGAAAATAGGGGGCAAATGATGTATGCGTGTTATACGCCGATTAGGGCTGAAACGTGTCCTCCGGAGGCCAGAGAGGCAGGACTGAGCCGGCCGGCACAGCAGAGGGAGGAGGAGGGAGGAGGAAGGAGGAAGGAGGAGGGAGTCCCTCCCTCCCCACTGTGCGCGGCTGCCGCTGAAGACCAACGAGGACAGAGTAGGAGGAGGAGGGGAGGGACTGTGGCCACTGCGCCACCAATGAATGTGCCGGCCATATCCCACAGTTCCGATCGGAGTCCCAGCAGTGTAATGCTGGGGCTCCGATCGCTTACCATGGCAGCCAGGAGTCACGCTACTGAAGTCCTGGCTGCCATGGTATGTTAGTGAGCAGAGAGCAGCGCATTATACTCACGTGCGCTGTGGCTGCCGGTCGCTCCTTCTTCTGTCTGTGCGGCGGATTGCTAATGCTTACAGCATTAGCAATGCGCCGCACAGACCTATGAGAAGGAGCGACCGGCGGCCACAGCGCACGTGAGTATCATGCGCTGCTCTCTGCTCACTAACATACCATGGCAGCCAGGGCTTCAGTAGCGTGACTCCTGGCTGCCATGGTAAGCGATCGGAGCCCCAGCATTACACTGCTGGGGCTCCGATAGGAACTGACACTGCCACCAATGATGGGGGGGAGGAGGGGGACCCTGTGGCCACTGCCACCAATGATTAATACTGGGGAGGGAGGGGGGGGGGTTTGCGTTACCAGAGGGGGCAGATCAGAGGCTTTATTTGAAATTTAATTTTTTTTCCTGAAATTTCCCTCTAAAATGAAGGTGCGTGTTATACGCCCGTGCGTGTTATACGCCGATAAATACGGTACTCTAGGTTCTGTAGTAACTTTTCCCAAATGAAGAGAGGGAAGCCCATGGAAGCCAAAGATCCATCATTCAGTTACATTATATTTCTTCACTTGGGGATTAATAAATATGCATAATTCACCCAGAATATCTATGACTTTCATTACTAGATCCAAGAGAAGAAATCTGCTGTTAATTTTCTAATACTGTATTATGGGATTTAAAACTAACATTTTAAAAACTGGGGAATCCTACACAAAAATGAGCCTCCTCTGCCAGTGATTGGCTCAGTGGGGCTATTCTGGCTTTTCCTGTGTGTGAAGCCACACAGGAAGAAGAGAGCAGCAGGGATCACTAATCGTAAGAACTGCAGTGGCAGGGGATAACTGAGTGTGAGTTTGACTTCTTTTTTATTCTTAATCCACTGTGAGCCATATATAAAAAAGTAATACTGTTAGACAGCCTCTTCAAAGGCTAAATGTTTGCCAAAATGTTTTTTTACCCCTTAAAGGGGTTGTCCGGAATAAAGATATTGATGAACTATCCTCAGGATGTTATGCAAGCGGGTGTGAACCCACTGCGCCACTGACTGGGTATGTGGCGCAGTAACATAGTAACGCAGTAACAGGAGGGGTGTAACTAAGCAGCTACCTGGTATTCACTAGAGCCCTTGATGGTGGGGATAGGCTTGGGCCGTAGGGTAGCTGCCAGGTGCCACTCCAGAGTAGTCCCCATGTCAGTGGCAGCTGACCAGGGGGTCAGAGTGCTCGGTGCAAGCACCAAGGGGACGTACGAGGCCTGGAGGCACGGGTCAGGACAGGCGGCAATCAAGTGAAGTCAGCAAACAAGATCCGAGGTCAGGGGCAGGCGGCAAACAGGCAAAGTCCATAAACGAAGTCCGAGGTCAGAGGCAGGCGGCAGAAAGCAAAGTCCAGGAGTACAATAGCAGGATTCGGTACTCAGGAAGGCAGACAAAACACCTTTGCACAGGAACTAGACAGGCTAGACATTGAGGCTGCTCAGGCAACATCCTGTAGTAGGAAGTGCCTTTAAATACCTTCTGCAATCCGGCCATTGGCTGCGGAGACAGAGGGTGTGTGTGCTGCCTCTTAGGTGAAGAGAGACACACCCATGCAAGCTTCACTAATGCAAGTCTCCAGCAGGAAGGAAACTCTACCTCTATGCCTCTACCGACACTTGGAGATACATTTCACACACTCAATAAAGTTCAAAGTGCAAAGTTCATAGTTTATTTCACACAATAAATAAAGTGCATGAAGCATAAATTCAAAATAGGGATGTGCTTAGTTGAAATATAGCAATTAATTTGAAGGCAAAATCTTGATGTTTCGGTCTAGTTAGGACCTTTTTCAAAGTGTCGCTGCAGATTAAAGTGGAACAAGATAACTATAAATATAGGTGATACAGCATAAAAACGATTAGTATAGAAGAGATATGATAAACATCAGCGTTAATATACTAGTATATTCAGGTTACTACACAGATTAGCGGTGGGACCCCCACCAATAACGAGAACAGGGGCCTTTATCCTATGGAGTCCTATGAAATGAACAGAGTGGATAGTTGGGCATGCGCACACCCCCGTCATTCCTTTCTATGGGCGTTCCAGAGATAACAGAGTACAGTTCTCAAGCTATCTCCCCAACCAGCCACTCCATTCATTTGGGGAGGAGGGGAGCTCCATGGGGTATGGTGCCCCTGTTCTCATGATCAGGTGGAATCCCAGCAGTAGAACCCCCACCAATCTAATTGTTCCCCTATCCTGTGGAGGGTATGACTTAAAATAACTGGAAGAGGACCTGTCACTAAGTCAGTACATGGGAGAGGTGTTATCAGTGATGATAGCATTCCCTGTATGAGTATGTAGACATAGATAGATGTCAGTCACTGGTGACACCTCCGGTGTGTACTGAGAGCTGTTCACAGGGGTGGTTTTAAGTTAGCAGACGTATACTGTAACGTATACTGTAAAAGTGTAAATTACAACTTATACTAAATCTTTTCCCACAAAACTATATATCCATCTGCTCAGCTCCTCCTGCTCTGTATGCTGTCTGTGGATTGCACTGCATCTTGTGGTGACAGGTCCTCTTTTTAAAAAAGTAACAAAAGTTCCTGCATTACTGTTTTTTTGAAGCTTTTATTATGTGCAGTTATAATTGTTACCCACATCATCGTACCATGGATTGGATTAAAGCAAAACTACTTTTACTAGATTTAAAAAACTAGATTTTTTAAATGGAAGAGAACAGGAAATTCGGAATGTTTGCGTAGTTTAAACTGGAATGACCCCTGTTCCTGTAGATTCAGTAGAACAGAGATAAAGGCAAACATTTTGTCCATGTACATACAGACGTGGACAAAATTGTTGGTACCCTTTGGTCAATGAAAGAAAAAGTCACAATGGTCACAGAAATAACTTTAATCTGACAAAAGTAATAATAAATTAAAATTCTATAAATGTTAACCAATGAAAGTCAGACATTGTTTTTCAACCATGCTTCAACAGAATTATGTAAAAAAATAAACTCATGAAACAGGCATGGACAAAAATGATGGTACCCCTAACTTAATATTTTGTTGCGCAACCTTTTGAGGCAATCACTGCAATCAAACGCTTCCTGTAACTGTCAATGAGACATCTGCACCTCTCAGCAGGTATTTTGGCCCACTCCTCATGAGCAAACTGCTCCAGTTGTGTCCGGTTTGAAGGGTGCCTTTTCCAGACTGCATGTTTCAGCTCCTTCCAAAGATGCTCAATAGGATTGAGGTCAGGGCTCATAGAAGGCCACTTTAGAATAGTCCAATTTTTTCCTCTTAGCCATTCTTGGGTGTTTTTAGCGGTGTGTTTTGGGTCATTGTCCTGTTGCAAGACCCATGACCTGCGACTGAGACCAAGCTTTCTGACACTGGCTAGTACATTTCTCTCTAGAATTCCTTGATAGTCTTGAGATTTCATTGTACCCTGCACAGATTCAAGACACCCTGTGCCAGACGCAGCAAAGCAGCCCCAGAACATAACAGAGCCTCCTCCATGTTTCACAGTAGGGACAGTGTTCTTTTCTTGATATGCTTCATTTTTTCGTCTGTGAACATACAGCTGATGTGCCTTGGCAAAAACTTCGATTTTTGTCTCATCTGTCCACAGGACATTCTCCCAGAAGCTTTGTGGCTTGTCAACATGTAGTTTGGCATATTCCAGTCTTGCTTTTTTATGATTCGTTTTCAACAATGGTGTCCTCCTTGGTCGTCTCCCATGTAGTCCACTTTGGCTCAAACAACGACGGATGGTGCGATCTGACACTGATGTTCCTTGAGCATGAAGTTCACCTTGAATCTCTTTAGAAGTCTTTCTAGGCTCTTTTGTTACCATTCGGATTATCCGTCTCTTAGATTTGTCATCAATTTTCCTCCTGCGGCCACGTCCAGGGAGGTTGGCTACAGTCCCATGGATCTTAAACTTATGAATAATATGTGCAACTGTACTCACAGGAACATCTAGTTGCTTGGAGATGGTCTTATAGCCTTTACCTTTAACATGCTTGTCTATAATTTTCTTTCTGATCTCTTGAGACAGCTCTTTCCTTTGCTTCCTCTGGTCCATGTCGAGTGTGGTACACACCATATCACCAAACAACACAGTGATTACCTGGAGCCATATATATAGGCCCAATGGCTGATTACAAGGTTGTAGACACCTGTGATGCTAATTAGTGGACACACCTTGAATTAACATGTCCCTTTGGTCACATTATGTTCTGTGTTTTCTAGGGGTACCATCATTTTTGTCCATGCCTGTTTCATGAGTTTATTTTTTTACATAATTCTGTTGAAGCATGGTTGAAAAACAATGTCTGACTTTCATTGGTTAACATTTATAGAATTTTAATTTATTATTACTTTTGTCAGATTAAAGTTATTTCTGTGACCATTGTGACTTTTTCTTTCATTGACCAAAGGGTACCAACAATTTTGTCCACGTCTGTAGCAACCAGTCCTCTACCTTCTGTCTCCAGACATGTGGGGGTATATTTGAAATATATTCCAGATGGTATTTTCATTTGAAATAGTTGCAAATTATTATACTTTAAGAGGCATTAGCATTTGGAAAGAATTTACTGTATATACAGCAAATACCTGGATCATGTTGATACATAAATATACCAGATTACACCTTTTTATGGGATCATGCCATATGGCTTTTACCTGCAGACAAAATGTTGTACATGGGTGTAAAGTTGACAAGGAGACAACAGGTGACAACATAGCTTGGCCAAGGTGAGGACGACTGTGAGCAGCCCTGGACTTTCAGCAGAATATAGACTAGTGCTAGGCTGAACTGGTTTCCAGTTCTTTGTAACCTGTGAACTTTCTGAAAGAGTCAGCTGATAATTTGTGTCTATTTTGAGCTGGTGAGTTATGTTTCGCTTAACTAACGACATGGCATCAAGTGTAAAGGATGACTTTCCCATACTCAAATATTCTTTAGCTGTTTGAATGTTTACCAACTAGGATTATTATACTTTAAAGGGGTTATCCCATGAATAATGTTAAAAAAATCTACATCATATAGTCCATGACAGTCTCTTTCTAACAAAGCTAGAACCAGCCCTGTACCTCACATGGATCCAGAAATCTCCCCATTCAATGCTCTGCTACATTTATATCAAGCTGACCGCTCAAGGGGAGTGTCTTCTGCTGCAGCTCAGTGGGCGTGTCCATGCTCTCCCTATAACAGCTCAGGAGGCAGTTGAAAGATGAGACTGAGCATGTGCGGCCTTCTAAATGAGCAGATCAAAGCCCTTCTATATAGATACACTTTATTGAATAACTCAGTGTCTATACAATTTTTTTAATTACGTGCAATTACAAAAAAATTCAGACCCAGGTGCTGGTTTGAAAACTGTAAAATATTTTTCGTGGGACAACTCCTTTAAAGCTACGTTCACAGATCCATTTACAAATGCCAGGAGTCTGTTCTGGCAGAGAACAGACTACTGGAGTTGACCATATTGCATGCAGTACTTTTTGCCCAGCTGGCATTTTTGCCAGAAATCAGCTGGATCCCAGACAGATTCCATTATGGTCAATGGCAATCTGGTGGTGCACAGCTATATCCATCTATGCCAGATACAGTAAGCTCCGGTAGTCTGTGCACTACTGGAACTTGTAAATGGATATGATACCTATTCAGAATTCTCATCTCTATGAAAAAGTTAAATCACACAAGTGAAAAAGAAAGGTCAAAGGTATTAATTTTGTTGTAAAGACTGCTGTGCTTGATATAGTATAATCCCTAATTAAGTATTTCATTAATATCTACATACCATCATTATTCTGATGCCTGCCCCTGAAATCTTGTACATACGCCGGTGAAAATTCAGTTGGCATAGTTTGGATTTCAGGAGAGGGGACAGCCTAATGAGATCTACTGCTCATGCGGCAGTGCATGCACCACTTACATCTGGGTACACTTGGAAGTGTAGCTGCACATGCACAGTCATCATCTGCGCTGCTCAGGTAGCAGCAGAGGCTTTGCGCTTGTGCCACTACTCAGGAACAAGATTTAAAGGGCCAGGCGAGATGTCTAGCCCTGTCAAACAAGGGGATGATGGGAGTCTCTTGAGCAGGCTGGCCCCTCGCTGATCAAAGAGTCTGATTTTTGAATGAATTTATTTCTATGATCACAGCAGTGCTCCTGGCCACCTGGCTGTCCAGAGGATTGCAGATGCATCCTAGTTAGAGTAAATGCAGTTGAGTCACATTATTATGACCGCAAGCTAATATCCAGAGTAACCCTGTAGACAGCAGCTAGACAGACTGGGAGTGACTCAACATGGTCCTGGTAAGTTAAGTTGTCACAGGTAACTGGTGCTTGCCTACTTGGTGTAGAGAAGGATCCATAGAATGAACGCAAAGCGGCCAAGATATTAATACCGAGGAAGTGGCTGCAGAAAGAACCCCCGACACTGAAGGATTGGTTTCTGGAGGTCAAGAAAATACAGAGCTTTGAAAGAATGAGGTGGACCTTAGCCCATAATGTGCAAAGATTTGAGGACACATGGGAAAAATGGACTTCATATCTGACACCAGAAAAAACAAATTGGTTCTTAGGGGACTGTGTTTAATTGTTTATTTGTTAGAGTTAAACATACCAAGAGGTCTGCACATAGACCATTTTCTAAAAGGTTTACAAAATTGTTATTTTGACTGGTAACCATTATTTTTCCTTTACCTGTTTTTTCCTTTATCTTTCCTTTCCCTCCTCCCCCCTTCATTCCCTATTCTGTCTTTGTTTGTCCTATTTTGTTTGTTCCTGTTATCAACGATAATATTATTATTATTATTTTTTTTATTTATTTTTTATATGGATATATATGTATATTATTTTTTTCAGATTTGTAAAGAAATGTTTACAATTATTCATTTGGAGTGATGTAACTCCACAGTATATATCCTTTAAATACCTTTAAAATAAAGCTGGGAGTTGTAGTTCTGCAACAGCTGGAGAGCTGCAGTTTGCCTATCACTGTCTGTGCTATACCAGCAATGGTTGCAGGGTATTTGTTCACTAAGGTTTTTCACCTGACATTCCAACGTCCATCAATTCAATAAAGCAAAAAATGTAAATAATCAAAGATGGCAACTCCTTGCCAATCAACGGAGGTCCAATTCCAATACTGTTGTGAAAATTGAAGCCTTTTCTGTCAATGCAACTTCGTTAGTAGAGGTGCAGTGACCATCCGTTTGCTTCGGAGCCTCATACACAGTAGGGTTTCCTGAACTCTTGTCTTAGACATATATCTGGTAGCCCCCTGGTTTATTTTGGCAGTGAGCTGCTCCACTGTAGCGTGTCGGTCCGCCTTGTGCACCTTCATAGCCAACCTTTACCTTTCACATCAATGGCACGAGGTGCTTCACAGTTTCCACGTCACATATTCGCAGTGGTGGCATTTGTATATTCATGATACACTTTCACCACAGCAGCATGTGAAATACTGCTAATAATCGTCCCTTTTTGCGACTCTCATGAATCGCTCTTTTTACCCATGACAGTAACGAGGAATATGAGTGCAGACAGCCTATAACACACCTTATAAACTTTCTCCGTTTTGTGCATGCGCTGTTGCTGGGAGTAGCGGCGCATGCATAAATATATTTCATAACAAATCTGAACCTCCATTTGTTGCGACCACCACAATCATGAACTAATTCCAGGTTCGGATTTGTTATGAAATACATTTATACATGTGCCACTACTCACAGTATTGGGCATGCAGGAGCCTGAGAAAATCTCACAATAACGGCAGCCATCTTTATAACAGCCTCATCGGAGCCAATACTTTTTACCGCATGTACGGAGATAGGGATTTTAATGAAATTTTGTGATAGAAATGAACAAATTGGGTTCATCCAAAGCCCGATTTGGATGAACACACATCTTCTCTCTTGGCTTTCTTGCCAACAACTCTCTAACCAGGAAGGTGGGGTCAGACCACCATCCGACAGCTGTGTCTAAGGGCTGCCAGTTAACTACTTCTTTCCCATACACAGCCTTTTGAGATATAAGTGCATATTATATCCACAATAACCATTTGCACTAGTGAAAGTGCACAGTTAGCATGCATTAACCTCATCTCACAGTAAACATTGTGACAACTTCAGCAATGAACCACAGTACATATGGCGAGGTACAGGCCTCATCATATATTAGGTGCATGGGCTGGCAGTCTGTGCACCTAATCTGAAAACTGGCATTAAAGAAGATAACTATCAAGGGCCCGATGGGCAAACATTTGTCGCAATGGCATTTAAAAAGTCGCTAACTGTGTTTGCGATATTTTTCACAAGTAAACTGGAGTAGGAAGGTAATAAATTACCGCCATAGAATTGATAGAGGGTGAACTTCAGATGGGACAGCATGTGTAACATTAAAAAAGAAACTCTATTACATTTTGTGATCAGTTAACCACCTCAGCCCCCCTAGCTTAAACACCCTTAACGACCAGACCACTTTTTACAATTCTGCACTACA
This sequence comes from Bufo gargarizans, assembly GCF_014858855.1. Classification (NCBI taxonomy): domain Eukaryota; kingdom Metazoa; phylum Chordata; class Amphibia; order Anura; family Bufonidae; genus Bufo; species Bufo gargarizans. The sequence continues at coordinate 199,759,550 of NC_058086.1, forward strand.
CTACTTTCACCGTTTATTGCTCGGTCATGCAACTTATCACCCAAATGAATTTTACCTCCTTTTCTTCTCACTAATAGAGCTTTCATTTGGTGGTATTTCATTGCTGCTGACATTTTTACTTTTTTTGTTATTAATCGAAATTTAACAAAATGTTAAATCAGTTGTAAAATTTATAAAAAAAAAACAACATCTATATATAATTTTTTCTCTAAATTTATTGTTCTACATGTCTTTGATAAAAAAAAATGTTTGGGAAAAAAAATGGTTTGGGTAAAAGTTATAGCGTTTACAAACTATGGTACAAAAATGTGAATTTCCGCTTTTTGAAGCAGCTCTGACTTTCTGAGCACCTGTCATGTTTCCTGAGGTTCTACAATGCCCAGACAGTAGAAAACCCCCACAAATAACCCCATTTTGGAAAGTAGACACCCTAAGGTATTCGCTGATGGGCATAGTGAGTTCATAGAACTTTTTATTTTTTGTCACAAGTTAGCAGAAAATTATGATTTTTTTTTTCCTTACAAATTCTCATATTTCACTAACTTGTGACAAAAAATAAAAACTTCCATGAACTCACTATGCCCATCACGAAATACCTTGGGGTGTCTTCTTTCTAAAATAGGGTCACTTATGGGTTAGTTATACTGCCCTGGCATTTTAGGGGTAAAATGTAAAAAATGCCCTGTGAAATCCTAAAGGTGCTCTTTGGAATGTGGGCCCCTTTGCCCACCTAGGCTGCAAAAAAGTGTCACACATGTGGTATCGCCGTACTCAGGAGAAGTTGGGCAATGTGTTTTGGGGTGTCTTTTTACATATACCCATGCTGGGTGAGAGAAATATCTCTCTAAAAGTCAACTTTTCTCATTTATTTTTTTATACAAAGTTGTCATTATAGAGAGATATTTCTCTCACCCAGCATGGGTATATGTAAAAAGACACCCCAAAACACATTGCCCTACTTCTCATGAGTACGGCGATACCACATGTGTGACACATTTTTGCAGCCTAGATGTGCAAAGGGGCACAAATTCCAGGAGGAGGGCATTTTTAGACATTTGGATCCCAGACTTTTTCTCACGCTTTAGGGCTCCTAAAATGCCAGGGCAGTATAAATACCCCACATGTGACCCCATTTTGGAAAGAAGACACCCCAAGGATTTTTTTTGGGCACAAGTTAGCGGAAATTGATTTTTTTAGTTTTTTCTCACAAAGTCTCCCTTTCCGCTAACTTGGGACAAAAAGTTCAATCTTTAATGGACTCAATATGCCCCTCAGCGAATACCTTGGGGTGTCTTCTTTCCGAAATGGGGTCACATGTGGGGTATTTGTACTGCCCTGGCATTTTAGGGGCCCTAAAGCATGAGAAGAAGTTTGGAATATAAATGTCTAAAAAATTTTACGCATTTGGATTCAGTGAGGGGTATGGTGAGTTCATGTGAGATTTTATTTTTTGTCACAAGTTAGTGGAATATGAGACTTTGTAAGAAAAAACAAACAAAAAAAATCTATTTCCGCTAACTTGTGCCCAAAAAATGTCTGAATGGAGCCTTACAGGGGAGTGATCAATGACAGGGGGGTGATCAATGACAGGGGGGTGATCACCCCATATAGACTCCCTGATCACCCCCTGTCATTGATCAACCCCTGTAAGGCTCCATTCAGACGTCCGTATGTGTTTTGCGGATCCGATCCATGGATCCGTGGATCCGTAAAACACACACGGATGTCTGAATGGAGCCTTACAGGGGGGTAATCAATGACAGGGGGGTGATCAGTGAGTCTATATGGGGTGATCACCCCCCTGTCATTGATCACCGCCTGTGTGCGCGCGTTCATAGGAAATCTTGCGTCTCGTGAGAGGACGCACCGGCGCGTCCACCCAGAATAACAGGGCCGCCGCCAGGACGCAATCCTGCGTATGGCGGTCCTGTAGTGGTTAAAGGGAACCTATCACCATGAAAATGCAGTGTGATCTGCATGCAGCATGGTATAGAGCAGGAGGAGCTGAGCAGATTGATAAGTTGCTTTGTGGGAAAAGATTCAGTAAAACTTGTAATTTATTCATTTAAGTGCCTGCTTATTTTGGGCTTTGGAGTCCAGGAGGCGGTCCTATCAGTGACAGCTATCTTTGTGCACAGACTTATGCCTCATTCACACCTCAGTGTTCGGTCAGTGATTTCCATCAGTGATTTTGAGCCAAAACCAGCGGCTCTAAACACAGAACAGGAGCAGATCTTTCCCTTATACCTTATGTCTGTGGAGGCTCCAATCCTGGTTTTGGCTCACAATCACTGATGGAAATCACTGACCAAAACACTGACATGTGAATAAGGCCTCATGCACACAACCGTTTTTTTTTAAGGTCCGCAAAAACGGGGTCCTTAGGTCCGTGACCGTTTTTTTGTCCGTGGGTCTTCCTTGTTTTTTGGAGGATCCACGGACATGAAAAATGAAAAAAAAATCTAAGTCAAGTTTGCCATTGAAATGATATGAAAAAACGGACACGGATCACGGACACGGATCACGGACGCGGATGACAATCTTGTGTGCATCCGTGATTTTTCACTGACCCATTGACTTGAATGGGTCCGTGAACCATTGGCTGTGAAAAAAATAGGACAGGTCATATTTTTTTCACGGCCAGGAAACACGGATCACGGATGCGGCTGCCAAACAGTGCATTTTCCGATTTTTTTTCCACGGACCCATTGAAAGTCAATGGGACTGCGAAAAAAAACTGAAAACGGCACAACGACCACGGATGCACACAACGGTCGTGTGCATGAGGCCTTAGGCTTTAGAGGGAAGGTTGTCAGTCACCAATTGAACTGCCCCATTGAATTGGCCAAGAATGAGTAGGCCAGGTTTTGCAGAATCATTTCCCATAAAACAATACACCAATCTGCTCAGCTCCTCCTGCTCTATAACATGCTGCTTGCACCCAGCATTTTGTTGACAGGTTCCCTTTAAGTAAAGAATAATAATTAAGGGACGTGCATTTTGTTTTCTTTTTGGAATTATTGATAGTTTTTGCTTTAAGAATAAAAAAACTAAAATAAAATAAGTGTAAACACTGCATAAAAATACAGTGTGAATGCAGGCAAAAGCCTAGCTCACATGTATAGCATTGTCTGGTGCCAGATGCCCTCTTTAACCAGGGTCATTGGAAAAATTCCAGGTGATCCTTGCCATGGATTACACTTTTATTTGTGCTTACCACCAGCTGAAATTTACACGTTCCTTTTTATTATAAATATAAGCATCAAACCATAGTTGTGTTATATTACTGTACATGTAATCGCACATCTTATACAGAAGTTGTTTACATGGTTGATAATTGGGTTGTCATTTAAACCATTATTCACTTTTGATGCCATGGATGTCCATGGCATAAAACTGTTAAAAACATCTAGCTTACAATACAAATGAAATGTCAAGGAACTCTTGTAACCCCTCTCTTTTTGTTCTACACCAGTTGTGAAATAGGAATCACAAGGAACTGACACATAGCTCAATTGAAACCTCTGTTTTATTACAGAAAAGTTATAAATGATTTGTCATATGCATGATAGGACCTTGCTAAACGTATCCTTGTATGGCTGAATTACTGAAACAAAGTGTCTTTTGACAAACATTAAAGGAAAAAGATATTTCATGGTTTCTCTACGGTACAGAATTTGTTTCATGATACCGTCCACACTCCATATTGGCAACTGGACTGACAGAACTATAGTGGCCTCTAAACTGCAAGCTAGAGGGGGCCATACATAGTGCCTATTATAGAGTGCTATTTCATACGCACCCGCTGGCATACACAGTGCTAGACTTAGAGTGCCCCAGGAAACATTGCCAAGCACCTTGATAGACACAGTGCCCCAGGGAGAGAATGCTCCAGTACAAAGTGTGTAAGCCAGAGAACCCTCGTGCACAATGCCATAGGCAGTGAGTGCCCCCTACAGAGAACCCACATGCACAGTATCTCAAACGGATAATGCACCCAAAGGCAGTTCACTGACGCAGTGCCACTCATGCACAGTGTCAGCGACAATATAATGCTTGTACAAATCCATAGTGCTCCTATGGATTTGTACAAGTAATCTGTTTGTTAAAACAACCAGTGTGTCTCAGCCAAACAGACTGCCAAATTTGTTGGAGACTTCCAGACTTCTGCCTTCTTCAGGTGCCCGCTGTGTACTTGTCTTAGGTAAGTGATGGAAAACCTTTTAGAGACTAAGTGCCCAAACTGCAACCCCATACCCATTTATTTATCGCAGAGTGCAAGCACGGCAATTTAACCTGAAAACTGAAAAACACCGTCCAACTTAAGCTGTGGAGGCATGGCTTAACACAGGCCCCAGTAAAATGAGTGCTCCTGTTGGCGCCCCCTAGTATTAAAAATGTCCCATTAGTGGCCCCCAGTATTAATAATGCCCCAGTAGTGGCCCCCAGTATTAATAATGCCCCAGTCGTGGCACCCAGTATTAATAAGGCTCCCATCACTGGCCCCCAGTATTAATAATTGCGGACAAGAATAGGACGTGTTTTATTTTTTTAGGAATGGAATTGCAGACCCGGAAGTACGGATCCACAATTCGGGATCCGGGCAGCACATTGTGTGGACCCATAGAAATGAATGGGTCCGCAATTCCGTTCCGCAAAATGCGAAACGGAATTGCGGACGTGTGAATGGACCCTAACTCATACTGTGCAGCATACAGGTCCTTCTCCAAAAATTTGCATATTGTGATAAAGTTCATTATTTTCTGTAATGTACTGATAAACATTAGACTTTCATATATTTTAGATTCATTACACACCAACTGAAGTAGTTCAAGCCTTTTATTGTTTTAATATTGATGATTTTGGAATACAGCTCATGAAAACCCAAATTTCCTATCTCAAAAAATTAGCATATTTCATCCGACCAATAAAAGAAAAGTGTTTTAATACAAAAAAAGTCAACCTTCAAATAATTATGTTCAGTTATGCACTCAATACTTGGTCGGGAATCCTTTTGCAGAAATGACTGCTTCAATGCGGCGTGGCATGGAGGCAATCAGCCTGTGGCACTGCTGAGGTGTTATGGAGGCCCAGGATGCTTCGATAGCGGCCTTAAGCTCATCCAGAGTGTTGGGTCTTGCATCTCTCAACTTTCTCTTCCCAATATCCCACAGGTTCCCTATGGGGTTCAGGTCAGGAGAGTTGGCAGGCCAATTGAGCACAGTAATACCATGGTCAGTAAACTATTTACCAGTGGTTTTGGCACTGTGAGCAGGTGCCAGGTCGTGCTGAAAATGAAATCTTCATCTCCATAAAGCTTTTCAGCAGATGGAAGCATGAAGTGCTCCAAAATCTCCTGATAGCTAGCTGCATTGACCCTGCCCTTGATAAAACACAGTGGACCAACACCAGCAGCTGACATGGCACCCCAGACCATCACTGACTGTGGGTACTTGACACTGGACTTCAGGCATTTTGGCATTTCCCTCTCCCCAGTCTTCCTCCAGACTCTGGCACCTTGATTTCTGAATGACATGCTAAATTTGCTTTCATCCGAAAAAAGTACTTTGGACCACTGAGCAACAGTCCAGTGCTGCTTCTCTGTAGCCCAGGTCAGGCGCTTCTGCCGCTGTTTCTGGATCAAAAGTGGCTTGACCTGGGGAATGCGGCACCTGTAGCCCATTTCCTGCACACGCCTGTACACGGTGGCTCTGGATGTTTCTACTTCAGACTCAGTCCGGTGGAGAAGGTCTGGAATCGGTCCTTCTCCACAATCTTCCTCAGGGTCCGGTCACCTCTTCTCGTTGTGCAGCGTTTTCTGCCACACTTTTTCCTTCCCACAGACTTCCCACTGAGGTTCCTTGATACAGCACTCTGGGAACAGCCTATCCGTTCAGAAATTTCTTTCTGTGTCTTACCCTCTTGCTTGAGGGTGTCAATGATGGCCTTCTGGACAGCAGTCAGGTCGGCAGTCTTACCCATGATTGCGGTTTTGAGTAATGAGCCAGGCTGGGAGTTTTTAAAAGCCTCAGGAATCTTTTGCAGGTGTTTAGAGTTAATTAGTTGATTCCGATGATTAGGTTAATAGCTCGTTTAGAGAACCTTTTCATGATATGCTAATTTTTTTAGATAGGAATTTGGGGTTTTCATGAGCTGTATGCCAAAATCATCAATATTAAAACAATAAAAGGCTTGAACTACTTCAGTTGGTGTGTAATGAATCTAAAATATATGAAAGTCTAATGTTTATCAGTACATTACAGAAAATAATGAACTTTATCACAATATGCTAATTTTTTTAGAAGGACCTGTATAACAGCCAGAAATGAACACAAATAATCATAATAACAGAACTCAACTTCCGGCATCGCTGTAAAAGCCGATGTTCCAAAGCTATTACCACATAAAGTTACACATGTCAGATTTACAAAAACTGGCCTGGGCAGACGGGCGAAAACTGGCCTGGGATAGAAGGGGTTAAACAGTTTTGGTGTTTAATAATGACATACTACCATAATTACTGTCATAATGCCCGTCTCTATTATACATTAGGGAAATGTCATTTATGAATGGAAATTATAGATTGGTTCTGTCTCTGTCTGGAACACTTGTATTTCATTTCAAGGCCAAATTACTTTTTAGAAGTAAAAATACATTTATATTGTCTAGCATGAGGGAGTGTAGTTGTGCGACTGTGGACAAGCTTGCATGGCATTTTGTTTATAACCTCCATACAATAGAGGCTGACCATACCGATGCTAGGAGGCTCCTGAGAAGTGAAATGAGCCCTGTCTGTTTGACTGTGTGGAGGTATGGTCACGGGGTCAGGCCCAAATCTGTCCTTCAAGGAATGGGATGAAAAGAATACTACCCAGTTCTGCCTTGCAATAACGGGGTGTTGTGGTGTGTACTAGTAAGGAAAGTTCTATTGCCTTTGGGCCACCAGCAATGATTATTAGACAACTAGATTACCACAAGCACAGCAGGATCAGCAGCATTCGCTTAGTGTACTTTCACACTAGCGTTATTCTTTTCCGGCATTGCGTTCCATCCTAGGGGCTCAATACCGGAAAAGAACTGAGCAGTTTTATCCCCATGCATTCTAAATGGAGAGCAATCCGTTCAGGATGCATCAGGATGTCTTCCGTTCAGTCTTTTTGCCTTTTCAGTACAGAGATAATACCGCAGCATGCTGTGATTTAATCTCCGTCCAAAATTCCGGAACACTTGCCGGAATGCCGGATCCAGCGCATGCTCAGACCACAAAAAATGTGAAAAAAAAAGTGCTGGATCGTTTTTTCCGGATGACACCGGAGAGATGGATCTGTCATTTCAATACATTTGTCATATGGATCAGGATCCCGATCCGTCTGACAAATGCCATCAGTTTGCATACGTTTTTACGGATCCGGCAGGCAGTTCCGGCGACGAAACTGCCTGCCAGAATCCTCTGGCACAAGTGTGAAAGTACCCTTATACGTAACATTACTAGCTAATCAATTAGTAAATATTTTTCCTGCATTAATAAAAAATTATCAAGTAGGATTTATCAAAATGGTGATAAGCCTGCAGTGGAAACAGATTTTCTTACTCCTTATGGATATCTGTGTATTCCCTAAATATCCCATCCCATCCCTAGCTCTCCTCTCAGTTGGAATAACTGGTTTCTCATATCTTCACAGCACTGTAATTAACCACTTTTGTATAACCACTAGACAGAGGATTGCCTCAAACTGGAAAATCATACATATGCTATCTGTTCAGGATGTCCTCAAGGCAGCTAACGATTACTGTTGACTCGAGAAGATGTCCGCCTTAGCCGTAAGGCAATCTCATGTATTTAAGAAAAACAAGAAATATTTGGCTAGCCTCCAAGAATAAATGTCTTGCATACTTTTCTCAGGTCCTTAGTATCACTTTATATTGTTAATCTTTGGTCATTTGTATCACCTACTATTTTTATATTCAGTATATACACGAATATTGTAAGACTATCACTGTTTCTCTGAAAACCCTTCAATAACAATGTAATGTTTTAAGGGGTTTTCTGAGGCTTTAATACTGATGACCTATCCTCTGCATAGGTTATCAGTATCTGATCGATGGGGGTCTGATAAGTTGTTTGGCTCCCGACGACCAGAAGATACTGGTGCTCTCAGTAGCGCCGTGACCTTCTCCAGCAGGCCGTGTGACAACATGTTCATTGTTCACATGGCCTAGACGCAGCTCAGCCCCATAGAAATGAATAGGGCTGAGCTGGAATACCAAGCACAGCCACTATACAATTTACGGTGCAGCGCTTGGTGAGCTGAGTCAGACACCCGGGACCCCACCATTCAGATACTAAAGATCAATACAGAGGATACCTGGGAAATAGTGACCATAAAGTAATAACCTTCCAATTATCATTCAAAAGAGCATTTCTACAGGGGGGAACAAAAATACCAAACTTCAAAAAAGCTAAATTTAGCAAACTAAGAGAGGCAATAGGCCAAGCTAACTGGGACAAAGTCCTCAAAAATAAAAATACAGCCACAAAATGGGATATCTAAAAGCATCCTAAAATCTCATTGTGAGAGGTACATACCGTATGGGAATAAAAAGTTAAGGAACAAAAATAATCCAATGTGGATAAATAGAACTGTAAAGAAAGCAATAAATGACAAAAATAAAGCATATAAAACACTAAAACAGGAGTGTAGCACAGAAGCACTGAAAAACTATAGGAAAAAATAGAACATGTAAAAAACGAATAAAAAACTAATAAAAGCGGCCAAACTAGAGACTGAGAGATTAATTGCCAAAGAGAGTAAAACTAACCCTAAAATGTTCTTCAATAAATGTTAAAAAGTATAAATCTGAAGGTGTCGGTCCTTTAAAGAGTAATGAGGGGGAAGTTGCAGAGAGCGACGAGGAGAAAGCAAAGCTGTTAAATATTTTTTTTCTCCAATGTATTCACTGAGGAAAATAAACTGTCAGATAAAATGCTGAATGTAAAAATGAATTCCCCATTAAAAGTGTCCTGTCTGACCCAGGAAGAAGTACATCAGCGACTTAAAAAGATTAAAATAGACAAATCGCCAGGAACGGCACACATCACCGTATCCTAAGGGAATTATTTAATGTCATAGCCAGACCCTTATTTTTTATATTTGCAGACTCTATACTGACAGGGAATGTCCCACAGGATTGGCGCATGGCAAATGTGGTGCCAATATTCAAAAAGGGTCCAAAAACAGAGCCTGGAAACTATTGGCCGGTAAGTTTAATATCTGTTGTGGGTAAACTGTTTGAAGGTTTTCTAAGAGATGCTATATTAGAACATCTCAACGAGAATAAGCAAATAATGCCATATCAGCATGGCTTCATGAGGGATCGGTCATGCCAAACTAATTTAATCAGTTTCTATGAGGTGGTAAGTTCTAGACTTGACAGCGGCGAATCAATGGATGTCGTATATCTGGACTTCTCCAAAGCATTTGACACTGTACCACATAAAAGGTTAGTATATAAAATGAGAATGCTTGGACTGGGAGAAAATGTCTGTATGTGGGCAAGTAACTGGCGGAGTGATAGAAAACAGAGGGTGGTTATTAACGGTACATACTCAGATTCAGTCACTGTCATTAGTGGAGTACCTCAGGGGTCAGTATTGGGCCCTATTCTCTTCAATATATTTATTAATGATCTTGTAGAAGGCTTGCATAGTAAAATATTAATTTTCGCAGATGACACTAAACTGTGTAAAGTAATTAATACTGAAGAGGACAGTATACTACTACAGAGGGATCTGGATAGATTGGAGGCTTGGGCAGATAAGTGGCAGATGAGGTTTAACACTGACAAATGTAAAGTTATGCACATGGGAAGGAATAATGCAAGTCACCCGTACATACTAAATGGTAAAACACTCGGTAACACTGACATGGAAAAAGATCTAGGAATTTTAATAAACAGCAAACTAAGCTGCAAAAACCAGTGTCAGGCAGCTGCTGTCAAGGCCAATAAGATAATGGGTTGCATCAGAAGGGGCATAGATGCCCGTGATAAGAACATAGTCCTACCACTTTACAAATCGCTAGTCAGACCACACTTGGAGTACTGTGTACAGTTCTGGGCTCCTGTGAACAAGGCAGACATAGCAGAGCTGGAGAGGGTCCAGAGGAGGGCATCTAAAGTAATAACTGGAATGGGGCAACTACAGTACCCTGAAAGATTATCAAAATTAGGGTTATTCACTTTAGAAAAAAGACGACTGAGGGGGAGATCTAGTTAATATGTATAAATATATCAGGGGTCAGTACAGAAATCTATCCCATCATCTATTTATCCCCAGGACTGTGACTGTGATGAGGGGACATCCTCTGCGTCTGGAGGAAAGAAGGTTTGTACACAAACATAGAAGAGGATTCTTTACGGTAAGAGCAGTGAGAATATGGAACTCTCTGCCTGAGGAGGTGGTGATGGTAAGTACAATAAAGGAATTCAAGAGGGGCCTGGATGTATTTCTGGAGTGTAATAATATTACAGGCTATAGCTACTAGAGAGGGGTCGTTGATCCAGGGATTTATTCTGATTGCCTGATTGGAGTCGGGAAGGAATTTTTTATTCCCCTAAAGTGGGGAAAATTGGCTTCTACCTCACAGTTTTGTTTTTTGCCTTCCTCTGGATCAACTTGCAGGATAACAGGCCGAACTGGATGGACAAATGTCTTTTTTCGGCCTTATGAACTATGTTACTATGTGATAGGTCATGAGTATTAAAGACTCGGAAAACCCTTTAAAAAAAAATACTAGATTCAGAAATACATAATGTTCTCCCCTTATACTGTAAATATTTTGGTGCTCTCTTATAGCCACCCACCCAATAATCGCGATAAAAATATTTATTGTCCATCAAACAATGAAGATTGGTAAAGTAAATTTTAAACTTTCTACAGACTGTGTATGCCAGAGATCCTGATTAGCTAAGTGCTGATAACTGCACATATCCCTGAAGTCAGCCTTCATAAATGTGTTATTGTGAGACCACAGAAATTTACATTGGCCATTTTATGACATGTTACTGAGAATACTGTATAATCTATGCTGAAAATGAGATTGAAACCTTTCCTTTGCAAAATTCCAGATTCTGTATACCAGCATAAAGTATACAATATTCACCTGGCCGTGTTTAATGAAACCCTAGCTTTCAACCTTTAGACATTATTTATTTATCTTGCTTATATATATATATAGCACCAACATACTCTGCAGCACGTCACCGACATTGGCTTTGATTCAGTTTCTGACATGGCATTTGGTTACTGTTTCGGCTTTCATGTTTGACCACTTGGGTCAACACAAAGGTTTAGGTATAGCAATTAAATAAAATATCATATAAAAACATATATAAAGAACAATCCTGGTCCAAATAGCAATATATTAAAGGGAATCTGTCACCTCTCAGACCCCAAAGCTTAGCTCCTGATGAAGTGTACAAACAAAAGGGCACAGAAACGCGTCGAGCGGGCTGAGAGAGTTGAATATAGGTAGCCATATGGTGGTGGTGAACTGGCATACTGCGCTCCATCTTACTATTAATAGGGAGTCCTGCTGAACAGAGGTCCTCTATTGAACACTGCTATCCCCATATAGCGAACCCTATTGGGCCTTTAGTGGAATACTGTTGTGTGGAGTGTCAGTACGGACCTGTGGGTCCACACATATGTGATCAGCCGGGAGAATGACCCCAATTGAAAATGGGTCAGGTCATGCATTATTAACATACGGCTGACTATATATGTATCCACAGTGGAGTGTGACAATGAATGACAAATCTACATAGATTTTTGTCGATACTCTGTCTGTGATTTAGTGGGTATAACACTCATTCCCCACACTGTACCTACAACTGATGAAATAGATGGGGGTATAGGCACATATATACCTTTGCACCCTCTCCTTTAGTTGTGTTGGAACAGAGTGCGACTTAGCAGATAATATTTGCTATATCCAGCTGTGTAGAGAAAAAAAATAAAAATAAAAAAGATTCACCCATTTTTAAATAATAATTAATAATAAAGTTTATTTTTTGTTTTATTTTAACCGTTCTTCAGGCAGCGAGACTTTTAAAAAAAAATAAGTACGGTAAACATTGAATATATTTCTCAGTGATTTGTTTAAAAGTATCAGTGAAGTCCACATCAAGGGTAGCAACGTATTTATTTTTGACAAGTCCTCCAAAGGAAGAATAAATTACAAGGAATAATTGCCAATAATTACATCTATTAAATACATCTATTATATCCTCCTTTCTATTTAACCACATTCACTTATTTACATAATTCCTTCCTTCTCATTATACCACATCAACTCCTTCACCTCCTCCCTTCCTTCTCCCTCTATTCTCTTTGCTCTACATTCAGTTTACACACTTAACACAACATTGTCCACACTTTGCCCCACTTTCTACTCTCCTTCCCTTTCATTACACCACATCAACTCATTGACATCATCCCCTTCTTCTCCCTCTATTCTCTATGCTCTACATTCACTTAACACACTAACACAACATTGCCCACACTTTGTCCCACTTTCTACTCTCCTTCCCTTTCCCAATATGGCGGCATTTCCTTCAGCGAGATTCCACAGGATCTCATGATTACCATGCCAATAAACACGCTGAAGCGCCTGAGATCTCGCAAGATTTCACGCGCTTCAGCCCCGAACACGGGCATATAGATGCCCCTCTCTGCGTCTCTCCCGCACATGCCTCCATCTCTCCCCGCAGCGCTCATACGCTGTGCCACAGGAACCACCTGGTCCACCTCTCCTTCCAACCACGGGTAAGCCTCCTAAGCCTCCTCTGCTGGCGCTGGGGATGCTGCCCTCTCCTAGCAATATACTATTTATAATACTACTATCTGTATATGGTTACTTATGTATCATCAGCATTTTCCCTATTGGTTACCTATAGATTGCCAGCTCTTTTCCTTTTTTCCTTATTATCATTTTGTACATGGTGTAAGAAGGAACAAGGATCCGTCATTGACGGAAGATACGTGTCACTGAGGTTCCTGGCCTCGGTGAGGTAAGAACCAGGGTTTGTTCCCGAAGTGTCAGTACTGTAGTGCAGTCTGACACTTCAGCTGTTAGAATGGCTGTAAAGCCGATCCAGGCCGGTTCTTATTGGGAGCAGCCAAAGAGCAGGGTGGGTGGCTGTTCCCCAAGGTTCCAGGCCGGATATAAAAACCCAGCCAGCATGTTCAGCTGTGTGGATTATCCTCCATGACAGAGTAGCTGTGAAGCTGTGGCGCTGTGAGAGCCGTATGCTGGGGGAAACAGGCTTCTAAGGGCTCTTTCACACTTGCGTTGTTCTTTTCCGGCATAGAGTTCCGTCGTCAGGATTATCCCCATGCATTCTGAATGGAGAGAAATCCGTTCAGGATGCATCAGGATGTCTTCAATTCCGGCAAAAAATCCTGAACACTTGCCGCAAGGCCGGATCCGGAATTAATGCCCATTGAAGGGCATTAATCCGGATCCAGCCTTAAGCTAAACGTCGTTTCGGCGCATTACCGGATCCGACGTTTAGCTTTTTCTGAATGGTTACCATGGCTGCCAGGACGCTAAAGTCCTGTTTGCCATGGTAAAGTGTAGTGGGGAGCGGGGGAGCAGTATACTTACCGTCCGTGCTGCTCCCGGGGCGCTTCAGAGTGACGTCAGGGCGCCCCACGCGCATGGATGACATGATCGCATGGATCACGTTATCCATGCGCATGGGGCGCTCTGACGTCATTCTGGAGCGCCTTGGGAGCCGCACGGGCGGTAAGTATACTGCTCCCCCGCTCCCCACTACTAATATGGCAACCAGGACTTTAATAACGTCCTGGCTGCCATAGTAACACTGAACGCATTTTGAAGACTGATCCGTCTTCAAATGCTTTCAGTTCACTTGCGTTTTTCCGGATCCGGCGTGTAATTCCGGCAAATGGAGTACACGACGGATCCGGTCAACGCAAGTGTGAAAGAGCCCTAAAGCCTGCTGTGGACTGTAGGTGGAAATCTACTGACCAGGTGTAGGTTTTGTGCACTGTGGACTTTGTGTGGTGTGAACAAGCACCAAAACTGAACAGCATAAATTTTTCCTTGTTTTTCCTATTGTGTGAATAAAACACTGAACTTTGATTTACATCCTTGTTTTTGCCTCTGTACTGCGTCCGCTTACCCTGCCTACCAGAGCGAATCCCCACATTGGTTACTTATATATTGCCAGCATATTCCTCAATGGTGACTTATAGATTGAGATATTACCCTGTGTTCACATTATGTGATTTTATCTAGGCAAAACTGCACATGGTCAAGGTTCCTATCTGGATGTGACCTTGTCCTAGATAGGTGTTTTTGTATTTTGTACTTCAAATTTCGCATTTTTGTGGGATTTATAGGTGTTGTTTTTTATATGATGTTAATTGTAGATAATGGGTTCAGCACAGGACAGAGCAAGTGCTTTGCGTCGCCCTGGGGGTGTGGTTCTCCCCCCCCCCCTTTTCAGGGGGAATGGATCTATTTAAACCCGAGGGTCAGGCAGTGCACACAGTTACCATTAAGAATGGGGCGGGGGTGTGAGATGGCGTCCACCCTCAGTTCGTCTTCTCAGTGCGTCTTCTCAGTACGAACTGCCGCTCTACGCCTTGGAGGTGCTGGCCTTCCCTGCCGCCAGCGTTTTGTCTGAGCGGGTATTTAGTGCTGCTGGTGGCATTATAACAGATAAGCTTATCCGCCTTCACCAGTATCTCACGCAAATTAGGGTAGGTTTTGAGAAACCGCTGAACCCCAAAGTTTAAGACGTAGGCTAGGCATGGGATGTATGTGAGCTTGCCGAGCTCCAAAGCCGCCACCAAGTTGCGGCCATCATCAGACACAACCATGCCTGGTTCTAGGTTGAGTGGCGAGAGCCACAGCTCAGTCTGGTCTCTTATTCCCTGCCACAGCTCTGTTTGTCCCCTAAGCATATCGGCTTCAGCTCGTCCTGTTGCCGCTTCCCCACTGCAGTGCAACACTGCTTCCAGCTACCGCCTGATGACTCACTGGTGCTGCACGCGGATATGGAAAGCACCTGACTGTATAGGGAGGGTGCTTAGGGACTGATGGTCCCCCCCCCCCTTTTCCCCTTAGGGGCATTTAGGAATCTGGCCCCGTCTCAGTAATGGTTAAGTAGGTTGCAGATTAGGGTCATTGAGGGTTAATCCCTGGGGATCCTCCTTAGACAGGATGGGGGCGGTGCAGGAAATCCTGAAGGTCACATATACCTCCTCTCTGTCCTGGTCACTTCCTCTTGCAAGTGGAAGCAGATTGTCCCTCCCTCCCTCCCTTTGCAGTTATTCTTGGGAGGCGGGTCGGAGTGCACGGTTCTGGTCAGTTATGGATACTTGGTTATTCTGTTTTGTTTTTTCTATTCTTAAGAGACCCTGTTGGGAGTCCAGCAGTTTTGGATATTGCTCCGATGATTACGGCTTTGGAGAGCTGCGAATTTTGGTCGAGTTTATGAAGGCATTTGAGTACAGCGGAGATATGGTGGTAGCAGATGGAGTAACTGCCCGCTGGGAGTCCAGCCTTTGGCATACCGTTCCGATATTATGGTTTATTAAGGTTTGCCGCTTTAATAAAGAAGCTGTGGCCGATCACCATCCAGCAATAAAGTGATACAGTTGTCGGTGTCTTTTGTTATGGGTCAAGGTTAGGTAAAGGGGCCAAGGGTGAGTTAAAGGTGGTACCCCCTCCCCTGTTTCCTGGATACCAGCAGTCATTCAGAGGTGGAAGTGGAGGAGGAAGCGATGGAGGAGAAGTGGGGGTTGGAGCCACTAACGTAGGTGCTGGCGGAAAACCTAATCGATGTAGGGCCCGCAATCCTTGGCGTCGGTAGCACCTGTGCCGTCTTAGGGTGCAACTCACTCTCGGCACTAGTCCATGTGTCCATGGTTAAGTGGACCTTCCCAGTAACTGCGTTGGTCAGGGCACGTGTGATGTTACGGGACACATATTGGTGTAAGACGGGCATGGCACACCTTGAAAAATAGTGGCGGCTAGGAACTGCGTAACGCGAGACGGACGCTGACATGAGGCTGTGAAAGGCCTCAGTGTCCAAAAGCCTAAATGGCAACATTTCCAGGGCCAGTAATTTGGATAGCTGTACATTTAGTGCTATGGCCTGTGGGTAGGTGGATTGGTATTTGCGCTTGTGTTCAAATGCCTGGGGAAAGGACATTTGTACGCTGCGCTGGGACATGGAAGTGGATGTGGTCACTGATGGTACTGGCGAAGGTGCAGGGCGGGAGGCATCCGGGCCTGCATCTTAGACAGGGGATTGGCCAGCACATAAACACAGGGGAAGAGGAGGCAGTGAAGTAACCCGCAGACACAGATTGTGGAACCAGGCGTTCGGCCCACCTATTAGGGTGCTTTAATGCCATGTGGCGGATCATGCTGGTGGTGGTGAGGTTGCTAGTGTTCACGCCCCTGCTCATTTTTGTATGGCACAGGTTGAAAATTACAATTCTTTTGTCGTCTGCACTTTCATCAAAAAAGCGCCAGACTGATGTAATTTGCTATTGAAAATATAGACAAAACAACAGAATCTTCAATAGTGATGGAACATTTTTCTGCTGTTTATATCTGGAGAACTTACCTGGTTCTTTCCGTGCACAGAGGATAAAGGATACATGGTGAGCTAGACATTTTGTTTAATAACTTTGTGACTTATAGATTGCCAGATTCTTCTTTGACCCTATGCTACTCCCCAATCACTATTATAAGGTTTATCTCAGACCTTGGTCATCCCTCAGTGCTTCATTGTTTTGCATCTTTTTCTATTTTACCATTATGTACCACTACTATGTACTCCTTATACTGTATCATTATGGGCTCCCTAGATTCTGCTAAGTCCCTTACACCTGTAGCAGAACACTACAATCGTTCTATCCAAGACTCTAGCTCAGGATTTCTATTGTAGCTCCAACATAGGCCATAGCCTCGCTACCCTATTGTATCTACACTCTTTCTGCTTATACATTAGTTTTTTCGCTTATATATTAGTTTCTCCACATGGTTACTTTCTACTTGAATTCCAACCCCCTTTCCATATCATTAATGTGTTCTTTTTTCTTTTAGTGACTCTCGTGACCAAGGTCCCTCTGTGATTGAAACGTCAAGAAAACAGTCACATTTGAATTATTGGCAATTATTCCTGGTAATTTTGCTTCCTTTGGAGGACTTGTCAAAAATAAATAACCTTTTTTGCACACAACGCCTGAGTGTGCGGTGGTTCTCTTTTTCATTAATGTTTGGATTATATCCACTCCACTGAAGCACCTCATCACTTGGACAGTGAGTGCAACCCCAAATTTTCCAGTTCTTATAATGCTTCTTCACCTTTTTTCGGGCTACCATTCCAGACATGTATAATGTGGGTTGCATAGTGCTTCCATGGACGTCTGTGATCTCACTATTACGAAGCATATGAGCCACCTCCACTACTGTGTTTATTGTGCCAGAACTGAAAGATGTGATGAGCCGACTTGTTGACTGATATTTTGCCTGGACGTCCACCTCTTGGCTTTGGAATGGATGGACGGACTTCGTTTCGTATTCTTCCAACTGTCATGGTACTCACATGATGCAGCATAATGAGATATATCTATCGATGAGCTAGCTGATGCTCTTTCTCTTTTAGTAGGAAATGTTCTTCATGGCTGCTCCTCCATTCGAACCAGTGACCTTGCGCTATTAGGAAATGTGAGAACAGGTTGCAATTTATAGTATACAAGAGGAAAAAGATTGTTCCACCACCAGGAGCAAAACAGTAACAATGTAGTTACATGACCAGAATCTGCATAACTAATCAGATGCTAAATAGTTGCAAGTCCAATTTATGTATGAGATAGCCAAGATGATTGTCTATAAAATGGTAGTAGTCTCACATTTGAAGCTGTAGTGGATGGTGAGATATGGAGCCTGAAAGTCAAAAGTTCAAAACATTGTTACCCTTTTGCTTGTCAGTGTATTTTCTTATCTTATTGCTAGCAACAATGACAATGTGATGACAATTTAACACCAACCTTACTAAGATATGTACAAATGTATTTTTTAAAAACTCAAAAGGGTTGTCCCATCTTAGACATTGGGCGCATATCGCTATGTCTGATTGTAGGTGCGGGTCCCACTTCTGGGTCCGAAAATAGCGTGTTTTCATAATCAGTAAAATATAGACCTACTGGGTTTATACAGCCAGGTCCATAAATATTGGGACATCGACACAATTGTAACATTTTGAGCTCTATACACAAACACAATGGATTTGAAATAAAAACGAACAAGATGTTCTTTAACTGCAGATTGTAAGCTTTAATGTGAGGGTATTTACATCCATATCAGGTGAACGGTGTAGGAATTACAACAGTTTGCATATGTGCTTCCCACTTGTTAAGGGACCAAAAGTAAGGGGACAATTGGCTTCTCAGCTGTTCCATGGACAGGTGTGTGTCATTCTCTCATTATCCCAATTACAATGAGCAGATAAAAGGTCCAGAGTTCATTTCAAGTGTGCTATTTGCATTTGGAATCTGTTGCTGTGAACTCTCAAGATGAGATTCAAAGAGCTGTCACTATCAGTGAAGCAAGTCATCATTAGGCTGAAAAAATACAACAAACCCATCAGAGAGATAGCAAAAACATTAGGCGTGGCCAAAACAACTGTTTGGAACATTCTTCAAAATAAGGAACGCACCGGTGAGCTCAGCAACACCAGAAGACCCGGAAGATCACGGAAAACAACTGTGGTGGGTGACCGAAGAATTCTTTCCCTGGTGAAGAAAACACCCTTCACAACAGTTGGCCAGATCAAGAACACTCTCCAGGAGGTAGGTGTATGTGTGTCAAAGTCAACAATTAAGAGAAGACTTCACCAGAGTGAATACAGAGGGTTCTCCACAAGATGTAAACCATTGGTGAGCCTCAAAAACAGGAAGGCCAGATTAGAGTTTGCCAAAAAAGCCTTCCCAGTTCTGAAACAACATCCTATAGACAGATGAGACCAAGGTCAACTTGTACCAGAATGATGAGAAGAGAAGAGTATATAGAAGGTAAGGAACTGCTCATGATCCTAAGCATACCACCTCATCAGTGAAGCATGGTGGTGGTAGTGTCATGGTGTGGGCATGTATGGCTGCCAATGGAACTGGTTCTCTTGTATTTATTGATGATGTGACTGCTAACAAAAGCAGCAGGATGAATTCTGAAGTGTTTCGGGCAATATTATCTGCTCCTATTCAGCCAAATGCTTCAGAACTCATTGGACGGAGCTTCACAGTGCAGATGGACAATGACCCAAAGCATACTGCAAAAGCAACCAAAGAGTTTTTTAAGGGAAAGAAGTGGAATGTTACGCAATGGCCAAGTCAATCCCCTGACCTGAATCCGATTGAGCATGCATTTCACTTGCTGAAGACAAAACTCAAGGGAAAATGCCCCAAGAACTGTCATGGTCTTACCTTCTTGCTGCTCTCCTTCGTTTGACATGTGCTGGCGGCCATCTTGGTTTCTGGGTTTCTTGTAGCCTTCCACCTGGTTCCTGATCCAGGCTTCGTCTGACTACCCTTCTGGTTCCTGACCTCTGGCTTCGCAAGACCCTGCTTCGGTTTAGCCATCCGTTTGGACTTTTGCCTTACAGCTTGATTTTCAATAAAGCCTTCTTATTTCCACTTATCTCTTGTTGTACGTCTGGTTCATGGTTCCATGACAAGAACAAGCAGGAACTGAAGACAGTTGCAGTAGAGGCCTGGCAGAGCTTCACCAGGGATGAAACCCGGCGTCTGGTGATGTCTATGTGTTCCAGACTTCAGACTGTAATTGACTGCAAAGGATTTGCAACCAAGTATTAAAAAGTGAAAGTTTGATTTATGATTATTATTCTGTCCCATTACTTTTGGTCCCTTAACAAGTGGGAGGCACATATGCAAACTGTTGTAATTCCTACACCGTTCACCTGATTTGGATGTAAATACCCTCAAATTAAAGCTGACAGTCTGCAGTTAAAGCACATCTTTTTTGTTTCATTTCAAATCCATTGTGGTGATGTATAGAGCCAAAAATGTTAGAATTGTGTTGATGTCCCAATATTTATAGACCTGACTGTATAATACACCAGGGCTATTAAGTCTTTAATTCTGGTCCATAGTTTTCAAGCTGCTGTGTATACTATAGGTCCTTACCACAACAGAAAATAATCATATGTCCTATACTGTATTATTGGGCTGTATAGACACTTTTTAATTCTTCCGGCTATCACATATATGCTGTTACCTTCCACTGATTACAGCTGGCCACTTGCACCAGTCTTACATGGAGATACTTCTTGCCAAAGTTGGTTTAGTAGATCTGTTTCTACGTACCAAGCATCGTAGGGGGGTGGCTGTCAGTGCAGGCCAAAGTTGGTTTAGTAGATCTGTTTCTACGTACCAAGCATCGTAGGGGGGGGGGGGGGGGGGGTGGCTGTCAGTGCAGAGTGGAGGAGCTCTGTAGTCAGAGGGGAAAGTGCACACCCTTTGGTGCAACAAACTCTTTATTTTCATGTTAATAAAAAGTGTTAATTATGCCTGGTTTAATAGGGTTGATCCTGCGGACGGACACTATTAATGCTATTGTAAATGTTATTAATTTAACCATATATTTTGGAGTATGGGCTCATTCAGATGACCATATGTTTGTGTCCACATCCGTTCCGCAATTTTGCAGATCAGATGAGGACTTATTTATTTCAATGGGGCTGCAAAAGATGCGGACAGCACACTGTGTGCTGTCCACATCCGTACTTCCATTCCGCGGCCCCGCAAAAATGAGAGAACATTCCTATTCTTGTCCACAACTGCTGACAAGAATAGGCATTTCTATCATAGGGCTGGCCTTTTCTATTCTGCAAAATGCGGAATGCACACGGCTGGAATCTGTGGTTTGCTGATACGCAATTTGGGGACTGCAAAAACGCATCCGGTCGTCTGAATGAGCCCTAACATTGTAACCATTACAGATATTGATGTCAAATATGATTTCAAAATGTATATTGTGCTCAGTGATATAACCCATTCTGATAGTAGTAGATACGTTAACAATTATGTTCTCACTTTGCCATCAAAAAAGTGCCAAAACCACAAAGTACAGTCCGCATCCGGATGTCCATTGCAGAAATTATAAAACATGTCCTATTCTGGTCTGATATTTTTCAAGGGTTTTTGGAAATTGATAATTCTATTGTACTTTGTGATTTCATTGTATGTATCACTTGCTAGTTATCTATTTTCTTAGAAACATTTTCAGGGGAGTGCATCTTATGTCGTGCTTAACTATTTACCCTTTCCTAAAGCACCCTTTTTATTTTTTTAACTATAATGTTTTCCTCCCTGCCTTGCAGGGGCCACTTATTATTTTTTCATGTTCACAACAGGGTTTGTTTTTTGCAGTTGTACTTTCTTCTAATGGCACATATTTGTTTCCATATAATGAAGCTGGAGAAAAAAAAACGAAATGGGGTGGAATTGGAAAAAAATGCCATAAAGCCATTGTTTATGGGTTTCGTTTTTACAGTGTTCCCTATGTAGTAAAACTGATATGTTAACTTTATTCTCTGGGACAGTATGATTACAGTAATACCACATTTATATAGTTTTTCTTATATTTTAATACTTAAAAAACTTAAAAAAATGTCTTTGCATTGTGATATTCTGATATCTGTAACTTTTTTATATGTACATGTACTGAGCTGTGTAAGTGCTAATTTGTTTACGGGGTGATCTGTAGTTTTAGGGGTTTGTATGACATTTTTGATCACTTTTTGTTAAACTTGTTTCTTTGGAGGGCAAAGAGACACAAATAGCAATGGCAATTCAGCCATAAAAAAATAAAAAAATCCGTTACGCCATTCACCATACAGGATAAATCAGGGATTAGCAACCTTCGACACTACAGCTGCTGTGAAACTACAACTCCCAGCATGCACACTTACTCGGCTGTTATTGTAACTCCCATAGAAGTGAAAAGGAGGATTTAGGTAATAACTGGAGTGACAGAGGTTGCCGATCCCTAGGATAAATATTTTTATATGTGTAAAATTATGATGGAAGTGATTTTTTTTAACAGGTTTTTTTTTCAATATTTAAAAAATGTTTTACCTGTATTTTTAGCCCCCCTAGGGGACTTTAACATGTGATCATTAGATTGCTTATACTGTAGACTGCAATGGTTTACTATTACAGTTTATGGGAAAAACACTGGGTTCCTATAAAGTCCTGCCACAGGCAGGGCTTGATAGGAACTTTACTATGAAAGGCCTCAAAGCCTTTAGAAAGCTCCAGGCTGCCATAGCAACCAAATGGCTCCCTCGTTCTCGGCATGGGGGGCCCATTCAGTCACTTGGTGTCACGGCCACGGTTATGGTCGTGACTCCTTGGGAGCCGCATACAGTTGCCCGCGGTTGTGGTTGTTGTTTCAACCGCAGCTGAGGCATATTGTAGTTGGCCTCAGTGCGGTTGCCGCGGACAACAGCTATGTGTGCGGTTCCCGGGGAGTTGTGTGCGTGTGTGGATGCACTTTGTTTGTATGTCTGGTGTGCACTTGTTGTTGTTTGGTGCGCACGGACATCGTCCTTTCACTGTGGCTGCCCATGGCAACGTTTGGTATTATGTACATGTGGTGGCAGTGTCTCGGTCTTCGGGCTGTCTCCCAGGATGGCTGCCACCCATGTCGTTGCCAGCGGCAACAGCCACAGGGTGATCAGGTTGGTCACTTCCCCTGTATGTGTATTTTCCCTTCTGTGTGCTGGAAGGGTTAACTTCCTTCCCAGTGTGTGTGTTGTGTCACTGGGTGTGGTTGACCGGTGGGTGTGGCCACTTTGCCCTATAAAGCCTGTGTCTGGAGCACAGCTCAGTAGGTTGCTTTCAGTCATGCTTGGCTGAGGCAGCCTCCTGTGGATTCCATCCTTCTTGTAAGGGCCACCCTTCCGGTCATAAGTTTATTTCCTTTGATGTGTTGTTGATGTCCCATCTTTCCTTGTGTTTTAGTGCAGCTATGGATCTGGGTCCGTGTGTGGATGCGTGGTGATCTTCAGCATGCCAGCACAGGGATCCAGTCAGCTAGGCTGAGACAGGTAGGTGTGGAACTGTGTGGGTTCACCTGTCTTATCCATAGACCTGTTTATGTTCCCTTTCTTCATGCTGCTTGGCCAGTGAGACTCCTGCTCCTCCGTGTCTAGGAGGAGTGGGTTGTCTTACTCTGTCTCTAGTTCAGGGCCGACTTGAGGGCTTGTAGGGACTATAAGGTTCCAGCGTATGAGCCCTCCTACCATCAAGGTCGGCTCATGCAGACAGGAGACAGGGTCAGCGTTAGGGACGCATTAGGAGGTGACCAGCTCCCTAATTCTGTGGTCCTGGCCTAGTAGCGACCGGACATCTTACATCATCGCACGGCTGAGGATTTCCCCCATCCTCAGCCGTGACACTTGGAGCACCACACTTCCAGTAAATAAACACTGAGATGCTCTAAGGGATTAAAAGTCCAGGATCAGAGATGTCTCTTACCATGGACTCTGCTCCTGAATGTCTGCTGTGTAAAACAGCAGGCATCCAGTGGCTATGGTGCTCGCTTAGGTACTGAGTGGGTGCGATCTTTGAAGACCCTACATCTGCCATACATGTATGATGGATGTCAGGATTTGCAAAGTTATCTTGTGTACCACTTTGTCATAACTAGTTACCGGCGTGGACTAAGTCCTCACAACAAACAGAGGTAACATGAGGTAATAAAGCAATCTGAATTGTAGATGCATTAGTCACAGCATTTGCAAACTTGCATATTTGTTTTAAGGTGGCCATACACAGTAAATAGCTGTAAGCCGAACGATGGTTTGGCATATGGCTATGTCCCCCGACTCCCACATACACGATTAGTTCGGCTGAGCGCGCATGTGCTGACGATAGGCAGAGAGAAAACCGCTCTGGTGGTAGCTTACCCGATCCTTCTGATGTCGGGGAGAGTCAGGAGTTCTCCGTACACATTGCAGCCTAAACCGTATGGGGGACCTTTAGACTAGTCTGTGATAAAATTGTTGTCAACTGTTCATAAAAATATTGAACTTTTAGACCAGTGTACAGAGTAAAAAGGGTATATCTGTGAATGGTTTTAGAGAGAACTAAATGTTCTCTAGTACCAAGTTTATCTGGCACTACATTTTATAACACTATTGTAGTAATATCAAAGTTAATAACCTAGCCTTGTTAATACGATTGTAATGCTCATTGTATCAAAATGCATACGGCATGTTGGCAATGTGTTGAAACAAGTCTTCTGAATCATAGATGTTTTTTTACTTATTTTTTATTTTGTAACTTGACTGTAAACATTAAGAAAAACCAGCATGACTGTCTGTGATTTGTAGGTAATTGCCCAGAACAGAAATCTGAGGGTGGCAGTGGAAGCATTTAAACTTTGACCAATGTTCTTCTTTTCTATAAAGCTATACGCATATACTGTACGTACCATCCTTTCTCCTGTTGTGTTTCCAAATAAGTAGAAATGCACAGCCAGACTGTGACTAGATTTTAAGTTTTGCACTTTCCGAAAAGTAATGTTGTAAGTCCCTCTATAAAGCCCCATTGACCAGTGCCCTAGCTAATGGTTTTCTTTTGTCCCCTTTTCCAATCAAAAATGGAACCCACCAGTGATGCCTCCTTCCCCCTCTACTGTTTACTTTGGTAATGGAACCCATGGGGGTGTCTATTAAACATAAAAAGCTTAGGCTAGTTTCACACTAGCGGCAGCACGGATCCGGCAGGCTGTTCACCCACTGGAACCGCCTGCCGGATCCGTGCTGCAGCTAGTGCATGTGTGCCGCCGGAGTTCCAGCAGCAGCACGGCAAACATGCTGAGAGGCGGCCGGAATAAAACTACGACATGACCTCCGGCGGCACACGTGCACCAGCGGCAGCACGGATACGGCAGGCTGTTCCCCCGCTAGCCTTATCTGCCAATGACATAATATTGGCCATAACTGATGCTCTTTAAAAGTTGTTTCCGATTCTCTGGCCCAGTTTAAAAATTTCTTCTATAGTACAATGTTAATGCCTCTAACGCACACCTATTCTAAGTATCCATATTAATTCTGCACCTAAAGAGGAGCTGTCACCACACAATACAGTGAGATATGTGGGCTCCATGTTATAGAGAAGGAGGATCTGAGCAGATTTAAATATTTCTGTGGGAAAATATTCAGTATTGTGTAATTTATATCTCTGCTTTTTCTAATTTAAGACCATTCCAGTGAACAGCTATCACTACACAGAAGGTGTTATCAGTGACTGACAGCTATGTATACACACTTACACAGAGAATGCTATCAATCATTGATAACAGCTCTCCGTGTACAGCTGTCAGTAACTGACAGCTATCTCTGTATACACCTTTACACAGAGAATGCTATCAATCACTGATAACACCTCCCTGTGTACAAATATCAGTGACTGACAGATATTTCTGTATACACACTTACACAGAGAATGCTATCAATCACTGATAACACTACCCTGTGTACAACTATCAGTGACTGACAGCTATCTATGTATACACACTTACACAGAGAATGCTATCAATCACTGATAACTGCTCCCCTGTGTACAACTATCAGTGACTGACAGCTATCTATGTATACACACTTACACAGAGAATGCTATCAATCACTGATAACACCTCCCCGTGTACAACTATCAATGACTGACAGCTACCTCTGTATACACACTTACACAGAGAATGGTATCAATCGCTGGTAACACTACCCTGTGTACAGCTATCAGTGACTGACAGCTATCTCTGTATACACACTTACACAGAATGTTATCAATCACTGATAACAGCTATCAGTCACTGACAGCTATCTCTGTATACACAATGTAGGGATTCGCTCTGGTAGGCAGGATAAGCGGACGCAGTACAGAGGCAAGAACACGGTAGTAAAGCAAAAGTCAGTGTTTATTAACACAAGAAAAAAATAACACAAACACTTGGCAGAGTCCTTGTGTTAATTCACACCACAGGAATTCCTCATGTTATTTCACATGGCCAAAGTCCACAGAACTCAAAACAAACCTGGATATCCCCAGCAGGCTTTAGGGCGCCTGGCTTCCAGCTGGTGGCTCTTATGCAGCTCCCAGAGACACAGAGCCTTCACAGCTCCACTTTCACTTGGAGGAACATACCACACCCAGCTGAGCTGCTGGCTGGGTTTTTAAACCCCAGCCCAAAACCTGGCCTGGACGTGGGGAACAGCCACCCACCCTGCTCTTTGGCTGCTCCCAATAAGAACCGGCCTGGATGGGCTTTTCAGCCACACTAAGAATCAACAGTGTCAGTGAGCACTAGCTGCGGCTGACACATAAAATAACCGGTTCTTATCTCACCAAGGCCAGGAACCTCGGTGACACGTACCTTCCGTCAATGACGGACCCTTGCGCCTTCCTACAACACTTAAAAGCAGATATATAAGTGTATAAATTAAAACTTATACTGAATCTTTTCATACAAAAATATATCAATCTGCTCAGCTTCTCCCGCTCTATAACATGTTTCACTGCATTTTTTGGTAACAGGTTTTCTTTAAAATGTCTATTCAGAATGAATTTACCAATCAATATTGGACCTAAACAACCATCCTGGCTAGGCTGCATAGTTCTGTACAAAATATGGTTCTCTCTACTTTTTTAACAACCCTTGCGATTCCCTCCTGTTATTCCCTCTTCTTAAAATTTCATAAGCAGATGTTATACTTTTATAGGGAGGGTGTAAACCAAAAGTCGCTGCTTACTCTTTTTAAAAAAAAAAACATAAGAAACAGAGATCAGGAGGTAGCCCCAATTTTCTGGCTTATTATGATGCTTTTCTTTTAAGTCAAGCCCAGAGTTGGAGTTGGGGGCCACACTCTTTAGTGATCATCTTGCAGTGTAATACTGCTGCCGATTGCATGCTGAAAGATTAGGATTTGCCAGCAGATTGTACCGTCTTATAACAATTTGCCACTGGCAAACCACTATACAGCATGGGGACGAGTGATGGCACAGCGATTGCTCCTCCCCATGCTGCAGAGGAAATCGCTGAATGTAATAGCCGCGGTCTCCTCCACTAGCGAGCAGGCGATTGCCGGGAAGGAGCGCTTCCCTCCCAACAATCGTCTGCCTGATCGGGGTGTGTAATACACCCTTCAGTTACTGGTGTCAATATAAATACCTTCAGATTAGGCATAACCTAAGTGCTTTCTCCCAATGGAAACTTCAGGTCTCTCAACAAATTTATGATTAACTACATAATACCACAAAAGTAGGTACTGGGACCTCAAGATCTATTTACAGTATGATTATCTAAATGGAGGTTTCTAGATTGTCTTATATGAGCAAATGGGGGACTCATTTTAAGAACTCCTTTTCTTTTGCACAGTGGTCAAGAGGGGTCTTTGTCTCTAAAAGTTTCAGTTAGTGCCAATTAGTAGGCTATCACAAATTATTGACAAGGTAGTATTTCACCCCAGCGAAATTAGTGCAAACGTATCCCACATCTGGAGACTGTGTGATCAAACATCTATATATCATTTATTTTGGGAGTGCCTATTGATCATTCTGTTGTAGACTGAGATTTTCATATAATCTCTAAAATTTCAAATCTAGGCCTATACCCAGTACTCCTTATGATAGTAACAAATTGCTCCCAGGTCCCCATCCTCTAAGCGGCTAATTGATATCTCTAAACACTGCCTTTACAAAAAATTAATAAATTACAGACAGAATAAGTCTGTGTTGGGTCCCTTGGCTTCGGCATTTCCATTCTTAGCTGTTCTTCTACAAGGCATGGGATCAATTTTGAGAACCCCTCAATTTTTGTATGTCAGGAATTATAACATGTCTTTTGTGTTGCCCTAAACGACATCATTGTTTATGTCTATTTTTGTAATTCATTGAAAAAACGGTATAAATGTATTGAAGGAAAAATAGTAATGTAGAAGGTAGAATGCTGCCACGACATCTTTTATATAATGAGAGAAATAAGAGGTCATGTAAGGAAAACAAGTGTGTAAATCAGAAAGTCAGACATCAGCCATTTAATGAAGAGTCTGACTTTATGGGATGTCTCCTGGCTGCTGGCATGAAATCACTTTTCACCTAGTTCTTCTGCTAACAAGGTTACTGCAGTTCATGTGATCAATAACTTTACGCATGCTTTGTAGTCCATAGAGCTGTTAAGAATTTTCTACATAGCAGTCTCAGTGTTTTTACAAGCTAATATACCTTTTTTATTATATTTGCATTGAAATCTTAAATGGGTTGTCTTAGTTCAATAAAAACCAGGGCAGTCCCTGTAGATGTGCTAAAACAACAAAAGAGGAGATTCTTAACCCTTTTCTACCCTGTTTCTTCCAGCACTGTGTTCCAGTCCTCTTCGTCACTGATGTCATCTTCATGCCTGGCACACAGGTCACCATGTAGCCGATCACTGGCCTTAGCAGTATAGGAGACCTCACTGCTGAGACCAGCGATTGGCTGCAGCAGTGACATTTGTACACGGAATGCCACCGCTGATCCCTGGAAAACAGACTGCAGCAGAAAACAAACACAGGCATGCTTATTTGTACTTGTTAACCCTTTCTGAAATTTCCAGCTGAAGGATGCAAAATTTAGATCCAGATGGCAAGCCCGTCTCAAAGTGTGGCAGGTGCTTGAGGGAATGAACCCTTTCCACAGCAGTAAATTCTTTTGCCATGAATGAACAGTACCTTATCTTGCACAACCTTCATGGTTCTGTACCTTCTAAAATGGCTGGTCTCTTTCCTTCAGGGGAGAAAAGTGTCCGAAACACGTAAATACTTGCTTGTTTTGAACCTGTCTGCACTTGATATTGTTACGAAATAAAGAGGAAGATTTTATTGAGAAAATTACCGTGCCAAAACCTTTTCTTTTCTTCAAATTATCTACTTATCCAAGGACTTGCTGGTTGGATTCCGAGCACACGGGATAGGACACGCCGAATAGGTGAGCTGGACAAACAAACTGTTTTACATGTTTCATCAAGGGTGTTTCCATGCTACACCTTCGGTATCCCGTTCAAACATACAATGAAACTTCCCCAGTAACTCAAGTAAGCATTGCAGACTGTTCATATTACTTGCATACCTGCATCATGGCGTTCATGACCACACCTGACCGCAGGTCCAAAGCGGACTCAGTCTTTTCCATGGAGGATCAGTCTGCCAAAAGGGATTGGGATTTAAAAAGCTAAATTACGGACTTAGAGAAACTCATGTCACAAGAAACTCGCCTATGGTGGGATCATACCACGTTGGTAAAATATACGGAGAAATCAATGATCCTGCGTGGACTTAGGATCAAAAAAAATACTTACCACTATCTTTTCAGATGTTTTTGTAACAAAATGGAATAGTATTTTGTCACACTGTTCATTGGAACTCATGGCATTAATTATTGAATGGGAGAATGAGAAATTGCAGTCGCTACATACGGAAATACAAACATGAAAAGAAACCTTGATTAAATACGGAGGAGCGGCTGATTATGTGGAGTTGGAGCAAAAAATCATGACATCAGTTAAACAACTGGAGGATAAAATAATGCAAACAAAACATACTAAATTTCTGCGAGATCTCCATGGTTATGCCAGGGACCAGGTGTACGAGTGGGGTAGAAGAGAAAATGTGTGCTCCACCCCTAAATAGATATTAAAGCATCAAAGTAAAAACCAAAGGAAGACGCAAAGAATAACAAGAGTCAGTTTCTCGTCGGAACTGGACCCTACAGATTATATGGAAGCCATGCCGGTATCAGAGGATGATGATATTGAGTTCAGAAGTAAACATGAGACTGCCTCAACAAAACGTTGTATTATAAAAGAAATAGAAACAAAGAAAAATAAAGAAAAATCAAATAATAGCAAGTATACAAAAAACGTAGAAAACACGCAGGGCGCAAACATAGGAAAACCATATTGGATAACTACCTGTATGCAGAAGAAATAAAAGAACAGCAGCCATGTGCCAATGAACTGGATGTATTAAATCTTTCCAAAATACAACAGACTGAAAAACAAGTTTAGGTGTTATCCTTAGGTTTAAACTTTGCACCATCTGTCAATTTTGATTTATTTACCACTATACTGGACATTAATAAATTCATTAGAAATCTCACAATATCGAGACATTTTAATGATATTCCTGATGTTGTGGGG
Source organism: Bufo gargarizans (assembly GCF_014858855.1). Lineage (NCBI taxonomy): Eukaryota > Metazoa > Chordata > Amphibia > Anura > Bufonidae > Bufo > Bufo gargarizans. Next base: position 199,789,852 of record NC_058086.1, read on the forward strand.
ACTTCAGAGGGGACGAAGGAGACAGTAATTAATAATATATATATACAGGTTTGTTGTTTTATGAACAGATGTCTCTTTTTTGCCTCTCTGAACTCCAACAGGAATCGGGTGTGGAAGAGTTAATTGACATAGGGAAGGGTTTTAGAACACATAACCCCTATTTTTATCCATTGATTTCCCGAACCTCAAGCATGGACACCTTTCAGGATATCTTAGAAAAAGAGTTGAAGGGGTTGTATGAGCGAACCATGTCGGACAGACAGAGTAGCAACTTCACCAATTCCCAGAAACAAGCCTTGGCAGAATTAGAATCTATGGAAGTTGTTATCAGGATGGCCGATAAAGGGGGATCTATCGTTGTGCTGGATAGGAGTGTGTATCAAGAACAAGTACAGGGAATGTTGGGTGATGCATTGTCACGGCCTATGGTGTACGCTGTGACACTGTTGCCACACTTGTGGTTGCCCGCGGCAACGTGTTGCTGTGAGAGCATGCAGTGGCAGTGTCTCGGCCTTCTGGGTGATTGCCGTGACATGGTTGCCATGCATGCTGTTACCGGTGGTTACCGCAAGTGTGGCAACAGTGTCACAGCGTACACCATAGGCCGTGACATGCATCCACCTACAGAAAGTTGGATAAAAACTCACTGATGTATTACAAATGTGAGTATAATGATTTAATCCATAAAGGGTTAACATTGGGTTTTCGCCATGATATGGAATACCGCTTTCTGTGTGTGAATGCACCAATTACTCCAATTATGTACACCCTGCCCAAGGTGCACAAGGGGATAGATCCCCCTCCCATACGTCCCATAGTCTCGGGCATTGGATCCATTACTGAACATCTGGGTAACTGGTTAGACAATATACTACAACCTATGGTAAAAAGAGTACCAGGATACATCAAGGATACAGCAGATGTCTTGCGTGCTATGTATAATTTTGTATGGGATTCCCAGTATAAGTGGGTAACTGCAGATGTTGAAGCATTGTATCCCTCTATCCCCCACAGGGTGGCTCTTCTGACAATGGAATTCCAACTCCATAAAGATAGCAGACATTCAGGCAATTTCATTGATTATGTGTGTGAGGTTACATCTTTCTTACTCACACACATTTACTTCATATTTGACAACATTTACTACTTGCAGGTACGAGGTGTGTCAATGAGGGGCGAAATTCTCGCCCTCATTGGCAAACCTCACTATGGCATATTGGGAAGAAAAATACATTTATAGCTTAGACTGCCCCTTTGGGTCGAGTCTGGTCTGGTATGGCAGATATATTGACGACCTGTTACTTGTCTGGTGCGGCGATGTATCTGCCATACCTGACTTCAAATACCATCTTAATGACAACATCTAAAATTGACTGGTGTTCCTGACCAGCTGGTATATACTGAAACTTATAGAAGGAGGGTAGCAGGTAATTCCATTTTACATGCTAACAGTCATCATCCGGCCCATGTCATAAAGGCCATACCTGTGGAGGAATTAATGCGCGCATGCAGGAACTGTAGTACAGAGTCAGCCTTCCAAAAAGAATGTGAGACAATTAGAATAAGACTTAAAAAGAGGGGGTATCCAGTATGGATGTCGGAAAGAGGCATTAACATCTAGACATGATGTGTTATTTCGCCCCAAAACCATTTGGAAAAAGAGTGATAACCATTCAGGGGATAATACAAAAAAGGTTGAAGTAAACAAAAATAAAAATGAAGTATAACAAAAAAAAAGGGAAGAAAGTATAGATATAGATAAACCTATGTTGGAGGAAGAAATACAAAAAAGATGGAGAACGAAAGGATTTGCCAATCTTGGTATTGACATATAGTGATGGACGAACATCTGCCGGGACGGTTCGCGAACGGGATCAAATGTTCGCGAACCGCAAGTTCGAGGCGGGTCCCATTCATTTTAATTCAATATGGGAGAGAGAATCTGGATCGCACATCCTCATTACTATGCTTTTGATATAACTGTTTAAAACTGTGCGATCCAGATTCTCTCTCCCATATTGAATCCATTCATTTTAATGCCAGGCGAACCTGAAAAACCTTCAGCTCATATTTGCAGCCAAGAAATAATTACTAAAAGTGCACAAATAGTCCCACAGTGCCGCAGTGCCGCGCCAAAGTTAGAGTAGGTCCCCACTTTAAGAGGCAACGTTGTCGTGGGACAGCACTATTAACATAGAAAGTATATTATAACATTGGGCAGATAAGTGGCAGATGAGGTTTAACAGTGACAAATGTAAAGGTATGCACATGGGAAGGAATAATGCAAGTCATCCGTACATACTAAATGGTAAAACACTCGGTAACACTGACATGGAAAAGGATCTAGGAATTTTAATAAACAGCAAACTAAGCTGCAAAAACCAGTGTCAGTCAGCTGCTGCCAAGGCCAATAAGATAATGGGTTGCATCAAAAGGGGCATAGATGCCCATGATGAGAACATAGTCCTACCACTTTACAAATCATTAGTCAGACCACACATAGAGTACTGTGTACAGTTCTGGGCTCCTGTGAACAAGGCAGACATAGCAAAGCTGGAGAGGGTGCAGAGGAGGGCAACTAAAGTAATAACTGGAATGGGGCAACTACAGTACCCTGAAAGATTATAAAAATTAGGGTTATTCACTTTAGAAAAAAGACGACTGAGGGGAGATCTAATTACTATGTATAAATATATCAGGGGTCAGTACAGAGATCTATCCCATCATCTATAGCTACTAGAGACGGGTCGTTCATCCAGGGAGTTATTCTGATTGCCTGATTGGAGTCGGGAAGGAATTTTTTATTCCCCTAAAGTGAGGAAAATTGGCTTCTACCTCACAGGTTTTTTTTTTTTCCTTCCTCTGGATCAACTTGCAGGATGACAGGCCGAACCGGATGGACAGATGTCTTTTTTCGGCCTTATGTACTATGTTACTATGTTACTCTATGTTACTATGTTATTGTACAAGGAAGGCAATCCATTAGAATATACAGTACAGACCAAAAGTTTGGACACACCTTCTCATTCAAAGAGTTTTCTTTATTTTCATGACTATGAAAATTGTAGATTCACACTGAAGGCATCAAAACTATGAATTAACACATTTGGAATTATATACATAACAAAAAAGTGTGAAGCAACTGAAAATATGTCATATTCTATGTTCTTCAAAGTAGCCACCTTTTGCTTTGATTACTGCTTTGCACACTTTCGGCATTCTCTTGATGAGCTTCAAGAGGTAGTCACCTGAAATGGTTTTCACTTCACAGGTGTGCCCTGTCAGGTTTAATAAGTGGGATTTCTTGCCTTATAAATGGGGTTGGGACCATCAGTTGCGTTGTGGAGAAGTCAGGTGGATACACAGCTGATAGTCCTACTGAATAGACTGTTAGAATTTGTATTATGGCAAGAAAAAAGCAGCTAAGTAAAGAAAAACGAGTGGCCATCATTACTTTAAGAAATGAAGGTCAGTCAGTCCGAAAAATTGGGAAAACTTTAAAAGTATCCCCAAGTGCAGTCACAAAAACCACCAAGCGCTACAAAGAAACTGTCTCACATGCGGACCGCCCCAGGAAAGGAAGACCAAGAAGACTCTGCTGCGGAGGATAAGTTCATCCGAGTCACCAGCCTCAGAAATCGAAGGTTAACAGCAGCTCAGATTAGAGACCAGGTCAATGCCACACAGAGTTCTAGCAGCAGACACATCTCTAGAACAACTGTTAAGAGGAGACTGTGTGAATCAGGCCTTTATGGTAGAATATCTGCTAGGAAACCACTGCTAAGGACAGGCAACAAGCAGAAGAGACTTGTTTGGGCTAAAGAACACAAGGAATGGACATTAAACCAGTGGAAATCTGTGCTTTGGTCTGATGAGTCCAAATTTGAGATCTTTGGTTCCAACCATGTGTCTTTGTGTGACGCATAAAAGGTGAACGGATGGACTCTACATGCCTGGTTCCCACTGTGAAGCATGGAAGAGGAGGTGTGATGGTGTGGGGGTGCTTTGCTGGTGACCCTGTTGGGGATTTATTCAAAATTGAAGGCATACTGAACCAGCATGGCTACCACAGCATCTTGCAGCGGCATGCTATTCTATCCGGTTTGCGTTTAGTTGGACCATCATTTATTTTTCAAAAGGACAATGACCCCAAACACACCTCCAGGTTGTGTAAGGGCTATTTGACCATGAAGGAGAGTGATGGGGTGCTGCACCAGATGACCTGGCCTCCACAGTCACCGGACCTGAACCCAATCGAGATGTTTGGGGTCAGCTGGACCGCAGAGTGAAGGCAAAAGGGCCAACAAGTGCTAAGCATCTCTGGGAACTCCTTCAAGACTGTTGGAAGACCATTTCAGGTGACTACCTCTTGAAGCTCATCAAGAGAATGCCAAGAGTGTGCAAAGCAGTAATAAAAGCAAAAGGTGGCTACTTTAAAGAACCTAGAATATGACATATTTTCAGTTATTTTACACTTTTTTGTTATGTATATAATTCCACATGTGTTAATTCATAGTTTTGATGCCTTCAGTGTGAATCTACAATTTTCATAGTCATGAAAATAAAGAAAATTATTTGAATGAGAAGGTGTGTCCAAACTTTTGGTCTGTACTGTACATAAAGATAAAATGTAACCTTTAATAATGTTACTATGAGGGTCCATTCCCACGTCCGTAAGTGTTTTGTGGATCCACAAAACACGGACACGGCAATGTGCATTCCGCAATTTGTGGACCCCACATCGCCGGGACTATAATAGAAAATGCCTAATCTTGTCTGCAATTGCGGACAAGAATAGGACATGTTCTATTTTTTGGCGGAAATGGAAGCACAGATGCGGAAGTGCGGATCTGCGGATGCGGACAGCACATTCTGGCCCCATTAAAAATGAATGGGTCTGCACCCGGTCAGCAAAATTGCGGAACGGATGCGGACCCATTTTGCGGACGTGTGAATGGAAAAGATATCCCTCAAAATGACAATAAATGATATTAAAGTTAACCAAAAAGCATAGATGTGGTAGGCAATAACAAGTGCTCGGCGGCACTAAATCAGGTGCTCGGCGGCACCAAATCAGAAACCATATGTCCTACCACAATCTGGGAGGTTCCAGTGCACATCGATGAATCCCAGAGGGAAAGCAAAAAAAATCCATCCCTGGGCTAGAAGATAATGTGGTATTGAAGGACAGGGTGGGCAAAGAACTGTCCCTGATATTGCCCTACAGGGGGTGCTATTCTGGCCCTGATAGCCTAACCACAGACCACCCGCCCTGATAAGAGCGACCCGTCCGGAACCTTACCCTATATAAAAATGGCCCTAGTAAGTCCCTAGCCCCTAGGCCCCTGACTTCCAGGTGATCACTATATAGATCTATGTGTTTTTGACTCATAAAAGTATATTATAAGTATATCGCACCCCTCTGTGTATCACACCTATCGATAGCACACCTATACCAGTCCTTAAAATGACTTTTGTGGCCCTATTAGCTAGCGTTTGGCGGCCAGATCAGGTTTATATATAAGGTAGGGGGTATGTCCATGTGCTGAAATGTCTCAATTGGCTGTCCTGTACCACCTGATGGATGTGTCATGGGTCAAAGTTGGTCAAAGTTCTTCACAATGTAAAAGAATATGGCGGGCGCGAATTTCTCCATATGTTCGGCGAATCGCAAACACGCAAAGTATATTATAAGTATATCGCACCCCTCTGTGTATCACACCTATCGATAGCACACCTATACCAGTCCTTAAAATGACTTTTGTGGCCCTATTAGCTAGCGTTTGGTGTCCCTAACAGCCTGTCCCTACTCCACACAGCAACCTCTCCCTACACTGGCAAAACATTGAATGTAAAATGGCGGCCAGATCAGGTTTATATATAAGGTAGGGGGTATGTCCATGTGCTGAAATGTCTCAATTGGCTGTCCTGTACCACCTGATGGATGTGTCATGGGTCAAAGTTGGTCAAAGTTCTTCACAATGTAAAAGAATATGGCGGGCGCGAATTTCTCCATATGTTCGGCGAATCGCAAACACGCAAAGTTTGCCGCGAAACGACCGCCGGGCGAACCGCAAGGTAATCTCTATTGACATATAACCGGCAGTTTGGCAGAATACAGAACATTGTCAAGGGATGTTTACCCATTCTTTACGATGACGGTGTTCTGTATAATGCCTTGAAGCACGGCTGCAAAATCATTTCCAGAAAAGCACCAACTTTGGCAGGCTCCCTTTCTCCCTCACTGTTTATAGCAAATAAAAACAAAAAGATGCAGGATATGTGGATTAAATATAGTGGATTTACAAAATGTGGAAATCACCCGTGCAAACCATGCAAATTTGTAACAGTGACTAAAACCTTCCAGAATGCTGATCATTCTCTGACCTTCTCTATCAAAACCTATATCAACTGCAATAGCACGGGGGTAGTCTATGTCATTCCATGTGTGGACTGTGATTTAATGTATGTCGGCAGTACTATACGTTAGTTTAAAAACAGGATCTTGGAACATTTGAACTATATTTTGAATCCTTCCATTTTAAATGTTTCAAACGTGGCTAAACATTTTATCCACACCCACAACCGCAGGATTGGATCCCTCCGTGCTTTTTCAGTTGAAAAAGTAGCGGTGCCCCTACGGGGTGCAGACCACCAAAGGAAAATACTTTTAAGGGAGGCATATTGGATCTTCCAACTAAATACAAGGGTACCTACAGGTCTCAGTCAAAGAAAGGAACTAAATGTATTTTTACCAATAGGGTCCTTGTTTTGTTTTGCTTTTGTTTCCCAAAGTGGAAATAATAACTCAAGATGTGTTTGGTCATTTCACCAGTTGCATGTAGATTAGTCTACTGTATTATTTTAAAATGGTGCCATATATTTCTGTTGTCCCAGTTCACATGAGGTGTTTTTTACTCTTCTGTCGCCACCAGACATCTGAGAAGCTCTGACAGACGTTCTTCAGAACCTCCTGCTTGAGGTTCTTTTGTTTTGCTTTCATTTTGTCATCTCGTTAGCCTCTCTCAGCTGTCATGTAGTTGCATTGATTGCATCCCTTTTAAATCCCTTCCCATACTGCATCACTTTGCGGTTTATACAACTTCCTGGAGTGTGTACATACTGGATGCTACAACTGATCCTTCTACAGATAAGTCTGTTCATTGATTTGTGTATTCCTGTTTGCTTGATCCTAGGTGACCCTGACTCCCTCCGTATTAAGTGTAGGGAGCCGGTGGTCGTGTCCCCTCACTATTATAGGGTGTTCAGGTGTCATACAGTCGAGGCACGAGGGCATACAATTTTCTATCATAGAGATCTTTGCATGGGCTGAGAAGACAGGGAGAGTTTCAGGGCTTAAATAGGGGTCACCCTTTTGTTCCTTAGTTTTGGATCAAGCCAGTCGGATCCTTACTTGTAACTTCTTGTTTTCTGTTACACCATCCGTGACATCTTCCTTTTACTTTGGTTTTCCAGCGGCATTGAACTACGGTTCTATTATAGGCCTATTAGAGGGGGGAGATCGCAGACAGAAACTTTTTAGTAGAGAGACATACTGGATGTTTAATCTTGGAACATGTATACCTAAAGGGGTTGAATAGAAAACATGATTTAACCCTAGAATATAAATGATACAATTTTCATCAATATTGAGTCTCCGTTCCACCTGACAGAATTTTCCCCTCTGTCAACATTCAACTAGTCACCAGGTGCTGATTCCAGGTGACGGGGATTATTCAATTAAGTGGGCATGTCTTTTGCCTGTGTATAAAATAGAGGTTTTTAAGTTTATTTGTTTGTCTTGATGAAGGGCTAAGATGTTATAGACAGAAACACGTTACAGCAAAGTGTCCTATTTGATGTCGGATTTTATGAAAGTCAAATAAAGCATTTTTATTAAGAAGAGCTGGAATCCATTGTTTCTTCATATTATGTTTACTATGTATGAGATAACCAACCCACAGACAAACACCTGTTAAGTGGTGAAGTAGGGGAAAAAAAAGTTTTTAGATGATCTACTAGTTGAAGAAATAGCTAAAATGACAATGAAAGGAGAAGTTATCATTATGGGAGATTTCAATCTTCCAGATATAAACTGGAAAACCAAAATAGCAAGTTCTACCAGGAGTACAGATATTCTAAATTCCCTACTGGGGTTATCCCTACAACAAATGGTTGAGGAGCCAACCCGGAGGGAGGCCATTTTGGATTTGATATTCACAAATGGGGATTCGGTATATGATGTCATTGTAGGCGAAACCTTGGGATCTAGTGATCACCAGTCAGTGTGGTTTAATATAAGAACTGTGAAAGAGTCCCACCACACAAAAACAAAAGTTTTAGATTTTAGAAAAACAGACTTTTCAAAAATGAAATTAGTCATAAATGAGTCCTTATCAGACTGGAACGGATTACATGGAGTCCAGGAGAAATGGGACTACTTAAAAGGTGCATTATTGAAGGCAACAGAAAATTCAATTAGACTTGTCAGTAAAAGCAAAAAAAGGAAGAGACCACTGTGGTACTCGGCAGAAGTGGCCCAAATCATTAAAAATAAAAAGCTAGCATTTTGTAATTATAAAAAAACCCAGAGCAATGAAGATAAGGAAATCTACAAGATTAGGCAGAAAGAGGCCAAGCAAGTTATAAGAACTTCTAAAGCGCAGGCAGAAGAAAAACTAGCTCAGTCTATGAAAAAAGGGGATAAGACATTCTTCAGATATATAAATGAAAAAAGGAAATTAAAACAAGGAATAACTAAATTAAAAACAAAGGACGGAAGGTATGTAGAAGAGAATAAAGGGCTAGCCGACTGCCTTAATGAATACTTCTGTTCAGTTTTTACAAAAGAAAAAGAAGGAGAAGGACCTCCACTAGAAAGGATGACTAATAAATCGTTTGATGCATGTGTCTTTACAGAGGAAGATGTTCTAAGTTTGCTGTCTAAAGTGAAGACAAATAAATCACAGGGGCCTGATGAGATACACCCAAAATTATTAAAAGAGCTTAGTGGTGAGCTGGCAAAACCGTTAACAGATTTATTTAACCAATCATTAGTAACAGGAGTCGTCCCGGAAGATTGGAAATTGGCAAATGTCGTGCCCATTCACAAGAAAGGTAGTAGGGAGGAATCAAGCAACTATAGACCAGTGAGTCTGACATCAATAGTAGGCAAATTAATGGAAACCCTATTAAAGGATAGGATTGTGGAACATCTAAAATCCCATGGATTGCAAGATGAAAAACAGCATGGGTTTACTTCAGGGAGATCATGTCAAACAAATCTTATAGATTTTTTTGACTGGGTGACTAAAATAATAGACGGTGGAGGTGCAGTAGACATCGCTTATCTGGATTTTAGTAAGGCTTTTGACACTGTCCCACATAGAAGACTTATCAATAAACTGCAGTCATTGAGCATGAACTCCAATATTGTTGAGTGGATTAGGCAGTGGCTGAGTGACAGACAACAGAGGGTTGTAGTCAATGGAGAACATTCAAAACAAGGTTATGTTACCAGTGGGATTCCACAGGGATCTGTACTGGGACCAATTTTGTTTAATATCTTCATAAGTGATATTGCAAAGGGCCTCGATGGTAAGGTTTGTCTTTTTGCTGATGACACAAAGATATGTAACAGGGTTGATGTTCCTGGAGGGAAACGCCAAATGGAAAAGGACTTAGGAAAACTAGAAGAATGGTCAGAACTCTGGCAACTGAAATTTAATGTGGATAAGTGCAAGATAATGCACCTGGGGCGTAAAAACCCAAGGGCAGAATATAGAATATTCGACACAGTCCTGACCTCAGTATCTGAGGAAAGGGATTTAGGAGTAATTATTTCAGAAGACTTAAAGGTGGGAAGACAATGTAATAAAGCAGCACGAAATGCAAGCAGAATGCTTGGATGTATAGGGAGAGGTATAAGCAGTAGAAAGAGTGAAGTGCTTATGCCGCTGTACAGAACACTGGTGAGACCTCACTTGGAGTATTGTGCGCAGTACTGGAGGCCATATCTCCAGAAGGATATAGATACTCTAGAGAGAGTTCAGAGAAGAGCTACTAAACTGGTCCATGGATTGCAGGATAAAACTTACCAGGAAAGGTTAAAAGACCTTAATATGTATAGCTTGGAAGAAAGAAGAGACCGAGGGGATATGATAGAAACTTTTAAATACATAAAGGGAATCAACTCGGTAAAGGAGGAGAGCATATTTAAAAGAAGAAAAACTACCACAAGAGGACACAGTTTTAAATTAGAGGGGCAAAGGTTTAAAAGTAATATAAGGAAGTATTACTTTACTGAGAGGGTAGTGGATGCATGGAATAGCCTTCCTGCAGAAGTGGTAGCTGCAAATACAGTGAAGGAGTTTAAGCATGCATGGGATAGGCATAAGGCCATCCTTCATATAAGATAGGGCCGGGGCTATTCATAGGATTCAGATATATTGGGCAGACTAGATGGGCCAAATGGTTCTTATCTGCCGACACATTCTATGTTTCTATGTTTCTATGTCATGTTACCGACCTCCCACTTGTTGGGGGAGAGTACATGGATCCTTAAATTTCCCAAACCGACAGACAACATTGTTACGACTAAGGACAAGGTGTCCAAAACGCGTAAATACTTGCTTGTTTTTGAAACTGTCTGCACTTGATATTGTAAAGAGGAATATTTCATTGAGAAAATTACACTGCTGAAACCTTTTCTTTTTTTCAAATTATCTAATTATCCAGGGGAGAAAGGTTCTCTGAACTTGGGCCTAGTCTGCAGGGGCTTGCACATGTAGGTCTTCTCTGTAGCTCTGCTCTGCTAAGACTCAACAACTAACTAAACAGGGGGAGAACCAAGTCCATGATCCTGGCAACCTAACCAGGTCTGCCTGTAATCATATATTGCCCATACATTGTCATTGGGTATATGTAGGGCATAAAAGAAATGTAACATGAAAATAACCTTTTAAGCAGTAATTAACCCTTTGAAGTAGTCCCCTGGGGGCACTGCAGCTACATACTGGAAGAGGACAATGCAGGGATAATGGATGACCCATGGATGGATCTTTGGCTTAACCCAACAATGTCTACTGGTTTCTAATGTGTATAGTAATGCCCTACTACAGGATGACAGCAGGGATAGAAAAGTTGGGCACATTGGATTTCAGAATGTAAAAGCTTATTCCCCTCTACTAAATGAAAAAACAAAGTATGCATGGCTGAGTCAGGGGGAATTTCTAGTTTATGGACAGCTTTAGCTTGTCCATAAACTAAGAAAATATAAAGTTGGTGGAAACACTAGTGTGTGAAATGAAAAGTTACACAATTTTCAGTATACATTTTAGTTCTTCATTTTCAAGCTTTCTTCTTGTCAGATAATGGAGGACTTTTTTTATATCAAAAGGCTAAAAACAAGTACAAACTTTAAGTTGTATGCAGCCACAATAGGGCACCCAAATAGTACTGCCTAATGTATCTCTGCATGGCTCTGACTTGATATAGTGGCATATGGAAGTTTCTATGGCATATATCACACCATTAGAAGCATTAGTCACACAGGCCTAAAGCCTCCTACACAAGTTTCTGCCATAAGCATGAAGTGTTATACTTCTCACACCAGAGACATGGACACAATTGTATCCAACTTAGGCAGCCTCTTTTAGCTAAATACTTCACAAATGAAATGTAAAGATACTAATGACGGTACATTAGCATGGCATTATTTGCAAGGTGATGATTATCTTGCAAGACGTTTTCAAATGCCCTTATGAGGAAAACTAACCCAGGAGATAATTAATTTTTCTGGAGATGTGTCTGGTTCACTACCAAAACTTGAGGATATTTATGCAAACCTATCTGGTGACAAATATTTTAGCAAATTTGATTTAGCAGAAGCTTACTTACAAATTAAAATGGAGGAAGATTCTAAAGTATTCCTGACATTGAATACTCCTAAAGGATTATATTGTTATAATAGACTGGTGTTTGAGGTTGCCTCTGCTCCAGCAATTAGGGAAAGGGCCATGGCGCAGGTATTACAAGGCTGTCCAATGATCCAATTCTTTTTGGACTACATCATTGTCACTGGAGAAGCTGATGAGATACGTCTGCAAAATCTCAAAACTGTCCTAAAACGATTTGAAGAATATGGACTCAGGGCTCGTCAAGAAAAGTGGGAATTCTTTAAATCGGGTATTACTTACTGTGGAAATACTATTGATGCAGAAGGCTTACACAAATGCCTTGATAAGGTTCAAGCTGTGGTGAACGCACCAAGGCCACAGAATGTGTCAAAGCTGTGGTCCTTTTTGGGGCATCTACTACAACTGGTTCCTACTAAACCTAGCCTCTGTGTTGCATCCATTAAAGGCTTTTCTCCAAAAAGGAAGGCCCTGGATATGGACTTGGCCTTTAAAGAAGTAAAGAGACTAGTGACATCTGTTACAGTGCTGACACACTATGACCCCGACTTATCCATAAAAGCTTGTGATGCTTCTTCTTGAGGCATTGGTGCAGTTTTTTCTTTCAATGCCTTCATTGGATTAATTCACTAAAAAGGTGGGATAACACCTTTTACTACAAAGTATTTGTTCACAAGCAGAAAGAAATCTGAATAACATAGATACTGGGGTTACCTTATAGACCACCCACTGCTCATATTATGCAGTGTGGTGGGACGGGGCTAACATAGTCCCCTTATTTTGACTCAGATCACACAAAACGTTAGGGATACCTCACAGACGCCGGCAACATAGTATTATGTCGAGGCAGCTGCAAGATCACAAGGAGTGCTATAGAGATGCCTCTTCTCTCTTTTTAGAGGAAAAGCACCTGTAAGCAAGCCCCAATAATGGCGATAGTGGATGGCTGAGTGTAGGATCATCGGACTCTAATTACAGATATGGAGGAGCCCACATATGTCCCTTCAGCCGTATATTACCCCCTATTCAACAGCACTGATTTTCTCAACACGTTTCACCACCAACTGTGGTGGATCATCAGGAGCAATACAGCTATGCATAGTTTCCCCTACAATAAATTAGCAAGTGCTGGGAACAAAGGTGTTATGCAAGCGGGTGTGGACCCACTGCGCCACTGACTGGGTATACTCCAAAGGGGCGTAACTAAGAAGCTACCTGGTATTAACTATAGCCCCTGATGGTGGGGATAGGCTTGGGACGTAGGGTAGATGCCAGGTGTCACTCCAGAGTAGTCCCCAAGTCAGTGGCAGATGACCAGGGGGTCAGAGTGCTCGGTGCAAGCACCGAGGGGACTTACAAGGCCTAGAGGTACGGTTCAGGACAGGCGGCAATCAAGCGAAGTCAGCAAACAAGATCTGAGGTCAGGGGAAGGCGGCAAACAGGCAAAGTCGATAAACAAAGTCAGAGGTCAGAGGCAGGTGGCAGAAAGCAAAGTCCAGTAGTTCAATAGCAGGATTCGGTACTCAGGAAGGCAGACAAAACACCTTTGCACAGGAACTAGACAGGCTAGACACTGAGGTTGCTCAGGCAACTTCCTGTAGTAGGAAGTGCCTTTAAATACCTGCTGCAATCCGGCCATTGGCTGTTGAGACAGAAGGCGTGTATGGGTTGCCACATAGGAAAGAGAGACACACCCACACAAGCTTCAGCACCAGTGCAAGTCTCCAGCAGCAAGGAAACACTGGCATGGATCACATGTAGCAGAGTTAAGTTAGTTGCTGCCTGTGTTTGTCAGCTGGACAGCAGGAGGGAAAAGAGGGAGCCCGGCGTCAATACCTGTGGATAGGGGCAGTGGCACCGGCACGGGCCGCTGGGCTAACAGTACCCCCCCCCTCTTCCTTATGCCCCTTCACCTCAGGCCTGGTCCTGGACAAGAATTTTTTCAGCAGAAGAGGGGCATTGATGTTCTCCCTGGCAAACCCCTTCCAATCCACCAGAAACAGGGTTTTCATCCCCAGACTGGCCTTTAACTCATAGACGTCACTGACTGCAACAGGAGCAGAGACATGTTTCTTTAAAAAACGATTCAGGATCACTGGCTTCAGCAGGGAGACATCGGAGCGAGGCTGGTAGCTTAAAGGGAACCTGTCACCCAAAAATCGCCTATTAAGCTGTTTACAGTACCTTATAGTGCTGTATAGTCGTTTCCTGATGCACTTTTTGTTAGTTTTGCAGCATGTATGCTCAGTCAGAAATCGATGTTATATTCAGCTGCTGCCCCGTGCTTCAAGTCAGGCTTGAAGTCACGGGGGCAGCGGCCTCGGCGTCTTACATGGCCCTCTCCCCGCCCCCTGCCTCTGTGACTGACAGCCGAAATCCGATTCCGGGACCGCGCTCAACGGCCGCATGCGCAGTAAAGGGCGGCAGGAGCGCGGTCCCGGCTGCCGCGCGTACTACGCGCCGTCTTACTTTCGCCGCACTGCGCATGCGCCCGACATCCTGTATCAAACGCGCCCGCGCCCGGCATCTTTGATGTACTCAGACATGGCTTGTGTCTCGGCTGGTGACAGAGGATAAATGCAACCACGGGGAGGTGAAGAACCAGGAATCAGATCAATTAGACAATCATAGGGCCTGTGTGGAGGTAACGTCTCAGCCTCCTTCTTATCAAAGACGTCGGCATAGGCATGGTATGCTGCAGGCAGGTTTTTAAGATCTGGTGGTACCCGGGGTAACCGAGCAGGCCGAACAGGAGAAAGACACTTTCCAAGGCAGTACTATCCCCAACGAAGCACCTCTCCAGACTTCCAATCAAGAACAGGTTCATGGGTATGGAGCCATGGAAGCCCCAAAAGAAGAGGGTGAGAAAGACTTCGAAGAACCAGGAACAAAATCTCTTCTGTATGAAGAGCTCCCACCTATAGTCTTACAGGTTCAGTACAAAATTGTACGGACTCAGAGCCCTTCCAACGACGGATGACACCATCAATGGTCTCTGCAGGCGTCGGACTGGAATGCGATATTGACCCACTATGGCTTGCTGCAGAAAGTTTCCTGCTGATCGAGAAGAGCCATCTTCGTGAACCGATTCTCTCCAAACGACAAGGTTGCCAGCAGAGTCAGTGGTGGAGAGGAATTATCTTCACCTAGAGCCGCCTCTCCAACGGACCCTAGGCTCGGGAGTTTCCAGGCTTCAGGGGACAAGCACGGAGCACATGATCAGAACCACCACAATAGAAACAAAGTCCTTTGGCACAGCGGTGCTCAAGTTCCTGTTCAGACAGCCTAACTCGGTCAACCTGCATGGGTTCAGGAACTGCAGACAACATGGAAGGCAGAGGGTTAGAGCCTTGCAGAAGGGAAGATGCCAGATGACAAGGCTTCCTCTCACGTGCCACTTCTCTGGCACGTTCTTGGAACTGTAAATCAATTTGAGTAGCCAAGGAGATGAGGTCATCCAGGGTGGAAGAAACATCCCGTCCGGCCAATTCATCTTTAATTCTCCCACAGAGGCCCTCCCAAAAGGTGGCCACAAGTGCCTCATTATTCTAGCCGAGTTCAGAGGCTAGCGTACGGAACTGGACTGCATACCGGCCCACGGATTGGTTCCCTTGACACAACTGCAGTAGGGAGGATGTGGCGGAGAAAGTGCGTCCGGGCTCGTCGAACACCCTGCGGAAGGCCTCAAGGAAGGCCTGTAGATTCATTATGACTGGGTCGTTCCTTTCCCAGAGGGGATTGAAAAAGTAATCTGCTCTCCAATATCTTTGTGTAAGGAAAGCTAAAAATCTCAACCGCAGTCAACCAAAGGTGTTCTCATGTTAAGTTCTGCTGAGCATCTGCCCCGCCCTGCTCAGTCTGTTCTCTTTTTTTACTAACAAAAGGTGTAAAAGGGGCTGGCCCAAAACAGGGGAACAGGAAGTGATGACATAGGAAGACAAGACACCATCATTTAGAATACCCTAGCCAACAAACACATGTATACAATAATCTACCATTACCACTGGAGCAAACTTTATCTAGCCTTGCTCAGTGATCAATGCCAGATAAAGTTACTATGATCCGCATGCATGTTTATTTACAGGACAGCGTCATTATCTCCAGCGGCTGATCAGGCGCACTAGAGACAACAAACGCACGTTCCTTTCATATATTGTTCTCCTAACAAATGCATCCACGCCAAGCCAATAAATCCGCGTCTTGCACGGGGGCCCTAGCCGGCATCCATACATGAACCAACAAAACACTGCACTGCTGAACACATTAGTCTCCCCCGACCCACAGCCCAGCGCTTAGCACATGGACCATTCGCCGACGGAGACCCCTGCGCCCAGCAGCTGTGACAGGACATACACGGGAAGATATCCACTCCAATGGTTTACCTGACACTGAGAGACATGATGACAATACACAATATATTAAATACACATCCTAATAAAATGTCCACAACAGTATTGATCTATACCAGTGCCCCCATAGTAAGGTGTGACATAAGAAAAGCCACTTTGGCTCAATCCGAGGCAAATTGATGAGGCAAAAGTTCAAAATTAAGGGTGCATTGATTTATGAACCCCCGACACTACTTAGGGTCACCGTTGAAACGTGGAGGAGCAGAGAGAAGAGGTCCAGATCCGGGTACATAGGAAGAGGACGGAGCAGGAGCCTAATTAACTTGGGCAGAGAAGCTTGATGACTCTGGTTTAGCAGATGTCAGGTCATTTTGATGCATATTCACATTGCATAGGTAGGACAATATTTGATCCTGACGCTCACGCTGCTGGGCCAACTCCTGGTGTAACTCGATGTTACTGGGAGGGTTAGGATCAGCGGGGTCCATGCCCTGAGCAAACTGTTATGCAAGCGGGTGTGGACCCACTGCGCCACTGACTGGGTATACTCCGGAGGGGCATAACTAAGCAGCTACCTGGTATTCACTAGAGCCCCTGATGGTGGGGATAGGCTAAGGCCGTAGAGTAGCTGCCGGGTGCCACTCCAGAGTAGTCCCCAAGTCAGTGGCAGCTGACCAGGGGGTCAGAGTACTTGGTGCAAGCACCGAGGGGACTTACGAGGCCTGGAGGCACGGGTCAGGACAGGCGGCAATCAAGCAAAGTCAACAAACAAGATCCGAGGTCAGGGGCAGGCGGCAAACAGGCAAAGTCCATAAACAAAGTCCGAGGTCAGAGGCAGGTGTCAGAAAGCAAAGTCCAGGAGTTCAATAGCAGGATTCGGTACACAGGAAGGCAGACAAAACACCTTTGCACAGGAACTAGACAGGCTAGACATTGAGGCTGCTCAGGCAACTTCCTGTAGTAGGAAGTGCCTTTAAATACCTGCTGCAATCCGGCCATTGGCTGTTGAGACAGAGGGTGTGTATGGGTTGCCACATAGGAAAGAGAGACACACCCACGCAAGCTTCAGCACCAGTGCAAGTCTCCAACAGCAAGGAAACAATGGCATGGATCACATGTAGCAGAGTTAAGTTAGTTGCTGCCCATGTTTGTCAGCTGGACAGCAGGAGGGAAAAGAGGGAGCCCGGCGGCCGTGCCTGCGGATAGGGGCAGCGGCGCTGGCACGGGCTGCTGGGCTAACAAAATGTCTGTGTCTCCCAGCTTGAAGCTCTTGTATGGCTGTAGTGTGCTCATCGCATTACCATCTATAAAAGCAGCTTATAATGTGATGGAAAAATTAAAACAGCCAGGAAAGGAAGCAATATAGGTAATAATAATACATTAGTAAGTGCCTTGTATTAACTTTGTCTACATGATAAATGCCACTTGCTGAAGTGATAAAAACCTTTTTAAGCTCCTTGGACTGTATAGTTTGAAGGTGGAAAATCTATTCCGCCTTCTATCTAAGGAACCGATTGTCTAAATCACCCCCTTTGTTGGGAAATTACAACCTTCTCAATACCTTGGAATTTTAGCACCTTAAGATCACCATTGTACCCATACAAGCCTAGCCACATTCATGTCTTCTGTCCTCCTAACATTGCCTAGATGTTCACCCATTCATCTTCTGAGTTCACTTATCGTCTTGCCCAAATACTGCAATCCACAGGCGCATGTGATCACGTAAATCACTCTTGTTGTTTTGCAGTTAATAAAGGTACAAATAAAGAAAGTGTCTCCTGTGAAAGAGCTAGTGATGATCTTTCCCACTAGAATGGCATTACATGCCACACATCCGCTGCATCTATAGGTGCCATTAAATGTATCAATAATTTGCAGGGTGCTGTCCTCTCTATGCAACTCATTGGGACTTAAAAGGGTCTCCCAATTTAAGCAATATGGGCCATGTCAGACGAAAGCCTTTTTATTTGCATCCCATAATGCTAATCATTTTACTAGGCATTCAAATCAGCCTCCTAAAAGGTTGTTTCTAGGTTGTTCCTTCCATTCTCATTTAGATCTTCTCCGACCAGATATATGTAAACTGTGCGACAAAAACAACTGAAACAAATAGATAGATCTGCCCATAAGACAATGTGGGACAAACTGTTCTGGCAAGAAATTACAATGGAGAACAAAAGTTGTGTCCTGGAAAGAGCATAGCACAAACTGGTGCACTTTCCTACACAGTGGAGGCCTCCCCTGAAATTACATGGAAACGTCATATTGATCAACTCAAGAAATTAAAGCTAGCCGATCTGGAAAACATGCCAATTCTAGTTCCTGCCTCACCTTTTGTTTTTCCTGCCTTGTCTGATACTGTACCTGCCATGTCAGATACTAAATTGCCTTCTGATTCTGTTACTGAGACTCTCGTGCCACCAATAGAAGTTAAAAAGAGTCAAAACCCTCTGACCAGTCCCCCACTACCTGCATAGAAAGACGTTACCCCACAAGAGAGCGGCATCCACCCGATCGCTTGAATTTGTGATAACTTGTTTTAATCCTGAATATCTCTGTTAGGGTTCATTTACATGACCGTGGTTTGGTTCCGCATCCGAGCCGCTTGGGTGCGGACCAATTCACTTCAATGGTGCCGCAAAAGATGTGGTTAGCACTCCGTGTGCTGTTCCGCATCCGTTGCTCCGTTCTGTGGCTCTGCAAAAATGATGTCACGTTTTATTCTTGTCTGTTTTGCAGAGAAGAATAAGCATTTCTATAAAGGGAAGTCCATTCCGTTCCGCAAATTGCGGAAGGCACACGGGCGGCCTCTGTGTTTTGCAGATCCGCAATTTTCTGTAAATACAGTTACATAACAACACAGTCTGGCTCCTGTATGTGTTACATAACAAAACAGTCACAATCTTGATGCAAACCATTTTTATAATGTAATTTGTCAAATTCCTCCCCCTATAGATAATTTGATTTAGTGATAGGAACACTTTAAGCTGCAGATTTTCCGGTAATTCCTCCGCTTATACAGTAGCAGGACAGACACCCATAAACCAAGGGCCCATTGATAACATTGCAGGTGCACATGGCAAACTAACAAAACCAATAAACAATGCACACTGCATCCATTACTATAAAAACGCAACACTTTATTATAACTGCAGGATTAAAATACAATTACGAGGTATTGACATTTACACCACAGATGAGGCACCAAAAGTGGCCAGAGATTACACAGTAATAGGAACAAAATATAAATAAAACAGGACATAAATCCAAATTATTGTAAGAGACCACACATGCAGGATAATACAGACCCAGAATGGCGCCTCAAACCAACCCAACACGCTTTTCGAGTTACTTCCTCAGAGAGTAGCGTACCGACTGAGGAAGCAACACGAAACACGTGTTTGGTTGGTGTGAGGCTGTATTATCCTACATGTGTGGTCTCTTGCAATAATTTGGATCTATGTCCTGTTTTATTTGACTGTATTTTGCTCTTATTACTGTTACTTGGTGCCTCATCTGTGGTGTAAATGGCAATACCTTGCAATTGTATTTTAATCCTGCAGTTATAATAAAGTGTTTCATTTTTATAGTAATGGATGCAGTGTGCATTGTTTATCTGTGTTTTTATTACATTAAGGCCTCATGCATATGACCGTTCAGTTTTTTTGCGGTCCGCAAACCGTGGATCCGCAAAAAAACTGAAGCTGCCTGTGTGCCTTCCCGCAATTTGCGGAACGGAATGGGCGGTCTATTGTAGAAATGCCTATTCTTGTCCGCAAAATGTAGAAGAATAGGACATTTAATTTTTTTTTTGCGGGGCTACGTGTGCTGTCCGCATCTTTTGCGGCCCCAATGAAGTGAATGGGTCGGCTTCCGAGCCGCAAAAACTGCGGCTTGGATGCGGACCAAAACAATGGTTGTGTGCATGAGGCCTAACAGCAAAGTGGATGAGATTTTATTAAGCCATCTATATGCTATGACAAAAACAGATAGCGTATTGACGTGTGATGAGTAGAGTTGAGCGGACACCTGGATGTTCGGGTTCGAGAAGTTCGGCCGAACTTCCCGGAAATGTTCGGGTTCGGGATCCGAACCCGATCCGAACTTCGTCCCAAACCCGAACCCCATTGAAGTCAATGGGGACCCGAACTTTTCGGCACTAAAAAGGCTGTAAAACAGCCCAGGAAAGGGCTAGAGGGCTGCAAAAGGCAGCAACATGTAGGTAAATCCCCTGCAAACAAATGTGGATAGGGAAATGAATAAAAATAAAAATAAAATAAATAAAAATTAACCAATATCAATTGGAGAGAGGTCCCATAGCAGAGAATCTGGCTTCACGTCACCCACCACTGGAACAGTCCATTCTCAGATATTTAGGCCCATCACCCAGGCAGAGGAGAGAGGTCCCGTAACAGAGAATCTGGCTTCATGTCAGCAGAGAATCAGTCTGCATGTCATAGCAGAGAATCAGGCTTCACGTCAGCCACCAGTGCAACAGTCCATTGTCATATATTTAGGCCCAGCACCCAGGCAGAGGAGAGAGGTCCCGTAACAGAGACTCTGACTTCATGTCAGCAGAGAATCAGTCTGCATGTCATAGCAGAGAATCAGGCTTCACGTCAGCCACCAGTGCAACAGTCCATTGTCATATATTTAGGCCCAGCACCCAGGCAGAGGAGAGAGGTCCCGTAACAGAGAATCTGTCTTCATGTCAGCAGAGAATCAGTCTGCATGTCATAGCAGAGAATCAGGCTTCACGTCAGCCACCACTGCAACAGTCCATTGTCAGATATTTAGGCCCAGCACCCAGGCAGAGGAGAGAGGTCCCGTAACAGAGAATCTGTCTTCATGTCAGCAGAGAATCAGTCTGCATGTCATAGCAGAGAATCAGGCTTCACGTCAGCCACCACTGCAACAGTCCATTGGCATATATTTAGGCCCCGGCACCCAGACAGAGGAGAGGTTCATTCAACTTTGGGTAGCCTCGCAATATAATGGTAAAATGAAAATAAAAATAGGATTGAATGAGGAAGTGCCCTGGAGTACAATAATATATGGTTAAGGGGAGGTAGTTAATGTCTAATCTGCACAAGGGATGGACAGGTCCTGTGGGATCCATGCCTGGTTCATTTTTATGAACGTCAGCTTGTCCACATTGGCTGTAGACAGGCGGCTGCGTTTGTCTGTAATGATGCCCCCTGCCGTGCTGAATACACGTTCAGACAAAACGCTGGCCGCCGGGCAGGCCAGCACCTCCAAGGCATAAAAGGCTAGCTCTGGCCACATGGACAATTTAGAGACCCAGAAGTTGAATGGGGCCGAACCATCAGTCAGTACAAGGAGGGGTGTGCACACGTACTGTTCCACCATGTTAGTGAAATGTTGCCTCCTGCTAACACGTTGCGTATCAGGTGGTGGTGCAGTTAGCTGTGGCGTGTTGACAAAACTTTTCCACATCTCTGCCATGCTAACCCTGCCCTCAGAGGAGCTGGCCGTGACACAGCTGCCTTGGCGACCTCTTGCTCCTCCTCTGCCTTGGCCTTGGGCTTCCACTTGTTCCCCTGTGACATTTGGGAATGCTCTCAGTAGCGCGTCTACCAACGTGCGCTTGTACTCGCGCATCTTCCTATCACGCTCCAGTGCAGGAAGTAAGGTGGGCACATTGTCTTTGTAGCGTGGATCCAGCAGGGTGGCAACCCAGTAGTCCGCACAGGTTAAAATGTGGGCAACTCTGCTGTCGTTGCGCAGGCACTGCAGCATGTAGTCGCTTATGTGTGCCAGGCTGCCCAGGGGTAAGGACAAGCTGTCCTCTGTGGGAGGCGTATCGTCATCGTCCTGCCTTTCCCCCCAGCCACGCATCAGTGATGGGCCCGAGCTGCGTTGGGTGCCACCCCGCTGTGACCATGCTTTATCCTCATCCTCCTCCACCTCCTCCTCATCCTCGTCCTCCTCGTCCTCCAGTAGTGGGCCCTGGCTGGCCACATTTGTACCTGGCCTCTGCTGTTGCAAAAAACCTCCCTCTGAGTCACTTCGAAGAGACTGGCCTGAAAGTGCTAAAAATGACCCCTCTTCCTCCTCCTCCTCCTCCTCCTGGGCCACCTCCTCTTCCATCATCGCCCTAAGTGTTTTCTCAAGGAGACATAGAAGTGGTATTGTAACGCTGATAACGGCGTCATCGCCACTGGCCATGTTGGTGGAGTACTCGAAACAGCGCAACAGGGCACACAGGTCTCGCATGGAGGCCCCGTCATTGGTGGTGAAGTGGTGCTGTTCCGCAGTGCGACTGACCCGTGCGTGCTGCAGCTGAAACTCCACTATGGCCTGCTGCTGCTCGCACAGTCTGTCCAGCATGTGCAAGGTGGAGTTCCACCTGGTGGGCACGTCGCATATGAGGCGGTGAGCGGGAAGGCCGAAGTTACGCTGTAGCGCAGACAGGCGAGCAGCGGCAGGATGTGAACGCCGGAAGCGCGAACAGACGGCCCTCACTTTATGCAGCAGCTCTGACATGTCGGGGTAGTTGTGAATGAACTTCTGCACCACCAAATTCAGCACATGCGCCAGGCAAGGGACGTGCGTCAAACCGGCTAGTCCCAGAGCTGCAACGAGATTTCGCCCATTATCGCACACCACCAGGCCGGGCTTGAGGCACACCGGCAGCAACCACTCGTCGGTCTGTTGTTCTATACCACGCCACAACTCCTGTGCGATGTGGGGCCTGTCCCCCAAACATATGAGTTTCAGAATGGCCTGCTGACGTTTACCCCGGGCTGTGCTGAAGTTGGTGGTGAAGGTGTGTGGCTGACTGGATGAGCAGGTGGAAGAAGAGGAGGAGGAAGCTGAGAAGGAGGAGGTGGCAACAGGAGGCAAAGAATGTTGCCCTGCGATCCTTGGCAGCGGAAGGACGTGCGCCAAACAGCTCTCCGCCTGGGGCCCAGCTGCCACTACATTTACCCAGTGTGCAGTTAGGGAGATATAGCGTCCCTGGCCGTGCTTACTGGTCCACGTATCTGTGGTTAGGTGGACCTTGCTACAGATGGCGTTGCGCAGTGCACACTTGATTTTATTGGATACTTGGTTGTGCAGGGAAGGCACGGCTCTCTTGGAGAAGTAGTGGCGGCTGGGAACAACATACTGTGGGACAGCAAGCGACATGAGCTGTTTGAAGCTGTCTGTGTCCACCAGCCTAAATGACAGCATTTCATAGGCCAGTAGTTTAGAAATGCTGGCATTCAGGGCCAGGGATCGAGGGTGGCTAGGTGGGAATTTACGCTTTCTCTCAAATGTTTGTGAGATGGAGAGCTGAACGCTGCCGTGTGACATGGTTGAGATGCTTGGTGACGGAGGTGGTGGTGGTGTTGGTGGTACATCCCCTGTTTGCTGGGCGGCAGGTGCCAACGTTCCTCCAGAGGCGGAGGAAGAGGCCGAGGCGGCAGCAGGAGAAGAGGCCGAGGCGGCAGCAGCAGAAGAGGCCGAGGCGGCAGCAGCAGAAGAGGTAGCAGGGGGAGCCTGAGTGACTTCCTTGTTTTTAAGGTGTTTACTCCACTGCAGTTCATGCTTTGCATGCAGGTGCCTGGTCATGCAGGTTGTGCTAAGGTTCAGAACGTTAATGCCTCGCTTCAGGCTCTGATGGCACAGCGTGCAAACCACTCGGGTCTTGTCGTCAGCACATTGTTTGAAGAAGTGCCATGCCAGGGAACTCCTTGAAGCTGCCTTTGGGGTGCTCGGTCCCAGATGGCGGCGGTCAGTAGCAGGCGGAGTCTCTTAGCGGTGGGTGTTCTGCTTTTGCCCACTGCTCCCTCTTTTGCTACGCTGTTGGCTCGGTCTCACCACTGCCTCTTCCTCCGAACTGTGAAAGTCAGTGGCACGACCTTCATTCCATGTGGGGTCTAGGACCTCATCGTCCCCTGCATCATCTTCCACCCAGTCTTGATCCCTGACCTCCTGTTCAGTCTGCACACTGCAGAAAGACGCAGCAGTTGGCACCTGTGTTTCGTCATCATCAGAGACTTGCTGAGGTGGTATTCCCATGTCCTCATCATCAGGAAACATAAGTGGTTGTGCGTCAGTGCATTCTATGTCTTCCACCGCTGGGGAAGGGCTAGGTGGATGCCCTTGGGAAACCCTGCCAGCAGAGTCTTCAAACAGCATAAGAGACTGCTGCATAACTTGAGGCTCAGACAGTTTCCCTGATATGCATGGGGGTGATGTGACAGACTGATGGGGTTGGTTTTCAGGCGCCATCTGTGCGCTTTCTGCAGAAGACTGGGTGGGAGATAATGTGAACGTGCTGGATCCACTGTCGGCCACCCAATTGACTAATGCCTGTACCTGCTCAGGCCTTACCATCCTTAGAACGGCATTGGGCCCCACCATATATCGCTGTAAATTCTGGCGGCTACTGGGACCTGAGGTAGTTGGTACACTAGGACGTGTGGATGTGGCAGAACGGCCACGTCCTCTCCCAGCACCAGAGGGTCCACTAACACCACCACGACCATGTCCACGTCCGCGTCCCTTACTAGATGTTTTCCTCATTGTTATCGTTCACCACAACAACAAAAATATTATTTGGCCCAATGTATTGAATTCAAATTCAGGCCTTTTTTTTACAGACACCTAACACTATCTGGCTATCTATTTAGGTACCGTATTACACTAATACAGGCACAGCAGTAACCACAGATTTAGCTGACTATGAATTTGAGGCCTAGTATTTAGGCGCTGGGTGACAGGTATACGTTTTACGGACAGAATTAGACTGGGATATGCACAGTAGCATGTGTGTGACGTTATTGAGAATGACCCTATCAGCACCTTGATTCTGATATACCCTTTTAGGGATGTATTTAAAGTAGGCCTGATACAGCAGAAACCACTAAATTAGGAAATTGCTAAATTGGGAATTGTATTTCAACCCAGAACAAAAACTGTGCTTTGACGGACACTAAATAACTTGCCCAGTCACAACAGTACAGCAGTAACGACAGATTTAGCTGGATATAAATTTGAGGCCTAGTATTTAGGCGCTGGGTGACAGGTATAGGTTTACTGACAGAATTAGACTTGGAAATGCACAGTAGCGTGTGTGTGAAGTTATTCAGAATGACCCTATGTGCACCTTGAATATTATATACCCTTTTAGGGATAGATTTAAAATAGCTCTGATACAGCAGAAACCACTAAATTAGGAAATTGCTAAATTGGGAATTGTATTTCAACCCAGAACAAAAAATGTGCTTTGACGGACACTAAATAACTTGCCCAGCCACAACAGTACAGCAGTAACAACAGATTTAGCTGAATATAAATTTGAGGCCTAGTATTTAGGCGCTGGGTGACAGGTATAGATTTACTGACAGAATTAGACTTGGAAATGCACAGTAGCGTGTGTGTGAAGTTATTCAGAATGACCCTATGTGCACCTTGAATATTATATACCCTTTTAGGGATAGATTTCAAATAGCTCTGATACAGCAGAAACCACTAAATTAGGAAATTGCTAAATTGGGAATTGTATTTCAACCCAGAACAAAAACTGTGCTTTGACGGACACTAAATAACTTGACCAGCCACACCAGTAATGACAGATTTAGCTGGATATAAACTTGAGGCCTAGTATTTAGGCGCTGGGTGACAGGTATACGTTTACTGACAGAATTAGACTGGGATATGGCCAAAAAATAACCACACTATTGATGGTTAAATGCACTTGGTGTGACAGCTTGACCAACCACACTACTGAGGGTTAAATGCACTTGGTGACAGGCGCAGCTTGCCCCTGATGTAGTATATGGCCAAAAAATAAACAGACTATTGCTGGTTAAATGCACTTGGTGTGACAGCTTGACCAACCACACTACTGAGGGTTAAATGCACTTGGTGACAGGCGCAGCTTGCCCCTGATGTAGTATATGGCCAAAAAATAAACAGACTATTGCTGGTTAAATGCACTTGGTGTGACAGCTTCACCCTGATGTAGGATTTAGCCAAAAAACAACCACACCATTGAGGGTTAAATGCACTTGGTGACAGCTTGCCCCTGATGTAGTATATGGCAAAAAAATAAACAGACTATTGCTGGTTAAATGCACTTGGTGTGACAGCTTCACCCTGATGTAGGATTTAGCCAAAAAACAACCACACCATTGAGGGTTAAATGCACTTGGTGGCAGCTTGTGCTGGCGCAACACAAGACACAAAATGGCCGCCAATCACCCCAGAAAAAAGTGACTGAAAAACGCTCTGGGCAGCCTAAAAACAGTGAGCAATTCAATAGCAGCAGTTCAATCATCCACAGCTGCAGATCGATCACTGGATGGAGTCTTTTGGAGGAGTTAATCAGCCTAATCTTGCCCTACTGTCGCAGCTGCAACCTCTCCCTACGCTAATCAGAGCAGAGTGACGGGCGGCGCTATGTGACTCCAGCTTAAATAGAGGCTGGGTCACATGGTGCTCTGGCCAATCACAGCCATGCCAATAGTAGGCATGGCTGTGACGGCCTCTTGGGGCAAGTAGTATGACGCTTGTTGATTGGCTTTTACGAAAATGTCCGGGTTCGGGACCGTGTCACGGACACCCCAAAATTCGGTACGAACCCGAACTATACAGTTCGGGTTCGCTCATCCCTAGTGATGAGTATTAGACATCCGCAGTATGTCACCTTTTTCACCATAAATTTCACTTTTTACAGTTCATTGGGAGAAATCCAAATCTGTATCAAAATCCACAAGAAAATCTGCATGCAAAAGCAAACACAACATGCATCTGGAGACTATGCAGACATTGAATACAGGGATTATAAACTGCATTAAATGGTTGTCTATTATAAAGACTAGGGGATAATTGTCTGGACACAGAGGGGGAGATTTATCAAAACTGATGGAAAGGAAAACTGGCTTAGTTGCCCTTAGGAACCAATCAGATTCCACCTTTCATTTTTCAGAGAACCTTTGTAAAATTAAAAATGCAATCTGATTGGTTGATATGGGCCATCTATCCTTCCACCAGTTTTGATAAATCTCCCCCAGTATTCTCCATTTGAATTAAGCATATGCAGTGTAACTCCATGGAACTGCTGGTGACAGCGGAGTAGGGAACAATGAGACAACCCAACCCCCTTTAATGCTATAAATGAATATGAAGTTTTTAGCACATATTTTGATCAAAATATATCAGCCCTTCTGATCCATAGATGGGACTCCATCACTCCATGCTAAAATGACCCACCTCTCCTTGAGCCTCCATAGAAGATCCAGCTATATTCTGCTGTAGTTGAAAACAATCTTAAAGGGGTTCTGTGGGATTTGTACATTAATGGCATATTCTCAGGAAAGGTCATCAATATGTGATTAGTGGGGGTCTGACTTCTGGCACCGCTATCGATCAGCTGTTTGAAGAGACCCTTGCTAGGCTGGTGATATCACCCAGGCACAGCTCAAGTGAATGGGCCTGAGCTGCAATACCAAGCACAGCCGCTATACAATGTACGGTGCTGTGCTTGGCAAGCTGTGAGGAGGGTGCAGCCTTCAACAGAGTGCCGTCGTCTCTTCAAACAGCTGATCGGAGTGGGTGCTGGTTGTCAGACCCCCACCAGTCACATATCGATGACCTATTCTTAGAAAAGGCCATCAATAAACAAATCCCGGACAGTGAGTAAGTATAGCATTAATGCAATTTGTAATCCATACATTCAATATTTGCAGCATGCTATGTTTGCCTTTTGTATTTCATCTATGACGTATGTGCACTCGTGGATCAGATGCAGATCCATTCATTTCAATTCTATTTGTTTCATTGTGTGCCGCCCGCATCTGTATGTCAGTTCTACCGTCCACGTTTTCCAGACAAGAATAGGCATTTTTAACATAGGGCGGGATATGCGGAACAGAAAAATGCAGGACGGCATCCGTGTTTTGTGAATAAAATGTAAAAATGTATTATTTTAAATTTTTTAATCACTTCCAAACCGGGCCATTTGCCCCTTCCTGACCAGACCTAATTTTGCAAATCTGACATATGTCACTAGGAAGGGGTGTAAATGGTCTGGTCTTTATCTGGTTTGGGATGTTCTAAAAAATGGGTGACTAGAACAGAAATGTTTTTGTGCTGCATTGTATTTCTTTGTGTTTTTTACTTTGCATGTCTTTCGAAGATTGATTTTTATTTATTTTTTCTTAAACTCACCTACGATTTATTGTCATGTTTATTTATATGATTCAAATTTGCTGAACACAGTCTTTTATCTATTGGAAGCTAGAGAGATGGAGGGTGAGAAGAATAGGGCGGTACAATAATTGAGGACTTGTTGGAACAATATATAAGGCAGACTTAGTTTGATAAAATGTGTAACCAGTGAGTCACAACTTCTAAATGCATTTTTAAATGACCAACATATTTCTGTGAAAGAATAATAACCACAAGACTGTAGTAAATAGCTTTTAGATTAAGTACACATTGAGCTCAATAGCTACTCAGAATTCTACATACGTGTACCTCTTCAGTGATCCTGTTTGGTTACATCTACATACTATAGTATGGAATGTCAGAAGGCCATGCATATTCAGTGAGCCTTCCAGATCTGCATAAACACAGGTGTGAAACAGGCCTAAAAGGGGATGTAGTCATAATATGATACTGTGATACTGACAATTTTTGTAATTTACTTTAATTACTTAAATCTTATATTTCAATTAGAAAAATTGCTCTAAAGTGGCCCATTTTGAGCCTCAGCAACGCTCCTCTGTCTTCTGCTTACATAACTGTGGACACTTGCTCAACACTGACCGTGTTATGTAAACAGAAGACAGAGGAGCGTTGCTGAGGCTCAAAATGGCCACTTTAGAGCAATTTTTCTAATAGAAATGTATGATTTCAGTAATTAAAATATATTACAAAAATGGTCAGTATCACTGCTCCTATAGAGCACTAAAATAAAAAAAGAATGACAGTTACACTTTAAGTTATGACTTATTCTCAAAGATCCCGCAACCCCACTGATCAGCTGACTTCCGGTGACACAGAACAGCTGATTGTAGAAGGTGTGGGGTGCTGTACCCCGATGATTACCTATAGTCTATTGTGATGAAAGTATGGACAACCCCTTTAATACGAAGGTATTGACATTCTAATCTAGTTATTCAGAAATGTTAATGGACCTAGAGAGTTTAAGATGTCCTAGAAATGTCAGATTCTTTGCACAGTGGTGCCCCAGTCCACCTGGCTGTGAAGGGAACTGCAGCTGGCCCAATGTATTTGAATGGTGTCATACTGCATCCTCAGGATAGGTTGGTGTCTCAGAGGTCAGAGCCCCACCAGTCTTAAAGTGATGGCGTATAACCTTTGGCACTCCAGCTGCTGTGAAACTACAACTCCCAGCATGCACACTTTCTTGGCTGTTCTTTTAACTCCCATGGAAGTGAAAGGGGGATTATGGGAGTTTTAGTTTCAGAACAGCTGGAGTGCTGAAGGTTTGCTTACCCCTGCTCTAGGTCATCAGTATCTGATCAATGAGGGTCTGATACCTGGGACCTCCGCCAATTAGATGTTTGAGAAGGCACCAGTGCTCCTGTGAGTGCCACAGCCTTCTCTGTGCTCACCAAGCACAGCACAGTACATTGTACAGCCGCTGTGTTTGGTATCGCGCTCAGCCCCATTCACATCTATGGGGCTGAGCTGTGCCTAGGCCACTTGACAAATGAACGTGTCATCACTGGCCTAGAAAAAAAACATGAGAAGGCTGGGTTGCTACTGCGAGCATTGATGCCTTCTCAAACAGCTGGTTGGTGGGGATCCCGGGTGTTGGACCCCTACCGATAAGATACTGATCACCTATCCAGAGTTATAAATTCTCGGAAAACCCTTTAAACATTCTAATATCGGGTACCATAGTAAATATCAATTGATACTTTTTTAGAAAAGAGTGATACTATAATTTACTGCAGCGGTCTCAAACACACAGGATGCCTGTAGACCCTGACACAGTTTTCTGTGGCACGCAAAACCTAAATGGGGGGGGGGCACTATTAAATAATGAGCACTTCCATTGTGAAAGCGCACATTAGTACAGGAAAGAAGGAGTGACTATGGCACCACTATTGCGGTGTTGACATTACTCACCCATCCCTGGTCCTGCTCTATGTCCTGAAAGTGAAAAGCTGGCACCAGGACACAGTGCTGTGCTGAAGAGCCAGACTGGTGACGGCGCGCCAGGAGGTGGAGAGTTCTTTTTTTTTGTCTGTTTTGAGGTCTGCATTTAGGGGATGGAGGTGTTGGGTGGGGGTTATAGGGGGAGCAGCGGTCTGTTTTGGTGTTGTACAAATTTGGGGATCTGATCTGAAGTCTGTATGAATTTGAGGCTGATTTGGAGTGTAATCTAGGTCTGATCTGGATTCTGTATAAGTTTGGGGTCTGATCTAGGGTCTGTATTAATTTGGGGACTGATTTAAGGTATAATCCTGGATCTCTATAAATTTAGGGTCTGTTCTGGGGTTGTATGAGTTTGGGGGCGGATTTGTGGTGTAATCTGTAGTCTGTATAAATGTGTGGGCTGATTTGGGGTCTGTATACATTTGTGGGCTGATCTGTAGTCTGTATGAATGTTTGGGCTGATCTGGGGTCTATATAAATTTGGGGGCTGATTTAGGTTGTAATGTGGAGTCTGTATGAACTTGTGTTAATTTTAAGGTCTGGTCTGGGGGTCTGTATTAATTATGGGGTCTAGTCTGGGATTCTGTATTAGTTTTGGGATCTTATCTGGGGTCTTTATTAGGAAGTGGTCATTCAGCCATTTGAAATATATTTTTGAAAACGGATTAAAATGCCACAAAAATAGTGATACCTCTTTAATCCCACTGTTCTCACCACTAGGGGAGCTCTTGACATCATTCCCAGTGTGACCTGGTCTGTGAGACGTGTATTGTATCATATTTCGAAATGCACACAGACCGTCAACTGTACATTTTTTCTATGTGCGGCCCATATAATCAGAAGAGTTTGAGACCCCTGAATTAAAGAGTTTTTCTGGGACTGAGATACTAATGGCTTATCCTCAGGATATGTCATTAATATCAGATTGTAGTGGTCCGAGACCTGGCACCCCCACTAATCAGCTATTTTGGTCAGCTACCGGCGCCTAACACTATGCAGTAGAAGGAAGTCCCCATGCACTGTGTAGTTTCTGGTGTGGTGTTAGCATGCTGCAGATCAGCTCTTGTATGGGAACTGAACTGCAATACCCCAGAACGACAACTGTACAGTGGGCTGAACCTTGTGCTTCCATCTCCACCCACTGTATAGCTTCCAGCAGCTGCCCAAAACAACTGATCTGTGGGGGTGCTAGATGTCGGACCCCTACCAACATTATAGGATAGGCTATCAATATCTAAGTACCATAAAACACCCAAATATACTGGGGGTAATTTATTAAGACGGGCGTTTTAGATGCCAGTCTTAATACCCCTTTAGTCTTTACATAACTTCAGTGTATTCACCGCCTGTCTAAATCTACTCTCTTGCTGGCGTAGATTTAGACCATTTTCTACGCCCGAAACAGGCTTAGAAACTGATATACGATACGGGCATGCCGTCAGCCCCCTTCCCTGCCCATACCACCCCCCCTTTTTTAGACCTGGTGTGAGCAGGAAAAAGTTGCAGATTGCAACTCAAATAACCTTTGTGCCACAATCTGTGACAGATATACACCAAACAGTTAGTAAATGACCCCCACTGTGTTGTTTTCATAAAGTACTTATTCAAAAAGAGGAGCCATGGATTTTATATGAATATCAAATGACAACAATAAAAATGCAATTTCCCATTCCACACATCTCGCCCTATGTTAAGAATGTCTGCAGCGTCCCACTAGTGTATGTGGGCACTGCAAAAGCTTGTTATATCATGCTGTATTTCATTCTTATGAAGAATCCCTGTTACCAGGCTGTCAGGTGCACTATATACATTCCACCACTAGATGGGGGTAGCACTACAGTATATATAGCACAGTCCAGGCTAGTTAGGGAGTGTTTAGAGTGTGGGAGTTGAAGGAGATTGAGTGAGGAGCAAGGGGGAAGGAGAGGACCCCCTTCTCTCAGCTCTCTCTTGGGCTCCACGGCCCAGAGGAGCCAATTCATTGTCTCAGTGTCAAGCAAGGAACATAGGCAGAGGTGAACTCTTTATTCTACCGTCTACTCTTCCGGAGAGCCAAGAGGATTTTACTAAGTTTATTGTGGAAAGACAAAGGAAGGACAATAGCCATTATTCTAGGTGCCTTTGTATCAAGGTGAAGGATTTATTAGCTTCCGGCAGCCTCACCGTTACTTCAACGGCAGATAGGCCATCTGTTGCATCACTTGTGTGTAGAGGACGAGGACTTGAGTCACCCTTACTGAGATTTGAGCAAGGCAAAGAGCTGAATACCAGTTAGTACACAACCTCCTACTGTAGCCTGAGAGATAGCCACATATACAGCCTGTTACTGGGATTTGCCACATCCTACCTACATGTTCATAAGAGACTGTTTATAACTGGATGTAAACTGCTGTCAAGATCCTGGTTACAGTAAAGTTCTTAGTTGGATTCAAACCTTGCCTCATTCTTCTATCTCCATACTACAACCACTCTCATCAATTTGCACCACCAAGGTGCTGGCGTCACGACACTACCTAATTCAGGTGCCCAGCCACACAAGCACCCAGAAAATCCAATCACCATCAAGGGCACCTCGATCACCACCTGGCCGGTGTCCCCTGTAATAGGGTGTGCCCCGGAGAATCTGGTGCTGTTCTCCCCTTCACTGCACTGCTGGCCCAGGGAGGCATCTGCTAACCGCGAGTAAACTATGAATTGTTGCACCCGTCGGCCCACCGTGAACCTGACGTGTTCTCCCCTGGGGAACGGCATGTTGCATGTCTATTATTGTCTGTAAAACGGACGAGAATAGGACATGTTGGAACAAACATATGAAGAAGAATTTTAAAGAGTTTTTGATGTTATTTATTTATTTTCCATGTCACTATCTATTTTCTTAAGAAAATTCCTAAAATTCTGCAGGATACAATGAAAGATATCACATATGTAATTATACATGATCCACCATTCACAATGGGTTATTATCAAAGCTTATCCATACTTTCCTTGTACAATGACCTCTGCATAGGTCACAGAACATGCCTAGAAAACTCTCCCATAGAAGTCAATAGGGTCCCCTCTTGATCATTGTGTCTATATAAGGCATATCGCTAAATGTTGTTCAGGCAAAATGGCTGTCCCATAATCATGTTCAAGAAATACAATAATCTACAATTAGAAAATAAAAACAGATCAGGAAATAAATGTATCACTATCTGGGTAACACATTTGCCTTAAGAGTAGTAGCATAGATACGGTGCCATACCAAGCTGATTACATAAAAACCATCACCATTACCAAGCTCATTACATAAGTACAACACCAGAGCCATGCAGTTTAGGACATACATACAGCATCATAATCAAGCTCATTACATGAATACAGCACTAAAACCAACATCAGTACATATATGCAGCACCAGAACCAAGTTGAGGACATAAATACAGCACCAGAACCAAATAAGGTGTAAAGGTTTATTGGGAGACATTGATTCACAAAAAAAAAATGCTACCAGCTATCTGATCAGATGGAGTTAGTGGCAGAATAGATATTTACATTTAGTGACTTACAGGTTATGTTTCCTCTGCAGTTATTCTCTTCCTTTTCTTTCCATCCAACTCAGACCACCATAATGACTTCTCCTGGCCACAACTCATCTCTGTATACAAACTCTTCTTAGTGCCTCACAGTGTGCCCAGAATATAATAGCAGAATACACTTTGCAACTGAATACAATCATGTCACATAATACGTATGCCCCTTGAAAATAAAATGCCATGCACACAGCAACCATAATGGTAATGCCACATGCTTGATGGTCCTGTAGATAGCGTCAAACACTCAGTTCCTCCATATATAATGCCTCATGCTCTGTGCCTCCTGCATATAGTGCCATGTGTCCTGTGCCCCCTTTATATAGCGGTCCTTTCTCTGTGCCCCTTTATATAGTGCCCTTGGTCTGTGCCAGTGCCAGGATCTCTGCCCCCTTTACATAGTACCTCACGCTCTGTGTCCCTGTGCAAACATACTCATCTGTCCCTGGTCCCACAATATCATCCAGTGATTCAGGCCTGGTCAGGACTACTCCTGCTGAACTTCACAGCTGGCAGTTGTGCAGTCTGCATAAAAAAAGCACCAAAAGGCAGGGCAGGAAAGTAACGGTGCTCTTGTCCGTTACAGTTAACAGTGTAACCTTTGGACACAGATACAGTTGAGTGCAGCAGGTCCAGAAAATGGGTGAATTCCTGGACCCAAAGCCCAAGTGACTCCTGGGACCAGAGGCAGCTCTTCCATTAGGCCACTTAGACCGCCGCCTAAGGCCTCGCGCTGGTGGGGGCCTCGCTGTGGCTCCCACCAGCACCTGACACCGCCGCAATTTAATTGTCTGCACTCTGCTTCTCCGGACCTAGTGAAGACATTAACTTAAGACAAGCCGCCACGGCCAGGCCGCTCGAGCCCCTCTGCTCTCTGCCTCTTTAAGAGAGCAGAGGCTGCTGGGGCTCAGAGTGTGCCGCCGCACAGGCACGTCTCTAAATGCAACGGCAGACCCGCCCCACCCCCAGAGCTCTAGGCAGGCAGGGAAAGAAGGAGCGCCAGCCGCCAGGTCCCTGCTCACCCCACCGGCTGTGTCT
This sequence comes from Bufo gargarizans, assembly GCF_014858855.1. NCBI lineage: Eukaryota > Metazoa > Chordata > Amphibia > Anura > Bufonidae > Bufo > Bufo gargarizans. Next base: position 199,824,871 of record NC_058086.1, read on the forward strand.
GTTGTCCAGTGACCCGACCCGACCGTTCTGGCTGCCGCCAGCGCCGCCCTGAAGACAGTCAGTGGTGGTGGACTGTCACTGTGGAGTGTGGACTGGTGCCACCGAACCGAAGAAGAATCCTCCAAGGTGTTCAGGTGTGTGTCCTTGTCCTGCTGGCTGCTGTACCCCCCCTGAGTCCCCCCTTCCTGGCAGTGTGGTGGGCAAATTACTTAATGGGGGCAGTGTAGGGGGCAAATTACATGATGGGGCAGTGTGGCGGACAAATTAATGGAGGCACTGTGGCAAACAAATTAATGGGGGCAGTGTGGGGGGCAAATTACTTAATGGGGCAGTGTGGGGGGCAAATTACTTAATGGGGCAGTGTGGGGGGCAAATTACTTAATGGGGCAGTGTGGGGGCAAATTACTTAATGGGGGCAGTGTGAGGGGCAAATTACTTAATGGGGGTAGTGTGGGGGGCAAATTACTTAATGGGGTAGTGTGGGGGCAAATTACTTAATGGGGCAGTGTGGGGGGCAAATTACTTAATGGGGAGAATGTGGGGGGCAAATTACTTAATGGGCGTAAATTACACAGTGTGGGGCAGATTAAATAATGGGAGCAAATTACATAGTGTGGGGCAGATTACATAATGGGAGCACTGTAGGGGGCAGTATTACTAATGAGGGCATTCTAGAAGGGAATTACTATTGGTGGGACTATGAGGAGCACTATTACTATGGAGGCACTATTATTTCTTCAGGATAGTATTTGGGGGTATTGGGGGCACAGCGAGCATCAAGATAACACTGTGGGGGCTCCAGGTTGGGGGATGATGATAGAAAAGTAAGGAAGCTAAGATGTCTGTGTGTCACACTCTGCAGAGATGAGGCGGCTGAGAGAAGTGTCCGGACTGAATGGAGAAGATGATGACAGAGAAGATCTACATCGGAGGAGACGTCACATGGAAGGCCCTGGATGTAACAGGTATGTGCTGCTGTATAGCGAGTACAGCAAAATGTGTGTGTGCGGGGGGAGGGTCGATTTAGAGAACTAGGCCAGGGTTAATGCAAAGTGTTAATATGCACTGTGAATATAAGCCCTGTACTGTGTTGTCACTGTGCATATTAACCCTTTACTGTGATGTCACTGCATATTAAAGGGGTACTCCGGGATAGGAAAATAAATCCCCTATCCAAAGGATATGAGATAAGTGTCTAATCGGGGGAAGGGGGGTCTGGACGTTGGGATCCCCGATGATCTCCTGTATGGTACTGCGGATCTCCTTGTGCTTGGAGCGGTGGTCAACACTCCCCCTTAATGTATCTATGGGAGAGCCGCAGATACAGCACTTGTGTATCTCCGAGTCTTCCATAGAGATACGTGGAGTGGGAGTGTTGACCACACCACTGCTCCGTGCGGTGGTTGACACAGCTTATTTCTAGAGGATTGAGCCGTGGCGCCGTACGGGAGAACACGGGCATCCCAACGATTTTCGTGGGGCCTCATGTTTGAGTTTCGCCTAAGGCCGCATAAAGTCTAGAGTTGCCTCTGCCTGGGACCCCTGTCTGCCGCTAGTTGGACGTCACTGCACAAGGCTCATCTTATTTTCAGTGGAGATAGGCTTTATTAAAAGCTACACCATGATCCTGTGAGGAGACACGTCCCTGCAGATTGCTAATGAAAGAAGTGATAACTCATGTTCACCGCTTTCAGCCGTTAAGAAAAAATAGAAACCTGGAAAATGATTAGGGTTAATTTGCTGTAGGCATGAGACTTTACAGTGCTGAATCTGCGTGACCTGAAAAAAATGTTAATGTCAGTCTTTGACATCAAGCGATTTTCTTTTTTTAGCTTTTTCTACAGGGTTCTTATTTGAAAAACAGCTGAAAAGTAGGTGAGAGGTGAAGTTGCTGTTGTGCTGGGCGCATGAATGTGGGTTAAACCATAAAGCCTACATTGTCAGAACAGCTGTCTCTTCAGTTTAAAAACAACAGTACGGAGAAAGCAGTTATCCTGTTCACCGAAATCTCAATTACTGCTGCAGTCATTTATTACTTAGTATTTATTTAGTGGTAACTTATTTTACAGCTCAGTATAGTTAAGGCTACTTTCACACTCGCGTTTCGTGCGGCTCCGTCATGGACGGATCCGTTCAGATAATACAACTGTCTGCGTCTGTTCAGAACGGATCCGTTTGTATTATATTAAACATAGCCAAGACGGACATTGAACACCATTGAAAGTCAATGGAGGACCCAATTCATTTTCTATTGTGCAAGATTGTATCTGTGAAAACGGATCCGTCCCCATTGACTAAGGCTACTTTCACACTGGCGTTTTGGTTTCCGTTTCTGAGATCCGTTCAGGGCTCTCACAAGCGGTCCAACACGGATCAGTTTTGCCCTAATGCATTCTCAATGGATAAGGTTCCGCTCAGAATGCATCAGTTTGCATCAGTTCAGTCTCCATTCCGCTTTGGGGGCGGACACCAAAACGCTGCTTGCAGCATTTTGGTGTCCGTCTGACGAAACTGAGCTAAACGGATCCGTTCCAACACACAATGTAAGTCAATGGTGACGGATCCGTTTTCTATGACACAATAAAAAATGGATCTGTCCTCCATTGACTTTCTATGGTGTTGAAGCGTCTTGGCAATGTTAAAGATAATACAAACTGATCCGTTCTGAACGGATGCAGACGTTTGTATTATCTGAATGGATCCGTCTGTGCATGAATGATCCGCACCAAACGCGAGTGTGAAAGTAGCCTTACATTGTGTGCCAGGACGGATCCGTTTGGCTCAGTTTCATGAGACGGACGTTTTGGTGTCCGCCTCCAGAGCAGAATGGAGACTGAACGGATACATTCTGAGCGGATCCTTTTCCATTCAGAATGCATTAGAATGTAAACTGATCCGTTTTGGCCTGCTTGTGAGATCCTTGAACGGATCTCACAAACAGAAAGCCAAAACGCCAGTGTGAACACATGCACATCAGCCTCCATCTGGCCCACCATTTAACTGCTTAAAGAGGTTGTGCCAGGGTTGCCAAACAGAATTTTTCTTTTTTCTGGACAACTTATCCCAAAATCATGGACAGCCAACATTTTTTTACAGACAAATTGGAAAACTGTAATGAATTATAAAGATTATAAGCACTGGTTAATTTCCACTGTGTATTTTGTAGTCTGAGACACTTCCTGTTTCCCTCGGACTGGCCAGCACTGGTGACATGCTGCAATGCTGGACAATCCACGGGCAGGGCTGGACAAGCAGAAAGTGTCTTGAGCTACCAAATTCACAGTATGCATCAGGTCATGAGAAGTAGTGCAGACCAGTGATGGCCAGTTCGCATTGTTCGCCAACGAACACATTCGGGCTGCCATCTTGATTCACAAGTCCGGCGATGCACAGGTAAGTCCTTACCTGTGCAGCGAGCAGGTCTGAAATCAAATGCGGTCACCGGGAGCAGGCAGTTCCGAGAACAGCCGCTGGGGGCCTCCATTGGGCTGTTCTCGGAACTGCCTGCTCCCAAGGACCGCATTTGTTTCAGACCGGCTCGCGACACAGGCACAGGTAAGGACTTACCTGTGCATCGCTGGACTTGTGAATCAAGATGGCAGCCCGCATGTGTTCGTGGGCGAACACTGCGAACTGGCCATCACTGGTGCAGACATCTTGTATGACAGAAAAGGAGTTGGTGGATCAGAGGATTACCAGCTGAATATGTTCTGACTTTAAAATTGGCACAACTGAAATATACAGTCATGTGAAAAAATTAGGACACCCTTTGAAAGCATGTGGTTTTTTGTAACATTTTTTATAAAAGGTTATTTCATCTCCGTTTCAACAATACAGAGAGATTAAAGTAATCCAACTAAACAAAGAAAACTGAAGAAAAGTCTTTTCAAGATCTTCTGTAAATGTCATTCTCCAAAAATGCCTATTCTAACTGAGGAAAAAGATAGGACACCCTCACATGTATTCCCTCTTAAATTGGCTCAGATCTCACACAGGTATATCACACCAGGTGCACATAATTAGTAGATCGTTACTCTGCATGTTGAATGAGGCTTGCCCTATTTAAACCTCAGACATTTAGTTTGGTGTGCTCCTGACTGTTGAAGTGAGAGTGAGCACCATGGTGAGAGCAAAAGAGCTGTCAGAGGACTTCAGAAAAAAGATTGTAGCAGCCTATGAGTCTGGGAAGGGATTTAAAAAGATCTCAAAAGATTTTGAAATCAGCCATTCCACTGTCCGGAAGATAGTCTACAAGTGGAGGGCTTTCAAAACAACTGCCAACATGCCCAGGACTGGTCGCCCCAGCAAGTTCACCCCAAGAGCAGACCGCAAGATGCTAAAAGAGGTCTCCAAAAACCCTAAAGTGTCATCTCGAGAACTACAGCAGGCTCTGGCTACTGTTGATGTAGAAGTACATGCCTCTACAATCAGAAAGAGACTGTACAAGTTTAACTTGCATGGGAGGTGTGCAAGGAGGAAACCTTTGCTTTCCAAGAGAAACATCGAGGCCAGACTGACATTTGCCAGAGATAAAGTTGACAAAGACCAGGACTTCTGGAATAATGTTCTTTGGACAGATGAGTCCAAAATTGAATTATTTGGACACAACAGCAGAGGACATGTTTGGCGTAAACCAAACACAGCATTCCAAGAAAAGAACCTCATACCAACTGTGAAGCATGGAGGTGGAAGTGTCATGGTTTGGGGCTGCTTTGCTGCAGCAGGACCTGGTCAGCTCACCATCATAGAATCCACGATGAATTCTACTGTGTATCAGAAGGTGCTTGAAGAACATGTGAGACCATCAGTTAGAAAATTAAAGCTGAAGCGGAACTGGACCATGCAACATGACAATGACCCAAAACATACTAGTAAATCAACCAAAGATTGGCTGAAAAAGAAGAAATGGAGAGTCCTGGAATGGCCAAGTCAAAGTCCAGATTTGAATCCCATTGAGATGCTGTGGGGTGACTTGAAAAGGGCTGTACGTGCAAGAAACCCCTCAAACATCTCACAGCTGGAAAAGTTCTGCATTGAGGAGTGGGGTAAAATTTCCTCAGACCGATGTCGAAGACTGGTAGATGGCTACAAGAACCGTCTCACTGCAGTTATTTCAGCCAAAGGAGGTAACACTCGCTATTAGGGGCAAGGGTGTCCTATCTTTTTCCTCAGTTAGAATAGGCATTTTTGTAGAATGACATTTACAGAAGATCTTGAAAAGACTTTTCTTCAGTTTTCTTTGTTAAGTCGGATTACTTTAATCTCTCTGTATTGTTGAAACGGAGATGAAATAACCTTTTATTAAAAATGTTACAAAAAACCACATGCTTTCAAAGGGTGTCCTAATTTTTTCACATGACTGTAAGGGTTAAAGGTTAGTTTTACAGCCTAGAATGTTAGCTTTCAAATGATAGCTCTTGTAGCAGATATAGAAAAAGAAAAAAGAAAATGGATGTGCCCGATCCAACATACAGGGAGTGCAGAATTATTAGGCAAGTTGTATTTTTGAGGATAAATTTTATTATTGAACAACAACATTGTTCTCAATGAACCCAAAAAACTCATTAATATCAAAGCTGAATATTTTTGGAAGTAGTTTTTAGTTTGTTTTTAGTTTTAGCTATTTTAGGGGGGTATCTGTGTGTGCAGGTGACTATTACTGTGCATAATTATTAGGCAACTTAACAAAAAACTAATATATACCCATTTCAATTATTTATTTTTACCAGTGAAACCAATATAACATCTCAACATTCACAAATATACATTTCTGACATTCAAAAACAAAACAAAAACAAATCAGTGACCAATATAGCCACCTTTCTTTGCAAGGACACTCAAAAGCCTGCCATCCATGGATTCTGTCAGTGTTTTGATCTGTTCACCATCAACATTGCGTGCAGCAGCAACCACAGCCTCCCAGACACTGTTCAGAGAGGTGTACTGTTTTCCCTCCTTGTAAATCTCACATTTGATGATGGACCACAGGTTCTCAATGGGGTTCAGATCAGGTGAACAAGGAGGCCATGTCATTAGATTTTCTTCTTTTATACCCTTTCTTGCCAGCCACGCTGTGGAGTACTTGGACGCGTGTGATGGAGCATTGTCCTGCATGAAAATCATGTTTTTCTTGAAGGATGCAGACTTCTTCCTGTACCACTGCTTGAAGAAGGTGTCTTCCAGAAACTGGCAGTAGGACTGGGAGTTGAGCTTGACTTCATCCTCAACCCGAAAAGGCCCCACAAGCTCATCTTTGATGATACCAGCCCAAACCAGTACTCCACCTCCACCTTGCTGGCGTCTGAGTCGGACTGGAGCTCTCTGCCCTTTACCAATCCAGCCACGGGCCCATCCATCTGGCCCATCAAGACTCATTCTCATTTCATCAGTCCATAAAACCTTTCATAAAATCAGTCTTGAGATATTTCTTGGCCCAGTCTTGATGTTTCAGCTTGTGTGTCTTGTTCAGTGGTGGTCGTCTTTCAGCCTTTTTTACCTTGGCCATGTCTCTGAGTATTGCACACCTTGTGCTTTTGGGCACTCCAGTGATATTGCAGCTCTGAAATATGGCCAAACTGGTGGCAAGTGGCATCTTGGCAGCTGCACGCTTGACTTTTCTCAGTTCATGGGCAGTTATTTTGCGCCTTGGTTTTTCCACACGCTTCTTGCGATCCTGTTGACTATTTTGAATGAAACGCTTGATTGTTCGATGATCACGCTTCAGAAGCTTTGCAATTTTAAGAGTGCTGCATCCCTCTGCAAGATATCTCACTATTTTTGACTTTTCTGAGCCTGTCAAGTCCTTCTTTTGACCCATTTTGCCAAATAATTATGCACACCTGATATAGGGTGTTGATGTCATTAGACCACACCCCTTCTCATTACAGAGATGCACATCACCTAATATGCTTAATTGGTAGTAGGCTTTTGAGCCTATACAGCTTGGAGTAAGACAACATGCATAAAGAGGATGATGTGGTCAAAATACTCATTTGCCTAATAATTCTGCACTCCCTGTATGACAGACACCGTTGCCAGAAGAACTCTATTGACTATTGTTATGTTCAGCGGGTACAAACCCGCTGTTCCATGAGTACACCCCTTGTTCTTCATAATACCTCTGATGGTGAGGATAGACAGGTGCTACCTCTAAGGGACATGTGGTAACCAGGACCTCGGTGTGGAACCACTGGACTGACCTCCAGGTGGTAGGTACACCCAGAGGGCGCTGGGAGGCCAGAGGCTGATCAGGCAGAGGTGTAGTCAGGGTACAAAGGGGGAGGTCGAGGCAGACAGCAAAGAAGCAAAGTCTGTGAATGTAGTTCTAGGTCGGGGCAGTCAGCAAATAGGCAAAGTCTCTTTATACAAGAAGCAGGGTCTGGTGCAGACTCACACAATAGGGCTAGCGACCAAATTGCTCAGGCGCCTTCCTGTAGAAGGAGGTGCCTTTAACCCTCCTCTTATGTTAGCTTTCTGTTACTATCCATGATGTTAACGGGTCGGTTTTGACCCGTGTCTTAAATCAGCCATAAAATACTCTCTGAACAATTATTTATCATCCAATTTGTTTCTTACCTCTTGGTTACCTTGTTAGGCTTCTTTATCCTTGAAAAGATTGGTTTTAATATTTTTGGTGTGACCCCTTAGACCTTTCTTTTGATAGCATACCTCTCATTTTCAAATTAAAAAAATGGTAAAATAAACCTCAATAGAATATTATAAGTAAATAAAAGGTTGTTATGTCACCAGAATGTTGCTGAGGAGTATTTGAACACATCTCTTAACTTTTTTTTTAAATATTTTTTTATTTTATTTTAATAACATTAACTATAATAACATTGATGGTGTTAGGGTCAATTTTGACCCATATATATTTACTTCAATAAAATAGCCAAAAGTCATTTTTTTTAACATAAAACGTTCATAAACAATGAAAAGCAAGTAATAATACAAAATGTAGACTTGCAAGGTCAAACAAACAACACACAATCAAGCAAGGCAAACCAATAGAAATCAAGTACTACTTTCAAAGCATCTTTGTGCAGGAACTTGCATGTGTTTGTGTGGGTGTTTTTAGATGCATGTGTGGCAAAAGCTGACACTTTTAGCATGTTCTTTGCAGATATATTTTTTACAGTGGAAGCATACCGTGTGTGTCTTTCTGTCCTTATTGCTGGGGCAGACCTGATACCTCTTTCTTTTAGAATCAGATGGCATCACTGGAGTTGTGGCTGTGGCTGTGCTGGTTGATGTTGAGGCAAGGCTAGATGATGATGAGGATGCTGGCACTGATTCTCTTTGTGTTGTTGATGGTGTGGATGGAGTGCTTGATGAACTCTGCATCTGTCTGATCACGGCTGCAGCCATTGGATCTCGAGACACCCGTTTCCTTTGCTCAATGTGTGCCTTGACAAGGGAACTTCCTAGCTCCTTGAGAAATATTCTCCGCTTGTTATTTTTTTGTGTGTTCCAACCTGGGTGGATGTGGGTCCATAACACAAATGCATTGTATGCAGACACATCTAGGATGTTAGAAAACACAGCCATCGGCCATCTCCTGGTCATTCGCTGACAAGTATAGGTAGCAGTCAGCTTGTCCAGGTTGTCCACTCCTCCTTTGTTTTTATTGTAATCCAGGATAATTGTGGGCTTTTTGTCACTTCTTGATGACATAGCTGCATCTTTGTGAAAAGTGGACATACAGTACAGACCAAAAGTTTGGACACACCTTCTCATTCAAAGAGTTTTCTTTATTTCATGACTATGAAAATTTTTGATTCACACTGAAGGCATCAAAACTATGAATTAACACATGTGGAATTACATACATAACAAAAAAGTGTGAAACAACTGAAAATATGTCATATTCTAGGTTCTTCAAAGTAGCCACCTTTTGCTTTGATTACTGCTTTGCACACTCTTGGCATTCTCTTGATGAGCTTCAAGAGGTAGTCACCTGAAATGGTTTTCACTTCATAGGTGTGCCCTGTCAGGTTTAATAAGTGGGATTTCTTACCTTATAAATGGGGTTGGGACCATCAGTTGCGTTGTGGAGATGTCAGGTGGATACACAGCTGATAGTCCCACTGAATAGACTGTTAGAATTTGAATTATGGCAAGAAAAAAGCAGCAAAAGTAAAGAAAAACGAGTGGCCAGCATTACTTTAAGAAATGAAGGTCAGTCAGTCTGAAAAATTGGGAAAACTTTGAAAGTGTCCCCAAGTGCAGTCACAAAAACCATTAAGCGCTACAAAGAAACTGGCTCACATGCGGACCGCCCCAGGAAAGGAAGACCAAGAGTCACCTCTGCTGCGGAGGATAAGTTCATCCAAGTCACCAGCCTCAGAAATCGCAGGTTAACAGCAGCTCAGATTAGAGACCAGGTCAATGCCACACAGAGTTCTAGCAGCAGACACATCTCTACAACAACTGTTAAGGGGAGACTGTGTGAATCAAGCCTTCATGGTAGAATATCTGCTAGGAAACCACTGCTAAGGACAGGCAACAAGCAGACGAGACTTGTTTGGGCTAAAGAACACAAGGAATGGACATTAGACCAGTGAAAATCTGTGCTTTGGTCTGATGAGTCCAAATTTGAGATCTTTGGTTCCAACCACCGTGTCTTTGTGCGACGCAGAAAAGGTGAACGGATGGACTCTACATGCCTGGTTCCCACCGTGAAGCATGGAGGAGGAGGTGTGATGGTGTGGGGGTGCTTTGCTGGTGACACTGTTGGGGATTTATTCAAAATTGAAGGCATACTGAACCAGCATGGCTACCACAGCATCTTGCAGCGGCATGCTATTCCATCCAGTTTGGTTTTGTTGGACCATCATTTATTTTTCAACAGGACAATGACCCCAAACACACCTCCAGGCTGTGTAAGGGCTATTTGACCATGAAGGAGAGTGATGGGGTGCTGCGCCAGATGACCTGGCCTCCACAGTCACCGGACCTGAACCCAATTGAGATGGTTTGGGGTGAGCTGGTCCGCAGAGTGAAGGCAAAAGGGTCAACAAGTGCTAAGCATCTGAGAACTTCTTCAAGACTGTTGGAAGACCATTTCAGATGACTACCTCTTAAAGCCCCTCAAGAGAATGCCAAGAGTGTGCAAAGCAGTAATCAAAGCAAAAGGTGGCTACTTTGAACCTATAATATGACATATTTTCAGTTGTTTCACACTTTTTTGTTATGTATATAATTCCACATGTGTTCATTCATAGTTTTGATGCCTTCAGTGTGAATCTAGAATTTTCATAGTCATGAAAATAAAGAAAACTCTTTGAATGAGAAGGTGTGTCCAAACTTTTGGTCTGTACTGTAAGTATCACTTTTTTTTTTTTTTGTGGACAATATGAAACAACAGTGGTGGTGTCTGTAAAAGCAAATTTTGAAGAAAGTGAAGCTCTGTCCTTCACCTGCAAAATTTCAGTGTGCAGCTCAGGTTTATTTATTTTTATTGTGCCTACCATGGTGAGTTTCCTCCTGAGAAGTTCTTGTCCAAGGTCATAGCTGGTAAAAAAAAATGTCAAGACGTGATATTGTTACCCCGCAGTCCAGTAGTCAAATCAAGGACTACACGTTGTCCTTGTTTTTTCTCAGGGATGCCACTTTTGAGTTTGCCGGTGTAAATCTGTAGGTTCCATGCATAGCTTGTTTTTTCATCACAGGCTGCCCAGATTTTTATGCCGTATTTGCCTGGCTTACTGGGCATATACTGCCGGAAGGGGCAATTTCCACGGAAAGGGATCAAACGTTCATCTACTGTTACCTAAGGCCCAGGGTTAAACATTAGTGGAAGGAGCTGAACCCATTTCTCCCAGACATCCCTTATGGGAGCAAGCTTGTCAGATTTTGCTCTAGTATCTCTGTTGTCAAATCTGAAAACTCTTGATATCATTCGAAAGGTGTGAAGTGACATTGTTGCTGGGAAGATATATCTGCCTCTTGACTTGTCCCAAAGACTATCAGTGGCCTCCAGCGAGAAGAAGAAAACCAATATAAGCATCTAGGCATTCCTCATTTATGTCATTCCACATGTTGCCATGGTCTTTTTTTCCTTCAAGGTTTGTCATTGCAATGATCACTTTTTTTAGTGACAATGGCATGAACAGTTCAAAACATGTTTTGATGTCACTTACTCTCGTCACAGCAAACCTTGTGATCCCAGGGGTCATTTTGATTACATCTGCAGCAGCTGCCCTGCCATGTAAGTCAGGAGGTTCTGAACTCCAACAGATCTTACCACTTTTTGATTTGAATGTTTCAGCAGGAACAGCAGCAGGTTCAGCACTGGTGGCCTCCTCATCAGACTCATCAGATGTGTCTATGTATTCTGGTTGATACTCTACTTCATCTTCTGCCTCAGAAACCTGCTCATCCATATCGCTATGCTGCTCTGTGTCCTCTGTCTCATTTTCATCCAAGATATAATCCAGTATTTGGCTTCCTGTAAATCTTCTCACTCTTGCATGCTGCATATTGGAGATGATTACTCTGCAAGTCAGCAACTCTGAAATGTATTGGTCCTATGTTTCTTTACTTTATTTCGAGAAGCAGACAAGCAGGCAAAGAGATGGGCCCCTCGCTAACTACAGCTCCCAGGGCTGAGAGGTGATTGGCTGTCAGTGTTACTAAGCAGAGAGAGTGTTTATGATTTCAGTTTTGGCACTTATTAGTGTCCTATAATCCTATATTATAACTGGGTCAGAATTGACCCTAACACCATAAACGTATTAATTTTAACCACAGTATTTTATAATTTAGTGAAAAGGATTCTTTTTCTATGACATTGTTTAAATAGAGGTTCCTGACAAAGTAAAAAAATCTTGATGCAATAAACAAATTTATGTGATACTTATAGACATTCAAAACCTGAAAACGGGTCGGTTCTGACCCTAACATAAGAGGAGGGTTAAATACATCTTGCAGACCAGCCATAGGCTGGGGAAGATAGGAGGCAAGCTTGTGCTGCCCGCACAAGCCCTATATGCACAGAAGAAACTCTGAGCCAGACTGCAAGCTCTGCTCAGAGCCATGAGGGGGATGTCGGCGGAAGGAGCGTAGACCACAGCTATGAACCCCGCTGCCCATGCCTGTCAGCATGGCACACAGCAGTGGGGAGAAGTGTGGAAGCCCAGCACCCGTGCCTACATGTGGGGACAGAATCTCAGGTGTGGGGTGCCAGGTTAACAACTATAATAGGGTATATAATGTTTTCATTATTGGGTCTATCATTCTGGCAGACAAAATGGTGCTGCGTGCAGGATAAATAACTCATTAGTTTTATAGCGCTGGTAATTACAGCAATAACAGTGTATGTACTTTTATTTTTTTGAGATAATAAAGCATTTTTAAATCTGAAAAAAGTTCTATCTTTTTTATAATTTACATATTTTATTAAGCGTTTTTTAAATGTTTAGTTTATCTATGGGACTTGACTATATGACTGCTTGATCGCTGACACACTACACTGCAATATTTCTGTAATGTAGTGTAATACGACTGTCAGAGTAACACTGACAGGCATCCTATTAAAGGAGCTGTGTCACTTCAGCAAGTGCCATTTATCATGTAGAGAAAGTTAATACAAGGCACATACTAATGCATTGTTATTGTCCATATTGCTTCCTTTGCTGCCCTGATTCCTTTTTCCATCACATTATACACTGCTCGTATCCTGGGATTATAGCCATCCTACAATCCATTAGTGGTGGCCTTGCTTGCACAATATAAAAAAAGCACCAGCCTATGTGCGCTCCCACGGTCTCGCCCACCAGAGACGCTGGCATTTTTTCCTACAGTGTGCAAGCATGACCACCACTGATGGATTGCAGGGTGGTCATAACCATGGCAATGAACAGTGTATACTGTGACAAAAAAAATATATTTAGTCAGCAAAGGAAGCAATATGGATAAAAACAATTAAAGCACAATGAGAGACCTGGGGGCCTTCCTTAGACCCGGCTGCCATGCAAACCCACTGCACACTGAATTTGCATTGCAGGGGTACCAGTGGAGTGACTGATCGAGTCCCCTTTGTCTGTCTAACTGCTTTCGTGCTGAAGTTGTCTTTATTAGAACACTAGGCCTCAGTTGGTGCTGCAGGCTTCTCATATTTCTGCTCTAGAAGACAAATGGGGTAATTGACGAATCGATATGTGCCACTTTTGTCGTATACCATGTTGCGGCAGAATCTGCGACTTTTTCCCCGCTCACGCCAGGTCTATATAAGGGAGCGTGATGTTGGCGGGAATGGGGCGGCCCGGCAGGCCCTTCTCATTCATCATTTCCTATGCCTGGGTTAGGTGTAGAAAAAGGTCTAAATATAATGTCACATTCTGACATCCATAACCTTTTTATATTTACGTTCACAAAGCTGTCCAAGAGCTCAGTTTTTGCATGGTGCCATATTCAACAATAAAACCTCAATATGGATGAAAAGGCCGTGGTCTTTATTAAATTCTTGGGGGTTACATAACTCAACCATTTTCAAACCAATATAAAATTCATATTAATAAATATTAAAGTCCGTTACTGAAATAATTTAAGTCCACCCAGAATTCTGAGCGACTAACCCCCCCCCCTAAAATAAAACAAAGACCGCGACAAATTTGCAGGGAGGGAGGGCGGGACAAGCTTCTTCTTTGCCCTTGACGCGTCGACTGCTCTTCACAGGTAAAATGCCTCCATAAATAGCCGAAATTCCCGCCACAGCTCCCTGCTAACCAATCCAGCATCGAGATAAAAATAGCAACTAGCCCAGCAACCGGACAGCAACAGATTTCACCAATAGAAACGCTGACCCATAAGGGAATTGACCAATCCTGAAGCTGTCCAGTATCTAACCGGCTCACTTAACCTGAGGAAAATAATAAGAAAAAGAAACAGGGGGGGGGGGGGGTAGAAACACCACAGAAAACCATGTTTCAATGGCACCATGAGGTGCAAAGCCCATTCAGGCCATGCCCCTATCAGGATGTAGTTGATATGGATCATCTCTAGTTCTTATTGATGCCTATTTAGAGTATCTATGAATTTTAATCACTTTTTTAAAAAAATTCTGGCGTATTAGATAAATACTCAGATATTTTAGGATACAGACATGCCAATTATGTTGTTTTTTTTGAACATTTTTAATTCTTTTTTGTTTTTTATATTTGTAGAGTGCTAATATGCTAAGATTTAGGTGCATATATTTAGCTTTTCTACGGTAGCCTTTATTGTTTAATAGTATTCCTTTTACTGATTGCACATCAGGGACGTTGGGGAAAGTTAGATCTTCTCTAGCCTCGCCAGCATGTCCAGACATGACTACATTCTTTCGCCAGACTGCCTGTGATATTTAAATTATGAGCTTCCTTCTGTACAAAATGGATGTTATTATCCATGCTTTGTTTTTCAGTGAACTTGCATTTCATTCCATTAATAGGGAGGAAGTTACTAAAACCAGTGTTTTATAAGCCGTTCTGAGTCTAAATTGCACTGGAGTAAGATGCAGAAAATTTATTGAAGGGGTTTCCCAGGAGTAAAATATTGATGACCATCATTGGTCACATGGCCTATGTGCATCCCAGTGCCAGTAAATGGGCCTGGGATGTAATATTAAGCACAACCACTATACAATACACTGTATGACGCTGTGCTTGGTATGCTGTGAGGAGGTCATCAATATTGTACCAGAAAAACCTGTTTAAGGTGGGGTTCATGTGTGCATTTTGAAGTCTGGCACTGTAATCCGGTCACTGTATCTCACGTATATGCCAGCTTTGAGACAGACAAACAATACTACATGCAACATTTTTTGTCCGACTGAAAGTCGCCATATATGCTGGAAGGTGGAGGGATTACCACCAGATCCCATTACAGTGAATGGGATCCGGCGGTCTGCGGTGGACTCTGGCAGTCTGTTCCGAAGTTCACAGCGCAGATGTGAACCCAGCCTTAGAGATACAGGCTGAGTGCCAGAAAATCAAATCTGTGCCAGCTATGAGCTGGCGTAGATTCGAGTTATATATATATTAAGGTCTGGCTTATATTGCTGCAAAAAACTGGTGTACTGTACGTGGCACGCTCCAGATTTATGTGCGCTACTGTCAAAGAATTGGTGCAGCTTTTGCCTGTCTCCTCTAGATGTACTGTAGGTTGGAGCTACACTCCGATCTTGGGCGTCACAGGTATGTTTTATGTCTGTTTCATGAAATAAGTGTATTCCTCATGAAAGACCACTGTGCCATTCCTTCTGTTCTTCCTAATGGAAGAGATTAATACATTGACAACATGTCATTGCCATTCTGCTTGTCAATAGTATGTTCTGTGGAGTTGATAAGCCAAAGTTCTGACTCCGACTTTGACTACAGCATTTTATCACATGCCAACTCTAGCTCCAACTCCGACTGTGGCCTATGCTCAGCTCAGTCACATTCAAGTTAAAGGGGCTGACCTGCAATACCCAGCACAACCCCTATACACTGTACGCCGCTGTGCATGACAAGCTGCAAGAAGGCCGCAGCACTCACATGGGCAACGGTGCCATCTTAAAGAACTGATCGGCTTTTGTCACAGGGGTCAGACCTCCGCTATTCAGACAATGATGACCTATCCAGAGGATATACATTCAAGTAGATGTTGACGGCAGCATGTTCATCCAAAGGTTCTTTATTGATAGTTAGTCCATGAAAATATGTACAAAAAGGTTAATAAAAAACAGCAATGTTTTGACTACTATGTAGTCTTTATCAAGCATAGTATGAAGTGCTCTCCCAGAATATTTATAGGGCATCAAATACCACCCACAATACCGCTAAACCAATCAACTCATCGCCCATCCCAGGCTTGAAAAACCACCAATACCAAATCACCATTCTGTGTTAATCATTGCGATTTACAAATATTAAATCCTATAGTGGAGAGCATTCAACAATGGACACCCTACCTCATGCACCTTTGTCCAGCTTGGCATCTCAAAATCCTCATTGTGCATGTACAAAACTACGCATTGCTTCCCCCATCATACCTAATCAAGTCATGTGGTCATTCTGCGATCACATGACCCATCATCAGCTGGTCTATCTAACTCACTGCTCCACTGACAGTTGCATAGTGGCCAGGATCTCATTAGCTACACCCATTCATGATGTCATCAAGTCATGTGATCCAACTCCAATCACGTGATCGCATCTTGCGCTTCACACTTGCTTAATCAGCTTCCGACTTGCGGCATCACGTAACTATGGGGATAGAAACCCTCCCCTAAATAATAGCCAATGGAATCATACTGGTCGCAGAGCATCTATCATATCAATCAATTCCAAAATATAAATCCAGCTGAGATGAACATACATCTATGGGGATATCATACAAAATGACAATTTAACTGATCGCCAGCTGTGTATATTCGTGCATGGTAAGGGTCCAGCGCTGTCCACTCCCCACCTTTATGAGCCTTTTTGTACATATTATTATGGACTATCAATAAAGAACCTTTGGATGAACATGCTGCCGTCAACCTCTACTTGAATGTCTATCTGTGGATTACCCTGGATCTGGTTTTTGCATGCCTAAAGGGGTATGGAAGATACAGGAGTCCTGCTCTAGATACTATTTATCACTATCCAGAGGATATGTCATCCAGAGGATAGGTCATGAGTTAAAAAGAGTCGAAAAAGCCCTTAACACAATTAGTCTCCATATTGTGTAAGGAAGTTGCTACCAAACCCTACCAGTACATAATACAGCACAATATTTATTTGGTCACATTACTCCCTGCTTTCCTGGATGTAATTAACATAGTCAAAACATAATATACAGCCATTCTAATAAGACAATATTAATCATGTTGCTATAATGTAAATCAGGGGTGGGTAATGTATGTGCATCAGATGACACCACCGGAAATATTTTCCATCAGACCTTAGAGCAGACCCCCAAATCAGACCCCAATCCTCATCAGACCCCCAAATCAGACCCCTATTCTTCATCAGACCTCAGATCAGACCCCAAAATCAGACCCCCAAGCTCCATCAGCCTCAAATCAGACCCCCCAACCTCTAACAGCCTCAGATCAGACCCTCAAAACCTCCATCAGCCTCAGATCAGTCTCCATCAGACTCAGATGAGACCCCCATCAGACTCCCCCAGACTTCATCAGCCTCAGATCAGACCTCCATCAGGTCCCCTTAGCCCCCATCAGACTCAGATCAGATCCCCAATCAGCTTCAGATCAGACCCTATCAGCCTCAAATCAGACCCCCCAGCCTCCATCAGCCTTAGATTAGCTCCCTATGAGACCCCCCAACACCTATAAGCCTCAGATCGGATGTAAAAAAAAATAATTACAAATAAAATAAACTTACTTCTCTTGCTCCAGATGGCGCTGCAGATCCATGACTCAACGCTCCCTGCACCACTTCTTCCCACCCACGCTGCACTGTGATCTGACGTCGGAAGGAGGGTGAGTACAGCCAGCGCACAGCAGCATGAAGGACGCCACCTCCCCAGGCCTCCTGCATGCTGATGACCGCTTCCATAATGGAATCAGTCATTAGCATTTGGACTATAAGACGAACTGTCACTTTTCTCCTACTTTTTGATGGAAAGAAGTGTCTTATAGTCTGAAAAATATGGTATTTCTTTTTTTAATCGTATTAACTATGCATCGTATTTTGGGCGCACTCTTACATGTGGATTCCTAGATTTGCTTCCATTGTTTTTTAAGGTGAAGAACACATCCGATTCCCAATTAGAGATATAGGACAATAGGGTTTTACAGGAATGATGTACCAGGTTCAAGAAAACTTGTATAATAAGGCCCATAGATTGTACTTATTGTGCTTTTATCCACACCTAACTACCCAATCCAAATACACCTTTAAATTGTGGTTTTGCTGCCTGTTGTTGTGAACAGGTATTTCATCTTCTCTTGTATCAGTGTGGCTTTTTTCAAAAATATGTATTACATTTGATGACAACATTTATTTTATGGAAAAGAAGAAAAGGTGTTGCCCTGTTTTCGACAATGTTAGGGCCAGTTCACATCACGTTTTATTTAAAATGGTATTCAAACATATCCCTCAGTCTATGAGGTTCAATGAGGAAAACAGAGTGAAAAGCATTTTGGACTCCACTTGAACTGGTTTCGTCTATGTACGTCTATTTTCCAGGAGACCATAGTGTGGTAGACTATGCTATTGTGTCATGCAATGTTACAGGCTCATTAAAACATTGCAGAATTATGATGGTACTCTTATGCCCTCTCTGGTTAATGTCTGGTACTACATGGTAATTTTATACAGATTTCATTGTTTAACATACTCATGGGTGCTAGTTAATAAGAATATAGGTGGTAATACATTAATATGTGACTTTTTGCTCTTTTTTGGAGTGTCTGGTTGGCTTGAAACCAATTTTTGTGACAAATTTACAAGATAAATTTTAAAAAAAAATTGTCGCACAAAATACATGCAGATTTTTTAGTCTAAAGACTAGTTACATTTATTACAAAGGCAAAAAGTCGCAATGATAAATGTGGCTAAAAATGTAGTTCCATCCACTAAACATCTGCCTAGGGTGACCACTTTCATAACCCCAAAAAGGAGGACATTACAGCCCCAAAAGGAGGACATGATACCCAGGACAGTGGGGCGCAATATTACAATACACAGAATTGAAACGATAAACTATATAAATAGCGTCAGAAATAGATAGATAGGATAAATGCTTGTATTACTCACCAAACTTGGTGCCTACTTGTGCTATTTAGCTCCTTTTTTTGCTGCCTACAAGAAATTGCTATTGGCTAGGAATTACATACAGTACTAGTTACAGGACCATATACAGTCCTAGCCACAGGACCCCCATACAGTCCTGGCTACAGAATCCCCATACAGTCCTGGCTACAGAACTTTCATACAGTAAGTACTGGTTACATTACTGTCCACGGGATCCCCATATGTTTTTGGCTACAGGACCACCATACAGTACTGGATACAGAACCCCCATATATTGCTGGCTACAGGATCCCCATAAACTACTAGTTACAGGACCCTGGACATCTACCTCAGTCGCAAGTTCTAGGATGGCCAGATGGCCGGGGTCTGTAACCATACTTTATTAGAGTCCCATAGCCAGTAATAAATGGGGGTTCCGTAACCAGTACTGTTTATTTGCTTGCAGATTAATTAACTCCTTCCTTGTGTTAATCAATCAGGTATATTCTCTTCCTCTGTTCATTTGTTTAATAACTGTATTGTTATTTCTCCCTAAGTCCAAGACTGACCAGGAGTGATATGAGGATTCGCTTGGGCCTTGCACTGTCCTGTTTGTTTTGTCTAGTTAGTTTTTGTTGTCTTTGTCTTTTCGTACATCCAGCTTTTCAATTTTTTTTGTTCACCAAGATGGATGCCCTTTGATGCAATTTCAATTGCAGTCTTTTTGTTTCTTGGGACGTGACTGCCCTGGGCTTAAGCAACAGGCATTTTTCTTCTCATATATTCAGGATTGGTGCAGCCAGAGGCGTACATTGAAATCATGGGGCCCCATAGCAAAACTTGGCATTGGGCCCTTCCTTCCACAAATATAAAGTACCATTTATGTAAAAAAAAAAAAAAAAATATATATATATATATATATATATATATACAGTCGGGTCCATAAATATTGGGACATTGACACAATTCGAACATTTTTGGCTCTATACACTACCGCAATGGATTTTAAATGAAACGAACAAGATGTGCTTTAACTGCAGAATGTCAGCTTTAATTTGAGGGTATTTACATCCAAATCAGGTAAACCGTGTAGGAATTACAACTGTTTGCATATGTGCCTCCCACTTGTTAAGGGACCAAAAGTAAGGGGACAATTGGCTTCTCAGCTGTTCCATGGCCAGGTGTGTGTTATTCCCTCATTATCCCAATTACAATAAGCAGATAAAAGGTCCAGAGTTCATTTCAAGTGTGCTATTTGCATTTAGAATCTGTTGCTGTCAACTCTAAAGATGAGATCCAAATAGCTGTCACTGTCAGTGAAAAGGGGAGAACCCTTCACACCCGTTAAAAAGAAAAAGAAAACACGTAATAGGCACCAAATTCCCTCAATCTTCCAAGTAACTCCATCCCGAGTCAGCCATCTTTCCTCTGACCGTTGAGGTTTTTTTTCCCCCCTCGTCGATCCGTAAAGCAAATGTAGGAATATAAAAAAGAGAGGATTAGGGTACAATTGAAGTTCTCTGGTCTTGAAGGCGGACCAGGCAACACAAAGAAGAGTACCTGAAGTAGAGGCTAATAGAGGCGCCAAGGGGTGGAGATGAAATTTCCAACAAGTAGTATATATAAGTTATGCTTGTTTCCAACTATAGAATAGGGTAGGCCGCACAGGTGCTTCGGTGGGTCAAGGGTATCCTTGCCCACTGTGGAGAGACAGAGGTGGTGTAGAAAGGAAAAAAAGGGGAGAACCCTTCACACCCGTTAAAAAGAAAAAGAAAACACGTAATAGGCGCCAAATTCCCTCTTTTGGCACCTATTACGTGTTTTCTTTTTCTTTTTAACGGGTGTGAAGGGTGCTCCCCTTTTTTTCCTTTCTACACCACCTCTGTCTCTCCACAGTGGGCAAGGATACCCTTGACCCACCGAAGCACCTGTGCGGCCTACCCTATTCTATAGTTGGAAACAAGCATAACTTATATATACTACTTGTTGGAAATTTCATCTCCACCCCTTGGCGCCTCTATTAGCCTCTACTTCAGGTACTCTTCTTTGTGTTGCCTGGTCCGCCTTCAAGACCAGAGAACTTCAATTATACCCTAATCCTCTCTTTTTTATATTCCTACATTTACTATCAGTGAAGCAAGCCATCATTAGGCTGAGAAAAATAAACAAACCCATCAGAGAGAAAGCAAAAACATTAGGCGTGGCCAAAACAACTGTTTGGAACATTCTTAAAAAGAAGGAACGCACCGGTGAGCTCAGCAACACCAAAAGACCCGGTAGACCACGGAAAACAACTGTGGTGGATGACCGAAGAATTCTTTCCCTGGTGAAGAAAACACCCTTCACAACAGTTGGCCAGATCAAGAACACTCTCCAGGAGGTAGGTGTATGTGTGTCAAAGTCAACAATCATGAGAAGACTTCACCAGAGGGAATACAGAGGGTTCACCACAAGATGTAAACCATTGGTGAGCCCTTTAAAAACAGGAAGGCCAGATTAGAGTTTGCCAAACGACATCTAAAAAAGCCTTTACAGTTCTGGAACAACATCCTATGGACAGATGAGACCAAGATCAACTTGTACCAGAGTGATGGGAAGAGAAGAGTATGGAGAAGGAAAGGAACTGCTCATGATCCTAAGCATATCACCTCATCAGTGAAGCATGGTTGGTGGTAGTGTCATGGCATGGGCATGTATGGCTGCCAATGGAACTGGTTCTCTTGTATTTATTGATGATGTGACTGCTGACAAAAGCAGCAGGATGAATTCTGAAGTGTTTCTGGCAATATTATCTGCTCCTATTCAGCCAAATGCTTCAGAACTCATTGGATGGCGCTTCACAGTGCAGATGAACAATCACCCAAAGCATACTGCAAAAGCAACCAAAGAGTTTTTTAAGGGAAAGAAGTGGAATGTTATGCAATGGCCAAGTCAATCACCTGACCTGAATCCGATTGAGCATGCATTTCACTTGCTGAAGACAAAACTGAAGGGAAAATGCCCCAAGAACAAGCAGGAACTAAAGACAGTTGCAGTCTTGGCCTGGCAAAGCATCACCAGGGATAAAACCCAGCGTCTGGTGATGTCAGGTTTATTGTAATTGACTGCAAAGGCCTTGCAACCAAGTATTCAAAATTGAAAGTTTGAGTTATAATTATTATTATGTCCCATTACTTTTGGTCCCTTAACATGTGGGAGGCAAATATGCAAACTGTTGATTTGGATGTAAATACCCTCAAATTAAAGCTGACAGTCTGCAGTTAAAGCACATCTTGTTCGTTTAATTTAAAATCCATTGTGGTGGTGTATAGAGCCAAAAATGTTAGAATTGTGTTGATGTCCCAATATTTATGGACCTGACTGTATATATAATGGTTCTTGCTGTCTCTGCAGAGTTCAGCACACAGATATCATAGGTTCCTCACTTTTTTTTATCATCCTTCCCCTTCTTGTGCCCGAACATTGTCATCCTGCTGCCATCCCCAATATTGTGGACTATGTGCTCCCCAGTGCCCCCAAATACTATACAAATTACACTGCCATAAAGATAGTCCCCCCCCCCATAATAATAGTGCTCTTAGATTGCCCCGAATATTAATAGTGGCCCCGACAGTACCCCCCAAAACAACCACTTTATTTGTAATGTCCTCTATATTGTGATTAGAGATGAGCGAATTTCCGCTTATGAAATTCGTTCACACTTTTCTTTGTGGTGAAAGGTGAATTGCATTATGGATTCCGTTACCACGAACCATAACGCAATTCTATGACGGAATGCATAACGGAATGCCTTTAGAGGCATTCAGTTATTCATTCCATCATAATAGAAGTCTATGGGCTGCAAAATGGATCCGTCCCGTTTCTGTTATGCAGAGGAGTCTCCTCCTGATAGAGTCCTCTCCTGCATAACAGAAACGGGATGGATCCGTTTGGCAGCCCATAGACATCTATTATGATGGAATGAATAATGGAATGCCTCTAAAGGCATTCCGTTATGCATTCTGTCATAGAATTGCGTTATGGTTCGTGGTAATGGTATCAATTCACCTTTCACCACAAAACAAGTGTGAACGATTTTTATAAGCGGAAATTCGCTCATCTCTAATTGTATAATAATACCCCCCTATAATGCCCCCAGCAGTAAGAAGGCTCCCCTTTAAAGCCCCTAGTGGTAATAAGTTATAGTGGCTCCAGTATTTTATAAAACCCCGTTGCAGTGCCCCATGTATAATATATATAATGCCCCCTGAAGTATATATAAAATGGCCCCCAGTGCAGTACATATAATGCCCCTCTCTGTATTGGCGCCATATATATATATATATATATATATATATACAGTACAGACCAAAAGTTTGGACACACCTTCTCATTCAAAGAGTTTTCTTTATTTTCATGACTATGAAAATTGTAGATTCACACTGAATGCATCAAAACTATGAATTAACACATGTGGAATTATATACATAACAAAAAAGTGTGAAACAACTGAAAATATGTCATATTCTAGGTTCTTCAAAGTAGCCACCTTTTGCTTTGATTACTGCTTTGCAAACTCTTGGCATTCTCTTGATGAGCTTCAAGAGGTAGTCACCTTAAATGGTCTTCCAACAGTCTTGAAGGAGTTCCCAGAGATGCTTAGCACTTGTTGGCCCTTTTGCCTTCACTCTGCGGTCCAGCTCACCCCAAACCATCTCGATTGGGTTCAGGTCCGGTGACTGTGGAGGCCAGGTCATCTGGCGCAGCCCCCTATCACTCTCCTTCATGGTCAAATAGCCCTTACACAGCCTGGAGGTGTGTTTGGGGTCATTGTCCTGTTGAAAAATAAATGATGGTCCAACTAAACGCAAACTGGATGGAATAGCATGCCGCTGCAAGATGCTGTGGTAGCCATGCTGGTTCAGTATGCCGTAAATTTTGAATAAATCCCCAACAGTGTCACCAGCAAAGCACCCCCACACCATCACACCTCCTCCTCCATGCTTCACGGTGGGAACCAGGCATGTAGAGTCCATCCGTTCACCTTTTCTGTGTCGCACAAAGACACGGTGGTTGGAACTAAAGATCTCAAATTTGGACTCATCAGACCAAAGCACAGATTTCCACTGCTCTAATGTCCATTCCTTGTGTTCTGTAGCCCAAACAAGTCTCTTCTGCTTGTTGCCTGTCCTTAGCAGTGGTTTCCTAGCAGATATTCTACCATGAAGGCCTGAATCACACAGTCTCCTCTTAACAGTTGTTCTAGAGATGTGACTGCTGCTAGAACTCTGTGTGGCATTGACCTGTTCTCTAATCTGAGCTGCTGTTAACCTTCGATTTCTGAGGCTGGTGACTCGGATGAACTTATCCTCTGCAGCAGAGGTGACTCTTGGTCTTCCTTTTCTGGGGCAGTCCGCATGTGAGCCAGTTTCTTTGTAGCGCTTGATGGTTTTTGTGACTGCACTTGGGGACACTTTCAAAGTTTTCCCAATTTTTCGGACTGACTGACCTTCATTTCTTAAAGTAATGATGGCCACTCGTTTTTCTTTACTTAGCTGCTTTTTTCTTGCCATAATACAAATTCTAACAGTCTATTCAGTAGGACTATCAGCTGTGTATCCACCTGACTTCTCCACAACGCAACTGATGGTCCCAACCCCATTTATAAGGCAAGAAATCCCACTTATTAAACCTGACAGGGCACACCTGTGAAGGGAAAACCATTTCAGGTGACTACCTCTTGAAGCTCATCAAGAGAATGCCAAGAGTGTGCAAAGCAGTAATCAAAGCAAAAGGTGGCTACTTTGAAGAACCTAGAATATGAATTCTTTTTTTTAGTTGTTTCACAATTTTTTGTTATGTATATAATTCCACATGTGTTAATTCATAGTTTTGATGCCTTTAGTGTAAATCTACAATTTTCATAGTCATGAAAATAAAGAAAACTCTTTGAATGAGAAGGTGTGTCCAAACTTTTGGTCTGTACTGTATATATATTATAATTACTGTATATTGAGGACAGTGTGTGCTGGTATATTGTTAAGGTTCAACTAGTGTGTATGTATGTATGTATATATGTGAACTACTTGTGTTTTCAAGTTTGGCGTACAAGGTTCGGGTTGTCTAAGAATTCCGTCATGGATTCCGCTACCACGGACAATAACTAATGGTCTGTGTTAGTGGAATCCATAACAGAATTCTTAGATAACCCGAACCTTGAAAACAGAAGTTCGCTCATCCCTATTCTTAAATTATAAATATTTAAAAACAACACACAAATCCTTATATTTTAAGGAATAAAGTATTGGTAGTATATAAATGCCTTGAACATTTTTTTTAATTCAATTAAGAAATTATATATATATTTTTTTTTTACCCAAGCAGACCTCCCTCCCTGCCATTAACTCTGCTTGCTTCTGATGCTTAGTGTGCACCAGGCAGAGTACATGGGGGGGGGGGGGGGGGATTCTGCCTAGGGCACAATGTCCTGTATGTAATATAAACAGCAGCAAGCAGAGTTCAAAGGGGTGGACCCCTACCATGAACTCTGCTACTGATGCTTATATAGAGAAGTGTTTCCCTCCCAAAAAAACAAACAACTGTGGTCACTGCTGCTTAGGAGGGCAGAATCACTGCCCCCCTCCCCCCCCCCCCCCCCCCCCAACAACCAGGTCATGAACTTCTTGTCACTCACTCAGTCTCTGGCTGTGCAGGTCCTGTCCGGCAGTCAGTCTTCACTGAGACAGGCAGGGCCAGCGTGGTGTCTCACATGGGGGCAGCAGTCCTCACTCTCTCTGGCTTCTGTATCTGTCGACTGCGCTGATTAGCCAGTTCAGCGCTCAGCTGACAGAGGAGAGAGAGCTTGGCTTACAGTGGGGACAGTCTGTAACTACGGCCGCCACAGAAACATACACAAAGTTTGTAAGCGGGTATAGGCCCTGGGAACAGGGGAAGCAGAGCCCATCAGAGCCCCAAGTAGGGACTCAAGCAGTATCTATTGTTATTGTAGTATAAGAAGGGGGCGGGGCTTTACATCCGCTCTGGGCCCCCTCCTCCCACAGGAGCAGCTGCGTGGTCTGCCTATATTAGAGATACGCCACTGGGTGCAGCTGCAGAAGCTTTTCATTTGGATCTTAATAGAAAGGCTATTCAGGCCTTTGGTCGGTGGACCTCTAAGCAGGGGTGTAGCTAAAGGCTCATGAGCAGGGCTGGCTGCAGGTTCATGTGGGCCCTTGGGCCATAAATCTCAGTGGGCCCTCTTGTAAGAAACAGTCATGTAATGCCTCTAAGTTTCATTATCCTGGTAAACTGTGTTAAAATGTAATGTAAAATGTCTGCAGTATTCGTTTGGTCAGTAGATGGCAGCATTTGTATTGGAGTTTACCATAGAGAGAGTGTATTACTGTGATACTGGCTCTTTAAGGCAGCAGCTAAGTGTTTAAGTGACACGCCCCTTATGATGTCAGCCTGCCTCAGTGTGAGCAGAAAGAAGGAGAAAGAGGGACTGGAACTGCAGCTGCCGCCATATTGGCAAGATAGAAAACAAGTTCTGTGCTGTGTAAGATGTGTGTGGAGATACTAAAGGACTTCCCTGTGCAGCCAAGCTGTATGAACTTCGGTCTAGAGACGGATGGAGTACAAAGAAACCGTGCATTTAGTGAAGCCAAGTTAAAAAGGACTGTGTGCAGCAACTAACCTGTGGAGCCGACATTGGGCTGAGTGGATTGCCCCAAACAGTAAAGAGACTCACAGTGCTGTCGAGGTACCGGACAGTAACTGTAAAATCCTGGATTATATTCAACTGGTTTTCCGGTCTGCTGAGGAGGACTTCTTTGTTGCGGATCCTGCGCTGGTTAAAGAAAAAGGACGACATCGGGCCCCACCGTGCACTTCCACAAACTGTAAGCGGTCCACTTGGACCACTGGGATAAGAGGGGTGCGCACCCGCTTGAAAGTTAGGTTCACTTAGGAACAGTTTCTGGGACTATTATTTTTTAGTGTCCGCACTGCGAATACAGACACAGCAAAGGTGAAAATTGTTGCGGTGTTTAAAGAGGACCTTTCACTTGTATAAACTATGTGAACTGAGTATGCTGCCATATAGAGCGGCGCCTGGGGATCTCACTGCACTTACTATTATCCCCGGGCGCCGCTCCGTTCTCCCGTTATAGGCTCCGGTACCTTTGCTCCTTAAGTTATAGTAGGCGGGTCTTCCCTTGTCCTGTGGGCGTCTCCTTCTCCTAGGCTGCAGCGCTGGCCAATCGCAGCGCACAGCTCACAGCCTGGGAGAAAAAAAACTCCCAGGCTGTGAGCTGTGCGCTGCGATTGGCCAGCGCTGCAGCCTAGGAGAAGGAGACGCCTACAGGACAAGGGAAGACCCGCCTACTATAACTTAAGGAGCAAAGGTACTGGAGCCTATAACGGGAGAACGGAGCGGCGCCTGGGGATAATAGTAAGTGCAGTGAGATCCCCGGGCGCCGCTCTATATGGCAGCATACTCAGTTCACATAGTTTATACAAGTGAAAGGTACTCTTTAACTTGTATTGTTTATACTGTTTTGAATATTTTGCTTGTCTTTACCTCTGTAACTTCACTGTTAACCTGCTTTTATGAATTTATAGTAAATGCAATTTTCTTAATCTTGACTTCTGCGTACGCACTCTTTTCTGGTGGTGGAGTCAAATCACCTGCCTTGTTCTCGGTTCACACTCTTGTGGCATTTGTCAAATGTCACCACGGCATCTGAGAGTGTTAAAAAACGCTGCTTAGACGCGCCTTCCCCCAGCGGAGATCAGAAAAAGCACACTGTTCTAAAAATGAGCCACATTCTGTACTAGGCTTCCAGACTCATTGTTAGTATATCCCAGTTCAGGCCACTAGATGGCAGCACTAAACTTTGATATAGTGATTTCTATAGAGAATAAAAGAGCAACTTCCATTATTCTGTATAAGCTGCAATCTGATGAAAAGTTTAAAAAAAAGTTTTGAAAATATTAATCAAACTTAAAATGTAAAAATCACCCCACTTTCCCAAAAAATAAACAAAAAAAGAATAAAATTATGGGCATCGTCACATGCAAAAACACCTATACTATTAAAATATTTAAAAAAAGTTAGCCCATATGGTGAAGGATTATAAGCAAAGAGTAAAATTAGGGGCATTGTCAAATGCCCCTAATGATTATATGAAAAAAATAAAAAGGCTGATTTGCAGTTTTTTCATCACTTTATCTCCCAAGAAAATTGGACAAAAAGTGATCAAGTCATACACACCCCAAAATGGTATTGTAAAAAAAGACAGATTTCCCTCAAATGAGCCCCCACACATCTCTGTAGACATAACTATTAAAAAAAGTTATGGGGGTCACCGGGGAGCAGGGGTTGTGTTAGTGTTGCCACTTTTCCCAACAAAAAATATTAGTTACACAAATTAAAAAGGTTGGTGTGTCTATTTAGCCTCTATTTTCTTAAATGATTTTGGCGGGATTTGAACTCAGAGCCTTCTACATGAAAGTCAAGAGTCTTAACCACTGGGATATAGAGCTTCATGTTAAACTGCTGTGCTTATATTATGACTAAAAACATCAGTAGTGGTTTCCCACATAATATGCATTCATATATATCAGAAGTATGATTTTATATACAGTACAGACCAAAAGTTTGGACACACCTTCTCAATCAAAGAGTTTTCTTTATTTTCATGACTATGGAAATTGTATATTCACACTGAAGGCATCAAAACTATGAATTAACACACGTGGAATTATATACATTACAAAAAAGTGTGAAACAACTGAAAATATGTCAGATTCTAGGTTCTTCAAAGTAGCCACCCTTTGCTCTGATTACTGCTTTGCACACTCTTGGCATTCTCTTGATGAGCTTCAAGAGGTAGTCATCTGAAATGGTCTTCCAACAGTCTTGAAGGAGTTCCCAGAGATGCTTTGCACTTGTTGGCCCTTTTGCCTTCACTCTGCGGTCCAGCTAACCCCAAACCATCTCGATTGAGTTCAGGTCCGCTGAGTGTGGAGGCCAGGTCATCTGACGCAGCACCCCATCACTCTCCTTCATGGTCAAATAGCCCTTACACAGCCTGGAGGTGTATTTGGGGTCATTGTCCTGTTAAAAAATAAATGATGGTCCAACTAAAAGCAGACCGGAAGGAATAGCATGCCGCTGTAAGATGTTGTGGTAGCCATGCTGGTTCAGTATGCCTTCAATTTTGAATAAATCCTCAACAGTGTCACCAGCAAAGCACCCCCACACCATCACACCTCCTCCTCCATGCTTCACGGTGGGAACCAGGCATGTAGAGTCCATCCGTTCACCTTTTCTGCGTCGCACAAAGACACGATGGTTGGAACCAAAGATCTCAAATTTGGACTCATCAGACCAAAGCACAGATTTCCACTGGTCTAATGTCCATTCCTTGTGTTCTTTAGCCCAAACAAGTCTCTTCTGCTTGTTGCCTGTCCTTAGCAGTGGTTTCCTAGCAGATATTCTACCATGAAGGCCTGATTCACACAGTCTCATCTTAACAGTTGTTCTATAGATGTGTCTGCTACTAGAACTCTGTGTGGCATTGACCTGGTCTCCAATCTGAGCTGTGATTTCTGAGGCTGGTGACTCGGATGAACTTATCCTCCGCAGCAGAGGTGACTCTTGGTCTTCCTTTCCTGGGCCGGTCCGCATGTGAGCCAGTTTCTTTGTAGCGCTTGATGGTTTTTGTGACTGCACTTGGGGACACTTTCAAAGTTTCCCCAATTTTTCAGACTGACTGACCTTCATTTCTTAAAGTAATGATGGCCACTTGTTTTTCTTTACTTAGCTGCCTTTTTCTTGCCATAATACAAATTCTAACAGTCTATTCAGTAGGACTATCAGCTGTGTATCCATCTGACTTCTCCACAACGCAACTGATGGTCCCAACCCCATTTATAAGGCAAGAAATCCCACTTATTAAACCTGACAGGGCATACCTGTGAAGTGAAAACCATTTCAGGTGACTACCTCTTGAAGCTCATCAAGAGAATGCCAAGAGTGTGCAAAGCAGTAATCAAAGCAAAGGGTGGCTACTTTGAAGAACCTAGAATATGACATATTTTCAGTTGTTTCACACTTATTTGTTATGTATATAATTCCACATGTGTTAATTCATAGTTTTGATGCCTTCAGTGTGAATCTACAATTTTCATAGTCATGAAAATAAAGAAAACTCTTTTAATGAGAAGGTGTGTCCAAACTTTTGGTCTGTACTGTAGCTTTCATGCTGCCTGAGGCAAAAATTTAAATGGCATGCCAAATTCCTGACCTAACTCTCTCTCCAACCAGAGGTGTAATTTGACCAGCATGTACTTTCTATAATACTAGTGTCTTCTTATGCAGCACATTGGTCTTTGGGCCCCTACAGGCTCTTGAACCCAGTAGCAACTGCTACCTCTGCACTCCTTTATAGCTACACCCATACCTGTGGTGTACACAGAGAAGTAAGGGCCCCATAGCAAGGATCACACCAGGCCCCCACACACAGGACAAAAGGGTTCTGCCTAAACCCTTTTAAATGACCCTTGGGGCATTTTTCCACTGCCTCATTTGCTAAAATGTGTTCCTTTAGAGCAGGGGTGCACAACGTTTCCTGGTTGGGGGCCACATTGCCAGACTTAACCAATGACGAGGGCCGAAATTAAAATTTAAAGGTGTATTAACAAGTGAAATATTGTACTTATGGCATATTGAACAGACATTTTATACCATTAATGTCTAGTTACACTTCCAGGACTCCCATCTAATGGGAGAAATAAATGAAAAATACATGTGAGCAGTCACAAGACATAGATATACATGTCTGTTACCAGATGGTTGGGGGCCGCACAGAATGGTATCAAGGGCTGCATGTGGCCCCCGGGCCGCAGGTTGTGCACCCCTGCTTTAGAGGGTAGAGTCCTGACTAAGTTTTCACCTCCAGTAGATGAGGAGACAATTCCAACTAAGAATGGGCCCCCTCTTACCCTGGGCCCCATAGCAGTCGCATGGTCTGCCGCTATGGTAATTACACCCTTGGCCCCTACCCCTAAATGTTACTTTACTTATGTACATCCTTATTCCCTTGCTTAACTTGTCCCTTCTCAATCTGGATTATTGGTCACTTGTATCCACTGGGTGGAGCAGAGAGCCAGTGTACTGTCATAGGGAGTTAATCTCTCACTATCTTATGCAGCCATCCAGATTTTCTGACATGGAGTTAGGGGTTTGAAATGGACTAATTTTATTGATCAGCTCTTACTTATAAGCTCCAAAGTGAACAGTACTCCTAGTAAGGAATTTGTGGCTGTTGTCTCCTGGGAATAGGTTCCCCTAAAACAAACTGGATGATCCAAACAAAATAAGTGGAGGTAGATATTCTGGAATAAAACCAACACCAAGGGACGTGCTGTTTACATCCACTTATTTCATTTGGCTCAGCTCTTAAGTATGTCGGAGGTATTTTGTGACCCTGAATTGATTATCATCCATTTGGGAGACAATGATTTGGGCAAGGCTGATATGATAGAGATAGTTTATAAGATTAAGGCTACTTTTTCAGTCTCCATTCCGCTCTGGAGGCGGAAATCAAAACGCTGCCTGCAGCGTTTTTCTGTTCGCGATGTGGTGCGGAGCAAGACGGATCCGTCCTGGCACACAATGTTTATCTGACACAATAGAAAACGGAACGGTCCCCCAATGGTGTTCATGACGGATCCGTCATGGCTATAGAAGACATGATACAACCGGATCCGTTCATGACGGATGCATGCGGTTGTATTATTGTAATGGAAATGTTTTTACAGATCTATGACGGACCTGCAAAAAACGCTAGTTTGAGAGTAGCCTACGTCTAGTTTAGTCTCTATTTGTTGCAGTGGCGACTCTAGGAACAATATATAGGGGGGGCACAAAGATACCAGTCAAAAATGGGGGGGCAAAAACAAAATAAGTATATATATAAATAAGATTACAAAATACAAGAGTATTGCGGTATGCAGGGATACATTTATAATAAAACTATTTACTTACAAAAGAAGCTATTCAGTCGTCTGCTGTGCCGTCCTCTGCTTGCTTCTTTCCCCTTCTTTCTAAAGAAATAAATATATCACCAGTCCGCAATAATGCTATGCAGCAGGTCCGAAAAGTGATGTGGGTTCAATCACGTTTAAAACAGGTACAATATATGGGGTTCGGACCGCGCTTCTGGTCCAGGTCAGTGTGCAAGTTCTTAATCCTTCTTACTTCCTCGTTTGCAGAGAGAGCCGAGGGCTGCAAATATCCCTCAAATAGATATCCTGCAACCAATGGAATTATAATAGTGTGAGTCCGTATGTAAAAGTAACCTGCATTGCACTGATTATACTCACACAATGCGAAAAAAACAGGGCGTGAATGCAATCCCTCCGTGGTAGGTTGTTCTTGTTCTGTCGGAACAGCCACGTTTCTATGCAATCTGGTTCGATCCCCACACGGACTCAAATGATGTATACCTCGGACAAATCTGTATTCCTCTTCTTCAGATTCCTGCAAATTTTAAGACAACTCTCTTAAAAGACAATTTTTAAAACGCATAAAATTACCAGCGTCTACTACTTCTGCCCGACCCGGGTTTCACTCCTAGAGCTTCGTCAGGGGCACACTTGATTTCACCCTCCCCCTCCTTTTTATTTGTCCATTGCAATAAAGCAGAATTACGGAGTATATAGATAATTCCCTACAAAAGTATGTACCAATGGCACCTTCTTATTTGAAGAATAGCGGGAGTGTGGTTGAAATAATAAAGGAATTGCAGGGTATTGGGGAGAATACATGGATGGCTACCATCGACGTATCGTCTCTATATACCATCATCTCGAAAAAATTAGGACTGCAAGCAATAAGAGAGACCCTGTACAATGACCCTGATATGACCAGGGCACAAGCGGATTTTATAATACGATGTGTCGAATTCTGTCTAAACCATAACTATTTCTGGTTCAAGGATCAGTTTTACCTACAGAGGGTCGGGACGGCGATGGGGGCGAAATTCGCCCCCAGTTTCGCTAACATTTTCATGACCAGGTGGGAAAAGCAGTTCATTGACCCCGAGCTGAAAAAATCCAGGAAAAGGGGAACCCTTAAAACCTGGAAAAGATATATAGATGATTGCCTGCTGATATGGGAAGGGGATAAAAACCTACTTGAGACCTTCATTGCAAATTTGGAAAACAAAGAATGGAACCTTAGTTTTACAAGTACGATCAGTGCAGTTGCTGTGGATTTTCTGGACCTAACTATATATGCCGAAGAAGGACGGCTCAAAACTAAAAACTTTTTTAAACCAACTGATGTCAACGGCTATATAGATTCAACGAGCTGTCATTATGCCCCTTGGTTACTTAATGTACCGAAGGGACAGGTCCAGAGAATCCAGCGCAACTGCACTGATTCGGCCATTTTTAAAAAAACAAAGCAATGTAATAAAGGAGCGCTTTGTGGAAAAGGGCTATAAAAATGAAGACCTGGAGAGGTTTATAAAAGAGGTAACCAAACAACAAGAGGGAACCTCTAATAAACTAAAAAGAACAGAGAAGACCATTGATTTTCGTTTTTCATTCATAACCCAGTTCACACAGTGCTCTGGTGAACTGAAAAACGCAATCAAAAAGAACTGGTCAATTTTAAAAAATGACCCAGTGTTGGGACTTGTGATTCCTGAGCAACCGACAGTCATCTATAAAAAGGCTCCCAACTTACAAAATACATTGGTACACAGCGCCAATCGTTTTGAAAATAAACACGAGAACAAACAAACAAAAAATAGCTTAAATTGGTGTGGTTTTTGCATTCCATGCAAGAACAGAAAAAGAACAGAAAAACAAAAAAAGAATATGTCAATTAAAAGTACCAACAAAGATAAACAATTAGAAGTAGTAGGTGAAATGACATGTCATAGTAAAGGGGTTGTATATGTACTGGAGTGCCCTTGTGGCCTCCAGTATGTTGGACGGACTATTAGACCTCTAAAAGTCCGTGTACAGGAACACATAAGAAACATAAAAAAAGGTCTTGAAAGTCATGGAGTATCGGCTCATTATAAAAAATACCACCAAAAAAATCCAGAAGGTCTAAAGTTTATGGGAGTAGAATCCGTACAAAATCATTGGAGGGGAGGCAGTCTTTTGGAAAAAATTAATAAACAAGAAACCAAGTGGATATACCAATTAGGTACACTACAGCCGGGAGGTCTAAACGTTGATTTCGACCTACAAACTGTATTGAATTAGAGTAAAAAACAATATATAAAAAAAGCATGCTCATGTGAATGGGGACTTAATAGCATCCGTCTTCTTCCCCCTGGGGATGAGGAGATTCCAGTATAGGGTTAACAGCAGGATAGGAAAACACTGTGGAGGAACAGATCTGATTCCTGCTTTATTGCAATGGACAAATAAAAAGGAGGGGGAGGGTGAAATCAAGTGTGCCCCTGATGAAGCTCTAGGAGTGAAACCCGGGTCGGGCAGAAGTAGTAGACGCTGGGAATTTTATGCGTTTTAAAAATTGTCTTTTAAGAGAGTTGTCTTAAAATTTGCAGGAATCTAAAGAAAAGGAATACAGATTTGTCCGAGGTATACATCATTTGAGTCCGTGTGGGGATCGAACCAGATTGCATAGAAACGTGGCTGTTCCGACAGAACAAGAACAACCTACCACGGAGGGATTGCATTCACGCCCTGTTTTTTTCACATTGTGTGAGTATAATCAGTGCAATGCAGGTTACTTTTACATACGGACTCACACTATTATAATTCCATTGGTTGCAGGATATCTATTTGAGGGATATTTGCAGCCCTCGGCTCTCTCTGTAAACGAGGAAGTAAGAAGGATTAAGAACTTGCACACTGACCTGGACCAGAAGCGCGGTCCGAACCCCATATATTGTTCCCCTTCTTTCTGTCTCTCGTCAGTGCGCAGGCGCACTGTTATGGGGGTCTTTGGAAGACACACTGTTATGGGGGCATTTGTTGCTGACACATTATGCCTCTCATTAGCCCTCATTATGCCTCTCATATCAGCCCCCATATCAGCCCTTATGCCTTATTAGCCCCCATTATTCCTCTTATTAGCCCCCATTATAAGCCCTTATGCCTCATTAGCCCCCATTATTCCTCTTATTAGCCCCCATTATCCCTCTTATCACCCCCATATCAGCCCCCATGCCTCTCATTAGCCCCCATATCAGCCCTTATGCCTCATTAACCCCCATATCAGCCCTTATGCCTCATTAGCCCCCATTATTCCTCCTATTAGCACCCATTATTCCTCTTATTAGCCCCCATTTTGCCTCATTAGCCCCCATTATAAGCCATTATGGCTCATTAGCCCACATTATGCCTAATTAGCTCCCATATGCCTAATTATCCCCCAGTATGCCTCTTATTAGCGCCCATATGCCTCATTAGCCCCCATATGCCTCATTAGCCCCTATATGCCTCATTAGCCCCTATATGCCTCATTAGCCCCCATATGCCTCTTATAGTCTAATTAGCCCCCATTGTGTCTCTAATTAGCCCCATTATGCATCATTAGCCCCCATATGCCTCCAATTAGCCCCCATATGCCTCCAATTAGCCCCCATAGCCCCCAATTAGCCCCCATAGCCCCCATATGCCTTCTATTGGCCCTCATATGCCTCCAATTAGCCCCCATAGCTCCCATATGCCTCAAATTAGCCCCATATGCCTCCAATTAGCCCCTATAGCCCCCATATGCCTCCAATTAGCCCCCATATGCCTTCTATTAGCCCCCATAGCCCCCATATGCCTCCAATTAGCTCCCATATGCCTCCTATTAGCCCCCATATGCCTCCAATTAGCCCCCATAGCCCCTATATGCCTCCATTTAGCCCCCATGTGCCTCCAATTAGCCCCCATTATCCCAGCAGCCACATTTTTTATAAAATAATAAAACACTTACCTCTCCTGCTCCTGGACGGACGCCGCCTGCAATTTTCTTCCTCCTCAGTCAACTGTGCTCTAAACTGGTGCCCACAGCGTGAGGTCACAGAGAGACCTCACGCTGTGCGCAGCCCTGCACAGCCAACAGCCGAGGACCAGGAAGTGGTGAGAACAGAGCGTTCACCACTTCCTGGTCCTTCGGTACTAATGAGCGCTTCTATAATGGAAGCACTCATTAGTATTCACCTGGGGGAATCAGCGGGGGGAGGGGAACCCGGGGGGGCAAAGAGCAACATAGGGGCGACGCCACTAATTTGTCGTTGGCTTCCAAATGTCCGTATTGTCTTTTTCTAAGATTGTCCCCCTCATCTATGAAGTATTTGAAGAAACATAGAAACATAGAAACATAGAATGTGTCGGCAGATAAGAACCATTTGGCCCATCTAGTCTGCCCAATATATCTGAATCCTATGAATAGTCCCTGGCCCTATCTTATATGAAGGATAGCCTTATGCCTATCCCATGCATGCTTAAACTCCTTCACTGTATTTGCAGCTACCACTTCTGCAGGAAGGCTATTCCATGCATCCACTACTCTCTCAGTAAAGTAATACTTCCTGATATTACTTTTAAACCTTTGCCCCTCTAATTTAAAACTGTGTCCTCTTGTGGTAGTTTTTCTTCTTTTAAATATGCTCTCCTCCTTTACCGAGTTGATTCCCTTTATGTATTTAAAAGTTTCTATCATATCCCCTCTGTCTCTTCTTTCTTCCAAGCTATACATATTAAGGTCTTTTAATCTTTCCTGGTAAGTTTTATCCTGCAATCCATGTACTAGTTTAGTAGCTCTTCTCTGAACTCTCTCTAGAGTATCTATATCCTTCTGGAGATATGGCCTCCAGTACTGCGCACAATACTCCAAGTGAGGTCTCACCAGTGTTCTGTACAGCGGCATAAGCACTTCACTCTTTCTACTGCTTATACCTGCTCTATTACATTGTCTTCCCACCTTTAAGTCTTCTGAAATAATTACTCCTAAATCCCTTTCCTCAGATACTGAGGTCAAGAGAATTAAGAGGAGAGTGAACCGCCTGATGAGTAAATGCATGCAATTAATTTGGGGTTTTTCTCTTTGTCATGTTGATTTACAAGGTGGAGTGCACGGCCCTTATTTTTCAGATTTTGTTCATTTGTCTGATATTGATTTGGATATCTTAATTTATAAGCCATGATTGAAATATAGAATAAAATTAACTGGGCACTCTCAGGATATCTGAACCAATTGAAATTTATTAGCATATATAACAATAGCACTGAGCAACAGTATATATTGGCGGTAATAGTAAACACTAAATATCAATATATATAAAAACACACAACATGCAGTAATATCATATAAAACAACTGGAAAATAGAGATCTAAAAATGTAATAAAATTTGAGGAATAAAATTGGAATACTCGATAGTAAAATGTTCGTATAAATATTCAGCCGAATATTTGTATGGAAAAGTCACTTCGGATACTGGTAGCAATAAACGGTGTCCTCTAATATTGTCCTATTCGATTTGATCACAGGGGTATCCAAAACTACAGTCCCAATACGTGGTCCACTGAACCAACTTTAAGCGGCTTCCCGCTTATCACATCCACCAGCAGCGTCCCACTGGACTAAAAGTCATATGGATAAAGGTGCTGGATAAAATCGCTGGATAAAATCAAACGGTCTTACCGTCTCCCTTGATAGTTCAACGAAGGTAATAATGTGGTCCTCTGAGTCTGTAGACCGATAGTTCGTCAATAGATTTACACACTGGCAATTGTTTGGCACATGTATTCAGGCCTTCCACATGGACTCAGGCCTTACAGGTTGTGTTCCAAGTGAGCCATTCGTGTGACAGACGATTCCTTCTTAACGGATATCCAGTCAATTCTCCAGATTCCCAAGTGGTCCAAGTTTCTGGGGTCCTGTCTAGGCTAATGATTGAAATATCTTTTGGTGCTGTGGGGCCTGCCATGCGTTGTTGAGACTGGCAGGCTTTTGGGGATGAACTGCTTTATGATACAGTTTCTGGTGGATAATAATAGTAATAATAATTTGCTATTTATTGGTATACCTGATATTGATGGTTATAAAGTTTTTAAGTTATTTGCAGTTTTATAGTACAGGTTAACTAACAATTTAATGTCCACTCAGAAATTGTGTATGTCTTTTATCTATTGTCATGATATTGGGATGTTTGGTAACGGTATGACTTATAATCCTATGCATGATTTTCATAATGTGCTGTGGCTTATATGTATGCATTCATTGGTGGCACCAGAGCCTTTGCAGAAGGGTGCGAGCACAGTGTGGGAAGGAGAGAATACTCACTGAACTTTCCACCCTGCCACCTACTGCACTTCTCTGCTGTCTGTGAAGCCGCTCTCTTCTGGAGAGGCTCCACTGCCACCAGTCATTGGCAACAACACATTAGTAAAATCATGCATTCTAAGGCCCCTTTCACACTACCGTATGGCTATTTCAGTGTTTTGCGGTCAGTTTTTCACGGATCCGTTGTTCCATTTTTTGTTTCCATTGTGTTTCCGTTTTCGTTCAGTTTTTCCATTCCGTTTTTCCGTATGGCATATACAGTATACAGTAATTACGGTACATAGAAAAAATTGGCATAACATTTTCAATAGATGGTTCCGCAAAAACGGAACGGATACGGAAGACATACGGGTGCATTTCCGTATGTGTTCCTTTTTTTTTGCGGACCCATTGACTTGAATGGAGCCACAGAACGTGATTTGCGGGCAATAATAGGACATGTTCTATCTTTCAACGGAACGGAAAAAAGGAAATACGGAAACGGAATGCATACGGAGTACATTAAGTTTTTTGGGCGGAACCATTGAAATGAATGGTTCCGTATATGGACCGTAAACGGAACGCAAAAAACGGCCCGCAAAACGGAAAAAAAAACGGTAGTGTGAAAGAGGCCTTAGGGGAATGCGTGATTTTACTAAAACACACTGACACCAATAAATAAATTTACACCATAAATAAAGCTGAACCACCAATGAGTAAGTAAGTCACAGCGCATGCACCTGTCACGCTGGACAGGTTACAAGATACACAGAATCCAACCAAACAAGTGTCTAGGCAAGAAGCTGGGGATGAAGGTCACCTCCTTACAAATCCCTACCAGCTCTCCCTAGACTTCTATGCCCACATTCAGACCCTGAAGGTGGGAATGAACGTGTCCCCATGCCTAGGCTGAAGATTCCCTAAAATCCCTAAGATGGTGAAAGGGGAAAAGAGTCAGCCTGCTTCCTCAGGACCTGGAAGGTCAGGCGTCTCTCTAACAGCCTAGACAGACAATCACAAGAAAAACAAAACCAACTTATCTTGTACTGAGCAGGAACAGCAAATCCTTCCTTCCTTTCTTCCTTCCTCTGAGCAAGACAGAATCTATAACCCGCACAGGACACTGGGAGTGGGCATAATTTAAACTCATACCAACGACCCCACCCAGTGCACCTGAAGGGAGGCGGATACAGCTCAACTCCAAAACAATAACAAAAGGCTACACACGTGCTGCTAACCTGGCAGATGTCCGCACATCACCTGAGCAGTGCATGACAGTACCCCCCCCTTTTACGGGTGACCTCCGGACACCCCGGCCCAACTTTATCTGGGTGGGATCTGTGAAAAGCCCTCACCAGTCGGCTGGCACTAACATCCACAGATGGAACCCACATCCTCTCCTCAGGGCCGTATCCCCTCCAGTGTACCAGGTACTGAAGGGAACCCCGAAGAACTCTTGAGTCGAGAACCCTAGAGATCTCGAACTCTAAATTTCCATCAACCAGAACAGGGGGAGGAGGCAATGGCGATGGTTCCACCGGTTTCACATATTTCTTCAGTAAAGACCTGTGGAACACATCATGGATCCTCCAAGTCTGCGTAAGATCCAGACGAAACGCTACTGGATTGACCACCACAGATATTTTGTAAGGTCCAATAAATCTTGGATCCAGTTTCCAAGATGGTACTCTCAGTTTAATATTTTTAGTAGATAACCACACCAGATCACCCACACACAGGTCCGGACCAGTCATACGCCTCTTGTCAGCCATTCGCTTATACCTCTCACCCATCTTCTCCAAATTCACTTGGATACTCCGCCAGATAGAAGACAAGGCAGAAGAAAATCTCTCCTCCTCTGGCATCCCAGAGGAACTAGTCCCAGAAAAGGTACCAAACTGAGGATGAAAACCGCATGCGCCAAAAAATGGCGACTTACCCGTGGACTCTTGCCTACGGTTATTCAAAGCAAACTCTGCTAGGGATAAGAATAAAGACCAGTCCTCCTGATTCTCAGCCACAAAGCACCTCAAGTAGGTATCCAGGTTTTGATTAATACGCTCTGTCTGCCCATTCGACTGCGGATGAAAAGCCGAAGAGAACGAAAGTTGAATGCCAAGCCGAGAGCAGAACGCCCTCCAAAACCTGGAGACAAACTGTGTGCCCCTATTAGAAACCACATCTGAGGGAATGCCATGTAATTTCACAATATTATCAACAAAAATCTGAGCAAGAGTCTTGGCATTGGGCCAAGCTAACAATACAAAGTGAGCCATTTTACTAAAACGGTCAACAACCACCAAAATTACTGTTTTCCCAGAGGAACTCGGCAGATCCGTAATAAAGTCCATAGACAAGTGCGTCCAAGGACGAGACGGAATAGACAAAGGAAGAAGTGAACCAGAAGGTCGAGTGTGAGCAACCTTTGACCGTGCACAGGTTTCACAAGCTGCTACGTAATCCTCAACACTCTTACGTAACCCGGGCCACCAGAACCTCTGGGACACAAGATCAAAGGTGGACTTACCACCAGGATGTCCAGCAAGGACAGTATTGTGATGTTCCTTGAATACCTTGTATGGCAGTCCATCAGGAACAAACAACCTCCCTGGGGGACAAGAACCAGGAGCCCCCACCTGGGCTCCCAACACCTCCATCTCCAATTCGGGGTACAGAGCGGAGACCACCACCCCATCAGCCAAAATCGGAGAAGGATCCTCTGAATCACATCCCCAGGAAAACTGCGAGACAACGCATCTACCTTGACGTTTTAACCCCCGGGCGAAAAGTAACCACAAAATTGAACCTGGTAAAGAACAGTGACCATCTAGCCTGTCTAGGATTCAGACGCTTAGCAGATTGCAGGTAAGCCAAGTTCTTATAATCAGTATATACCGTAACGGGATGAGACGCCCCTCCAACCAGTGACGCCATTCCTCAAAGGCCAATTTGATGGCCAGCAATTCCCTATCTCCTACATCATAATTCCTCTCGGCGACCAAGAGCTTCTTGGGAAAAAAAGCACACGGAACCCATTTGCCAGGAGATGGACCCTGCGACAGCACTGCTCCAACCCCCACTTCTGATGCATCAACCTCCACCACGAATGGCTGAGACACATCGGGCTGCACCAGAATGGGAGCAGACGCAAAACATTCCTTAATAGCCGAAAAGGCCTGCAATGCCTCATCCGACCAGACAGAGACGTCGACGCCCTTCTTAGTCATATCGGTCAGAGGTTTTACAATAGTAGAATAGTTCAAGATACATTTTCTATAATAATTAGTAAACCCCAAAAAACGCATCAAAGCTTTCTGATTCTCCGGTCGGTCCCATTCCAGAACCGCCCGGACCTTTTCGGGGTCCATACGAAAACCAGAGTCAGAAAGCAGATATCCCAGAAACAGAAGCTCCTGCACAGAAAACACACATTTCTCCAATTTGGCATATAATTTATTCTCCCGAAGGATCGACAAATCCTGCCTCACGTGATCCTGATGGGTCTTCAGATCAGGGGAGTAAATTATAATGTCATCTAAGTAAACTACCACGAACCTCCCCACAAAATGATGGAAAATGTCATTGACGAATCGCTGAAATACCGCTGGCGCGTTAGTTAACCCAAAAGGCATAACCAGATTCTCGAAATGACCCTCGTGCGTGTTGAAGGCCGTTTTCCACTCATCCTCTTCCTTGATTCTGATCAGATTGTAGGATCCTCTTAAATCCAACTTAGAGAACACCTTGGCTCCAACAATTTGATTAAAAAAATCGGAGATCAAAGGAAGGGGATACGGATCACGGACCATAATATAGTTCAATTCCCGGAAATGCAAACAAGGTTTCAGCGATCCATCCTTTTTCTTTACAAAGAATAAACCAACTGCAACCGGAGACTTAGATGGCCTAATATGACCTTTTGCCAAACTCTCGGCAATATACTTCCGCATGACCTCTCTTTCAGGTTGAGAAAGATTGTAAAGCCGAGACTTTGGCAACTTAGCCCCTGGGATGAGATTAACTGGACAATCATAGTCACGATGAGGGGGCAATTCCTGAGCCCCACCCTCCGAAAAGACATCCGCAAAATCTGAGAGATACTGAGGTAAAGCCGTAGTAGACACACCAGAGATAGATGTGCTAAGACAATTGTCTGAACAAAATTCACTCCAACCAATGATCTGTCTTGCTTGCCAATCTATAATTGGGTTATGTTTTGTCAACCAGGGTAAGACTATAGGAGCGGGCAAGTCCTTCATGACAAAACAAGACATGATCTCGACATGGGAATCACCCACCCTTAACTGAATACCATGAGCAATATGAGCAAGACTCCTTTGAAAAAGAGGGGAAGAATCAATTGCGAAAACCGGAATCTCTCTTTCTAAAGTGCAAGTACTTAGACCCAGAAAATCAATAAGGATTACCCCAGCACCACAGTCAATGAATACTTCAACAATGCATTTTCTTGAGTCTAGCGCCACCATAGCTGGAAGGAGAAAACGAGTATTACAGGGAGCTTGCATACCTGCTTACTCCACCACCACATTCACACTACCAAGAGTCAGGGATGTATTTTTTTTCTTTAAGTAAACCTCTTTGTGATTCTTTCTCATCAACATGCGGTTTAACAAAAGGACAAGCAAAAATAAAATTACCACTTTTCCCAGAGTAATAACATAGTTTATGCAACCTCCTAAAGTTCCTACTACCAGAACAGATACACACCTGACCCAGCTGCATGGGTTCCTCCCCTACCCCAGAGTTACATGTCATATCACCCTGGGGAGCAGGTGAGACAAAACCACTCACAGAAGGGATCCATTGCACGGAGGGAACCTTACACCTCTCTCCAATATGTCTATCTAACTGTACTGCCAAAGACATAGCATTCTCCAATGTATCCGGGTACTCATGAAAAGCAAGGGCATCTTTCAATCTCTCAGATAACCCCTGACAAAACTGACTACGTAACGCGGGGTCATTCCACTCTGACTCAGTAGCCCATCTCCTAAAGTCAACGCAGTAAGCCTCTGCAGTATGTTCACCTTGTAATAAATTCCACAATTTAGATTCCGCCATCGAGACCCGATCTGGATCATCATAAATGAATCCCAAGGCTTTAAAAAATTCTTCCACCGACCGGAGGGCCAGAGAACCGGACGGCAGAGAAAAGGCCCAGGATTGCGCGTCCCCTTTAAGCAGGGATATGATTATCCCTACCCTCTGACTCTCATCACCAGACGAAGATGGACGCAGCCGAAAATACAGCTTGCATGACTCTTTAAAGCGGATAAAGTCATCCACACCCCCTGCAAATCTATCAGGGAGAGCGACTTTAGGCTCCCCATAAATTTGACTTCCTCCTATTGCACCTGATGCCAGAGCATTCTGACACCGTGTGACCGAATTACGCAGATCAGCAACCTCTAGGGATAATCCCTGCATGCGATCAACTAGCGCATCAATTGACTCCATCTCAAAACAGCTGAGAAATGGCAGTCAAAGTATTGGCGGGTTATAATGTCACGCTGGACAGGATACAAGATACACAGAATACAACCAAACAAGTGTCTAGGCAAGAAGCTGGGGATGAAGGTCACCTCCTGACAAATCCCTACCAGCTCTCCCTAGACTTCTATGCCCACGTTCAGACCCTGAAGGTGGGAATGAATGTGTCTCCATGCCTAGGCTGAAGATTCCCTAAAATCCATAAGATGATGAAAGGGGGAAAGAGGCAGCCTGCTTCCTCAGGACCTAGAGGGGGCAGGCATCTCTCTAACAGCCTAGACAGACAATCACAAGAAAAACAAAACCAACTTATCTTGTACTTAGCAGGAACAGCAAATCCTTCCTTCCTCTGAGCAAGACAGAAGCTATAACCCACACAGGACACTGGGAGTGGGCGTAATTTAAACTCATACCAACGACTCCACCCAGTGCACCTGAAGGGAGGCGGATACAGCTCAACTCCAAAACAATAACAAAAGGCTACACACGTGCTGCTAACCTGGCAGACCTCCGCACATCACCTGAGCAGGGCATGACAGCACCAGAGCTTTGTCATTCAAAGAGGAGGGAGGAATGAACTGAGCACCGGGGGGCATAGCAATATCAGTGCTAAGCCGGCCCCTCGGTTCTCGAACTGCTTATTTTACATAAATATAAAAGTCCACATATCTATGTAGTGGTGCAAGCTAAAAAAAATATATATATATATATATCATTTTAATCAATCAACCCTACCAGGCAATATGACTGGTTTAATAAGGTTAGTCATGTTGACAGAGGATCTTTAGCCCCTTCACGACATACGCTATACATGTACGGTGGATGTCGGGTCTTTAAAGATGGCGCCCGATCCATAGAGGAGCAGGCGCCATAGCTAGCGGGTGCCTGCTGTTTCATACAGCAGACACCAGCGGCTAATGTCCGCAATCAGCGATAATCCGATCATGGACATTTAACCCCTCAGATGC
Organism: Bufo gargarizans; assembly: GCF_014858855.1. Lineage (NCBI taxonomy): Eukaryota > Metazoa > Chordata > Amphibia > Anura > Bufonidae > Bufo > Bufo gargarizans. The sequence goes on from NC_058086.1 coordinate 199,869,349, forward strand.
CGTGGTCAAATGTGACCACAGCATCTGAGAATCTGAAAACCCAGAAGTGTGTGCTTCACAGGCATGGACGCCTCCCCCCGGTGGAGTTTAAGTTTAAAAAAATATATTAAAAATATATAAAAATTCAAATCAACTTCACTTTCCTCAAAATTAAAATACTTAAACAATAAAAGAAATCAATATCATGGGCATTGCTGTGTGCAAATACGCCTGTACTATTAAAATATAAAAAAGTATCCCGTACGGTGAATGGTATAATGGAAAAAAGATAAAAGTGGCCCATTCGCAGTTTTTTTTTATCACTTTACCTCCCTTTTTTTTTTCAGTATTAACCCCTCCAGGACTCTGCTATTAAAAAAATACAAAATTTACCCCAAATTTTTTAAAACAGATAGTCATACCTCCTAAAATTGTTATTACTTTACATTTCCCATATGTCTACTTCATGTTTGGATCATTTTGTGAATGACATTTTCTTTTTTTGGGATGTTAAAAATCTTAGAAATTTAGAAGCAAATATTGAAATTTTTCTGAAAATTTCCAAAATCCACTTTTTAAGGACCAGTTCAGGTCTGAAGTCACTTTGTGAGGCTTGCATAATAGAAACCCCCCAAAAATGGCCCCATTTCAGAAACTATACCCCTCAAGGTATTGAAAACTGATTTTACATACTTTGTTAAACCTTTAGGTGAATTTCACTTTTTTGGCAGATTTTCTATTTTAATCATTTTTTTCCAGTAACAAAGCAAGGGTTAACAGAAAAACAAAACTTAACATTTATTAGCCTGATTCTGTAGTTTACAGAAACACCCCATCTGTCATAATAAACTGCTGTACTGCACACGGCAGGGCGCAGAAGGAAAGGAGCGCCATATGGTTTTTGGAGGGCAGATTTCACTGGCATAATTTTAAGTTGCCATGTCACATTTGAAGATTTCCTGATGCACCCCTAGAGTAGAAACTCCCAAAAAGTGACCCCATTTTGGAATATACATACCTCAAGGTATTCAGAACTGATTTTATAAACTTTGGTAACCCTTTAGGTTTTCCACAAGAATTAAAGGAAAATGTAGATAAAAATTCAGAATTCTACTTTTTTGGCAGATTTTCCATTTTAATCCATTTTTTCCAGTGACAAAGCAAGGATTAACAACTGAACAAAACTCAAAATGTATTAGACTGATTCTGTAGTTTACAGAAACACCCCATATGTGGTCGTAAACTGCTGTACTGCACATGGCAGGGCGCAGAAGTAAAGGAAAGCCGTATGGTTTTTGGAGGGCAGATTTCAATGGGATAATTTAAAGTTTGCCATGTCACATTTGAAGGCTCCCTGATGCACCCCTAGAGCAGAAATAAAAAATAAAAAAAACATTTTGGAAACTACAGGATAAGGTGGCAGTTTTGTTGGTACTATTTTAGGGTACATATGATTTGGTTGCTCTATATTACAATTTATTGTGAGGCAAGGTAACAAAAAAAGTACCTGTTTTGGCACTGACAGGTTAGATCATGTGGTATTTTTATAGACCAAGTTGTTACGGACGCGACTATACCAAATATGACAACTTTTTTTGTTGTTTGTTCCAGTTTTACATAATAAAGCATTTTTGAAAAAAAAATTTTTTTTTTAGTGTCTCCATTATTCTGAAAGCCATAGTTCATTTTTATTTTTGGGTGACTGTCTTATGTAGGGGCTAATTTTTTTCGGTATAAGATGACGGTTTAATTGGTACTATTTTGGGGTGCATTTGACTTTTTGATCGATTGGTATTATACTTTTTGCAATGTTAGGTGACAAAAAATGGCTTTTTTTACACAGTTTTTTTTATACGGTGTTCATCTGAGGGGTTAGGTCATGTGATATTTTTATACAGCAGGTTCTTACAGATGCGGCAATACCTAATATGTATACTTTTTTAAATTTATTTAAGTTTTACACAATAACAGCATTTTTTAAACACAAAAAAAATCATGTTTTAGTGTCTCCATATTCTGAGAGCCATAGTTTTTTTTAAAAAAAGGTTGGCGATTGTTCTAGGTAGGGTCTCATTTTTTGTGGGATGATATGATGGTTTGATTGGTATGATTATGGGGTGCGTATGACTTTTTGATCGCTTGGTATTACACTTTTTGGGATGTAAACGTTTTTTTTACGGTCTTCATCTCAGGAGTTAGGTCAATATTTTTATAGAGCAGGTCATTACAGAAGTGGCAATACCTAATATGTATACTTTTTTTATTTATTTAAGTTTTACACAATAATATCATTTTTGAAACAAAAAAAATCATGTTTTAGTGTCTCCATAGTCTGAGAACCATAGTTTTTTTTTTTTTTGGGCGATTGTCTTAGGTAGAGGCTAATTTTTTGCGGGATGAGGTGATGGTTAGATTGATACTATGTTGGGGGGCATATACCTTTTTGATCGCTTGGTGTTGCGCTTTTAGTGATGTAAGGTGACAAAAAAATAGTTTTTTTTAGCACTTTTTATTCTATTTTTTTGATGGTGTTCACCTGAGGGGTTAGGTCACGTGATAATTTTTTAGAGCCAGTCGTTACGGACGCGGCGATACCAAATATGGCTGTTTTTCATTTTTTTAAACATTTTTATGTGTTTTAAGCCCCTGCACACGACCGTGTGTCCCCGTGGCCGTATTGTGGCCCGCGTACGGTGGGTCTGCAATACACAGGACACCGGCCGTGTGCATTGTGCATCACTTGAATGGGTCCGCAAATCAGGAGATGCGGTGCGGAAAGGAACCACGGAGCGGAAGCACTACGGAGTGCTTTTGTGGGGTTCCGCTTCGTGCTTCCGTTCCGCAAAAATAGAACTCATCCTATCTTTTGCGGAATGGACGGATCACGGACCACATTCAAGTAAATGGGGTCGCGATCCGCATGCGGCTGGCTCACGGTCGATGCCCGTGCATTGCGGACCGCAATTTGCAGTCTGTAGCACGGGCAAGGGCAGCACACGTTGGTGTGCAAGAGGCCTTATTTTGGGAAAGGGGTGTTTTTTTTTTTTTTTTTTACTTGAAACTTTATTTATTTTTATTATGGAAAACAAAGTTTTTTTTTTTACTTTTTATTTTGTCCCACTCTAGGACTTCAACTTCTGAGGGTCTGATCCCCTTTAGAATGCATTACAATACTTCTGTATTAGGGGGGTTAATATCTCTCCTTAGGGAGAGAGTGCCCTAATCAGTGTGAGGAGACTTATAGGCCATACATACTCCTCTGGAATTCTGGGAGGAAAGGAATGCAAATTAGCTCTTAACAAGCTCTGCCTCTAATGCCACCAGATGTAAGGCAGCTATCTTATAAGCAGGGCTGTGGAGTCGGAGTCGGAGTCGAGGAGTCGGAGTCAATTTTGGGTACCTGGAGTCGGAGTCGGCAAAAAATGAACCGACTCCGACTCCTACTAAATTTAAATTGGAATAAAAAAATAAAAAAGCAAGTTTAAATGTCCGAATTCATAAACAGTTATAATTAATGACTTCTCTACTGTAAGAATAAAGGCCAATGCATGCAGTGCCTCACGTAACCGCAAAACAAACGCGTTCAGTGATGTGAAGAAGCATGCTTTTCATATGCTTCACTATATGGCACGCAATGCACAATTAGGAGTGGCAATACATATACTTTCCATTGTGTTGTGTTCTGATGTTACAGGGAACACAATGCCCATAGTTTACCTAGCCTCTCACTGATAAGGGATTAAGTAAATATGTGTTTTGCAGGACTAGAGACACTTGTATAAGTGGAGGGAATGGAGGGTCAATAGTTCAAGACTGAAGCTGTAAACCATGGATGTCAAACTCATGGCCCTCCAGATGTTGCAAAACTACAACTCCCATCATTCCCTGATAGCTGTAGTATGCCCAGGCATGATGGGAGTTGTAGTTTTGCAACAGCTGGAGGGCCACGAGTTTGACATCCCTGCTGTAAACCATTGGAAAAACTGCTGTCATTCAGCTAAGGCTATAAAACGTGTAAACTCAGATTGTTATCTTAAACTTTAAACATGACTATGGGATTCTTCTAGGGAAATCATGTTTTAAAATAAATGTCCCTTCTTGGATCCTCCCACTGCCCTGTCTTCAGCAGAAGATCAGCACACAAAGGAGAAGGCAGCAGCTTCTGCCCAACTACCTCTCTGTGCTAGAAGAGCTTAGAAGAACTTCTTTCTTTCCTTCAAGGAATGTATAAAATACGTTCGCATATTAAATACAGAGGAGTCGGAGTCGGGGAGTCGGAGTCGGAAGTACAAAAAACTGAGGAGTCGGAGTCGGAGCATTTATCTACCGACTCCACAGCCCTGCTTATAAGTCAATGTTCAGCTCTTTAACTAAGCCTTAAAGGGACACCGACAGGCAAAATCAGCATATTTAGTTATATATATATATATATATATATATGACATTACAGGTCTTATAGAGTCTAATTAAAGCATCTAAGTATCCCCCCTGTCCACCTTATAAATACCGAAAAATAAAGTTTTATAACCTGCCTGTCTCGTCACCAATCTGCCCTAGGGGTGGCGTTTCATCTCAAAATGTGCCCAGCCAGCCGCTCCCAACTGCCGTTCTGAAGCCCCGCCCAGCTCATCAATATTCACTTCGCTGGGCGGCGGCTACAACTCTCCCCAGTCACGATCCTGCGCATGGGCAATTGAATCCTCCTGGCATCGTTCACGTCTAATCTTCTGCGCTTGCGCCCGGCCGTGGTTACAGATGTAGTTGGGTTTTTATTGCAGCTATGGATGTCCTGGTTCCTGTGTGTCCTTATGTGTGTGCTGTTTGTCTTATGTTTGTGTGGACAGCGTTTTCTGAGCACGGGTTCCAGTCAGCAAGGCTGTGGCAGGTTAGTGTGGAACTGTTAGGGTTCACCTGTCATATTCATAGATCTGTTCATGTTCCCCTTCTTTCATGCTGCTTGGCCAGTGAGACTCCTGCTCCTCCGTGCCTAGGAGGAGTAGGTTGTCTTACCCTGCTCCTTAGTTCAGGGCCATCCTGAGGGCTTGTAGGGACTGTTAGGTTCCGGGGTATGAGCCCTCCTACCACCAGGGTGGGCTCATACGGACAGGAGACAGGGTCAGTGTTAGGGATGCAATAGGAAGTGACCTGCTCCCTAATTCTGTTGCTCTGACCCAGCAGCGACCGGACATTTCTGAGCATCGCACGGCTGAGTGTTTCTCCCGTCCTCAGCCGTGACAGTTGGTAGCTGAGTGTCACGGTGGGGAGTAGGGGAAACTCCCCACAGTAAATTGTGGACCCGGTGGGAAAGGCAACTAGGCCAGGGGCTGGGATAAGGGAGCAGGTCACCTCCTATTGCAAACTTAATCCTCGCCCTAACTCCTAACCAGATATGAGCGGACCTGGATGGTAGGACGGCTCACACCCAAGAAACCTAGGACCCAGTCGTCCTGATAAACCCATAAATAAAGAAAGGGCAGAGGCAGTGCTTTTCTGACAGTTGGCCTAAACTGTCCTCAGGTTTTAAACTGGTGGTGAGGACGCCAGAAGCTGTCTCCTACACCTGGTGCAAAGGTGACTAGTAAGCCCTCAAGTAATGGCTGTCTTACTATCCTTTGTCTTGAATAAAATGTAGTAATCCCTTGGATACTTGGCTGAATGCAGCTTGGACACTGGTCACTCTGGAGGAGCGATCTATAGGAGTGGATTGCTCACCTCTAGGTAGAATAGTTGCAGTCCAGCCAAACCCTGGACTGTGTAGCCGACAGGGACAGAGCAGAGAGGCTGTGAATAAGCCTCTCTCCAGCTATGCAGCTACATCTCTGCTGCTTTCTGGTTAAATGGATTCTGTCACCTCGTTTTAGCCTATAGAGCTGTGGACATACACGGCTAGATCGCCGCTAGCATGTCCGCGATATACCTGTCCTATAGGGCTGTGTCCTTTTATTTAGTTTAAAAAATTATTTTAGAGATATGTAAATGAGCCTTGTAAGGTGCCCAAGGGGCAGTACTAACCTTCTTGGTGCCCAGCCACGCACCGCCTGTGTCCTCCGAATCTTAGATTGCTGTAATCTCGCGATGCGCAAGCTCGCGCATGCACAGTGCCAGTATAGTGTTCCTTCCCTGTGATTGCATCAGCCTCAGGTGTCACGGTGGACAGGATATCAGATACTCAGAAAAATAAACAAACAAGTATCTAGGCAAAAAGCTGGGGCTAAGGGTCACCTCCTGACAAATCCCTACTAGCTCTCCCTATACTGCTATGCCCACGTTCAGACCCTTAAGGTGGGAATAACGTGTCCTCGTGCCTGGGCTGAAAATACCCTAAAATCCCTAAGATGGTGAAGGGGAATAGAGTCGGCCTGCTCCCTCAGAACCTGGAGGGGACAGGCGTCTCTCAAACAGCCTAGACAGCAAACAACAAGAAAACAACAACCAACTTATCTTTTTAGAGCAGGAAAAGCCAATCCTTCCTTCCTTGCTTTCATAGAGCCAGACAGAAGCTATAACCCGCAGGGAACACTGGGAGTGGGTGTAATTTAAACCAATGACCTAACCCAGTGCACCTGAAGGGAGGCGGATCTAGCTCGACTCCAAAACAAAAGACTAAACACGTGCTGCATATCTGGCAGACCTCCGCACGTAGCCCGAGCAGGGCATGACATCAGGGAAGGAACTGTGCATGCACGAGCTCGCACATCGCGAGGTTATGGCAATCTAACTGTGAAGAAAGGAGGAGATTCGGAGGACGTAGGCGGTGCTGGGCTCCTTCACAGGGGGGCATGGCTGGGCACCAAGAAGGTTAGTCCAGCCCCTTGGGCACCTTACAAGGTCATTTACGTATCTCTAAAATCATTTTTTTAACTAAATAAAAGCACACAGCCCTATAGGACAGGTATATTGCGGACATGCTAGCAGCGATCTAGCTGTGCATGTCCACATCTCTATAACCGAAAACGAGGTGACAGAATCCCTTTACGCTTCATGAGTCAACTGATCTGTTCTAGGATCAACTCTGAACTGGATTGAACCAGACTGAACTGAACTGCCTAACTTGGGCCTGAGCTAAGCTATTTATATACACTGATACTACTCCATCTTGTGGACACACTAGTGTAGTGCACCCTAACTAGGCCTGTGTAATGGATCTTGCATGTGGAATCACATTGTGACATGGGAGAATATGACATAAGATGAAGTACAGCATACAGGCATATTACATGACAATAAAACATAATTAAAAGAAGTTTGCGGTGCCCATGGTCAGGTAGTGGGACACTGCAAGTGCATCAAAATGCATTGCACCCGCGTGGAAAAAACGGAACAACGGAACGCAATCGCAGACAAAACTGACTGAACTTCCTTGCAAAATGAGTTTCACTAAACGCATCCGGAGCCAATCCGTATCGTTTGTGTGAAAGAGGCCTTAAGCAGCACATGTAGGGAGATGAGAGGCAGACTGAAATGCAGGGGACATGAGAGGCAGTGAGAAGCAGTGTCTCAGCAATTACATTTGCGTAAACGCTGCACCAAAAACACATTACATTATTAGAGCGTTACAGAATCCTATCAGCTGGACTTCACAACCCTCCAGTATTTTAATTTGGATCATAAAGAGTATATGTACCAAGTCTGGTTGAGATACATCAAAGCAGAGGAGCCTATGAAGAAAAAACACATTTTTACTTGTATAGAAACACATGTGTATGTCGATAATCAGTTTTAAAAGAAAGACCAATAAAATTCTATTAAACCCACTGTAATTACATTTTCTTTGCACAATAGTTAAAGAGGATTTCAGAGATTTTAATACTGATGATAAGGGCCATCTTTACCAAGGGGCAAAAGGGGCAGCTGCCCCGGGCCCAGTTGCTCCTGGGGGGCTCAAGGCAGCTGCCTCTTGAGCCCTGCTAGCCACTGCACCGGGTTTCAGGCTACACAGGGGGTTCTGCCATGCCATGCCTGCCGGCACTAAGTCCAGGCAGCGTACTGTGAGAGCTGTGAATGTGATCTAGGACCTTAGATGACATCATCACCATGTAACCAGTAACCTAGCAATATTACTGGTCACATGGCTATGAGGTCATCACAGGTCCTACCAGGAGTGTTGCTGCAAGAGAAGTTTGCCTTAACTGTGGAGCTTTTTTTGTCCAGATTACATCAGAAAAAGGTGACAGGGGCTGTTATGCTAATATACTATAAACTACTGTATAGTGGGGTGCTGTATACTGTGTGGGGGCCTGTATACTGTGGGGTACTGTATACTGTGTGGGGGCTTGTATACTGTGTGGGACTTTATACTGTGTGGGACTGTATACTGTGGGGGGGCCTGTATACTGTGTGGGGGGGCCTGTATACAGTGTGGGGGCCTGTATACTGTGGGTGCTGTATATTGTGGAGTGCTATACTGCTGTACTGTATACTGTGGGGGGCTGTATACAGGGAGTGCATAATTATTAGGCAAGTTGTATTTTTGAGGATTAATTTTATTATTGAACAACAACCATGTTCTCAATGAACCCAAAAAACTCATTAATATCAAAGCTGAATATTTTTGGAAGTAGTTTTTAGTTTGTTTTTAGTTTTAGCTTTTTTAGGGGGATATCTGTGTGTGCAGGTGACTATTACTGTGCATAATTATTAGGCAACTTAACAAAAAACAAATATATACCCATTTCAATTATTTATTTTTACCAGTGAAACCAATATAACATCTCAACATTCACAAATATACATTTCTGACATTCAAAAACAAAACAAAAACAAATCAGTGACCAATATAGCCACCTTTCTTTGCAAGGACACTCAAAAGCCTGCCATCCATGGATTCTGTCAGTGTTTTGATCTGTTCACTATCAACATTGCGTGCAGCAGCAACCACAGCCTCCCAGACACTGTTCAGAGAGGTGTACTGTTTTCCCTCCTTGTAAATCTCACATTTGATGATGGACCACAGGTTCTCAATGGGGTTCAGATCAGGTGAACAAGGAGGCCATGTCATTAGATTTTCTTCTTTTATACCCTTTCTTGACAGCCACGCAGTCTTGAGATATTTCTTGGCCCAGTCTTGACGTTTCAGCTTGTGTGTCTTGTTCAGTGGTGGTCGTCTTTTAGCCTTTCTTACCTTGGCCATGTCTCTGAGTATTGCACACCTTGTGCTTTTGGGCACTCCAGTGATGTTGCAGCTCTGAAATATGGCCAAACTGGTGGCAAGTGGCATCTTGGCAGCTGCACGCTTGACTTTTCTCAGTTCATGGGCAGTTATTTTGCGCCTTGGTTTTTCCACACGCTTCTTGCGACCCTGTTGACTATTTTGAATGAAACGCTTGATTGTTCGATGATCACGCTTCAGAAGCTTTGCAATTTTAAGAGTCCTGCATCCCTCTGCAAGATATCTCACTATTTTTGACTTTTCTGAGCCTGTCAAGTCCTTCTTTTGACCCATTTTGCCAAAGAAAAGGAAGTTGCCTAATAATTATGCACACCTGATATAGGGTGTTGATGTCATTAGACCACACCCCTTCTTATTACAGAGATGCACATCACCTAATATGCTTAATTGGTAGTAGGCTTTCGAGCCAATACAGCTTGGAGTAAGACAACATGCATAAAGAGGATGATGTGGTCAAAATGCTCATTTGCCTAATAATTCTGCACTCCCTGTACTGTATACTGTGGGTGCTGTATAGTGTGGAATGCCATACTGCTGTACTGTATAGTGTGGGGGAAGTATACTGTGGGGTGCTGTATCGTGTATCGTTTGGGGTGCTGTATACGGTGAGGTGCTATACTGCTCTACTGTATACTGTGAGGTGTATACTGTGGGGTGCTGTATACTGTGGGGTGCTGGGGTGCACTGTAACACTAGGGTGACTATTACTGTGCATAATTATTAGGCAACTTAACAAAAAACAAATATATACCCATTTCAATTATTTATTTTTACCAGTGAAACCAATATAACATCTCAACATTCACAAATATACATTTCTGACATTCAAAAACAAAACAAAAACAAATCAGTGACCAATATAGCCACCTTTCTTTGCAAGGACACTCAAAAGCCTGCCATCCATGGATTCTGTCAGTGTTTTGATCTGTTCACTATCAACATTGCGTGCAGCAGCAACCACAGCCTCCCAGACACTGTTCAGAGAGGTGTACTGTTTTCCCTCCTTGTAAATCTCACATTTGATGATGGACCACAGGTTCTCAATGGGGTTCAGATCAGGTGAACAAGGAGGCCATGTCATTAGATTTTCTTCTTTTATACCCTTTCTTGACAGCCACGCAGTCTTGAGATATTTCTTGGCCCAGTCTTGACGTTTCAGCTTGTGTGTCTTGTTCAGTGGTGGTCGTCTTTTAGCCTTTCTTACCTTGGCCATGTCTCTGAGTATTGCACACCTTGTGCTTTTGGGCACTCCAGTGATGTTGCAGCTCTGAAATATGGCCAAACTGGTGGCAAGTGGCATCTTGGCAGCTGCACGCTTGACTTTTCTCAGTTCATGGGCAGTTATTTTGCGCCTTGGTTTTTCCACACGCTTCTTGCGACCCTGTTGACTATTTTGAATGAAACGCTTGATTGTTCGATGATCACGCTTCAGAAGCTTTGCAATTTTAAGAGTCCTGCATCCCTCTGCAAGATATCTCACTATTTTTGACTTTTCTGAGCCTGTCAAGTCCTTCTTTTGACCCATTTTGCCAAAGAAAAGGAAGTTGCCTAATAATTATGCACACCTGATATAGGGTGTTGATGTCATTAGACCACACCCCTTCTTATTACAGAGATGCACATCACCTAATATGCTTAATTGGTAGTAGGCTTTCGAGCCAATACAGCTTGGAGTAAGACAACATGCATAAAGAGGATGATGTGGTCAAAATGCTCATTTGCCTAATAATTCTGCACTCCCTGTACTGTATACTGTGGGTGCTGTATAGTGTGGAATGCCATACTGCTGTACTGTATAGTGTGGGGGAAGTATACTGTGGGGTGCTGTATCGTGTATCGTTTGGGGTGCTGTATACGGTGAGGTGCTATACTGCTCTACTGTATACTGTGAGGTGTATACTGTGGGGTGCTGTATACTGTGGGGTGCTGGGGTACACTGTAACACTAGGGTGAGCCGAGCCCTGGTCTCCTTCCTGCAGAGCGGTGCCCACTTCCAGCCCAGAGCACTGATCCTGAGCTGCTGGAGTCTTCAGAACTGGAAGTATTTACAGTCATTCACTGTACTGTACCAGATGTGTGGATTTTTGTGTGTGTGTGTTGTGGTGGAGGGCGTGATTGCCTGCTAAGGTGTGGGAAGGCGGGATCCAGGGGGCACAAGTAAATTTTTGCCCAGGGTCCAATCAATATTAAAGACGGCCCTGCTGATGATCTATCCACAGTTGCTATACAATGTACGGCGCTGTGCTTGGTAAGCTGGGAGAAGGCCGCGGCGCTAATGCCTTCTCAAACAGCTGAAAGGCGGGGTCCTGGGTGTCGGACCCCTCCGATCAGATATTATCTCAGAAAACACTTTTGCAAAGGGTG